>NC_086153.1:162946113-163581614 GCF_035149785.1 Candoia aspera | reverse complement strand
CTCGAGGGAGCCACCCAACCATTCGAGGTCTGGACGGACCACCGGAACCTCGAGGCCCTACGAACGCCTAGACGCCTTAGCCCAAAACAGGTCCGATGGGCACAATTCTTCAGCCGCTTTGATTTCCAGTTGAAGTTCATGCCGGGCAAGAAGAACTTCCTGGCCGACGCCCTCTCCCGGCTGCCCCAAGACGAAGAGCCCGCCCCAGACACCATTGGGACGGTCCTATCCGCCTCGCAACTGGGGATGGCCGTGACCACCCGAAGCGGCGCACGGAGGCAGCTCGACGCTACGGCGCAGCCGACGGCGGGACAACCGGCGACGGAAAGAAGGCAACCGCAACTACCAGGGGGAATGCGCACGGACCTCGCCGCCGCCCTCAAAACCGACCCCTGGTTCCTGGCAAACCCCGACAAGGTAACGATGGCGCAAGACCTAGCATGGGGGGAAGGCAGAATCTACGTCCCGGACTCGCAACGCCAGGCGATCTTGCATAGGTCACACGACGCCAAGCAAGCGGGACACTTTGGGTTCCTCAAGACCCTACACCTAACACGGCGGCAATTCTGGTGGCCCGCGCTCAGGCGAGACGTAAAAACCTACGTGGCGTCCTGCCCAACGTGCGCTAGGGCCAAACGGGCACCAGGCAAACCCGCGGGGCTATTGCAACGGGTGGCAGAACCCTCCCGCCCATGGGAGGAAATCTCTATGGATTTTATAGTGGACCTCCCACCCAGCCAGAAGAAAACGGCCATTTGGGTGGTGAAGGACTACTTCTCAAAGCAGGCCCACTTCATCCCCTGCACGTCAGTCCCATCCTCACAACAACTAGCCAAACTCTTCCTCATCCACGTGTACAGGCTACACGGATGTCCCGCACGTGTGGTGACCGACAGGGGCACACAGTTCACCTCCAAATTCTGGCGGGCCTTCTTGAAGCTGACGGGGACCCAACAGGCCCTGTCTACGGCTTGGCATCCGCAGACGGACGGAGCCACTGAGGTTCTTAATGCCACCTTAGAGCAATTTATACGATCCTATACGAACTACCACCAGGACGACTGGGCTGAACTGCTCCCGTTCGCCGAAGTCGCATACAACAACGCCGTCCACACGAGCACGGGAAAAACCCCGTTCGAAGTAGTCTCGGGGCGCGACTTCGTCCCCATACCGGAGCTACCTCAACCCCCGGAACCCCAGGTGGACGCCAGCGACTGGGGACGGAAGATCGCGGAAGCATGGCCAGTAATCACGGCGGCGCTGAAGGAGGCACAGGCTGCTTACAAAGAGCAGGCCGACAAGCACCGGCGCCAACAACCGACGTTCCAGGCGGGGGACATGGCCTATCTCTCCACCAAGTTCCTAAAGTCAACCCAACCCTCGAAAAAACTGGGGCCTAAGTACATCGGGCCGTTCCGAGTCACGCAAATAGTGAACCCGGTAGCAATACGCCTGGACCTGCCACACAACCTCCGGAGGCTCCACCCGGTGTTCCACACCAGCCTCCTAAAACCGGCAACCACCTCCCGATGGCACCCAAGCACGCCTCAGCCCGCACCGCTTATGATCGACGGGCAACACCACTTCGAGATAAGGGACATCCTCGACTCACGCAAGCAACGAGGAACCCTACACTATCTGGTCAGGTGGAAACACTTCCCCCACCCGGAATGGGTGGCGGCGCACAACGTTAAAGCGCCTGACCTGACCAGAGCATTCCACCGGGCATACCCCGACAAACCGCAATCAAGGTCAGCAAAACCAACCCCCCCCCCCGCAGGCCTCCCCCCGCCTCCCGTGCCCCAAGGGAAGGGGCCCCCCCCAAGCCCGCGACTTGGGTGGACCTTCCCCCCCCCGGGACTCACTCCCCCCGCCCCGGGCCCACGGGGTGGTGACAAACGATCGCCAGCACCCTCCCCCCGCCCCCTGGCCGCGGGGGAGTGGCAAGCAAGTCAACAGGGCAACCTGGGGGCAACGCCCAGGAGACACAACAAAGGCGACGCACTCCAAATAAGCAAAAAAGGGCCCTACCTGGAGCTGAGCAGCACCCGACCAGCCACGCCTCTCGCCTCGCCGAACTGAGCCAAACAAACAGGGTGTGGTTGGAGCATGCGCACGCCAGGTCAGAACCCGAGCATGCGCACCATGGACACACCCTGGGAAGGCACGTGGTAGAGGGAGGAGCGAAGGGAGGGGCGACAACTACTCCGGCGGGAACTTTGAAAAAAAAAAAAAAAAAAAAAAAAAAAAAAAGGCGTTTTGACAGCTCCATGGGGGAAACCCAGAAACCCGGGGGAGAACACTATTCGGAAAGGGGGCAGTATGTCATGAGTGCCGTTGAGCTAAAGTAATCAGCGCAATGGCACTCATGACAATGACAAGGAAATAGGTGAAGGGGGACAAGTTAAGTAGCCATCAACCCACAACGACTAACGGCTAATAGACAATAGATAAACGGATCACGGAGCCACCCAAGCCATCAGCGGCAATTGCAACGGGGATCGCCCAGCTGAAAGCAATCAGCAGAAGATTGAAAACCGGAGGATGGGCGATCCTGGAAACCCTCAACCAATGGCAGGGCAACACATGGGACAAAGGGGGGTGACGTGATCGAGAGCGAGGGGGCGCTGACCGGCGCGGGGTATTTAAACCCCGCACCGGCGCGCTCCTGTCACTCTCAGCTTTTTTCTAACAACGTTGTACCTATCCTGAAATAAACCAGAGCCTGCTTTGCAACCCAGTGTCTGAACGTTATTCAGAGGTAGGCAGCGCATGACACCTGACCTCATCCTTCGTCTTACCTAAACCCCTGATGAGAACCTACTATATTGAAGATGATTTCTAATTCCTTTCCTGCAGGATGAAGTGTATAATAATCCAGAAGTATGAAACATGCCAGAGATCCAGTCAGAAGGTTTTCCTTAATCTAAAGTTTAAGACAGTAAGCCCCTTCCCAAGCCCCAAAAGAGGGCATCTCTGATTCCTATTGCAGAGACACACCGGGAATGCCTTGGCGGATCCAAAACGAAGCGCTTAGAAACTGATGTGATGGCTTCCAAAGAGCTAAAATATGATTGCAACGAACTTGGGAGTTGTACAGCATTTGGCAAAATCTTGGCTTCAAAAACATTAAGGGCTGTAGGTATATAATTGCCAGCCCTAATAAAATGGAAGCATCTGGCCTTATATTTCTTGCCCTCCACTTGAGGCAATCTTAACTTTGATTTAGATACCACTTTTCTTCTTAAGAAGGCATGACAAGAACACCAAGATGTCTCTTTAGGAAAAACTTGAATAGTAGAGAAAATGGCAGCATCACTGGCAAAGCATTATTTCCTTTGGTTGAAACAGCCTGAGTATGGGCCATCTGACCAGGCCACTTTCAAGAGGAACCACCCCAGGATTCATCTCCATTGATCTCCATCTCTAAAGCAGGGCATTTCTTGTCACAGATTACCCTATCTTATCCCTACAGAGAGAGGCAAAAACATATCCAAGATCTTTTAGCTTAGTTGCTCCAAAATAGAAATCACTGTCCAAGCTGTCAGGAAGCATTGCAGAGCCATAAGATCTTTACATATCCTTTCTATGGGATTTACATCAGCCAATTTGCTTATATTTGATCGCTTTTTGCCAGGTCTCAGTCTGAAATCACGTAGTTATCATCTTCCTTGAGATGCTCCTTCTGCAATGATTTAGACAAGCAGGTTGGTGAATCTTTTTCTTATAATTCTTATAGTTAATTGAGAAGGGATTCCAATATTTCATACTGATTGTGTTTTCAAGTGACAGATGGTTAGAGCTCATTAGGTTATAAGAAGAAAAAGTATGAATTATTTATTTTATCAGTTCAAAATCTCTCCCTATTTATCTTCATTAGATTATCCTGACTCTACTATATACTACATTTGGTATAATCTTTGGATCTGTGAAAAATGACATAGATTCACTTCAGAAGAAATGTTTCAGTCTGTAAAATGTGTATACATTCTGTACATTCAGATTTAATGGACATTCGTCTTTAAGGGACATTCGTCTTTTCCTCTCAGTTGGTCTACAAAATCATGGTTTTACTGTAGTGAAAGAAAAATTTCATCCATAATTCTTAGACTTTGCTCTGTGCTATACATCATTATATTCCCTTTCAGTTGGGATATAAATAAAACTGGACTTTCTGTACTACCTCTTCTTACCTTGACACATTTAGTTAGTAGAGCTTATCTCTTCATTCTTCTTACAGCCCAAAGTCACACTGCCTTCCTGTTTACTTCTTTGTCAAAAATGTCATCAACACTATTTCTAGAAATAAGTCAAGCCTGTTGCCCTTTTTCATGGTGCTAGTGCTTTAGCAATGCTTTTTACACAAGTATAGCAATGTGAGAAACCAGGGTGACTTAAAAATATTATATTTTGCAACAAACTGTACTTAAAATACTTTTAGAAAGGACATTATGAGTGTAGCTGACCTGTAGTTTCTTGTTCTTCAACTCATCATTTGAGTAAACCGTGTTAATTTTTCATTTGCAAAATTGATGCTGCAGTTTTGTACCATATTCCCTGGAGGTAAGCCCTTTGGAATTCAATGGGACTTACAATTAGACATCTATCAGATTGTACAGATGATATTCTAGAGGTGACGGACTCGTCCCTGGGGGAGCTGGGGGTGTTGACGACCGACAAGAAGCTCTGGCGTGGGCTGGTCCATGAAGTCACGAAGAGTCGGAAGCGACTAAACGAATAAACAACAACATTGTCTAACAACATAAACATCTATAAAAATGTCCCCCTCCCATATTTCTGGTCAATATCCCACCTTGGGAAGGAAGCCCTGCACCATGCTGAAGGCATTCCGTTATGGTGAGAGTAGAACGTACATGTGTAGGAGGTTTTCAGATTTAATCAAGAGTGGCCCCTCTCAAATGGGAGACCTCCACACACATAGTATTTCGGCTGGCTCATGCTCGCTGAACTGCATATCTTGCTGGGGTAGTGACTAGTGCATACTCTGGTTTTTGAGCTTCTGGTCCTCCTCATCACACTAGATGCCCAAAAGCAGCAGATTTACTGATCTCAAGACTGAAAAAGATTGGAAGGAGACAGAACTGTAATAATAGGCCTGTTGAGAGGGGAAGGGGTGAGGTTCTTGGAGTCTTACATTACCTAATTCGTTGGAACACACTGGGAATTACTGCTCTAAGATGCCATCATAAATTTGATTTTCCAGTATTTAAGCAATCTTTCTTTCCATGTATGTTATAAGTAATGAATTTATTACTGCAAAAGAGTAGAGGAGATTTAAGGGAAAAGGACTTCACATGATTCTACCCTGCTAACAATTTCTGAAGGACTGCCACTGGTTGGGGCCAGAATCCTGCTGTTAAATCAACGGAGATGCTTAATAGGTGGTGCCTGCAAAAAATCCTACTTTCTAATTTGGGATATAATTTATTTCTGAAGGCATGCCATGAGAAGGTAATCTCATTCTTTGCAACTATCACTGCAACTACATTCCAAATCATAAAGAATGTGATTAAATTAGACAATATAAAATGTATGCCTAAATGTATAAATGTATGCCAGTTTTTAGATTCAGAATAAAACCATCTTTTTAAATATCCTGCGCAATTCAGGTTATTCCATCTCGAAGTGTTTTTAGTAAAATAGGTAAATGTATAAAGGCAAAGTACGCTGCAGCAAAATGAGCCTACTGTATCCCTAATCCTGAACCCTAAACCCTTCTCTCAAACGTTTCAATCGTTCTCTGTGCATGTGCTGATTTCTTTCGATACGATTATTTTGTTTTTCTTGTGGCTGCTCTGGTGGATGTCAGATGGGGCAGTTCCCCCGGGCTGCCCATTTTTCACTTACAAAAGAATAGCAGTATTAAGCTGGAAAAGCAACTCTCTCGCATGGCAGCTGAAAAGAAGTTCTGGAAGAAGAGAAACAGGAAATCCCCTGGACTGTGTCTTTTGGAGAATTAATAACTTGTGCCCTCCGTTCGGCAGTGGTGTGGAATCTGAGATGCAGTACGACGTTCTTCATAAAACCTGTGATGCCTCAAACCTGCTGCAGTCAATGAACTGGTATGCAATAAGATAATTGTTAGAGGGCTTATAGGTTGGAGGGTGCCTTGAAATATCATAAGTTAAAATGGGTTGTGATGAAAATAGTAGCCGTCAAGTTTTTAAAAAGTACTGTGGGGATGATTCAGTCAAATCCAAGCGTATTTAACTCCCATAGATTTTTAGTGATTTAAGCATATGTCTGACATTCCCATAATAGTCATGGTGATTTAAAGATGAATAATTTATGTATCTGTATAGACAGGACCTGGCAGAAATAAAGAGGCAGTCTTCCCTGACCTGGCATCCTTTAGAGGCACAGAGACTGTAACACCCAGAATCTGAAGGTCACCAGGCTGCCATAATGGAACAGGGGTGACGTTTTTGCTCTTAGGACTAAGTCAACTCCAGAGCAATGAAAGTTGTCCTGGATGTTGATCCATGAGGCGCAAAGACCTCACATCCATTAGAATGATGTCAATATTTAAAGGATTGGATAGAATTGGATTCCTAGGGCAAGCCTCTACCCCCAAAGTAAGAATACCTATGTGACTTTAAAATGCTCTTTCAAACCCTGGGGGACATAAACCACAAGTCCTTTACAGACCTATTTCAGAAAGTCAGCTGCCTCACTCATGTGGTTTTTCCCCTTTCGTTTTCCATTAATTTTTCATGACAGCCTACGTATGTCAAAAGTATTACCAAGCCTATATTTAATGTTGCTTTAGTTGCAGCTGCCTTTGTGGAAAATTAAATACTATAGAAAATCTAATGCGGATGTCCTATGAGTCATGCCTGGGTAGGCTTCTTTTCGTTAAAAAGCCAGCAATGCCACTGCGTTCAGAGAAATGGGAAACAGACCTCCCCAACTGCAGCCTACCAGAGGCTGCTCTTCTTAGCTGGTCCAGCCAATTCCAGTTCTCTCCTAGATCAGATGAGTTGACACCCACAGCTCGGCCTAATTTGAACACCATGATCTCTTCCTTCCCCACATGCAATATGAGACTATAGATTGCAACTCTGCTTAAGTAATTGCATATGAACTCACTGCTGGTAAGTCATGCTGGAGAGTCACTAATCTCTTGTCCTACCATATAAGACATCCAAGCATTTCTGCTACTGACTTTTTGTCCTCTGGAAATGTCTTTACCAACAATCTGTAATCTACCATTACTTGGCAAATGGTTGTCTGGATCTATCCTTCCTTTTCACTTCATGCTGCGCAAGAGGCAACGGGAGGGGAGGTTCCTGTTGTTAATTATGGCATCTTTGCAGACAAGGCCAGGAGCAAGCCTTGAGCCTCAAGCAGTGCTTCCCAGAACACTTCTGGAAAAAGACCCTAATCGGCTCATTTCTGTGCCATGGGAATCCTTCTTCTAGTCTGACAGTAGCCTTGCTCCCTGATGCTAAGTAATGGCACAGAGATAGACAGAGTGGACTCTGTTTGATTGAAGGGAAAGCAGTGCCTCTTGTTAACATAATATCCACTCTGCATGTCAAAATGTTTAACTGCCCTTCTTCCTCACAATCTGCTTTGAGGGCTGACCTAAATAAGTTCATTTATTTTGCTTCTGCTAAAAAAAAGGCTGGCCTTTATAGTAGTAGAAAATATATTGCTGAAAGGGATTATTGTCAGTCAATAAGTCATATTTTGGTTATTATAAAACTTCCCAGTTGGAGTTTTGACTTTGGGGTTTACTTAAATTGCACCGGCCTCTGAGACTCCCTGGTTTCCCTTCCACTAGTTTACTTGGCTCTGTGCGGGGTAGTTATGCCCAAATTATGCACTTTGGGTTAAAAACAAGAACCTACTTGATGTATTTATACACCGATCGTCATTAAGTATTTTCCTGCTATGAATCCCAGTAAGCAGGTCCCATGGTGGGCATCAAAATGACACAGAAGTATATGCTTTAGTCCCAGTTGTAACCATATACTTTAAATGATAAACATTTAAAAACTATAGCTAAGGTTTCATTATGAACTGCCCTGCAAACATATAAAAGTATTGTATATGTACGTACAAAGTGTATGTTAAAATTAGCAGCTTTATACACCCCACCACAACCATGATTGCCCTGAGAGCCCTGGGACGGTTTCTGCCAGTGTCCCTGAAACAATCATTTCAGCAATTATTTATTTATATCCTTAGATCGATAACCTACTTTTCTTCCGGGAGCACAATGCAGCACACATGGCAATTACCAGAAGCACTGGAGGAGTTCGGTTTAAGAAGAGGTGTGGCCTTAAAAAGTGCTGCGATCTACGTGCCCGTCCCATCTGTGTTTCCAAAGTGGTGTCTCACCCCAACCACTTTCTCAGTAGAAGGATGATGAGAAAGACAGCGTCACGCAGTCAGGAAGCCTGTGTCACGTTGATCATTTGAAGACATCCGGAAACTTATCAACAAGTAATGTGTAAACTATTATCCACAGGAGTTAAGGGTGCAAGATGTCTTGATCAGGGAAGTGTCAGCATTGGTAATGCTGATCCTGAAATACTATTTAGGAAAAAAACTGGCAATTTCATTTTTAAATAAGAAGGACATAATGGGCTTGACGGTAGCCAAACTCCAGAAGATGGTGCCTATTCTTTCATGCCAAAGAATGATATGTTTCTTAAGCCACTATGACTTGGCTTTTGAGCTTATGCTTGACCCAAATAGTGTACTTCAAAGGGAGAGCATCAGAACTGCACTTAGAACTCAAGAGTGCCTGAGCTATGAGTTGTCCCACCTTGACTATAAGTAGATCAAGCATCTAGATATCCAAATGACGTTTATCCATAAAAAAAGATATTTCATCATGTTTATATTCCAGAAACAGTACAATTTGCAAACTTAATCAAGAGTTTGCAAATGCATTTTCAAATTAGCAAGGTTTGCTTTCCATGTTATCTCAGTAAGGGATATAGTACTGTATGACTTCTCAGAGAACACTTATTTACATTAGCAAGATTCATTCATGTTTATGATATCTGAACTGATAGCATATGATACAGTTGTGTGACACAGTGCATTCCAAAGCAAAACAGGTGATTTGGGGCACACAGCAGCAGACACTTGCCACTTCTCTGGAACTTCTTAAATCAAAAGCTTCCTTCCCCAGCATCACATAAAGTATTATTTTGGCAATATGTCTAGCTATGTAAAAAAGAACATTAAATTATATCAGGAATGTATCGACCAAATGGGGGGTTTGAAGTTCTGGAATTGTTTAAGAAATGGCACAGAAACCAGAACCAATAAATATTTCTGGATTATCTATCAAATATAAAACAATATATACAAAATGATTCTATTCTAAGAGAATATACTGTATATGGGGTATATGTCACCATAGGTGGGCTTGCATCTAAGGTTTTATGCTCTGTATATATTTTGATAATTAGGTTAGCTTAAATTCATAGCCTAGACCCCTGGTATTCAAATGACAACATTACAATGGGCAATGGAGGTCAATATTTCTAGGCCCATTTGATGATGACAATGGTATATGGAATATGATGACTTGAAGGACAGAGGAATGAATCTCTGGAACAGCCTCCTCCTTGAAGCTAAACTGGACCCCTCAGTAACAGCCTTCCAGTAGTTGGAAATGTTTCTGGAGGGTCTCTGGGAATGATTGTATGCTCTGTTTATTATTTGATTATACTTGTACTTGTTGTTTTGTATCGATAGTTTGATTGTTACTATTTTTATATATTAAGAGTTTTGTACCATGGATATTTTACTTATTGCATTGCTTGTGAGCCACTGTGAGTCTGGAAGAGTCAATGGCAAACGGATTTCATTAATAATATGAAAGAACTACTTTGAGGTGATTTGGTCATGTAAAAAGAATGAATGAGGATTGTGTTTTGAAACATATAAAGGGAGAGTGAATGAGCAATAGGAAAGTGAAGAGAAAGAAAGTTGTGTTTAGATGGAACTGCTGAGATCCTGAGAAAGAGAGTGGTGAGAAGTTTAAAGAGCAGAAGGCAGCGTATGGACCTGTGTATGGATGTGGTGGAAGTAAGGGTGATTTACAAGAATAGAAAGGTATGGAGAAGGTAGCTTTAGATTCAAGAATCAACAATTCATCTTCCATCAGAAATATACTTGCCCCAGTTGCAGTTGTTGGATGGGAAATTGTGGGCAGTGGTAAAGAAAAAAAAAAGATATTACTATAGTATCACTTCATCATCACCCAGACTGAGTGATCCTGTGTGTGAAATCCTGTGTGTAGTGACATTTCACACTAACAGAATGAAATTCAAAGGAAAAAATGCGAAGAAGGAGAAATCAAATGCACAGATAAAGGATAAGGCTTGATAATTTTTTTTCCCCATTCAATCATGTCCTATTCTCAGAGACTGCCTGGACAAGTCCCTACGGTTTTCTTGGCAAGGTTTTTTTCAGAAGTGGTTTGCCCTGGCCTGCTTCCTAGGGCTGAGAGAGAGGGACTGACCCAAGGTCACCCAGCTGCCTTTGTGCCTCAGGTGGGACTAGAATTCATGGTCTCCCAGTTTCTAGCCTGATGCCTTAACCACTACACCCAACTGGCTCTCAAGGCTTGATAATAGTACATTTGAAAAAGATCTTGAAATTATGTGTGACATGGCTACAAAAAATGTTTGATTGAAATTTTAGGTTACATTGGATAAATACAGTTTTTAGATTGTGAAAAGGTCCACTCTATTCTAGATTGCCAGGGTCTACCTGGAATATGGTTTTAAGTTCTGGATACCATATTTCATGAAACATACACAAAATATGCAAGTTTTTTGAGAATGGCCGTGATAAGAAGACTAGAAACAAGTCTGTATCAGACTGAGGGAACTTGATACATTTAACCTTGAAGAGATAATAACACTATAATAAAATGATACAATTGAACAATAAAAGAACTAAAGATGAAATCCTCTATCCTCTCTGAGTGTAGGACAGAGCATCATGTATTTAAGTCACAAGAAAGCAAATTTCTATGGAGGCAAAATGACCAAACAATAAAAGCAATACAACTGGGGAACCATTACCCACAGAAGTAATGGGGGACT
This sequence comes from Candoia aspera, assembly GCF_035149785.1. Taxonomy (NCBI): domain Eukaryota; kingdom Metazoa; phylum Chordata; class Lepidosauria; order Squamata; family Candoiidae; genus Candoia; species Candoia aspera. Next base: position 163,570,515 of record NC_086153.1, on the reverse strand, counting down.
TCCCTTCACTGAATATGCTTTAATTTGGATTCCTGCATGGAACAAGGGATGAAGCTCAATGGCTTACATGGATCCATCTAACTGTAGAATTTTTTGAAAACTGTGGAAAGGAACCCAAATTTCTGTCACAGCCAAGCATCTCCTTCTAATATAAATAATTCTACCAAGCAATTCTTCTAACGTACACCCAATGAAAGCTTCTCCCAGCTCTGGGAAGTGTGAGATGGTGCCCTGAAAGGACATCCTCTTGATTCTGGAATCTTTAGCTCCTGGAACTCATTTTGGAAATGTTGTATATTAACAGCAGCAAATAAAGTTTATGTATTCAGAAAATCATTTTATTGTGCCCAAATTTAGAGAAAAACAAATTTATACAATGTACTGAAGAGGGAGAATGAAAGAATTAGTAAGAGAGTATTAATCATGAAATACTAGAAGGTAAAATACTTCTAGTCTTTAATGGATACTGAAGATACCAGGGACATTCGGTCTTATCATTTAAGTGCCAAATTTTGCTAGGGACATAAAAGAAAAAAATAAAATTCCATCCACCATTTTTCATGCTTCCACTTAAGCTGCGATGCACCCCACTGTTTTTTTAACATTTGATTTTGAAAGACCACCATGCAGTTGTATATGAAGCTGCTTTTGAGATTTGAGTTGTCCTATGAACTGATACAGGAACAAGTCACTTAGCAATTGCCTAGGGGCTGGAAATGGTTAGAGATGGTTCTCTACTGTATAAGAAAGCAACCCCAAAGCTAGCTACCTAAAGCATTTTTAATATAAAGAATGTAAATTTCTGGATACGCCTATTTATTCTGTTACAAAAGCTGTTTCTAGTGTGGCACAAAAGGAAATCCAGGGAGACAGGTTAATGGACATTGAAGGCTGCTAATAAAAAGATTAAGTCCCTGAGCTGTCAAACTTGTCTTCCTTAAGCACATGTTTATGCTTCAAGTCAAACAATCCAGTGTGGGTGTTATTTTTTTAACACATTTATTGAAGTTGGGCTACAGCCTGTTTCACACACCAAGAGTTTGTCATTAATATATTCATATTGTATTTAGCAGATGCAGCTTTCGAGGTGATCAATTTTCAAGTGAGAGAAAATGACAAATGCTAAGTTGATACTTATAGAATTTTCATGGGTTAGAAATTATTATTGAATCCTCCTGCTGTAAAATAACTTCAGTTACCCTAGAATTCTGGTGCTACATTTGACACATTTGCTTCTCCCTTGGTTGGAATGGTATGCAAAAAGGTGTACTTCATAGTATTGGTTTGAAATTAAGATTAACATTCCCTGAATTTATTTGCCAACCACATGTCATTGTTTTCCAAAGGATGGCATACATAGGATTATACAATTTTACCAATAACATTTCAACTCTGCCCACATCTCTTGCTAAAAAACTGGAAGAAATGTATAGCATGGGTATAACTGGTTAGGTGTAATGGTATGTGGGAATGACCTTGGGAGATGGGGAGGGAAAGATGCTGCCTAGGGAATAATCAGATAATAGAGGACATAGTCCACAGCTGCATAATGGAAAGAGAAAGAAACTCAGAAAGGAACCTCCCTAACTTCTCAGGCTATAAAAGAGGTGGTGGGAGATTTGCAAGGTTGTTAATGTAGCCTTACAATAAAGTAGAATTAGCTCATCTGGTCATGTTTCCTGTCTGGTCTACCTGGGAGGGCTGACATCAGGCCTGAAAGATTTGGTAAATTTACCTGCCAGAGCTTTTTGTCTTCAGATAAAAAGGGCCCTTATATCTTCTTCCAAAGTCATCCAAAGTAATCCAACTTTTCCAATCTGGTGCCCCCCAGATGTTTTGGGCTACTACTCTTTTCTTGGGGGGGGGGGAATTCCCACAGATATGAAAGGCACTAGTTTAGGAAGGCTTCAATAACCATAGAACCTTGATTTGATTTGATTTGAGTGTAGCAATAAAGACAAAATATTATATGACTATGATTGTTAAATATAACCCCACGTAATCAGCAAGATAAATTCTACAGAACTCAGGGCACTTCCACATGGCATCATTTTCACTCTCTATCTTTCCAAAGGATTTTGAAGTTGGCCGTAAAACTGTCTTCACATCCGTTGACTTTGGAACCCCCAAATCAGGCAAAGAACATCATGAATTATTCCCTTAAATAAGAGAGTGTAGAAATCATTATTTGGTCAATATTCTGTCCCCTGAGATATGGCAACTCCTGGAGTAACAAAAATCTTTGTCATATTTCCAAAGAGAAAAGGGAAGAATCAATTACTAATTCCCCATTTATATTTTCAGTACATGCTGTTTGGCGAGTTGCAAACATTTTGGGCTATTAGTATGTAAGGAATGTTGTCTGATGATCAAGACATCGTTACTTCCATCAAAGCCTTGATGATGGCTTGATACCATAGTTTTGCAGCCAAGCACTTTTCCAACAACTACAATCCTGTCTGTAGGTGGCAGAGTAGCACCTCTATGGTTGTAGAAGGAAGAGAAAGAGGAATTGCTTAATTGAGCCTGGAGCTAGAGCCTGGAAGCTAGAAAGTGGAGTGGAGCAACAGTTTGATGTATATTGATTATGCAGACAGAGATGGGGTTCTCTCTTGCACCCAGGGATTCTGCAACTGACTGATTATGCTCCTCTTTGGTAAGGTAGCCTATGAAATCTACTAAAGAGCTCCAAAATTAGTAGGGAAGGAGAGTGAATGGGAAAATGATTTACTTCCAAGTAAGTCCTTGAGCTCCAGCATTGCAAATCACAAAAGCGAAACTTTGCTATTTGAGGTGCATCACACGTAAGCTGGAAGAAAGCAGGCTTTGCTGCTCAAGGACGAGGGCATCAGAGGAACACATGGCCTTGTCAGAGAGATTCTGCCTTCTCAGCACACCTAAAAGAAGACAAGTGGGAGAAGGCTGGGGAGGGGCCACAGTCATATGATCATATCACCCATAATCACAACAGCCACAGGATAGTGTCAAGTGTACAGATCCATGCAACCACATTAATTCTTTCTTGATTTTGGAAGAAACATGCAATATCAAAAGCTATGCAAATAGTGAGAAGGGGAGGAGGGAGAAAGAGACCAGCTCCCTGAATGAAGTGGGGGACTGATACACATGTGGTTCTAAAGGCAGGACCTTGGGGCTTCCTAATTTAAGCATGCTGTTTTCTTTCCCTGGAAACCTCATTGTTCAATAGCAAAGCCCTCTGTCATGTGCCTTGGCTAATTACCCACAATACTGCTTCAGTGGTTCTGGAAAACTCTGGGCCTTTTGAGAGATAGACATAGATAACGTAAATTCTTGTCTGCAGTTCATCTCTCTTTCCCTCTTTTTCCCTGCCTTTTTCTTCTTTTGTTGTTTGTTTTTTTTCTTTTTGCCAGTTAACTGTTTGTAATGTTTGCTTGTGCTTAATAAATGTTTAATCAATAAATGCAAAACTATATTTTTTGCTAGCTGAACTGAGTGGCTGTAGGGATTGACTGGGGGTGTGCTGGATGCAAACTAAAGGGGAAATAACCTACAGTAGTTTTCTGACAATGAGGAGTGCCGCTACAAAGTAGGCTTGTGTTGAGCTTGATGTCTCCGGAACTATTTTCTCTACAAGTATTTTGGTGTGATGCATTGTTTCAATTTTTTTTCCCTACATTCTAGTCTGAGTTATAGAGAAGTTCTAGTGAACTTCTGAAACTTGAGGGTATTAGCCAGATTAGCTAATCTATACAGATTATATAGCAAATTATGTAGATTGCTTCTAGGCTTGCTATAAGTAATAAAGAAGGGTTGAAGGTAGCATGGGACTTAGGAACTACAACTGGGAAGAGCATGTGCTTTTTCAGTCCAGGAGAGGAAAGCCACATTATCAAGAAAAAATACAAGAAATGCACCTTCAAGTATTCAGTAGATGGTTCTTTACTCTGATCGTATTGAGGCTACTCTGAAGCTGAAGAGGATGTACAGAAAAAGGAACATTCTTTCATTTATGGTGGTCTTGTAATATAGTATAGAAATTTTGGTTAGAAATCTTAATAGAGATAATATGTTAACAAGATTACATAGAAAGCAAACATTGCAACTGGGACTTTTTAACATGTTTATTAAAGAGAACAAAAAATTAAGAAGCAAAACATTATTTATGTTTTATTAGCAGCCACACGATTGGCTATACCTCAACATTGGCAACTTATGAAGAGGGTTTCACTGAAACTCAGGTACATCAAGTTAGGACCCTACTCTATTTGAAAAAGAGAAACATAATGAAGATGATCTACTTTACGCAGACTTTATGATTTTATCCCCTTCAAGTATTTGAATATAAGATATCCACCACCAATTGAATCTTAGAAAGTTTGGAAAACTTAAAAATGAAATGTGTTGAAAAAATGCATAATTTCCAAAGCTATTATATCAGAAAAATATATGTGTATATCTGTATAAATAAATTTGAAAAAATAAAAAAGTATTAACTAATTCTATCTGAGTTAATAACTATAATTTATCTGAAATGAATCAGAGGTCCCCTAATTTTTACTAAAACAGAGATGTAAGGTATATTGGGATAGGATTTCTCCCTCCTAATATTGAATGCTGGATCTAATTACAAGAAAGAAAGAAAGTTTACTTTTAATATCATGTTGTACCTACAAATATTCTTGATCCTTGGACTAGCCAGATCCATACTTCATATACGTAAAGTTTTCTCCCATTTCATAGAGTTCGTTAAAAAGCAAAATCAGCAATATATTTTAGGAGGTGACTGTAGTCTTGTTGGCTGCTTGACAGCCAAATCACAAGGATTTCCCTCTGGTAAGAAACACAGAGCTCTTTCTGTTTTAAGAGAGGAATGTAGTAGCAAATCACTATACAGTGGTCCATAAGAATACCAGCTCCCCTTATAAACTTTTTATAGCTGGAGAAAATAAACATGTGGTTTCAGAGCTCTACATAGCCAATGGTCATTAGAGCAAGCTTTTGCAGAATTAAGAAGAAAATATTAGGAAGGAAGGCCACCAGATTGATGAGGCAGCTAAACAGCTAAATTTGGAAATGTCCAGGAGCTGTCTGAATTTTTTCTAATAAATCTGCTTAGTATCTTCACAACCATAATCTGTATTTTCTTTAGCCAAATGAATATAATGATCTTTGTGTTCCTTAATGATGTTGATGAAATGGTCTAAACTTATTATCTCTATTCACTAATCTATCAGCTTTCTGATAAGCCAAAGATCTACCAATTCAACTATTTTATTGACTCAGTCTACAAACTGGTCTTATATTAGAAATGTTCTGATGAAGAAAGGAAAATGCTACTATAACAAATTGTAGTAATGCTGCCATTTGGGGTGAAAAATAAAACTATTATGAGCTATAATCGGTGAACTGCATACAAAGAATCAAGTCATGAGCTTCAATCAATGCATAGCATTTTCTCTTGAGCTCCAGCATACTTCTCTGGTTTCCCTGGCTGAACTGTGTTCAGATTAGCAAATGTGTGAGTCATGGGCAACAGCTACTGGTTCCAATTATGAGAAATTTATTGTTTTACCCAGCTATTACGGCAACAAAATAAAAACAAAGGAATACCATTTCAAAACTGGCCAAAGATATAAATACATACAATTCAAAAATACAGATTCTAGATAATGACTAACTAAATTCCCATGTTGGCATGGCAAAGAAAGTTATGGTACTTTAGGAGAGAAGACTGAAGTGTTATCCTTAAAAAAGAAGACTGGTTATTGCAAGTAACTAGAGTTACCATATCTGGGCTGCAAAAAACCAGATGACTACTTATTCATTGCATACTCCTACGCCCAGTGAGAGGTTACCAGAGACTGCTGAACTGTTAAATGCAGGTTTCACTTTTGTTGGATTCTTGGTGTTTGAGCTTCCTTCTCTTCCTGTAGATGTTTTATTACCAGACTGGGTAACATCTTCAGTGCTTGGGGGAGTGGGGTTTGCTGGCTATATACAGTATATGTGGTAGCCAGTCTTATTAGCGTTGATAGGGGCATTGTTTGTGCAATGGATGGATTTTTGGTTAGGTATTGTTTTTTTTCCTTTTCCAGGAAATTTAAATCCTACCCAAAATGTATCTGAATTTGATATCCCAAGTTTTTCTGGATAAGGGCAATAAATTCCCAGATAAAGCCTCTACACAAGGAAAAGAAATACTTCCTGCATTTTGAAGTATCAGTAACTTCCTGCTTTTATGTTATTAATAAAATATTGTAAGGATAGAAAAGTACATAAAAACAGACACATTAAGCATATCATGCAAACACTGAAATGCATAAAAAGCATACAGTACTGAATTCCAGACATAATTTCTCCTCTATCTTAAGAGGGTTGCTGAAACAGCTGATTTACTAATCTAGCACCAGACTTTATATAGTCAAATTGAATTTCTTATCAGCTTACGTATCTCTAATTATCAACCTACCTGTCTCTAATTATTAGTCTATTAAATCAAAAAATCATCGCAGGATGTTTTTTTACCCAAAGGACTTTGTTCCCTTTTCTTTAGCCAAACAAATGAAAATTATGGCAAAAAGTGATGATATTTTGCCCCTGTTATTCTGTATAGTCCTCTAAGCAAGAAAGAGGATGCTCTTAGCTCTTAGAAACATTTCCTCCCTCCCTCCCTCCCTCCCTCACATTTTGTCTCTAGTCTCAAAGATTGTGCTATTTTTGCATCTTTACCCTAAGGTGGTTAAAACCACAAAGACAGACCTATTCACTTTGTTCTTATAACATCAATTCAGAGAGTGATATCTCTCCTGGCCAAGAAACCTCCTTGAAACTGGAGGTCTTGGAAGATGGGGATTTCTTTCTCGTCCCCTTGTTTCAGGGCTATCTCAGTGCAGCCACATATCCAGAAGAAGTCAATGACACTGAAAATCATTGAAAGGTCCAAGAAAACCAACTGAGTTGCACTTGACATCCCACAGGGCACTCAAGACAGGTATGTCCTAGGGCAATCATATATAGGCTGCAAAAATCCAGACTACTTAATAGGTGGTAGCAAAGAGATTCAGGAAACTTGTAACCTTTGCCACCTATGATATAACTCTATACTCTATCCAGCTTTCTAGCTTTATCAACAGGGACAAAGTACAAGAAGCAAAGCATAATGAAGGTGATGTCGTATTACATTAGAACTCTAGATGCAGTGCTATTTTACAAGGACAATTCATGCATCACAAAAGGCATCATGGAATGCGCACGCGCACGCACACACACACACACACACACTTGTATTCATGTGTAGTGTGATACAGTGGTGCCAGGGTTAGGTAGTGGCTAAGATGTGGAACTAAAAGTAGGGAGACCCACGTTTTACTACACCCTCAGCCACAGAGGTTCACTGGGCGACTTTGGACTAGTCACTCCCCTTCAGCCCAAGCCTCGTCACACGGTTGTGGTGGGGAAAAACAGGAAGAAAGAGTACTACGTATATCATCTTGTGCTCCTATGCAAAAGGTAAGATATAAGGCAAATAAATAAATAAATAAATAAAGCAGCAATTTATGTACTATCCTTCTCTAAAGCTATTATGTTCTTTCTATTAAAAATCATTTCATATATTTATATATATATATATATATATATATATATATACACACACACACACATACATACATACATACATACATACACATACTCTGTGTGTGTGTGTGTGTATAAAATCACAAATCAATTTTGGTTGAAAAATCCAGTGAACCAATTGCACTATTCTTTGGGGAACAAATTCAGTCCCTTTTTAAGACTCAGAAAGATTATACTCTATTAATTTCCAAGTTACCAGGTTGAAAAAAACAGGAAGGACTCTAGCTACCAGATCTGGTCTGCAGAAATCCAGATAACCACTAGATGGTAGCAAACGCTTAAGGAAACCCAAACATTCTGCTGTCATCTAGTGCTCACCCAAATTTTTCTACTCCAGGTCAGGTAGCACAGGAACTATAAGTATAAGGAATACAGGGAAGATAAACAATAATATAATAAACTGTATTCCCTCTTAACTTTGAAATTTTAAATAAGTATTAAATGCATGCTTGCAAGATTCCTTGGGCTCCTATGTGAAGAATAAAGATGCTGATCCTATGAAATCTAAAACCTTGTTGATTAAATGCACTCTCCTGGGAGGGGTGCTCAGCCAAAAGAAGAATCAGCTCCAGCCTGTGGAAGGAACTCTTCAGATAAACTCCTTCTGAGACATTAAACTATCCACAAATAAGCACCAAGGCCTCAGTAAAATTCCCATCCATCAATCCATAATTTCATTATGCTTTGCTGCTCCTGCTTGAAATGTAAAATTTTATATTGCTCAAAAAGTACAAGTGTATGCCGATTTTGAGGGCTTAACATTTTGCACTCTTTGGGGTAAAAATTGCCACCCATGTTCAAATGTTTCAGTCATTAAGTCTTTCCTTCCTTTGGTAACAATTTCTGGTTTGTGATATTTATATGTGAACATGTGTGCAACATCTCCCTTTTTACTGAGCAAGCATGAGCTTGTGGTAACTAAGGCTAAATCCTTGTTTTCTTTGCAAATACAGGAAACTGTTGATATCCATTGTCTCGTCCACAGTTCTGCCTGTCTGGACTTCATAATTAGAGATCAGAACCTCAGAATGTATTTATGGTTTTCACCTATCTGTAGTTTTGGCCTTGCTTTTTATGACTTTACACGTGCCCAAAATGATGGGCAGGGTTTTGTGCATCTTGAAAGTATGTTTAAAAAAAAAAAGATTTGGGTTAGGTCACCTATGCGTTGTACCTGAATTTTTTCCTCCTTCTTGCTCAGTCATGGTGGATCTCACTGGGTCCACCTGGTGCAAGACTCCACGTGGCTTCCTCACAGCATTTCGCTATCTTCTTTGGAGCAACTCATGGCCTTCTTCTTTAAAGCAACTCATTCAACTGTAATAGAGGGGGTCAACTTGCTCACTCTGGCTTCTCTGCTGTGATTTTTTTATAGTCTTGGTTGAGGGGCCTTCCAACTGCCCTGCTGGACACCGGTGCTGCTAGCAGACCACTCATGGCTGCTTTCAGTTACAATGAGTGGTCTGCTGACAGCACCAACATCTCATGGAAGGATTGAGAAATCTCTGCAAATGGTCTGTGGGCAGCACTAGTATCCAGCAAAGCAACTGAAAGCTCCCTCTATCAAAATGGTGAACATGAGGTGGAGGAGCTGGGATGGGCAAGGAGACTACGTCCTTCCCCAGCCAGGCAAGTCATTCCAAAAAATGAGAAGCCAGCTGCCACGAGGAAGGGATGTGGAACCTCATGATTGGGGTGATCCTCCATGATCAAGCGTAGACTCATTGTGCAGACAACTGTTTTGGGAGGAAGCGCTTATAGGAAGAAGAAGATGACCACTGGATCTGGAGTGTAAGCCCCCATCCTCAATTTCCAGAGACTCAAACTCTCTGTTGCAATTGCGTTTTTTGTGCAGTCAGGTGTTTGTTTCCTTCAGCATATCTTGCATGAAATGGACTTCTGATAAGTCTTTTCCTTTTCCTTTCCTTTCCTTTTCCTTTTGCTTTCCTTCACTTTTCCAGACACTTTTACTCTTAGACAGATTGTTGTATGAAGCACAACAACAATCTTGTGTTTGTACGGCTTACATGCTGCTCCAATCAACTAACTTAATAGGAAAGGCCGATTTCCACTTTATAACACATCATAGCCTCAGACGTTCAAGATTGGCTTCTCATTATTCTCTCTTCAACAGTGTTCCTATTCTTAAATTAATAATCATTATTTGAAGAGTTATGAATAATAAGAATAATTAATTCTTCAATTAATAAATGTTAAATGATGCAACATGCAGTGGCGCAAGCAGAAATAGCTACTTCTCAGTATGCCCATGTGTCACTGCTGCTATGCAAACTGCATTTGTTGCCAATCAGCTTCCAGAGCAATTCAAGGTGCTGGTTGTTACTCATATAGTCTTTTAGAGATAGTCCTTGACTTACAAGCATTTGTTTAGTGACTATTCAAGTAATGATGGCGCTGGAAAAAATGACTTGTGACAAGTCCTCGCACTTAACAACTGTCACAGCATCCCTGTAGTCACTTGATCAAAATTCAGGCACTTGGCAACCGGCATGTATTTACAATGGTTGCAGCATCCCGGGGTCACGTGATCGCCTTTTGCAACCTTCCCAGCCAGCTTCTGACAAGCAAAATCAATGGGGAACCATGTGATTTGCTTAATGACCGCTGCAAAAAATGTAAAATTGGGCACAGTCATGTGATGTCTCGCTTAATGACTGCACTGCTGAATGATGAATTTTCCAGTCCCTATTCAGGCTGTAGCTGAGGACTACCTGTATGTCAGAGGGCCTGGATACCCCACCTATCTCCAATTGTTTCTGCCCACCTGGTACATTCTGGCAGAGTGGGTATGCTCCAGGTCCCTTCCATTAAATGTTGTCATCTTACATGCCCAAAGAAGCGCATGCCTTCTCTGTAAAGGCCCCTGCCCTCTGGAACAGCATCCCCTCAGAGATACAGACAAGGGTTCCATTGAGCTGTTAAGGCCTGGCTTTGGTCTCAGGTCTGGGTTAATGTGTTTGTGTGGCCCCTGGTTTAGTTTGTTATTATTATGATTATTTCAGTCTGGGCTGCCCACGGTGTTGCATTTTTTAAACTTTTTTTTGTAGCATTTGTATTTGTAAGCTGCCCAGAGTCTGCTGGAGTAGGTGGCTATAATACATCTAAATAAATAATAAATGCTAAATAATTGCAATGCATTTCTCAGGGAATTTTAGGTCTTGGCAAAAGAGAAGAAGCTAGAATAGAGTAAGTGGAAAACTAGACATAATCTGTCTTTCATTCCCTTTGCAGTGATCTCTTGGTTTTGCCATCGCAGTGTCCTGTCAGGCCTAGAGGGCGGCAGTCTCCCCTGACTCACACCTTATCTCTGCTCACTAAAATCAAGAAGTGAAACCTGCTGGATTCAGTAGAGCATTCCCAGAGAATGGGATGTCGTTCTGCAATCTGAATTTTGCATCCATCCATATATGTAAGGCACCAGTAACTGAATTTAAATGGTATATATCTGTTGCCTTTGGAGGGATTAAACACATATAAACCTGGATATTTGCACTGACTAGCAGAGTCAGTGAACAGAGTAAGGGCTCAAGACCATTATGGCAGAAGAAATAATGAAGGGTCTCCTGGATATCTCTCTAAAATATTGATGGATTCCCATGCTTCTGTACACTTGAAACTGTCAAACAGTCATTATTGATAATAAAGATTATATGATTATATGAGTTAAAAGAGAATGTTGATTAATATAGCAAGATGTAGTTCGTTTTTTTAGGTTCATGAAAATTTATAACGATATCAGGTTTAAATAAACATATATATTGTTTATATATTGCTTTTTAGAAACAAAAAGGGAAGAAAAAAGCATGCCTTTAAAAATGATTGAGTAGTGGGCTGAATTGCTTTTTGGACTTGGAACCTGCAACTTGTCTGCAGAAACATTACATGTTTAACTTGCATGTTTCTGTGCCAGCAGAAGATGTCTATTTTCAGTGAGGTCTTCTGGGTTTTAATCTAACAATTCAAAAGAGGCAGAAAATTGTATGTATGTATGTAAAATTTTCAGCCTCTTTTGAATACACACACACACACACACACACACACACATACAAACATACAAGAATGAGGTTACTGACCTGCCAATAAGTAATTTGCAGTATGTTTTTAAATGTTTTACATTTTCATTATTTGATGTGGCAATCCACTGATGATAATTCGAAATACAGGTTCACTGGCTAAACTGAGGATGAAGGCATGAAAGACAGTACCTCAGGCCAGAGTGTGTGTGTGTGTGCACGCATGAGAGAAAGAACATTTGAGATGCCAGAAATTGACTTTCCTTGAGACCCTCTCTACTGCCTTAATATGAAGGTTACGATTCCATGTAATATACATTTGTTCTACCTCTGAAGGCACCTCAGAGTCTATTTAGATATTGGTTCTGGATATTAACATGCTCAGTCTAAAGCTCGGGGGAAAACTGCCTACAATGTAATTCAATTCTGTTAATCACCATAGACAAGGCTGCTCTAAAACAGAGGTGCATAATTTGTTTTGCAGGCTGCTTGAAGTTTTCTACAGTTGTTTGTAAGTGAAGCAAACAGGATGGTATCAAAACAGATACCAGGAATGTCAAGAATTAAAAAACGTATTTTTAAAAAGTTCACTTTTTTTTCATAATTGGATTTCCCCCTCTGTCCTTTCCAAGCTTAACCAGTCTTAAAACTGCTAAATTTAGTTTCAGTTTACGTAATGAAAATAGGCTGTAGCTGAGGAGGAGTCTGGAGCTGGAGAAAGTTACTTGGGGTCACTATGCAGCTCTCCTGTCCTCCAACCGAACATCTATGGTCTTCTAACGGACCTAGTCTGATTCAGTATTAAAACCTACAGAGCCCAGTGGAGAAGGGAGGAAATCTTATCAAAATGTTATTATTTTCCTCCCTTGCTTCTATCCCTTGATTTCATCTGATGAATATTTATTTACCACTACTATTGCTGTAGGACAGTGACAGAACTCCTGTGGCCCTCTAGGCACCATGATCTATGATGAAGGATGTCGGGGGTTGTAGTTTTTATAGTTATTACATAGGCTATTCACCTCTACTGTAGGGCCTTACAAATTGAGGACATGACATGTTGTAAAAGGATTTATAAAATATTAAATTGGAAGGGGCAAGCAATTAGTTTTATAGCCAATCAGTGACAATTTGATAAGATTGAGGTGAATGTCACTTCCATTTGGCTTTGCATGCCATTGTTCATTAATTGGTACTGGCCAATTCAGTTTATATGTCTTTAGTCTTATTTATTTATTCATTCATTCATTCATTCATTCATTCATTTATATATCATATTTATATAGCTGCCCATCTTGCAGAGCTTGACACTGGGCAGCATACAATAAAATAATTATGTGAGGTTATTATGCAAGAGATTATTTTAAGTGGAGATACCCTTGCATGCTGACACAGATTGTGATTCAAACATAGTAACATTGGATTCACACATTCCTAGGGATAGGTCCATGGCCATTGACAATACTTACTCCAATTTGACAAGTAGGCACAGGATTGCAAAAAGCAACAAAAAGCTCAAGAACCCAATTTAAGAATGCTATAAAACAAGATGCTCACCGTGATATGGTATGCCACCCAGAGTCCATTGGAGGTGGGTGGCTATAACAAGTTTGAATAAGTAAATAAAAAGAAATAAATATGGTGAAGACAAGTCTCTTACATACAGCTCAGACAAATCGTAAAAGCATAGCATCTGTCATTTCATAAAAACTAAGTTATTTATATCTTGCAGACAATTAGGAAGTTTTTTGTTTTGTTTTTTTAACATTTTTACACATGCAGTTAAAGTGATCTCTCTCTCTCTCTTTCCTTCCATCTTCCCTCCATCCCATTATCCTTGTATATGAGCCCCATAAATATATTCAAAATATTGAACTGGAAACCACAACATTTGTGAAGACGCTTTTGCAAGGAGCTTACAGTCTGAATTTAGACAGCATTAACAATAATTTTATTTATTTATTTATTTATTCAATTTCTATAGCTGCACATCTCAGCAAGTGACTATTGATAATCAGAAATGATATGAGCAATAAGCAATACAGAGGAGACACAAATTGGGAGTTCAACTATTTAGTTCCCATTTTTCTTACGTTTCCCACCATATACTTGTAAAGTCATTCAATATTTATTTATATATTAGCCTTGCAATAGCTGCCTAGTCCAAAAGACTCTGGGAAGCTTACAACATCCAATATACAACTTAAAACAATTAAAAAACATAACTATAGAGCAAAACAACCCAGACAGAAACAGCCACAACAATTATTTATTTATTTATTTATTTTTCAAATTTCATCACCATCCATCTTACTCAAAGAGCAACTCTGGTTGGTTTGCAATAAAACTAAGATAAATACAGGTTAAAATACAATAAAAACAGTATTCATAAATATAAATATAAAATCCAAGATGGAGATGTTAAAAAGTTCTTAATTTAAATTCATGAATTCACGGAGGCCTCTTTAGGGTGCTAACCACCCCCAGGATTGATTACCCCTCCTCCTGCCCCACGTGAGATGGCAGAGCCAGGTCTTCACCCCTTTCTGGAAGGCTGCCTCACCTCTGGGGGAAGAGTGTTCCACAGGGTGGAATTATAATTAACACACACACACACTGCCAGCCCAACAAAATAGATCAGAGTAAGAAACCAATGCCATTTAGCTCAGGACTACTTTTATTGTAAAGCTATAGTAACAAAATCTTGCAAGGCTGAATGCACTTTCCCCTCCCTCACTTTATCTTCATATGAACTAGGGAGGGGTCTGTCTGAGACATTTTCTCAAGTTATTTTCTTGGCTTGGCTCAAGCCCCTCTTATCTGACCATTGCCTTGGTAGCTGCTCTTCCTCCTGTTCTTCAAGGCCATTTCCTATTCCTTCTACACACACACACACACACACCAGTGGTTCTACTAACACCAGGCCTGAGAACAGAGCCAAGACTGGAACCCCCAGGAGCATGGGCACCATTTGGGATGCTGTTCCAGAGGGCAGGGGCTGCAACAGAGAAGGCACGCTTCCTTGGTCCCAGAAGATGACAGTGTTTAATTGGAACACCATGTAATCTTGAAGTCTCAGGTTATTATTCGTAAAATTGGAATATCATCAATCAGTAGGTTCAAATACCCACTCAGACATGATGTTTGCTGGGTAAACTTTGGCCAGGCATTTGAGCTTCTTGGAGGAAAGGTGAATTATAAATCTAGTAAATAACACAAAACCTGTTTCTGCACTGAACAGTTAATCACCACAATAATGCACTGATTTCAAGTCTGTAAAGTTTTGTAATGATGGTAAATCGAGCTACCTTGTGTGTCAAGGTCAATAAAAATTGTTCTACTCTTAGGACAACTCTCACCTGGTGAGAGCTTAAAATTGCTTTTGGACTATGAAAGCAAATCCTTCACCCATCAAAAATGTATTTTTGATTTATTCTGTTTAATGAAGGGGTTAGGGAGACTGGTTCAGAGTATCTTTGTGCTCTGATGCGGGTGGACGTTTATTCAGCCACTGAAATAGACCTGTTCCACTCTCCTATTCCCTTCCCCAGTGTGTGTTTTCTGCATGCTACTAAAACATATGGGCCTCATTCATGGTGGAGACTAAAACCTTTTGCTAAATTTCTGGTTCAAAATTATGGCCTTGCATAATGAAATCTTTGTCAATGAGAATTTGAAATAGCAATGCAGGCTGCGACTTTTAGGAAGAATGATGATGGAAACCAGTTAATCATTCCACTTCCCAAAATCTGAGTGAGAGAGAACAAACTTGAATCAAACAAAAAAATACCTATTCAGCAAATGAGTTACAAAATTCAGTAAGGTATTCAAAAGCAAGCAAGCAGTGAAATGATAGCATGTTGGATCTTGCTGGGTTGGCTATTTACTTTCTCCACAAAGATTTGCAATGCAGTTGCAGCAAATTATTATTTGAGAGGGTCCAAACTGGAGTGCTCTCTCTCACACCTAAAGAAAACAGGCTATTGGTAGCATTTTGTTTGTATGTAGGAACATTTAGAATGGGGAGTCAGCTATTGTCAGATACTGCGCTATTTTACTGAATTTTGTTGAGTGGCCAGGTTTGGACACAATGTTAAGCATCATGTCCTTCTACTCTTCTTGGGACAGAGCCCCTTCAAGGCTGGAAGCTCTCCTTCCATTATCAAGGAATATTGGTTTGGCATTTCATCCAAATAGGGACTGGCTTGCTTGGATAAACTGTAGTTAAGTAACAGGATTTTGTAATTTAGATAAAATGACTAAATGTGTTTAGTTGAAAACAGCTGCATCACAGAAGAAAGACCAAGATGTTGACTATTTATATAATGTCATGCTTGACCTGATGAGATTGTTGAATTAACAGACTTCATTTATGGTCATGGTCAACCTCAGAGGATACTGAAGTTAGCATCTAAAATGTTATGGAGGTGAAAAAGGAATGGAAGCAAGCACTTCTAATCCTTACTTTAATGGGTGTTTGGAAGCTAAAACCATTATTTGGATTCTAAGTTATGGGCACCCCAAAAATGGATCAGCTTGATGTCTGAATTAAAAAAACATTTTTTCCTCAAGCATGCTTAAAATGTAAGTAATGAAGTGAGATTGTAATATTACCTTATTTTTAATTTCAAATATTTGTAGACCTTTATATAAATTGCAACACAGTATATAAGAGTAAAAAAATAAAATAAAAGATAACAGGTAAAAGATAAAAGCAATACACTAAAAATAACTGGGTGTTAGTGGCTTGAGAGGGTCATCAGAAAAATATGTGTTTTCTAGAAGATGTGCATATATATATACAGTGTGTGTGCGTATGTATATATATGGATTTTCTCATTCCTATGGGTGGTATGTGTCTTCCTCAACCTCGGGTCCTCTACCAGAGGCCTGGGAGTTTGAGGGAGTTGGGCTAAGAGAGAGGGACTGGCCCAAGGTCACCCAGCCGGCTTTCATGCCCAAGGCGGGACTAGAACTCACAGATTCCTGGTTTCTGGTCTGTTGCCCTAACCACTAGACTGCTCAATGCAAACAATGTCACTCTGGGCAGCTTTATAATCTAGCAATTTAATAAATGCCAGCATAAGAGCCTGGTGGAACAACACTGAAGGGACATCATTCCAAAGTTCTGGAGAGAAAGTTTATTGCTCCCTTATGGATTGCTGCTTGGTGACACTCTGCTCTACTGAGAACTGGATCTCTCCTGAAGTCCACAGATGTTTCTGAATATTCTTTGTATAAGGTTTAGGGTTTCATATTCTACAACTTACAGCTGGATGGTAAGCCACTGGCAGCCAATCCAAATTTTTTACCCTGTTGTAATAGATGTGTAGGAAGGCCTCTCAAGCAGTTGCCTTGCCTTTGCATTTCATTGCAACTGATCTTCCACACCAGACCCAAGGGCAGTCCCATGCAAAGTGCCCCACAGGAATCCTATATTGATACTACTTCAGGAGCATAACGGCCAGTATTTATTAATGTGCTACAAAAACTTATTACTATTGGGTTGTAAAGTTGGAATATCTGTAGAATGTATTTTCTCAAATTGCTGATACCTATCTTCTCATTTTGTTTTAGTCTATTGGTATCTGGGTGCACTTCGGTATTGTCAGACGTTGTGGGCCTCTCATCCCTTGGCAGACATACTTCCAGCATCCTTCCTAGACTACCTTGAGTGAGCCAATATGGCAATGTGAAGATATTGTTCTTTCACTGGATTTTATGAGTGTTTGTGGAAGGAGCTTAACTGAAGATCATTATGTAACCTATGGATTATTCCCTTTGTTATCTTTACTTCTCCAAAGTGGGAGTAACCAAAATTAAAATATAGATATGAACAATTATTGGAGTATTTTACTTAGAATAGGGGCAACTGACACAGCATTTAATAGAAGTTGACAGCTAAATACCCTGCCACAGCAGTAAAGTGTTGAACAATGCATATGAAAATAAACAGCCCAAATGAAAGCTATTTCTGCAGATGCCTTTGGCATGCTTTCTCAACCCTGAACAGGTTATTTGAGATGGTAATTGCTGCCAAAGAATTTTTCTTTTCTTTTTTAATATACCTTATGAGATTTACCTCAAGGCGAAATGGAGTGCTTTTATGGATATGCTTAACTTTAAAATAAGCAAAATCAATACCAGAAAGAGCAAAGCTGTCTTATGTAGCTTAGCCAATAGTTATTTGTGTGTCTCCAAAATCTCAGTTTCACTTGACTGGCAGGGCTGAGAAGAGCAAAGAGGTTTGGTATTTCATAGATCATTTGGGAAAGTCACATCCAAATCTATCTTGTTTCCAATTTTGTATATCCCAGTTAATATGTGGATCAGTCAAATATGGTCAGTGTCACTAATATTTATTTAATACTCCATTTTGTTAAATTTTCTACAAGTTATTTTCTTAGGGAAACCAAAAGAAAACCTCCATTTATTTTATGAAATTTTCTGTAATGAACTCAGTCTTCCACACAATCTTCCCTAATAAACATTGTTTTAAGGCAACCACCAGGAACTTAGTGCTTTTCCATATGCAACTTTCCCAAATATGTATTATGTGCTGCTTTATAAAAAAACTTTTAGACCAAGAATAATAGCTCTTAGCAGACTCTGTGAATTACTGCAGTACCTTCTGTGATAGAGTCTATATTGAGAGATTATACAATTTCACTCTAAACAGAATTGCAGATTTCTTTTGTATTCTTTTGAATTCTTTATTCAGTTTATGCTGCACTGCTGGAGCACAAATAGTTGACAATTTCTCATACATGTTGGCTAGGTTCTCTTTTTATATACAGTATATTGTTTCTCTTTTATTTGTAAGCAGCCAAGAGTCATTAAGGAGTTGGGCAGCCTTGAAATTGGATATAATGATGATGAAGATGATAAGACAGCAAGGCTATGCAAACAGTGAAAATATCCAATTGCACTCAATCAGATCTACTTCCAAGAAAGCATGCATAATATCAGGCTGACTAGAAAATTCAAATCGATGATAAAAATACATCAAGTCTAATAAAGTAGTAATGTAAAGCAGTAAAGTATGCAGCGGAACTCTAAAACCATGGCAGAGAGAATGCTTTAAAAATGTAACTCATAATGGTGATGATGAGCCTTCATGTGAAATAATGGATTCTTTGTATGGATCCTGTTTCCAAGTTGAATGTACATGTATAAAATGATACTGTGCACGGATTAAAAAATCTGTGCCCCTGGAGCTTCTGCAGTTAGTTTCCTTCCTGGATCAGTATTTTAAGTGTGGTTGAAGTGGCATGATTGCCTGCCTGCCCTTGATGCCAATGGCAGCTCATCACCATCAGAGGTAGGCATCGGTTTTTAAGGGATAGCCTTAAAGCCACGGTTTATCTGATGAAGGTGATGATATTGGGAAAAGAGATGTCTAGCTGAATGCTCTAATATGGAAACAAGGAAATATAGTTTTGTTTTTTGTTTGTTTGTTTGCCTTCGGCTGAGATGCAGAAGATCACAGTCCCTCATTTTATATTTTCAAATAGATTGTGCAAGTTCGTTTTAAAGCATGAGGTCAAAGTATTGGAAGAAGGGAGGTTTAACCTTCCCTTTGCTACATTTCTGATTAGAATCACTCTTCCCGGAAGCTAAGATATACTATATGGATATCTGAATATTTTCCCCTCTTTGTCAATGCAGAAAGTAACACTGTCCGTTCCCAATTCCAGAAAGATTGGTTACAAATGGAAACAGTAGTAAATAGCGATAGTAGTACTGATACTGATAGCAACAATAATAACAGCAACAATAGCTCCATATGCTTCAGGGTCCAGATGATTTTAATTACGAATCTCTTGCATCAGATCTACACAAATCTACTTGTACCTGAGCATGTGCTTTTAATATGTGCATCTAAATTTATTTAAGAATCCCAAAGTTTACTGAATTGTTGATAATGCTAGAATTCCTCTACATTTCCTGTATATCAAAACCAATACTCTTAATATATGATGCTTTTCATTAATACAGGCTGCATTTCTAAACACACTTTGGTATGGAAAATCTCCCCAGAGCACCTGCTGGCTTTGGCTACATATATTTCATCTCCCTGCCCCCAAGATAAAGGGCATCCATTTTACCCCTTAACCTCCCCCACATCAAATAAGTCCCCCAGATTGCACCATCATATCTCCTTGCCACTACAGAGTAACACTGCAGGCTTGGAAAATAATTCAGAAGTGCTTCAGATCTTCCATGTGCATCATACCTCTCTTGATTAAAGTTCTGCAGGATCCTTAAAAAAGACATGTGCTTCAATGAATCAAATCATTAAAACAGGGTGCCTTTACTATAACTCTTAAAGCAGGAGCAGCTTTTCCTGGCTCTCACAAAAGCTCACTATAAAATATGGCTGCTTTAATGAATAGCAGAGAAGTGCTGTACTCATGCGAAGGGGAAAAAGTTGCCCACTCCTTTTCTAAGAGATTTATTATGAATAAATGTGTGATAAACTTTGAATATAAACAAGAATAGTCTTTTGAAATTTTGTGTGAATCACCAGCTAAATATATTTCTGCCCTAGAATCTGAAATGATTTACTTGTGTAAATTGAAGCTCTTTAAGGCAACTGGAAGATCGTATAAATGGTAATAGAGGCAGTGAAAGGATTCTTGGGAAAATAACAGGAAGCAATACTGGAAGAATTATAAGATAGCAGAGTACATGTGAGCCCATATGTTGTTACTGGAAGTAGAGCAGCCACAATGCATTAACACTTCTACTTCAAAAGCAGTTCATCTCTTTTTCCCCCTTCTCCCTCTCTTTTTTTCTCCATACCATATGGAGGACCCTGATCATTTATTTTCCTTGGCAGATTTAAGTGTGCCTCAGTATAACTTCAGTGTTATTCTTTATACACAACCCCCTGCTTTTAACAACTGTCACAATTTGGCATGCATGTGGTTTAAGCAATGCACTATGTCTTCAGTTAATCAAGGGGAACTTACCACTTCTCAATTAAAGGGTTGAGGAACAGGAAGAGTAATACATTCCAAGATTTTCAATAATTGTTTGGGGAGGAAAATCATGTGAATTTTACTTGAGGCATCCTTTGGAATTCAAGGCTGTTGTCATTACTGCTCAGGAAGTTATTACAGGCATTATCTTGTTTCAAACCACCTAGTCTAGGTCTTTATCCAGAAAGGACAGATTCAGTATCTATAAACATCTTGATATATCTGATCAACCAAAGCAAAGTGAATGTGGCTTTTGCAATTTCAACACATTTTCATTTCAGAATTGCATGTAGGTCTCTGAATGTTCACCAGTTGTTGCTGACTTCATGATTTAGCGGAGGAACAAGACTTAACAGAAGAGACAAGGTATTTACTTCCAATATTTATAGATTATTATGATGGCTTTTGCGGAGAACATTGATCTTCAGTTTGGAATTGAAATAGTTTATTAACTGGCTACCCACATTATCTATAAATTCTGGTGTTTTGGCTATTTTTCACTTTATGGTCATCAAAAAATTCATTTGTACATCAATCAATTAATCATATTAATTAAATACTTTTTCAATCTGCCCAGTAATAAACGTTTTCTGTGTAAATATATAAAAAGAAAGGCAAGATCCAAATAAAAGATGCAATAAACTCCTTTAATGGAAGCCCCCATGTAATGGAATACTTTGGCTCCCAGCAATAAGGCGAGCTCCCATTCGCTTGCTTTTCACAAAGCCATTACAACTATAATGTTCTGATGGGGTTTTGATGCAGACCATGGACCCAGGTTCCTTTTGAAATTATTGTGTTCACATTTCTTCACCACCCAGAGTCGTTTGTCAAGATGGGTGGTGAAGAAATGTGATAAATAAAAGATAAATCAACTGGATGATTTTTTTTACTGTTGTACTTAAACTGCCTTGAATTGTGTGAAGTAAGTTAATATACAAATCTTGGTATAAATAACACTTTAAATTAATATCTAATAATAATAATAAGTACAGGAAATACTGTAGTATATAAAATCTTACAAACTGTTATTTAACATATTCTAAATTACATGCATCCAAGAGAAAAATAGTGTCTTTATCTGGCACCAGAAATGTAGTAATGAAATGACCAGGTGAGCTTGCCTGGAGAAAGACTCTTTCGAACTTTATTTTGTTCTACAGGGATGCCCAAAGAAGAGGCTCCAGATACAACCCTAGAAGGTCCAGGTTGTGTAATTGGAGGCTCAGTTTGCACATTTCTTAAAGAAGTAAGAAAAAGATGACCTTAAGTTCAATAGTGAGGTAATTCCTCTCCTTGTTACTTAGCCATGTAAATAAGCCTATCTTAAAATATTGACAATTATTCCACACAGTCTTGGGAATTTGAGTTAATGAAGTAAGTTGGGAATGAAACTTCACTTCTCTATCCCAGATATCAGTTCATCTCATCACATGATTCTTCTGACAACTTATATTTTTAAAATGATGGAGCTAATAGCTATGAGAGAGATTTGTCATCACACATGCAGACACAATATCAAACACTACTGCCAGTGCTGAAGGTGGAAACTGACCTGTGAAAGGTGGTGGTGCACAATATAAATTTCATTCATCAGGGTTAATCAGTCCATTTCACACAGATGAATGGTTGACCTCAGCCATCTCTCTTCGAACCTCACTGAGCCCCTTTGCTTGCCGTATTCCCTTTCCCCTGAACTTGGCAAATGGCTGGCATTAGAATATTGCCTCCATTAATGGACAAGGCAGGCAAAGCAAAGAGCAAGTCTCCCTGAATCATTTTTGAAGATGATATTCCACTTAGTGTTTGAGGAAGAATAAAACTTTTTAAAGGAACTTTTAATTATGTTTCAGGGTGCGATTAACTGTTTGCCTGGATGGAGGACCCACAGGCAGGATTCTTCCCATTTGCCGTAACTTTAGAGGCGTTTGCATTCTCTCCTGTGGCATCTGTTTAATCCCCACAGGGATCTCCATCTATCTCTGGCTTGCAGGTCATGTTACTAGCCCTGCACTTGTAACTGATCTGAGCACTGGCTTCTACAGTGTAAGTGCTATTGATAAATGACTGCATATGGTAGGGAGCGTTAAGTTGCAGTGCCATTGCTTTCCATCTAGAGAGCCTTCTCGGGAACTTTCCATGACAGCTAAAGAGCTTTGGGCACAGTGTAACAGACATAACTCATAACAACCAATAAACCCAGAGAACAAAATGGACCCCCCAAAAATAAAAAATCAAGATCAAATACACGGGTAGGTTAAATGTGTCTACAATTATGCTCTTAGTGAAATTCATCTTGCTATAAAAATGCCAGAAAGAATAACAGCAAGCTGATTGATATCAAGGTTTCAAGGAAGAACCTGAAGCCTTAGTGTCTCTGCTGTCCTTACAGGGAAATCTTTAGATTAGCCACCGCAGCATCATGAGGGCTGAAGACTACATTTTATCTTTGCATTTGAATGCTAGAGGAGGGGGGGATTCTCTCGAGCTTCACCCATATCTGAAAGCAGCACTTTCCCTTTTCCTCAAGCCCACTCAAAGATCAGATCTGCCGATGTCCAAGGCCAACTTCTGGTAAAATATAATCATGTGGAAGACCCTTCAAGACAATGGGAAACACTTGGATTCCTCTCCCTAACGTTCCACAAGAGCACTTCATCATCCATCTGTCTCTGCTTATCCCAGCTTACCCCTATTCCACCCACAGCCAATTTTCTAGTAGGCCCTGCTTCTGTAAAGCCCAGCAACCACAGTTCCTCTTAGTGCGCAAACCAGAGCACTAGACAGTCTGACTCCATCTGATCACTGCATTACCCAGGAAACCTTTTGTTTGTTTGTTTGTTTGTTTATATCAATTTATATGAATGCCCATCTCACAGATGTGACTCTGCGTGGCTGCAACAGTGGTAAGCCAGGACAGAACAGAAAGGTAGAGTATGAACAATAACAATTATTTGCTTGTTTGTTTATCCAGACTTCTATGCCTCTCCAGTCGTGACAACTGAGTGACACACATTCTCAGAAGAGTCATAAGATTAAAAAAATATCCAAAATACATAATCAAAATACCCCCAGGCCACTGTCTCCCTAGCAATCTCAGCCACACTGAAATATCTGAGGAAACTTCTCTGTATGATTTGTACACAGACAATGGCTATGCATGGACAAGAGCCTGCATGTGTCCTTTTTCATATATAAGTAAATGCATATCGATATATGTACCCACCCAATTCAGTATCTACCACTGCTTGTAATGCCCCATGGCCCAAAAGTTGATAAAGGCACACAGACAGAAAGTTACACCTTTAAGGAATTTCTGTTTAGCGGGTCTAAGGAGCCTGTGTGTCAGAATTCTTCCTCTCCCCCAATATACATTTGAATCCCAACCTGAGATCCACAATCACATATAATTCCACTTGGTGGGATCCAGGAGGCGGGCCTTCTCCTGCATGGACTCCGCCCTCTGGAACATTCTGCCCCAGAGATGAGGCAGGCCCCTTTGCTCCTGGCCTTCCGGAAGAATTTGAAGACCTGGCTCTGCTATCTTGCCTGGGATGGGAAGGGCAGTAGCTCTTCCTGGGGGTGGCTGGCACCGTAGAGACCTCTGCACTGAACCAGATTTCATAGCTACTTGGATTGTATACTTATTTTATTTATATTTATATTTGGCTGTTTGTACTGTATTTTATATGTGTTATGGTTTTAATTGTTAATTTTATTGTAAATCGCCCAGAGTCCCCCTTTTGGGGGAGATGGGTGGTGATAAAAATTCAAAAAAAAGGGCAAATAAATAAATAAATTTTCAAAAGTTTTGGATCCCACCAACTTAATTTTATGTGATAGAAGGAGACAACTAATGTCTTTACGAGGAGTGACCATATTACTTATAGTACATTTAACTAATTTAAATTAAACCTAGTTTCATTTGTCCTTCCCCATTCATTTCTTTATTCTGGTCCTACTTACTTTTGTCATCTAAATCTTGAATACACACTATCCTCCCATGGCAAAACTGGGCAGCAAAACACTAGTAGACATTGGGACAGAATTCTACACAATGTAGCTGTTGGATTTTTGTATGCTTCTCATGGCTGGAGTTGTAATACAGATTATGTGGAAAAATATATTAAAAACTTTCTTAAAGATACTCTTTCCTCACTAACAAGTTGACACCTCACCAAGGATGATTATCCTTAGTTAGATAGCAGGTTGGCAACCTGGGTTCCATTAGCATCCATTTGGCAGCTTGAAAACACCCCTATATTACAGTCCTGATATCTGGCAGCAAAGCTGCTGGTTTTCTGCCCCCCCTTCTGTGTTATAACTCTCAAGACCTTCCTCCTAAAACAAAAACAAAGGAAAATATTCAGCCCCATCTTTAAAGTTATCACCATGTCATCAGAAAAACCTGTTGTGGCCCTCAAAATGCAGGAAAATTTTAAAGAATGAAATGTCACTCTCCAGTCAAAAAAAGGTTATCTGCCTATTTCATATGAATTGCATATGATACATGTGCATCACATCAAAACATTTTTATTGTAGAGATATTCCTAGAGGCTAGCTACACACAGACACCCCTCGATAAACATGATGTTCTGAATACAGGAAAGTTATAGTCAGTACTGAATTTTGGTTGCTGAATAATAACTGATAAGGGAAAGCCTTGAGAATCCCTCTTAAAAAACACCAGCACAGATTAAAGTAAATATACACACAAAATACACATACAAACAATTATGAAGTGACCAGGGAATATACAGTAGACTATACCCATGCAGATTCAGGCCTTGTGAATATTTCCAATTAGTGCCAAAATTAAAGATACTTGTATTACCAACAAAGTTGCAACAATATTTTGATGAGTACAACTTCATGTTGACACTCTAAAGACTTATTAATGAAAACACAACACAGGTTCTATGTTTGGACGAAGTCTGAATTAGAATGTAATTCTGTCTCCAATTTCAGTCATATCTGCCTCTTTGTTCTTAGCCAAATACATTTTTTTTCAATCAAGGCTTCTGCTGTTTAATTTCTTTGACTGTATCTTCAATTAATGTTTAATTTTTGTGTTCTATCTTCTCATCCACTGCTGCTATTTTGACCCAACTGTTGTTCAATCTAGCACTTCTCCCATGTGCTTTAAAGCTGTCAATTCACCCACTTTCATGATTATAAGATATCCTCTCTCAAAGCCCTAACAAAATTGCCCAAATAAGGATCTGGCAGTAGGTTCCTCACTGTATTAATGGTATTATTAGGCCCAGGCAAACAGAGAATTTTATTACCCAAGAGAGTGAGAAAGATGTGTATTACAAGCCTATGGATCTTCAGCCTATGGATCCTATGGATTTTCCATAGGAAATACGTCCCACTGTGTTGGTTTACCCCCAGGAAATACTATAAAATAGATTAGTATATGGAGCTCAGGTGAGCCTTTATGCTAGAAATAATGCCCCCGAGGTGATCCCATTAGAAATTACAAATTACTGGCAGCTTTTGCAGGAGTTCTGAGGGCCACGACTAATGTTTTCAAGGGCTCCTAGGCCTCAAATTGTGTATTTCTATATAACTTCTTACGGAGGAACATTGAAATGGAAGAAAGGTATCCCCTTCTCCAACTGAGCTTTCTGGCAATTGTTACTGTACATTCTCTTATGATGATTGCCAAGTCATTGTAAGTTAGGTTTTGCTCATCATTTGCAACAGTAACTGAAAAATTAGCATTAGACCATTTATTTATTTATTTATCAAATTTCTAGATCCACCCATCTCTGCACACAAACAATTAAAAGCCAGTATAAAAACAGGAATCTAATACAACCAATAAAAGCAATTGCTCATAGACAGCCATTGAACTTGCTTACAAGTACAAATTTGACCACTGTAAGCATGGTGCCACTTGCTTCCTCAAGGGTAGCGATAAAATTGTATCTCTGATCTTGCATGGCATTTTAGATTCTCCCATGCTGTTTCCCCCTTTTATATTTTCCTGGTGAAATACACTGTAGTAGCCAAATCAGCAGAAAATGAAAAATAAATTCACTTCTGCTGCTGTGTGACATGATGCCATGCTGTGAAAACTTAAATGCCTCCAAGAGAGCAGGAGCAAGAACAAGAGGGAGGAGCACCTGGAGTGGGGGCAACAATGTGGAGATGAGAAACAATTGCTTATAAAATGGTATGGTTTATTGTGCTGATATCAATATGGGCCCCTTATTGCTTCAACCTAGACCTGGGTTTCTCAACCAGAGTTCTGTGGAAACTTGGGGTTCCACAAGAGGTCACTAGGGGTTCCCTGGGAGAACACAATTTATTTAAAAAATTATTTCAAATTCGGGCAACTTGACATTAAAGAGGTAAGTTTCATTCTTTATTTTTAGTTTAAGAACACTGTTAATGCATATATACAGGCCTACCCATGAAACAACTATAATAATTTTGTAACTTCTGGCCTGTATTTGAGCCTGAATGTGCAGGGGTTCCCTGAGGTCTGAAAAATGTTTCAAGGGTTCCTCCAGGGTCAAAAGGTTGAGAAAGGCTGACCTAGACCATTGTCCCTGTTTATTTAGGCTTCAATGAGAAAGTATATTTAAAAAAACTATACTATCAAGTAAACTGATTACAGTTCCTAAGTAGCAGAAGCTAAACTGGCATACAGTAGCTGTGGTATGCACAATAATATTCATGATTTTTCTATTATAGTGCCTTTTGTAACATTGAATGATAAAAAGTTGGGCCTTCCCTTCCCTTCCTTTGAAGAGGGGGAACTGAAATGTATTTTATCAGAAGACACATATTCTGCCAATGGATAAATAGCCTTATAGGAAACTTGTGTTGTCCTTTTGTATATAAGTGATTAATTCTATGTTATGTTAGAAATGTTGCTGTTTTGCTCAGTACATGTTATAAGATGATTGTTGAAAAACAAATATCAGATGAAGAAAGTTGTTTTTAAACATTCAGTGGCAGATTAGAAGATCAATCTCTACTACTGTTGATTCTAGGCAATCAGCTATCTGCAGAAAGTATACAGTACGTAATTCTTTTTTTTTTACATTTCTCCATCAATTTGGTAAATTACGTAATATTTAAAGGGGATGTGAATCATAATCTGGATCTCTTTCTAGTCTATAACATCCCTCATCCAATCAAATGATACTGAGAAAGGAAGAGAAGTCTGGTAAATTTATCCTTTAAATAATCAAGCAATGTAATACTGTACTTTTTTTTATTCAAATAGGATAGTGTATGCAGATGCCAACATTAAAGCACATGCACACCCCTCCCTCCAAACTGTATAGTTGATGGAATTGCAGAATGTAAGATTATGATAACTATCATAACATCAGGTTACTAATCTTACTTCAATTTTTTTTTTCTTTTCATGAAATTGTTACTACAATTAAATCTCTGAAGCTGGGAAAGACTCCTGGCCCTGATATCTTTCCAGCTGATTGATAAAAAAATTGGCAAATCTTCTGTTTTGTTGGGGCTATATGACCAAGCTTTTCAAATGGTCATAACCATAATTTTCAATAAGGCAAATTTTATAGTCCGTCCCAATCTGAACATCCTTCCATCTGTTTCAATTATAGACTGATTTCTTTGACTAATGGGGCTACTAAGATTTTTGTCCAGGAGATTACTACTTGCTCTTCTGATTATTGTGCACCAAAATCAGGCTGGATTGAAATAAGCTGTTTATACATTCTGATAATATTAGATTTTTAATTGATGTATATGCTTTTTAACTAAATGAAGGCAGAATCCAGCAACCATTCTTCATTGGACACTGAGAAAGTATTTGCTGTGGTTTCTTGGAAGCTTCTGAAATGGGTACTGATTTATTCTAGTTTTCCCCAAAATTGTATATCCTAGATGGAAATAATGTGTGAAGGTTAATTATATTTTTTTCCTTTTTAAAATTTACATTATGGTACACAGCAATGATGCAATGATGCCATTAGTGGGCAGCTAGGATCACTGAATGGAGCAGAGCTTAACACAGCGAAAGATGCGCACAGAAAAAGAATATTATCTAAAATAGCATTAATGAGCATGTTAGAGAAATAATAGGTTATTGATCTTACACACTTAGCCCACCCAAGCATAAAGAATTACACACTTAGACAAAGTAGGTTCAAAAGTAAGCAAAAAAAAAAAGTCTTACTCATTTATTTGGTCCAGTTAACATCCATCTCAGAAGAAAAGTTGATTATTCTGGTTCTTCTTTCTGTTCCCTAAACTTAATTTACTCAGCCCTCATTGCTACTAAAAGCTGCATATGAAAAGGGGCAACTCCTTCTCTAGGCCCACCACATGGCTCAAGATGAAAGAGCAGCATGCTACATGCTGCTTCTCCAATGCAGGAAGGAGGAAGAAAGAGAGGGATGTGGGAGGGGCAACAAACAGCTTCCTCCGGAAGCACATAGAGAATTTGCATCCTAGAGCGAACTCATCCACGTGCTAATGAGGCATGCTGATTTGCTGGGACCTCTAACCCTATCTAACCTCTAACCCTATCTAATCTCTTCTCCTATCCCTGTTATGTGTTGTACATGGAGTTTCCCTTGAAAAGCATCCAAAAGTTACAGCTGGTACAAGATCCAGCAGCTTAGGCGGTGATGAATGTAGCCTGATATACTTGGGTAACCCCACTGTTTTGGAAGCTGCATTTGGTTGCCAGTTGGTTTCTGGGTGTAATTCAGGGTGCTGGTTATCAGCTTTAATGCCCTACGTGATTCTGGACCAACTTATCTGAGGGACCGCCTTCTCCCATATATACCTGCCCATCCAATCAGGTCAAATAGAGCCACCTCCCTTTGGGTCCTGCCCATACAAGAATGCCATCTAACGAAGGCCTGCAAGCAGGCATTTTCAATTGCCACTCCCATACACTAGAATTCCCAGCCCACCAAGATCTGGTTCCCAGATTAAGTTAAAACCTGGCTGTTCCATCAAATGCAGGAGGATGGCATGCTGCAATTGAATATCTGAATTTGGCACATACAGTTTTGTATTCTTTCTTTCTTCTTTCTTCTTCTTCTTTCTTCCTGTAATTTTGCTACTGTACTTGGTTTATTTAATGGGTGAGTTTATTGTTTTTGAGGTTTTGTTTTTGTTTTCCTCAGTGATGCTTCTGACTCTTTAAGAATGGATGGTATAAAAATAAACAAACATACACACATACATACAGTATGTACATACATTAGAAGCAATATTAGCTCAGCCACGGGAGTTATTGTCTCATTTTTAAGATATTTTGTGATTAATTTTCTGAAAAACTGTGTCCCTCATAAAATTAATTGTTTTTATTCAGCTTGGTTAAATTGATTAGAGATGAAGTAAGGGCCAATGACCAATAGTGATCCAAATTTGATGCAGATCAGTTGATTTTTTGCAAAAAAAAAAAAGTTTATAAGCCTGACACACCACAATTTGACTTCCTTTGTCTTAGCAAAAATGTGCAGCAAAGCATGGTACTTCTACTGGAACCTCTTTTAAACATTGAAAATATCCCCTGGCTTTATATTTTTGTATTCTTCCACAAATAAACAAACAACACCCCCCCCCCCAATTAATATAGGCCCGTTTTAATGCAAATAAAGTTTTAGTAAAAATATAACTTGAGACTTCATGCTTCCATCATCTCCTTAAAGTTAACTGGAAAATATCTGACAGCAAAAAAGCAGAAAGTACGAATTCTTCATTTTGTAGGAAGAAGTGATAGTGTGAGAGAAGTGTAGAGAGAGAAAAGACGAGGGTTTTATTATTATTAATTTTCTCTGGCGAGCCAAGTCCACACAATAGTTAGGCAAGATACGTTCTAAACCTAGCAGTTTAGCTATTGAATTCATAATAAACAACTCAGTGATTTCCCAAGCCTATCTGCTAGATGATCCTAAACAAAATGGTGAATTATCAAACTCTGCATCTGTGTCTGTGTGTGAGGAGGGAGGGGGGGCAGAGAGAGAGATGGCAGATTTGTGCTTTTGCTTGGCCCAGTGCCAATATGAACCACTCACCATTTCCTGAGTGCAGAAATGGATGATGTCGCCTTCCTCCCATTCCCAATCTACTGCAAATGCACCCCAGGCCTGTGTTTTCCAGCTTCATTGTGAAGCTACTGTTTTCCAGCCAGAGAAGACTTGAGCCTTTCAGAGTGGATGGTCTCCAGCACATCATTCCATTCTAGTAGCATCTCCAGTTCTGACTGGCTGCAAGGCTTGGCCTGCCCCCTCCACCCCAGCTCCTGGGCATTGTCCCATGCAGCCAGGCCTGCAACTAGGGTCTGTGTCACCCAGGGAGACATGGATTCCGCACCCATTTTGGCGCCCCCCCCCCCAGCGCAGCACCCAGGGCACTTGCCCCGCTTGCCCCTCCCAGTTGCGGCCCTGCATGCAGCCATTTCATTCTGGTCTGAAGGCCTGCTATGTGTCTGTGGGTTGGCCATTGCTATTTTTTGATAACCTTGTGGTTGATCTAAAAATGGCCTGTTAAGTCAATGAAATACTGTGTGCTCAACTGTAGAACTCCATACAACCCTTATATCTGTCAGCCCTTCAAGCTTAGGAAGGATTTCAGCAATGCTGCTTTACTGCTGTAGGGTATAATAACAGAATCTTGAAAGCCTGCCAGAGTTTCTCTCTCCCCTGTCTTATACCAAACAGAATCATGGAAGGGTTATTTTGAGTTTCTTTCTCACACCTTCCCCTTTCCCGGGCCTACCATCTACTAAATAGTTCTTGATCTCTACAACATCTCCCAGCAGGCATCCTTTTGGTTTCTGTTCAGGCTGGGTGAAGAAAGCTCCTCTTGCTTCCCACTCCCCACCTACTGTACTACAAAGCCTCCCTTCCCTTTGTTTTCCAAGTTGCAATGCAGGAACATGGCTCCCTTGTTTCTATGAAGCTGAACTATCTCTTCTTTCTTGCCACAAAATGTCCATGGACCTACAAAGGAATGTAGGACCAGAGTATTGGGATTTGGAAGCACAGATGAACATTCAATCCATTTATTATTGGTAAATATAAATACTCAAAATAAAAAGAGAATAATCACTGTTTCTTTCAATTAATTAGACAGATCAGGTTTGCTCAACTGGAATAGGTATATAGCCCTAAATACTAAATTTTGAAATAAAAATATGCATTTATGAAGAGATTCTGATCTATCTGTCTATCCAAGGAAAGCCAGCCTGTAGCTCTATTGTATTGATGGGTGTGATAATAGAAACAAATTAAGTGCAACCTCTAGAAAGAACTAAGTATTTGAGGAACTAATAAGCAAAACTGACAAACCATGTCAGAGTTTAACTTGTAACTGTACATCCTTGAATATCCCTTACCATTTTCAGATATTTATCATTTCTTTCTGTCTCATTACTTTATTTATCATATATAGTTCTTGTTATATATCAGCAAAATATGCTGTAGAATTGAAAAAAAATTCTCAGAATCCTATGAAAAGCAAATATTCTGGAAATTTGTCTTTATTTCCATCTGAAATAACTGCATAAAGCGAGGAATCTTTTTTTCAAGAAGAATTATCTACATTTTTGTGAAGGGTAATTATTGTGTGTGTGCATGCAAAAGTGAGGATGATCACTAGATGAATATGGGCAGGTTGTAAATTTTGACACTGGTGAATGTGGAAGGGATAGAAGCTTTGCAAATAAATCAATGCAGAGCAGCAAAGAGCTATAAAAAACTGTAGCTCTGTGGTGCACGTAGTGGAATTTTCAGCATAGATCTGGTAGCACAAACAGCATTGTACTTTGCACTTAGAAGTGTTTCTGGGGAAAGCCCACAGTGGAAGAATGGATGATTAAATTAATGGAATTGGCCCAAATGGCTAAGTTAACAGTGTTGATAAGAGAAAAGACTGTCTGGATTTGTCTCTATTTGGCAAGCACTTTTGGATTATTTGCTTGGGTCTGAAAAAAACAAAGTTTTGATTTTGATGATTAAATGGTTTGATTTTATAGAAATAATGTTACTAAGGTTTAATTAATGGTAAGAGATTACATCTGTGTAATATGCATTTGTATCTGTATTGGAAAAGGTAGGAAGTCACCTTCTTTTTCTATTTTCTATCTAACTTTGCACTTTTATAGTTTTTCTTTTTTCTTTAGTTCTGTATTTTATGTTATCTATACTCTATATTTTGTATTTTAACTATACTTTTGAAAATCAATGACGTTCTTTAAAAAAAAAAGACAACTTTCTGGGGAAAGAAGCTCAAACCCAACCAAAGAATGAAAGACTTCTGTTCTAATGTCCTGGCTAGAATTCTGAGGAGGAAAGTCTCTCTGCTAAGAATAAAAATTACATCAGTCCCCATTATACAGTGTTCACAACACTGTGGGGAAGAGTGAGGACATTAGGGATCCATCTTATGAAAGTTGGCGGCAGGACTCTGAAACCCTAGCTGTTTGGAGGGCATGTGTCGGGTTGTTTCTCCCTCCCCTTCCCTGCCAGTCTTTCGTTTTTCTTGTCTGGCTTCCCACCTGCAGTGTGTTGCTGATTTAATAAGGGCTGAAGGGGATTATCAAATTGTAAACTAGCTTGCATCCTACAGGGGCCTAGTGAATGAGAGGGTTTATTTGATTCAGGCCTAGCTGAATGTTGCTTAGGAGATCATAGATCGTAGGGGGCTCTGGGCATTTTTGTATATGGTTAGTATTTGTGGGGACATAAGCTCTCTGTTAGTTTTGAAACAGGCACCCTTTTCCCCTTCTTTACAGAACTTTTGTGCTATAAGATCCCAATAAAGCTTTTGCAGTGACTTCTACTTGCGTAAGAATCAATATTGATAAGGTTTTTAACTGGAAAATATAGCTTTTCAAAACCTCATAATCATACAAGATATGTGTAGGCCAGTCTAGATCCAGTCCGAGTCAGTGCTGTAGTTTTTAAATATTACTCTAGTAACATCCGTCCCAAACATTTGGAAAGGCATTTTGCAAAGCAGCTGATATGTCTCTCTAAACTTGTGGCTCTCAGATGCATCCTGTTCAGGGTATGTGGGGGTCACTCTGAAAACTCCCTCAAACATTTAGAGCACATGTGTAAATGCAAAGAAGATACTTCTGTCCAGATTGCTTCTGAAGCACTTCTGGTGAGGATTCATGGCAAACGAGATGTCCCTGAAGGAGCAGGGATGGCAGTGTGGCAGAGATTGATGATCAGATGGTGAATTCTGGCCAGTGAAGTCTCTCCAGAAAAAAGGAGAGATCATGAGATTGCCCATATGTACTCCAGACAGCTGCTCCATGTGTGTAGACTGCAGGAACCACAGTTTTTGTGGTGGACTTGTGAGGTGAATGGCTGGGAGCCAAAGGATTCCAATCAAGCTCATAGCTGTAATGTAGCCTATATGGATATAAGGTTCGCCAAACCTCATTTCTTAATCACTTTTGTAATTATTTCTTAATTGCTTTTCAATTATTACAAACGTTTGGAGTGGCAAATTTTATAGCGCTCACCAAATAAATTTTCTTCAATCCTTAGCAAAAGAAGTTTTAAATACAAGATTAAGGACTTTAAAAAAATCTCTTTTTTTTGGAATAAACAGCAAAAAGGTGATTGGAAGGTTGATTTTAGAAACTTGTAAATGGACTAAGGGTCCAGATGGATTTGAAATAAGCTTTTGAAATTAATTATAAGAAACCTTCCTTTGGGAAAATGCTGTCGTTTTGAATTCTTAAAAAAAAAAAAGATAAGATGGGACTTTGAAAGTTGGACACTAGAGGGAACCAGAAGTAACTAAAGATTAAAATTAAAGGAGGAGAACACTTAAATTTGACTTACTAACACAGAATGGAGCAAAATACTTTAAACTTGGACATAATGAAGAATACTTTCAAACAATGGACTCAGAAGTTAATTTTAAGAATGTCTGCCATTATAAATAGACTGTGTTTAAAAGATGTTATGGAAGAGGAACAAGTTTTACCCAGCAAGACAGAGACTGATTTGAAAGTGGAATTAAAAATGGCAGGCTACAAGAATGATATGGAAAAAGATGCTACACTGGATATACAAATGAAACCAGCTGATGTCTTAATAATTAAAAGGGACATACAAATAACAAACCAGAAAAGTGATTTGGATAACTTTCCTATATTGGATTTACAAAAGAGGCTTGTTAAAGCTTTGAAGAATTTTGTGAGAAGGGGCAAAGAAAAAATGAAAAGAAATCAAGTTCTAAGACATTATTTGAAGGGACTAAAGATCAAGATTGTTAAAAGTAAATGGAAGGAATATAAAGTTGGCTTATTTCATCAAAGTTAAAATAGATAACATTGTTATCTCTTGTAACCGTTAAGGGACTTTGCTGGCCAGGACTGAATGATGAGGCTTTAAGGATTTGTTTATAGATAAGAGATGAGATACGAGAAGATGAAATCATGTATTTTAAGAGAAGGTGATAAGTTACTAAAATTGTTTATAGTTGTCATAAAGGGGGAAGTCATTTCTTTATATATTTCCATTTCCTTTTCCTTTTTCTCTTTTTCTTTCTTTGCACTTGTTATTCTTTATTTCTCCTTCTCTCTCTGAGTTTAGTTTGTATTTGTTTTTACTACTGTAATTAAAATATTCAAAAAAATTATTACCAAAAAAAAAAGATTGCTCTGAAGTAAAATTTTAAGCCACAGACTCAGTGCTGTTTTTTAATTTTTCCATAAAGCATCCCTTCAGTTCTACAATACTGTACAGCCATTGTTCTTTGTGACTTTTTCTAAAATTTTTTGTTTTCAGTGCAATTTTGCGACAAAATGCCAAAGAAATCATACCTAGCTGCTGCTTCTATTTTTTTTTTGTTGTTGTTGTTATGGGAATAGTTTTAAAAAGTTTTTTTTTTAAATCCCTTTGCTTATTTTTTCCTGCATATGGGATAGGCGGTACAATTAAGTATGAATTATTCTTTCAGCTGCCCTAAGATGAAAAATAAGGGGGAAAAAAGGGCTTATGTGCCATTGCTCTGGTGGAATATTTAAAATTTTTATTCTGTTCTGTTGCTCTGTTTGTCTATCCGTTCAGTCGTGTCCAACTCTCGGTCACTTTGTGGATCGATGCTCTCCATGCCTTTCTATCTCTTACAGCTTCCTTTAGTTCCATCAAAGTCATTCCAGTGTCCCTTCTGATGGTGTCAAGCCAGTGAGTCCTAGGGCGGCCCCTTCTTCTTTTACCCCTGACCAGTCCCAGCATAACTGTCTTTTCGAGGGAGTCAGCATGCATAACATGACCCAAGTATGAGAGTTTTTGTTTGGTGATCTTGGCTTCCAGGGATAGTTATGGTCTGACTCTGTCTAAGACTTCCTTTTTGGTAATCTTCGCTGTCCATGAGATGCGTAGTAGTCGTCTCCAGCACCACAATTCGAATGTATCTATCTCCTATCTGCCTTCCTCAAAGTCCAAGTTTCACAACCATATGTAGCTATTGGAAATATGATCATAGTAACTAGTCTGCATTTGGTTGGGAGGCTGATATCTTTATTCTTCCAGATGTTACTTATACTGGTCATTGCTGTTCTTCCAAGCGCTATACGTCTTCTGATCTCCGGGCTGCAGTCACCCTTTTGATCAATTTTAGAGCCAAGGAAGGTAAACTCCTTTACCTTCAATTACCTCGTTGTTGATCTTAACACTGACTTGCACATTCTCTGCCATTGTCATTAGCTTTGTTTTCTTGGTGTTAAGGCACAATCCAAGTTGCACATGGAAAAAAATGGCCCCAAATGGAAAACAAAATGGCCCCATTTGAGATGTTGTCTCAGAACATTTTGAGTACCGCTGTTCAAAACATGTTTTTAAAAAAGTATTCATACCCCTATATCATATTCATCCATACCTGGCACATAATATCACTAGCCCTGTTAAGATGTACTGTAGGAAAACACAGGACCAGGGGAGCCAGTTAGACATTCAACAAGATGCTTAGCTCCAGACTCCATGCAGCTACCCCTCTTACATGTAAAAACCAGTTTTCATAACTAGGCAGGCATCACTAAGACCAGCTATCACTCAAGAAGGACCTAGCCTAGCTCAGAGTTTTTCCTCTAATCTGATACTTTACTATCAGATCAGTGAATCCAAAGGTTTGCTTCAGTGGAAAAGCAACCCTGGGTCTACCTTAGTCTGTAGTGCTGCACATCTTACCACAAAGAGAGAGAACAAGGCATACATCTAAAGATTCATGCTCACAGCTTAACTAGTCCTGGCAGTGGTCTACTGAAATAAACAAAGGAACTTCTGGCACTCTTTAGAATTCTTCCCAGAAAAAAAAGGACCCTCCTCCATTCCTCAGGAATTCTGTATTGTCCTATGAGGTTGAGCTAATTGCCACTTCATGCAAAACCCTTGCATGATTGTAATGAAAAGTCTGCAATGACATGTTTCTCCTCCTAACTTTGGTGCGATTCTTGGCTAGCAAAAAAAAAAAAGTGCTTTCAGGAACAATGAATATCACTCTTAACACATTTTATAGTACCATCATTGGAACAAAGTTCATTTTAAAATTCAGTTTTAGCAAGAACAACTTCACAGTAGTTGACTAAGAAAATGCAAAGTTGAACTGTGTTTTTTCCTCCCTTTGGGCAACCACAATTTGACATTCTGGGTTCCAAAATGACCAGAAAGTGATTTCATGTGCTGGAAATGAAGAGAGAAAAAAGTGGGAGGGCTATATGGAATTTTTCCTTTCCCTTCCTCCTTTCTTTAAATGGATTTCTTATAAATGTGTAAGCATGTTTCTGTTCCAAACCACATCAAAACATTTTCAAAATCTATTTTTTAAAAACTGAAATGTGGACAAGATGTGCATATTGAAATACAAAAAGATGATGGTGCTGCATTGTCAGTCAGCAGGAGCGAGAGAAAAAGTGAATCCAGGACGAAATTTATCTAATTTGCATGGACCAAATGAGGTGGACATTTTGGCAAGACCATCTATCTAAATGCTTCAGAGGTGTACTGTAGGTTGAGCTATACCATATGTAACACAAAATCATTTTCTAGAAACATCCAGTTAAGCATTCTAGGTATTAATGTGCTTCAAGAACTTGGTGGTCACATTCTCTAGTGATTTTATCTTGAACATGAGTATGAGTCATTGTTTAAATAAAATGTTATTCATGAATGTTTGCTTTAATTCATTGAAGAATTAAAGGATACTTTTCCATGATTATTACACATCAGTTCTGTCATTATACATTAAAAAAGATAATGCTTATGTATACATGGGATAGTATTAGGGGGCATGGTGGCTTTGCGGTTAAGATACCAGTCTTGTCGACCGGAAAGTTGCAAATTCGGAAGTTTGAGACCTGAGCTCCGCGTGATGGAGTGAGCTCCCGCACTCGCCCCAGCTCTTGCCAACCTAGCAATTCAAAAGCATGCAAATGCGAGTAGATAAATAGGTACCGCTTCGGTGGGAAGATAACAGCATTCCATGACTGTCATGCTGGCCACATGACCGTGGAAGTGTCTTCAGACAACGCTGGCTTTTTGGCGATGAAACGGAGATGAGCACCAACCCCTAGTGTCAGACACGACTAAACAGGAACCTTTACCTTTACCTTTATAAGCTGATCCACGATGTCCAACCGCTCTGTTGCAAATATTGGCCACCAACCATTTCTGGAGGGCAGGCATGGACAGCTATGTCCTCTATTTGCTCTGAGCCCACTGTGAATGTACCCTCTATCTATGTTTTCCTGCTCAACAAGCAATTAGTGTTTCCTAGCTTGTTTATTTATTTGTCTAATTTATTTATTTGTCTAATGTGTTGCTGTTTCAAGCTATGTTGTACAGTTTCCCTGCTGCATGTTACCTCCTTTTAGGCAACCCGCTGCACTTTGACTGGATACTGTGCCCAGGGGCAGAAACAGCCCTTTCCACCCTGCTCCCTGGTTCCTGTCCTTCACAACTGTTTGGGCTGTTGAACTGAATGCTCTGCTCAGCAGGAACTTTTCCACGATTTTGTTCATCAACACTTGTTTTTTGGTTTATCACTTACATATACTTTTTCAAAACCGTAATGCTGTCTATACAGAGTTGAAGTATCAAAATGCACACATATGCACACACAGAAGCCAGCTTTAAAATAAAAGTTATTTTCTTGCTTTTTCTCAGGTTTGGCTCTCTAATCAACACCACAGCTCCTGTT
This sequence comes from Candoia aspera, assembly GCF_035149785.1. Classification (NCBI taxonomy): domain Eukaryota; kingdom Metazoa; phylum Chordata; class Lepidosauria; order Squamata; family Candoiidae; genus Candoia; species Candoia aspera. The sequence continues at coordinate 163,531,706 of NC_086153.1, read as the reverse complement.
GCAGGAGTGTCCCAGTAGCATAGGAGTTATAACATTCGCCTAACAGGCAGAGGATGACTAACTTGGAATGCAGTACTGTAAGTTTTTTTTTTTAATTCATCCCACTGGTGTACTATTGAAATGTTAGAGCTTTCTTTATTTCTTTCTTGTTTTTTTTTTACCCAGCCCCATATAAAATGAAAAATGACTTGTTCGTTTGAGTTATTTGGGAGCTGGGGTGAAATCCTTTTACCTAAGTGATAACAAAAATGATGAAATGGTAGACCAATAAACTGGCTAAAACAAACAAACAAACAAACAAGCAAGCAAGCAAGCAAGCAAGCAAACAAGCAAGCAAGCAAGCAAGCAAGCAAGCAAGCAAGCAAGCAAGCAAGCAAGCAGGAAAGTGATTAGGAAGCCAACACTGGGAAAATGCAGGAAAGGAAGGTTGTGTGCATTTTGATGCTTTCACTTTGTAAACTGCATGACGTTTTTCAAAAAGTATGTATGTGTAACACTTTTCAAAAAGTATTAGAGTGTGTCTGTGGTCACTAGGGTGGGTGGGTGAGTGGGGTGGTTTTATTGGTTTTTTCTTGTTTTTTAATTTTGTAAGCTGCTCAGAGTCACTGTGTGAGTTGGGCAGTCATATAAATTTGTTAGTTAGTTAGTTAAATAAATAAATAAATAAATAAATGTGTGCAGTGAGACCCTCCCAGAGAAAAGAAAGTGGTGGGCATTTCCTTCTTGGCATGCAAAGTTGGGAGGACATATCACAGGAGGAATTGTCTGGGATGGGGGGCAGGGAGGGCTGCAGTAGCTGCAGTCCACGCTGAACAGTCCAGACCAGTGTTTCTCAACCTTGGCAGCTTTAAGATGGGTGGACTTCAACTCCCAGAGTTCTCCAGCCTTAAAGCTGCCAAGATTGAGAAACTCTAGTCCAGAGAGAATGTTCTTAATCCAGTTTACAGTCCAGCCAGAGAGGAACATCTTAAGAACAGAGTATGGAAGTGCCCTGGATTGCTTTTCACCCTCAATGCTGAGAAACCTTCAGACTCCACAATCTGCTGTCTAAGAGTCCTACCAATCCTTGCCACTAGCCCTGCTGGTTGAAACATCTGGAAAGCAGCTACAATAAAAACAATTCCACTTTGAGTTTTTATTTTTAACAGTGAAAAACAGATTATAGATATTATAAATACATGCATAAAATGTATGAAATGATCACTATTGTTCCTTTTAAATGTATTATTTTCAACATTGGTATGGAAGGGCACAAAATAAATTATTAGTAAGAAAACATAAATGAGGTGAATTTAAAACTATATTATTTGCAAATTCTGTTATGGATGAATAATGTCTTGAGAGAGGGGGGAAAAAAACCTCTTTCTACAATCAAGTTAACTTATTCTACCTAGGATTGCTTTTGACAATGCTCAAAAATAGGCCGGAACACAACAGCTTGCCAGATCATATCACTCTGATGCTTTTTCTGCCTAATATGTTACCACTTTATTTATTGATCAGATTTGAGATGCTGATGCTAACCTTTAAAGAGCTTACATTCTTATAGTTAATGTCATCTGAAGGATTCTGTCATCTGTATGCTCCAGTCCAGGTCTTAGATTGTGTTTATCCACCTTCAACACAGTGGAATGCAAAAGGCAGGGTCCTTACATCCATGACAGAAACACATCCTTAGAGGAGATTTTCTGGGTCTAAAAAGCCTCTGACTTCTAGCTACTGAAGCTGTCCAATGCTTCTGAAGTCTGCTTTTCTTCCCTTTTTTAATGATTGTATTGCTGATTGCTGTGCTTTTATGTTTTCTGTTTGTATATATATTAGAATTGATTTTTAAATAATATAACATTTCATTGCATATTTTTATATTTTTAGTTTAGTGCACTCTGTAAGTTGCCTTGAGAGAATGCCCTGCTGTAAAAGTGTACAAAATTAAATTACAAAAAAATAAATACATTGCTGTCTGTTACTGATTCCCTATGTGAACTACATTGGAATAGAAGCAGTCTAGAAGAGAAAGAAGAAAAGAGAGATCTCTCCTTATTACGTACAAGTTGCCATCACTTTAAATAAATGCTTTTGTGGATATTTGGGAAGAGTAACCTTCCCCTACTATTTCCCCCTCTTCCTCTGGATGAAGATGGGTGGCTTTTCGGGAGCCAAAATGTCTTAGCACTTGCCATTTTTAGTCAGCATGTTGGAATGATCAACACATTGGCTCTGACTAAGCTCAGAGTCTGAGGCTGCTGGTAAAAGCAGTGTGTTTTAGGTAAGATGGAGGGAGTAAATCCGGTAGCACTTGGCCAAATTCTTAAGCAGAGGCAAAAACATACACGGAGAGCCAAGCACTGGGATTTCAGTACAAGAGTGATGTCATGACTGACTACAGTTCAAGTAAGTAATCTACTCATCTGTTCACAATTTCGAGGTAGGGCTGATGTAAAGACTGCTTGCAAGCCAGCAGTAATCAAGAGTGGGAACTACAAGCACTGAATCTCTGGTGGTGATTAGCATTTTGGCATCGGCCTCAAGGGACATGAATTTCTTGAAATGGCAGCTTCCAGAAGACTCTTCTAAGCAGAGATTTCTGGGCTCCTCAATAGTATCTAAGCAGCAGGTTAAGTGGCCTTGGCAGGGTCGCCAGATTATCCATTTGGAATTAACCCAAAGCCTCCAAACACGCCTCAGAATCCATGTGGGGAAGGGAGAGGCTTTGGCTCTCCAGCTCCAGCTGGCTCCTGCTTGCACACACAGGCCCCTTTTCTCCCAGAAACCATGCAAGTTACTTCAGTTAGAACAGCACAGCCTCCACCTTTCTCAGTATTTCATTGTCACAGATCAATCACTGACAGATTCTTCTTCTGTCCAGCACATCGTTTGTCCCTCAGTTCTATTCTGCTTTAAGGGGGTGAAGGTTAAGCACAACAACAACAGCAACAACTTGCACTCCTTTCCTGGTGGTATTGCTAGAGGAAAGCATCACTCTGCTCCTTGGCTATGGAGCTTGGCATGCCAAACTTCTGGTTGGGGTGATAAAATAAGAGGAGTCAAGCTTATATGAACATCTATTACATTTGTTTAGTATTCTTGCTAGGATGAGGTTCTCAGCACAAGATGCCCTCTGGCTATCATACATTCTTGGGTGGTCTATTTTCTCTCCTCAGTTTCATTCTCTATATTTCTCCCATCTCAGTTCTCTCTTTTTGGCTCTACTACTTTCATCATATATGCATGCTGTCCCTCCTCCATGCAGAGTAGCTTCACACATCCATCCAGCAGACACTATTCTGCTGCTTTCCTCTTTTCCCCTTCCATACATACATTTAAAGTATCTATATGAAAAATATAAAGTTCCAGTAAAAATAGAGGTGATGAAAACTGTCCTATTAAAGAGGACAGTAAAATGGAATTTATAGTGACTTGCTCATCCCTAGTAGCCAGTGATAGATGCATACTGCATGGATTTATGTAATCCTTTCAATAGGCAATTTCCGAAAGTGATTAGAAAGTGAGGTTAGTGAACCCAGTGTCCTTTAAAAAGCCTCTGCCACAGTTGTGAGCACAGTGGCTTGATCCCTTCTTCTTCCAGGGCTGAAACCCATGGGAGACCGCTGTCCTGTGGTCTCCTCATGATGAGCAGCCATCCAGAGCAGATGTAGGTAATCTCTCATCCTTTCCTTGTCCAGAGAGGTTCTGAAGAACTGGTCTACCCACCAGTTATTTGGTCTTTGCCAGAGTCATTGTCTCTGCTCTTTCAGAGATATGTTTAGTTCATACAGTCTCCCCTGGAAATCCAACACTGAAGCTTTTTCATACATTGACACAATTGACACATACATTGGAGCAAAATAGTTAGATAACTTCTATATGGAGCACAGTTCTGCCCTTTCTCCAGTTTTGATCCTTAGAAAAAAGTATAGTCAAGAGTTTTAAGTTGTTTACTCTTGACATCTAGATGTGTCCCAAGTGCAACTTGAAACTAGAGGCCAGTCTTATAAGAATAGAAGCCAAAGTCTGGCAAACAATTTTATTTGCTTGGCTATGGCTTAACCCAGTTCTAAAGGGACTGCTTCCATTCATAATGTCTGATAGGTATAAATCTACAGTACTTGGTGGGGAAACACCACAAGGAAATCACTCTCCTATGGCCTTTCTCCAGAATTTTGTTACTTTCTGTCTTCAGAAAAGCCAAAGAGGTTATTAAGCAGCAGACTGAAGCTATAGAAATCCAAAATGACCTCAGTTGAATTACAAGAATTTACCAGCCCTTAACAGACACAGACAACTTCCCAAAGAATATGCCTGCAAAATAGGGGAAGTTAAATCAGTTGGACATGTTCTCTTACAACGCAGGCATTATTTCAATGTCTGGACAAGACTAATTCGGCCCTTACTATTACTATTTTTTTTAAAAAAAAGACCAGATCACCCGGATGAATTTTATATAAAGTACCTGCTGGTAGATAGAATTATCAAAATGACATACATTGTTGCAAATTTAGCTATTTGGCAATGAAGATTACTTGGACTTGGTGACTTCATTATGCATGGGATGATGTATAGAAGGATTAAGGTTTACTTCTGACTGTTCTATTAATTTTTATTGTTTATATCTTTGGTTGTATTCTGATTCTTAGACTGTAATCAAATACTTTATTTCCTGCATGCCTGCCTACCCGCCTGCCTGCAAAGCAAGGTTAATGATGGTTGGGAAACAGAGGGTGGCAGGGCTGCTAGAGATGAACTGCAACCTGCCATCCATGCATCCATGCATCTATCTATCTACCATCTATCTTAATAGAATCATTTAAAATATCAGATTGGGGCTAGGAGCCTGGTTGGCATAAAGGGAGATATATGAAGAGGGCACATTGTGCCCCCAAAGTCGTATTGCCTTCTCTGGTATTGACCATATTGTGTTTTCTTCTAAATTACTTTGCTTCAAGCACTGCTTTGAATCTTTAAGTCTTTTTATTGTTGTTGTTGGTCCTCCATCAACATGGAAAGGCAGTCAGATTAGGACAAGTATGGATTCTGAATATATAATGCCCAGACAAATAAACTTTTCCATGGTGTTTGACTACTACTTTAAAAATGTTTAATTCATAGAGTCTGACCTCTATCAAACCACAATGGCAATCCATAAACCACAGGGTTAGATCAGCTACATGGGAGAAGCATTACATTAATTCATGTTGTTTTGTCTTGTTTTATTTGATTTATTTATTGGAAACCCTCAGATGCTGCCATTCCACCTCAAAACACAGATGCTGAAATATGTTTACAATGAACCAAATAAAACTAATACAATAATATCAGAAAATAAATAGAATGTAAAAATTTAAGTACAAGAATTAAACATTGACTTGACACTTGAAAGTGCCCAGATTGTTTTTTAAGTTTCAATGTCTATAGCATATACATTCTTGCTGGAAAAAAAAAAAAACATTTTAAGGGAGATCCTGCTGTAATGGGATAGAACCAAATTTCTCCCATCTGGAAATGCCATCTTCTTGCTTCTGTAGTGGGAAAAAATGCTCACTTGCACCAAAGCAAACAAAAACCATTAAGTAAGGGGGTGCAGGATGGTCTTACTCAGAGTGTGGGTAGAATCTGATGGGAAAAGATAATAATGTAGGTATCTTAGTCTAAACCTTTTAAGGCTTTACAAGAAATAACTAGCACTTTGGACTATGCCCAGAAATGCAAAAGTAGTCAGTATAAAATATTTCTATTTAAACTAAAGTTACAGAAATAGAAGTTTTACATACCACTCAGCCTTCGTACATTTTTTAAAAGATTTTGAACATTTGAACATGAGCATGCAAGTCAATGAAACATGAGGCTTCTGCATGCAACTGAGTGGTAGATTTGGCTGGAAAGTTGAAGCAGGCCATCTAAGTGGATTCCTTTGCAGCAACGTGAAAGATATGATAAAGTTTTGAATGGGCGCCACATCTGTCTCCATCCCTCATTCTACTCTTGCTCCCAGGTTCATTTTTTTTTGCACCTGGAGCCTTACACCTTGCCTACCTTTTCCAAAGTCTTGAGTTTCGTTTCTTCCTCTGATATCTCCAGGGTCACCTCTCCCTTCCTTTCAGTAAACAACAACAATTTATCCAACTTGTATGCTTCCCAGCTCTCAGTGACTCTGGGTGGCTCACAACAATCAAACAAAGAAATTACAATAAAATGAATAAAAGATAAAAGATGGCAAACGCAATGAAGCACATCCCAATTTCATGATCCTTGAAGGCTGCACTCTCTGTTAAGAAGTCTAAATTGCCTTCGTTTCCCTTGTTTGCCTTTACATCCAAGGTCTCCTTCCTACAACCTGCTGATTTCAAGCCCTGGGCACCCAGATTCCTGGCACTCAAGTTATGTCCTTGCTTCTCATGGCTAACCCTAGCAGTTTGCACCAGCTTTATTCATTTTCCCAACTTCATTTACTACAACCCCCTGGATTACAAATACTTTTGCTTTTTTTTCAAATCCACCAGTTACAGGCCTAGTTAACATGCATGGCAGGGATTCACTGTAACATTTTGTTGTAAAGGGACAGTATTTTTTCTAAGCCTGGCATCACTGGAAATTTGTGCACTAACACTTTGTATCACTTGAATTTTCCTAAGAGTTTTCAGCACTGCATCAGGGCAGTCCCATCTAAAACATTTGTTTTAGTCAATCAGACTTGATGATCTAATTTGGATGTGACAAATTAGTTGTGTGACAGATACCCTGGAGAATTAGGTAACTCTCTAGCAATAAACTAAGTGAGTCTACCAGTAGAACAAAAAAGCAAGACTATCTGCAGAGAAAGTAAACAATTCTGGATACTTGGGATGATGCCCAGGAACACAGAAAAATGGGCTACAAATGCATACAGGGGAGGGGAAAAAAAGGGAAGGGACATATTTTTGGGAATCCTTGCAGACACCAACTAATTTCTTCTGCTTGAAAGTGAGTCTTACGGGCAACAGTTGAAAGAACTGGTTATGTTTAGCTTAGAGAAGAGAAAATTAAAGGAAACATTATAGTTACACATGTATATCGAAAGGATCCTATAAAAGATGGAGTAGACTTACACTCTTTGGATTCAGCATATTGGACTAGATACTGGATACAAATTGAAGTGAAGGCAATTTTGGTTAAATGTGAGGGGAAACTTCCTAATGCTGCTTGGCAAGGGAGCAGACTGCCCTGGCTGACTCCTCTGGAAGAATTTAAGCAGAGCCTGTGCAGCCATTCACCAGAGATAAGCTAGGTGCCAGTTTCCTGTACTGAGCAGGAGGCACACACTGCCACAAATCCCTTCCAACTCTAGGATGTAGAGCTGGCTTCACTGTTAACATGGCTGAGATTATCCCTGCAAAAATACTATTTTCCACTTACTAAGCTTCTTCATTACACCACAGAAATAAAATACATTTTATTGCAGTAATAGATTTTTTTTTTACAAAATGCTAACAACTCATTTGGAGGAAAAGTTTGAACCTTTTCTTGATCCTAGATATGTTATTGAAACCAAATGACTTTATATTCAATTCAGAATGCAAAGGACTAGGAGAGAGCAGAATATAATAACCAACTGGTATGGTCACAGCTGGCAGACTAGATGTAATTGTGCAAAGGTCCATCTTGCTATCAGACCAGTCTGGGAAGCTGGAGACTGTTGGAGACCAAATAAACTTCCAGACTCTAGGCCTGCTTTTTCAGTGCAAAAACAACTCCATCCAAAAGAAGTGATGCTAACAGCAGCTTTGTCTTCCCTGGGCTTAATTTCAGTTTGGTCAAAGCTCTCAGCTATTTTCTTGAAGCTAGATGGTAAAGAGCAAAAGACCTGGATATAATCAGCATATTGATGGCATTTCATTCCAAAGCTTTGGATGGCCTCACCCAGGGGTTTCATGTATAACCCTGTGGAACATTACAGACCTGTGGTCTAGGTGCACCACTTAAAAACTCTGCTCCAAAAGCCTAGCATTGTCAAGTCCAGCAGAAGATGGAAGAAAAGTGGATGGTATGAATGTGTTTGCCACCTCCAGGGGGTTGTTTATTGTGTTTTTATGGTTTTTAATTCTGTAAGCTGCCCGGAGTCACGGTGTGTGAGTTGGGTGGCCTTATAAATCTGTTTAATAAATAAATATTTTTTTAAAAAAACATCAAAACTTTCTCAAACATTGAAGACATTTAATAAAGTCCCATTCCCCTTATCAGTTTCCTGCCTAGCTTACCCATAAAGCTGAACAAAGCTGTCTCAGTCCTATAGCCTGGTTAAAGTTCAGTAGAAATGTGTTAACTAGCCTTTTCCAGAGGTGAGGGCTATACAGTACATATGTAGCCTTGGCCATTGCTGTTTCTGGTATCGCTGCTGTGACAGTATTTCTGTGCTGCAGTTGTCAGCAAGCTTCATCCCTTTCCATTATAAATGCAAGAACTTCCTCTGCTGTAGTAAACTGGCTTCATTCCTTTTCATCTGCCACTCACAAACTCCAAAGCAGGGGTTTCTCTAATCCTGTCCAGCAGAGTGGGGGATTCCAAGTGGAATATGTTTTTGTTCTTAGATTTTTTAACTGAATGCTATTGTTAAACTTGAGTTCATTCAGAGAAATCTCTGTTGCTGTTATGCAGGTTCTATTCCTCCACAATGTAAGAGCTATTTGGTTTTCATATATGCTGTTGGATCTGTTTCTAGTGCAGGTACTGATAGAGTTTTCAGGAGCAATGTTATTAATATTTAGGACTGTTTTTGAAACTAAAAGCAAACTTTCCACCAATTTCAGTAAAAATATGATTAAGAATGAGCTTTGCAAAGATTTACCAAGATACAGATGTAATGAGACAGATTCCTTGTAAAATTGTATACAAATGATTTCTTCATAGCTTCAAAGATAGCAGTGGATTGGTATCACTCTGGATTGGTTTCAAGATTAAAGGATGCCTTGCAGTCTGATTTGATTGATCTAATTCTAGTTGGAAACCCTAAAAATGTTACAAATATATTTACAGATGCAGGACTGTCACTATTCTATACAATCTGGGTCCAAGTAGAACTATATGCAAATATGTGTTGTCATAGTCTCACTTTTTTCATGTAAGGTATTCAGTTAAATCACTTGAGTGTACACTCGGTAGTCAATATGCAAAGCAGCGCTGATAAAAAGCATTTCTCTGCACACTGATGAAGAAGACATTCCTACTGAAAGTTACTTTTCAGTTAGCTATTTCCGTACACACATAATTGGACCCAGCACCAAAACCCTGCAGCTGCTTGTATTGTCTGCTTGGTAACTGGCTGCTGCTTCTACAGTTCCTTGCCATGGCAGGGGCCAGGATGTCTGAGATCTGTGGGTGTATCAAAAAGTCACGACAGGAGCTGCAACTGTATGATTGAGGTCTCACTCCTTTCTTCTATATGCCCTATGATTCATGGTGAGTTTTTGTTTTCAGGTAGGGAGAGACTTCAATCACATGGCTGCTGCTATTTTGACTTTTTGGACCTTCCCCATAGACCTCCCCTAGAGAAGATCCTGATGAAGAAGGCTAAGCTGATAATGGTTCTGCTTTCTTTACATTAATTCTGCTGCAGCCTGGAACACGCTCAAAGATTATGAACCACTTTCCACATTTTTCTTTCTCTTTCTTTGTAGACTCTGTGCAAAGGATGCGAGAATCATACTTGCAAATCACCTTTAACAGTGTATTTCTGCTGAACCCTTAGAACTGCTGAGTAACAAGGAAAAGTTAGTTAAAAGATAAAACACTGCACAGATTCCAAAGACTTCTTCTCTGCCTTCCTATTTCTGAGAAAATAATAAAATGGAATAAAGAGCGGGAAGGGGATCATTCAAAGACGATCTTTACAATGCATATATTCATCTTTTTTGTGTGTGTGTGTGCCTTCAAGTCAGTTTTTGACTCCTGGTGACTGTCTGGACAAGTCCCTGCAGTTTCCTTGACTAGGTTTTTCAGAAGTGGTTTGCCATTGCCTCCTTCCTAGGTCTGAGAGAGAGGGACTGGCCTAAGGTCACCCAGTTGGCTCTGTGCCTAAGGCAGGGGTAGAACTCACAGTCTCCCAGTTTCTAGGCTAGTGCTTTAACCACTGCAAGAAACCGTCTCTCTATTCATCAAATATTGTACTTAAATTTTCTGGAAACAGTTGAGCAGGGTGAAATGTATGTATTTGCTTACTTTCCAGAACTGTCCAATTACGCAACCATTTCTACAGTTTAGTAGTTTACTCATTTTCTTTCTAGGAGCTACAGTGACAGTTTTATTACAACTTAGTGATCACAGAAACACACATATGTATACTAGTGGCAGATAATTAGAGGAAATAAATTGCCAGGTTGACCAGAAGGATTGACATTATCCCTATCCATCAGCAGTTCTGTTCCTTATTGTCTAATTAGAGAAACAAATCTCAGATTTCTGTTTTGGAAAACAGATGTATCATGTCAGCAACACATATTCCAGAAAGCAAAATATCTGTTTGACAGCTATTTGGGAAACAATGTAGTTTTACCAAGATCTACTTTACTAAAAGTTGTAATGGAGCAGAACTGAGAAATTGGTAGCAATCTTCCTTAGTGTTGGTAACCGTTAATGAAATTATATTAATGGTCTTATGGACCTGCTTTTTCACCACAGAAAATGAGAAATATAATACAGCTGTGCAAAGACCCAGATTCAAAGGGCAAAATGTGATTTGGTGTGAGCATAGGCTTAAACCTAGTACTTGTCAGGAATGCCTTGTGCAGCTACTCTGAACCTGATGTGCAATCTCACATTTTGTGCTTTGAATCCAGATCTCTGCATAGTCCTAGAAATAACATATAACTAATAAAATTTAATAAAATAATATTAAATTGTTTTGTAATACAGATATCATGGGCTGAGTGAGAACTATAACACTAAATCAGCTTTCACTATAGCTAGTTGGCATTTACCAAAAGTTGAACCTACCCATGTTATGGGAAGTAATGGTATGTTCCTTGCAAGATGCTAAGCTCCTTTTTGTTCCAGGTCAGAGCTGAGTTCAAGCTGATCCTAACAGACATAGTTAGTTCACCTCTGGTGTCATTGCCTTTTCATAAATAAACAGTACAGTTAGGGCAGATGATAGTATTAGTCCTCACATGGAAGGCACTAGGATATAGAAGCCTAACTAAGTAGTTTATGATAGTACCCAACCAAAGTGTGACAGTACCCACAGTACTCAACCCACGTTGACCAAGAAAGTGTGACCAAGTATCTGCTACTCTTTCTCCTCATTTAAATACCTCAGAACTTCAGATATAAAAATTGCTATACTATTTTATTTATTTATTTGTTTGTGCCTTTGAGTCAATGTAGACTCCTGGCAACTTCCTGGATTAGTCCCCACAGTTTTCTTGGCAAGTTTTCAGATGTGACTTGCCACTGCCTTCTTCCTAGGGCTGAGAGAGAGGGACTGGCCCAAGGTCCCCCAGCTGGCTTTATGCCCAAGGCAGGACTAGAACTCATGGTCTCCCAGTTTCTAGCCTTAGGCCTTAACCATGACACCAACTCCCCAACCCCCACACATTCAGATGGAAAGTCTGAAAAGAAGTTGCAGTCACTTTTGTTTAAATGTAAGTATGCACACAGCCTGGAATCCTGATAATGCAGTGAGAGCTACATTTGTGTTTCTATAAATATGAGTATTGCTCTCCTTTAGATCTCCCTGTTGAAGAGCTGTGGGTGGGACTAGCATGCAGTACTTGTCCCTAGTCACTTTCAAGTCCAAACATGTTCAGAAGGCTTGTGTCTGTACATGTTCATGTAATTATGAAGGTTTCCTTCCATTATTCTCAATCACAATTGTCCCTTTTTGTGAAATCCAGTCTTGGTTTGGTCTCTGGCTGGAATATGTTGCCTGTAAAGGGAGTTCTTTGTGGACATGGAACAGTGGGAATAGTAGCGATTGGTAAGCTTTCTTCTGCAGTTTTTTTGAACTAAGACTCAAATGGCCCCTTTAGGTAGTGGAAACATCCTCAGGGAGGAGTTGGCTGGAGCAGATCAATGATCCTGATAGTAAATAGTTTTAGTAGTGCAGCAACGGCATAGTATATTCAGAGTCCTACAGACCAGCTGGTGGCTATCATTTTATAAAGCCATTGTCCTTTTTATAGTAACGGGATTGCAGTTTGGGAGAGGGAGCCAGAAGTTTCTTTTTCCGGTCTGAACGATCCTGCAGGTTATGAGAGTAGCAAGAACAGTGTGAGCAAGTTTTCTGGCTTGCCATGGGCTTTAGGCTCTCTGCCCAAAAGCTCTTGGGAGCCTGGCGCGAGCAAGGTAAATTATAGTGCCTGGAGCATTTTATTTCTTTTCTGTGCTGCTTTGCTCAGTTGCGTGGCTTTATTTTGCTCCTATTTCCTTTCCTTATATTTGTCTCTTTGGTGATCAATGATTGCTAGTTTTTTTATGTACATCTAGGCCTCCCATATCTTGGTACAGCTATCTTATTCCTGAAGGACTTATTTTGTCATACTTACTAAACACTTGCATGATTGAAGCAGCATATAAATTGAACAAACATGTGATATTCTTTGTTACTCCTAGTACCACACAAGTTTGCACCAGTACCACATGCTTTAAAATTGCTTGGGCCTGGTAGTCCTGTTTAAAAGAGAAAAAAAAACCAGAGCATTTTATTTAGAAGTTTAATCCTGAGGAAGGGGAATCTTCTGTTCTGCCCCATCCAAATCCAAGCTGCTCTCTTAAAACAGCTTAGTTTTATCACTATCTGGAAAGGCAAGACTTTAACCAAGTGCACCGATGTTCAGTAAATGCTGTATTTAGAGCCTGCATCACTAGAGAGAAAAGCAGGACAGGAGTAAAAAATTTCAGAAGTACTTGTCAAGTCATTTTTTTCCCCTTCTATTCAGTGGTTTTGTAAGCACGCCTCTCTCACTCCCTCTTTATAAAGGGTAGAGTGAAAGGGTTAACAGAGAGGTCATGTTGGTTTAAAAAATTATGGTTTACCTTACAAGCTGGGTTGCCTCAGGTCATGGTGATACAATTCCTTCCCCTTGCCCTATGAACTACAGGTTCACAAAAATTTTACTAACACAAGAGAGGAAGGCTGCCAAGTCCCTGAGCAATGCAGAACAGACTTACCTGTTTTTATACACTGTTTAACTAATTATTTTAAAAAGAAGCAGCCAAGCTGAAACAACTACCTTTTTCTTCAAGAAGGAGTTTCCCCCCACTCTTTTCCACTTTTTTTTTTTAAAAAAACAACCCTTTTCCAATGCTTGCTTTGGCATTTGGAAAGTCTTCCCGATACCTGACACCTCTTGAAAGTGTAGCTTGGCAAAGAGAAACTGAGATCAGCTCCAAAAGGGCCCAGCGCTGGGGCTGCTTTGAAAACACCTGGGTGCCTCTGATGCCGACGAGAACCAGACCCCCTTCTAGACAAATAGCAGTCCTTTTCCCTTTGCCCACCAGTCCCCTGCATTGCAATCCTATAAAGAGAAATATCTTAACATGATGTCCTGTTCGTTAAAGGCAGGTGTATTGCACAAATGAAGAGCACTTCAGCGGGTGGAGGGAAAGGGCTCCCTCAGAGGGATTTTCAAAAAATCTTCAAGGAATGGTTTTGCTTGCCGAATCTACATCTGCAACTGGTTTATTCAAGCCCAAATGAATTAAGATGCTTCTGGCAATTAAAAATGAAAGCTTCCAAGAGTAACCAATCGTTCTCAGTGGAATGGTCTAGGATAATGTAGTTTACATGCCACAGAATCCTGTTTCTGCCTTCACAGTATGTATTTTCCAAGGCCAAACAGGGGCAATTTTCAGAAGCAGTATAAAATGCAGAGTCTTGGAAAAACAGATTTTGAGTTGGGTGGAACCCATTTTAATGCAGGAAATGGTTTCATACATTGTCTCCTCACACTCTCCCCACAGACTGGACAAATGTGCTTCAGCAAGCCTGAACAGTCGAAGTTACCAAGTGAGTTAACACCACAGGCTCTAGAGAAAGATAAGGAATGAGAATAATCAGGTCTGAAAGTTTTCAAACTCTACTTACAACTTTGTTTTCACTTTCTGTCAAAATTGTATAATTTGTTGTTCAGCCAAAAAACTACACGAAAAAGAAGGGACATTTAGTTATAATCTGAGCATCCCGTGCAAATAACTTTACTGTAGTTAATTAGCTCTAAAAGAGTTCTATTTGTAGATACATAGAAGGTTAAGAAAAAGGGTTTCTCTGTGTATGTGGATAATGGATAATGAAGAGTTTAAAATTTAAATTGAGCATCAATTTATTACTGAAAAATGAGATCAGGACCATCTTATTCAGTATATGGCAAAACTTAAACTTGGAAGTTTTTTTCCCCTTCCCCACTACAGATTTTTCTGAACAACTTGTCAGGTTAAGATGTAACAATGGACCTCTTCTCAGTCCCCCCTTGGAGTGGTGACTGAGGAGCAGGACATTCCATGGATAAATCACACAGCAGAAAATATGCTTCAGGGTAGAAGCTGACTGTGGGACAATTTCTACTTGTACAGTTTCTACTTAGTATATCGGAGAGTTGATGTCCACCCAGAAAAAAGGTCATGAGACAAAGTTCATTAGAGAACTGAAAAAATTACGCTTTTTTTTTAGTGAGAGCTTCACAAAAAGAATCATAAGTACTCCAAGAAAGTAAAATAAGGGAATAATGCACAATATAGCAATTAGCAATTTGATACCACATATCAACTTATAAATTCTAAGCTTTAAGTGGCAGTATAATCCCGCACCAATATATGTATAGTCTTACCCACTTCAGAGCGCACTTGCAGGGGTTGGGAAAGGTTGAGGAAGATGCTAAACTTTGTCTGAAGTCCCTCTTACAGTTTCTGGGTTGGTGTTTTCCATGGGTGAACTCATGGCATAGAGATGCTTCAGGGATTCGACTGCAAGAGTCCTCCCTGTTAGGTCTGTATGCAAAAATATCTGGGTAAAACATCTTAAGGGCGTTACAACAGGGGATTTGCCCAAAGTGGTTTTCGCCTTTTGAACTCTTGGCTTGAGCCAGATTGGTGGCTCCAGGGCTTCTGCCTGACTTTGTGATTTGTGTTTCATGCTTAAATTTGGGCTTTGCCCATTAACAGTTTGTTATCAATAACACACACAGGAGTTGTGAGTAATTAGCAGACAACCTGGCTCCCACCTTCCTTTTCCTGGAAAGCTGGCAGCAGGGCTGGCTGGCTTATGCAACCCCCAAATGGCTGATGTGTTGACTTTATGAACAGGGCCGCAACTGGGGGCGGGGGCAAGTGGGGCATGTGCCCGAGGCGCCACGCTGGGGTTGGGGTGCCAAAATGAGTGCTGGGGGGGGGTGCCAAAATGGGTGTGGATTCCATGTTTGCCCTGGGTGACCCAGACCCTAGTTGCGGCCCTGTTTATGAACATGAACCACTGACAGACTGGAGGAAAAAGCTCTTTCCAGGAGATTTCTACATCAGACATGGATGGCTGTGATTCTAAACTTGTTATTGAATTGGCACTGTTCCTTTGGGGAAAAAGGTAAATAAGGCAGGGGTGATAATGGAATCTGTCATTCTCCCCAGATCTGGCAGTTCCATATTTATGGAAACATTTCCTGATTAGAACCTCCTATATTCCTTCAGAATATTTCTAAGGACAGGGGCTGAAACTGCTAAAATTTTGAAAGAACAGATTATTTCCCTTTCTCCCTCATTATCCTTAACTTGTGATGTGATGCAGTGGTAAAATGTTGTAATTCTGCCATTCCAGCATTTCATCATTGTACAATTGTTCTTTCCAACTTCAAAAATTTCATGAAAAACCAGGTTCACCAAAGGAAGCCTTTAATCTTCAATGACAAAGTTCCAAAGTGGCAAGAAGACCTATGTTTATACAATATCACAATTGTAGGAGAGTTATATACTATATATATATGTATTTTGTTGTTTATTCGTTTAGTTGCTTCCGACTCTTCGTGACTTCATGGACCAGCCCACGCCAGAGCTTCCTGTCGGTCATCAACACCCCCAGCTCCCCCAGGGACCAGTCCGTCACCTCTAGAATATCATCCATCCATCTTGCCCTTGGTCGGCCCCTCTTCCTTTTGCCTTCCACTCTCCCTAGCATCAGCATCTTCTCCAGGGTGTCCTGTCTTCTCATTATGTGGCCAAAGTATTTCAGTTTGGCCTTTAATATCATTCCCTCAAGTGAGCAGTCTGGCTTTATTTCCTGGAGGAGGGACTGGTTTGATCTTCTTGCAGTCCAAGGCACTCTCAGAATTTTCCTCCAACACCACAGTTCAAAAGCATCGATCTTCCTTCTCTCAGCCTTCCTTATGGTCCAGCTCTCGCAGCCATATGTTACTACAGGGAACACCATTGCTTTAACTATGCGGGCCTTTGTTGTCAGTGTGATGTCTCTGCTCTTAACTATTTTATTGAGATTTGTCATTGCTCTTCTCCCAAGGATTAAGCGTCTTCTGATTTCCTGACTGCAGTCAGCATCTGCAGTAATCTTCGCACCTAGGAATACCAAGTCTTTCACTGCTTCTACATTTTCTCCCTCTATTTGCCAGTTATCAATCAAGCTGGTTGCCATAATCTTGGTTTTTTTGAGGTTTAGCTGCAAGCCAGCTTTTGCACTTTCTTCTTTCACCTTCATCATAAGGCTCCTCAGTTCCTCTTCGCTTTCAGCCATCAAAGTGGTATCATCTGCATATCTGAGATTGTTAATGTTTCTTCCAGAGATTTTAACTCCAGCCTTGGATTCCTCAAGGCCAGCTTATATATATGTATATGTATATGTATATATGTATATGTGTGTGTGTGTGTGTGTGTGTGTATTTAAGTAGACCATATTCCAATAACTACATTTCAGAATCTGGATATTCAGATATAATAAAATTCAAATTCAATTCAATACAATATAATTAAACTTCCTGGCTGATGTATAAATAGCTGAAAAGAAAGCCCAGCTTGATGGAAAAGAAGTGTTGTCAGCTGGTTGTTTCCCAGTGCAAAGCTTTGACATTCATAAAATTATTGGGAATTTAAATCTGAGGTGTTTAAAATGTTAAGTGATTGAAGGAGTTCTGTGTATACTGGGGAACAAAATAAATGCCAGTTTGGTCCTTCACTTCCAGGAATTCCCAGGTGGAATAGAAATAGCCAGGCTGAATTTATCCCTCCCCAGCAAACATCGGCCAAGGAGGCTGACTGGGATGACGTTTTACTAAACAGCCATGGGTACTCTTCTTTCTTTTAATGCTTAAAAATGCAGTTAAATCAGTGTCAGTCTCTTTGAAAAGAGGAAGCCACATGACTACATAATGTGGTATGAATATATGACCATTTCAGGAACTGCTATAGCAGAAGCCTCTATTCTTAATATGCGGAAAGCAGGGGCCCAGATAATATTCCAGGGTGGGTACTCAGGGACTGTGCTGATCAGTTGGTTGGTGTTCTCATGGACATCTTTAATATCTTATTGCATCAGGCTCTGGTCCTGGTATGTTTTAAGACTGCAACTGTTATACCTGTGTCTAAAAAATCTACGATCACGTGTCTTAATGACTATTGCCTGATCACACTCGCTCCCATTAGGATGGAATGTTTTGAGAGGCTGATAAAGGACCATACTGTCTCCAGACTTCCCCCATCATTCGGCCCACTTCAGTTTGCTTACCGGCAGAACTGCTCTGTAGAGGATGCAAAATCTTCTCTGTTCTTCGGTTGAGCTTGGCACATCTAGAGGAGGAGAACAGCTATGTGCGATTGCTGTTTGTTGATTTCAGTTCAGCATTTAACACGATCGTTCCTCAGCATTTGGTAGACAAATTGGGCTCTCTGGGTTTTAGTACTCCCTTGTGTAACTGGCTACTTGACTTCCTCACTGATAGGTCCCAGTCAGTGCGAGTGGGAAACAACATCTCCAGCCCTGTTTCCTTGCGCATCGGTTCTCCTCCGGGCTGTGTCCTGAGCCCACTGCTGTTTGCCCTGGTGACCCACAACTGTTGTGCCAGGCCCGTTGTGAAGTGTGCGGATGATACGGTGGTGGTGGGTCTTACCAGGGATGGCAACGAATGGGCTTATAGGGAGGAGGTGAAGGGTTTGGTGGATCGGTGTAATATAAATAGCCTGGTTCTAAATGTTGAGAAAACCAAGGAGATCATCATCGATTTTAGAAAGAACCGGCCCAGCCACACGCCACTCTTTATTAATGATGCAGCTGTAGAGTCAGTCAGTGGCATCAGGTTCCTGGGGGTGCAGATAGCGAATAGTCTGACCTGGTCTCTTAGCACCGTGTCCTCAGTAGGACAGGCACAGCAGCGTCTGCATTTTCTGCGCTGGGTGAGGAAGGCACATCCTCCTCCTCCCACCCCCCTCACTCTCTATAGAGGCACTATAGAGAGAGTGTACTGACCAGCTGTCTTTCTGTCTGGTTTGGAGGCTGCAGAGCCTCGGATAGGAAGTCTGTGCAGTGGGTGGAGAGGGCAGCAGAGAGGATAACCGGGATCTCCCTCCCTCCCATGCAGGACAGAGCGCAGACACGCTGTCTGTCCATGGCCCAAAATATTGCCAGTGGCCCCTCCCACCCCCACTGTGGCTTGTTCTCCTAGTTGCCCTCTGGGAAAAGGTTCTGCTGCATCCGATGCAGAACAGCCAGATTAGGCAACAGTTTTGTCCCCTGGGCTATTAGACTCCTGGACTCTTAATAATCTCCTCTTACTTCATGGCGGTGCATGTTGTATGTGGGACCGTGATATTTATTAGGGATAATGATTAGGGGAGTGGAATGGTAAAGAATATATATTATATATTATAGTAATTATTTTTTGTGAGCCAATTGCAATGAAATTTCATTTTAATGTGCACCTTGGTGTATAGTGGAATGACCATAAACATTTTCTGTTCTGTTCTGTTCTATTCTTTAAAGAGACCAGTACAACTGTATGCATGCAGAGCTACTAAAATGTTTTTTAAGAGCTAGAAATGACCTCTTAACCACCTTGCACAATTGATTAGTTAATGCTCCTCCCATGTACCCTAGGATCTAAATCCGGTGATTTTTTTCAAGATATCAAGTACAAAATTGGGATGGGAAATTGCCAGATAGGAAATCTGCCCCTCAGATTGTAAGGCAGAGTAGATTTACCCTGGTCAATTAATCTTTAGGGTATACAGGAGTCTCCATGGTAAGTATTTCTCCTTGGCCACCTCTAGTTTAGAATCTAAAATATGTTTTTATTACAGTAATTGGGAGTCCTGCCTTCCTGTAGCAGAGTAAGGATATGGTATACCCACATACTGTATACATTATGCACAGACATGGAAAATGTATCTCTGGAATTGGAAGAGCTGATTATAAATATTTCAGATATAAATAATTTGATTTGTTTTAAAATTATTATTGTTACGGGATCATAAAAGAATAGGATGTAGAGATGAATGCAAAGATTAAGACTTAGTTTCTTAGACTAAGTCTAAGAAACAAGTTGCTAAGATGATAAGGTATGTGAGGCTGTCAAGAAGGATACCAAAATTTTATTGCTTGATTGATTGCCCCAAAATCTAAACTTCTTTGTGAATTTTTAGCTGGATTGGGAACATGGGGAGAGCGTATGAGGCTCATCCTTTGGAAGCTAATCACATTCTAGTTCAACAGTCTACTAATTGTGATGCTTCAGTGTTTACTGAGGCACACATGCCGGTCTCTTGATCCTCCTGCTCCTGCTCCTCCTGCTCCTCCTGCTCCTCCTGCTCCTCCTCCTCCTCTTCCAGGATTTATTAGAGAAATTGAAAAATTGAAAGTTATTTGAAAGTTTTGTCTGTAGATAGTTGAATCTACATTTTGGAAGTGCATATTAGCTCATTTCAAATTCCTTCCCAGTTCTTCTATTACAGGTATATAGAAACCTTTACTTTGACATAGTATCAGCATGGGACTCTTACTTAATTGGCCATAAAACACCTTTTGCTCCTAGTCATTTTGCATTAGAGTAGCCTTTACAACTGTTGATCTGAGATTTAGTGCACAGCATATTCACAAGAGAGATAGAGATAGATCTGAGACTTTTGAATGACATAATAAGCCTTTGTTAAGGATACATTTTCAAAAGATTTCAACAGAAATAATGCTTTGGATACTTGCCAGATTTTTGGCTTCCTTACTCCTCTTCTTTATTGTACATTTTGGGTTATAATGGATTTAGATGGTTACTTAATTATTTATTGGAATGGATTTGTTTCTTCCTTTCTTCATTTTGTTGTGGAATACTTGAGTCAAGCAAGCTTTGTTTTTTCTATCCTTGTTATTTTTAATTTCAGCTTATTTTGTGGTTTGTTTTGCAGGTATAGATGGCAGGGACAGAAGACAGCTCCCATGAAGCCTGCTATTTTGGGCCAGATCATTTTCTGGACAAGAAAGATGGCCTGAAGTTCCAGTATTGGATCTCAGTTGAACATCAGCTTATTACCAAAATCGATTGGTATGATTATTGGTTCACGTACAGTCGAAAACAAGGTTTTTTAGGTTTTTGATCTACAGTCAAAACCAAGGTTTCTTAGGTTTTTTCTTTTTCTTTTTTAATTAAGGATAGCTAGATGTCTTAGGCTACAATTCTTAATTAATTTATCTGGGAGCAAGTCCCTTTGAACACAATGTGGCTGATTTTCTGTAGGCATACCTAGAACTGTAAGATCATGTCATTAAGTTACTAAGAGCCAGGATTCTTGAAATATATATTGCCTGGCTTGAGATGCTTGAGAGATCGAGCATTTGATGTGGTAGGATGCCATGTGTTTTCCATGTATATAGACAGATCCCATAAGCAAATAAGAGTCTGAGCTGAACTTTGGTGTCAGTTGGGAGACATGGTGTTCCCCACAAGTTATTCCCCACATGATAGTAGACCAGTCCAAAGAAGATGAAAGTCTTCTCTCAGAGGAGAACTGTTGTGTCTTCTCTTGACCTTGCAGCCTGGCTTGCTGGATATTGAAGGAAGGGCACTAAGCTTTACAAGTACCTTTTTGTGGCAATTTAAAAAAAGATTTTAAGAGATTAAATTATTTAATTAGACTGGGGGAATAAAATGAAAAAAGAATCCTAGAAGGCAGTGACAAATTAGCGCCATATTATTTGTTGCCAAGAAAACCACAGGGATGTGTTCAAATATTCAGTGGCCAACCTGGCAATCCAAGAGAGTAAGCCTCCTATTTGTGTGAGGAACACTGCAAGCCTGATTATTCAAGCCCCCCACCCCCAATCCATTGAGGGCAAACTGAATAAGACAACAACTCATCCCACAAGAGCTTTTCTACTGCCCAAAAGCATCTCTGTCATGTCTCCACTTCTTGGCCTACATCACAGACCAGAGACACCAGTTCAAGGGCTCTATACTATCTTTTTGGAATCAGGTGAAAAAGAGGGAAAATGCAGTCCCAACCATGAGTAAAAGTAATTAAAACTCGGTCTCCCTTGAAGATAGTTTCAGAGGACTCTGAAATGTATGAGGAAAAGTGGAAGGCTAATCATGCTCCCACTGCCAGTGAACCCAACGGATACAAGGGTGTCTTTATTTTTACTGTTTTAAGAACTTGGAATCAGAGTTTTGTTTTCCTCCTCCTTCCTCCTCCTTTTTCCTTGTATACCATATTCTTTAGATTATAAGCCTGAAGGCAGCATTATTTTTCTCTGAATATATGTAAGCCAGTATTGGAGTATTTTTGCAAAAGGCTGGAGTTAAAGAACTTTAAGTAAAATTAAGTACATGTATTTGTAAACCTAGTCGAAATAGCTCCATGCCTTTGCAAGTTTGCTCCAGATGTGGAAATGCGAAGATGGAATTGTATGGTGGTTATTAAATGGACTACTGTCAGTTCTTCCTTATTTGGGGGATTCAGTTCTGCTCTTGAGATCAAAGTCAATAATATCCAAAGTATTCATTCATTTTCCTATGAAGCCGAAAGATCCAAATTAGTCTCTCAACCTGTTTGCCTCCCTGTAGGCTGTTTTTTTTTTTCCTTTTAAATCAAATTATATCTGCCTGGAATAATAATATTTGCTACTATACAAGGGAGTAGTTGTGACTACAGATTCAACTCTGTGGGCATGAGAATGAAACCAATCATTCCACTTGAGAAAGCTCTCCTCAAGCAGGGAGAGGTGGGATTTCTCTAACTGCTCTTCAAATAGTTGTTCAAAAGTCTGCCCCGCTCCAAGCAAGAAAGAGTTATGTCTGGAATATTTCACTTCAGCTTTCAGAGACCCGCTTTGTGTATCCCTTGGAGTGTGAGCCCTCAATGAATAGCAATCGCAGTTTAAACTGTTTATTCCTTTCTTAGCAATAATGTTTAGGTTGAGGAAAGCCTTCCAAGATATATAGAATTTCTCATGCTGAGTAAGGGGTCCTTCACTTTTTTGCTACTGTTGCTGCTGTTTTCCACACTGTGGGCATTATTTTTACATACCCCTTTTCATTCATATTCTGATAGGTAAAAGAACTCTCAATGTTATCATAATAATATAAGCTTCTTATTTTTTCAAGGTGTATAATACAGCCAGGAGGAGGAGGAGGAGGAGGAGGAGGAGGAAGAGGAGGAGGAGGAAGCCCCAGGCTGAAATGTGAAGTCTGTGTGTTTTTTCAGAACAATTTTTCTCTCAAATAATTAGAAAAAACCCATTCAGTCTATGATGATAGAAAAGGAAACATAAAAAAAAATAAAGTTCAATGTTTTCAGATTGTTATCTTTGGCTTTAATTCCCTAACCCCCACCTCTGCCAATTAAGCTTTATTTTTTAGCCTGAAAAAACAAAGAGTCTTTCAATAATTTGATTTGTTGTCATTTTCAGTTTTATCTAAAACAAAATTAACCTTTTAGATTTACCTTAAAGACAAAATAACTAAAATTGACTTAATATATGATGATTTTCATTAGCAATCTATAAAAGCATGACCTGCATGCTTTTATAGAAGAAAAAAAAAATATTTTACAGACTCAGAAGAATCCAGGATAGGAAGCAACTCTATTCTGAATCCCATGTGAACCTAGTTTTTAAAAGTCATTCCTTGTTTTTTTGTTTTTTCCATCCCTAGCCTGTCAGCAGCTAGTACAAACACTATTCTTCATATAACAGTTCAGGTTTATACTGTAATTTAAGGTTCTAGAAGCATCTCACATATATTCTGAACAATCTTTATCTCTACAGTACTCTGTAAGGTAGTCCACTTTATTATTAGCTTCATTTTATCTAGTCACTCTAGTTTATCCTTAGTTCAAGAAGAGTCTACTGGAGTTGGGTGGCCAATGAATTTAAGCAAAACAAACAAATAAGGATACTATGCACTATTGTTATCCCCTTATTGGCATGAGATGACGTTGAGACTGAGTGGCTTACAGACTTGAAATATAGCTCATTACTGTTCTTATTACACATTGAAATTATGTGAACCCAAAGTAGAGAGCGTAAACTAAGCCAAAGAGTGCAAACGAAGAGTCAGACCTGGAATGTATTACTGAAAGCTGGTAGAGAAACTTGTGATGAACTGGAAGAACACTTCTTGCTTCAATAGTTAGGTCCACACCAATACAGGATGGAGGCTGTGACCGGTAGGTTTCCAGCATCCTTGCAGTGAGACCTTTCATTAGAGGAGCAAAGGTGATATGTTGGCTCTTTCTTGTCAGAGAGACAGAGTAAGGTTCCTCTTGCTGCTGCTCACTTCACTGAGTCACCGAAGCTCGCTTCATTGGAGTCACAGCCCCATTCAAGCCACCAGCAGTGAGAAGCGCAAACGAATTGTACTTTGTGATCATCATTGTATCCCAAGGTAGGCATCCTAATGCTGAAAGGGATATTATTGTTCTCAACTGCTGGCATAGGACTCTCCTGTGAAAATGAATCAAGACTTTCTTTATGGTGGCACCCCAACAGGTACTTAAGAGGGGACGTATGGGATGTCCTCTCTTAAGAATGAACTTCACATGAGTGATATTTCTGAATAGCTTGGGCCCGTTATAAGACATAAAGTGAGACATATAGCTCTGTTTGCTCTGTTTTGTTGGATTTAGTGGAATTTGTTTTTATTTTACTAAACATTGTTTCATACTATTGTTACTATAATGGGATATTTCTATGAAAGAAAATAGGGGAAAAAACCTACCGACAATACCCTATCTCCCTATCCCTTTTACTTGTACGTGGGATATTTCTCATCTGCTGGCTTACTTTGCTGCCTTCTATCAGTTTAGTGGTGGTGGTGATGGCTGGACCTTTCACTTCGTAGCTCAGGCTTTCTCAGTTTGCTGACAGAGACTGTATAGCTTTGTTTGTGCACCACTTCTCATTGATTAAGAAGGATCATCAAATCACTGAAGTGTGGACAGTGGATTTGCACCAAATCTGCAAAAGTGAGATCCTTAAAGAGACAACCTTTTGAAATGCAGAGGTTATCTAAACTGCCAAAAGGAAGAAACTTATCTTTCAGATAGGTGGAGAAAAAAAAGAGAAAAGATAGTAATTGATTTTGTCAAAATCAGCTTTCTACACAGTTGTAATCCAGGCATTCTTGATCTGATTTCCATTCATCTTGCTCACTTGCTTTTTAAAGTGTATGAAAAATAAAATAAGCTGCTTACTGGTTACACAGAGAAAACTATGAATGAGGTTTATGAAGAGAACTCCTGACCCATTTCTCAGGCCCGATCCAGGGGTCTGGAAACTGACCAGGGAATAATATGTTCTGACTCATTCCTGTTGTTGTTGTCTGTTTTGTTTTGTTTTGTTTTTTGGGTGGTGGAGAGGGAGGCTTCTCCTTGCACCATTCAAAAAACAAAACAAAAACACAGCACCAAAAGCAAAAGCATGACCTTCAGAGGTGTGTACTGCTGACTTACTGAGAGTTCCTTCACTGCCCTGTGATGTAATGCATCTGGCGTTGGAGACCTGAATTCATTGAAATTAGCTAAGTTATCCCTTCCACTCTATGCTAAGCTGCAGGTCCCTCATTCCTTCAGTGGCATGATAACCAGCTAGGGCTCCATTACCTTCAGAGAGAATATAGACACGAAACAGGAGCTAAGAAGTTCTAACTTCTAACCATTATCTGTTATTGATTCATCACTTTCTCCATGCAAAATTATCTGTTATTGATTCATCACTTTCTCCATGCAAAAGACTAGACCCTCTTTAGCTTTCCTTTTATTTATAACAGGTCCAAAGACACACACACCCGCCTTTGTTGTTTTTAGTATCTCTTGGCAGCCTCAGTTCAATCTGAACATTAGACTTTCTGAAAGCATTCCTATAGTTTCTGGAGACCACCTTTCTTTTTCAGTTATCATCCTGTGGTTCAACTTCTGTAGATGTCCTTTTTTCTCTTCAGCGTTTTAGAGAGCTCTGCATGTATGCACACTGTGCTCTTTAGATTTCTGCTATTTTTCAATCTTGTGGGAATTGTTTGCACTTGTGCCTTATGTATCTTGTTTTGCAGAATGTTCCATCCTTTCTAGATATTTTTCTCCTTCAGGATTTCAAGCCTATCCTGTGTATTAGGGCTATGCGTGTTTCAGGTTTCATCTCCAAAAGATGCTATGCTATGGAGAGTGTAGGAGCATAAAATATAGCACCTGTCTTTTCCCAAGATTACGCTGTGCAATCCTGGAAAAAGATGCAGCTGCTTTAAGGAGTTGCAGACAGGTTTCCATTTGTGCTCCTATGCCCTCAGAACAACCTCTTGGAGATCAAATCTAAAGTGTCTGATAGTCTGTTGTCTGTCCATCTTGTTTTAGTGCAGGTAATACTTTGGATTTACTTACTGCAAATTGACTGATAGCACTTCAAGTTATTTCCACTGGGTTCAGGAGAATTAATTAATATAAGGATAAATGTGGAGTCTTTGTTTCTGTGATCTCAGCCATTGCAAAAGATCTCTCCTGCACTGAACTTCATCTGGCAAGTCTACTGGACTGTGCATAGCTAACTAACTATGCAAGCAAACAGATTTGATTATCTGATTGGCTTTCTAAGGCAAATGATAGGTAGAGGAACTGTTAAGGTTGCCTTTGAATCCTGCCATGCCTAGGTGCACACAGCTGTTTCTGTAATGGTCTGTGGGAATGACCGTGGGAGACAGGAGGAAGAGCCGCAGACAGGACAACCAGCATGTAAAATATGTCTCAGCCTATAGAAGTGGGGATGGTGTGGAAAATGTTTCAGAAGGGACCCTCCCTAGTTTTCTGGAGAGTAAAAGGAGAAGAGGAGAAAAATACTTTCAGTCTTGCAAGATTCTGTTAATGTAATCGTACAAGAAAATAAAGTTACTGTAGTACTCATAATTTTGCTTTTTGTGTGGATTACCTTGAAGGGCTAACAGTTTCTTTGTTTACGTAACAAGGCAGAGTTAGATAATATCATTTAGTCTATTCTGGAGGATTCGATATACATACAGTATATTCTTATATGTTCTCTTGTTTGTCTTTCAAAAAATAAAACATTATGAAGGCTTCTCTTCTGCCACCTTTATCTTTGCTGTTCAAGCCTATTCTGGTCACTGATGATGGAAGTTGGAGTGATAGTGAAAAATTCTGAATGGTGGCCTTTCCAAGTGGGTGTAAGTCAGATAGACCAGAGATGGTTAGAATATTAATTTAGACTAGCATAATCCTTTTCAGTGGGATTTTGAACAGCAATGAATTCTAAATGCCTAATTAAGCCAACGTCTGTAAATCACTGTCTATGAATTTACAAACAGTTCATAACTACAAGTGCCTTTTGGAGAGCTGTTTCTTATTATGTCAAGACTACAGGAAGAAAAAAAGTGTTTTGATTCATTCTTTGGCTCCCACTCTGGAGTCATTGTATTATTCAAGTGAACAAAACCAACATGGATAAACATGAATCAGCACACTCCCAAATAAAAGATCAAAGAAGAGGACTTAACATTTTTGTCTATGTGGAGATTCTCTGGATGCAAACAATTGGTCATGTCTTGACTTTCTATTCAATGTTTCTCTGTCAATTTGAAAGGAAACAAGAGGGATAAAAGGGGAGGAATGACAGAAATAGACTCATTTTAATATCAAGAGCATACAGTATGAGCACACAGTAATGGAATCCACATGTTGTTTAAGTCAGCATTAAGTCAGTATTAGCACTACACCATTGTTGAGGGCAGTGGCTTTTCATCAGATTTAGTGAACAGTACAAAAAACAATCCACAATAAAGCTACCTAATTTAGGTTTTTTGTTCCTCTTCATGGCCCTGATATCCTGTTGCTCCAACAGCACATTTTCACCCTCATTATTCTTCACTACACGATTCCATCCAGTCAGGAATCGTAAAGCAATTATGACAATGTGATGTTATAATATAGCCATACAGATGTGGCAGTGTGTCATTAAAGGCAAATGGCATTCTGTTGCTAACACTTCAATTATATTGCTGCCATTGCTTGTATGATAAGAATTTTCTTCCAGCATTTTGCTAGTTGTTCAGCTGGAGAATATATATGTAAATGCATATTCTACTGGAAATTTTCAAGCCATACTGCACTGCTTTCTATGGGATGCATATCATTTATTCCTATCTGGATGGGTGAAAGAAATATTAGCCTTGTTATCTTGGCAATGGAGCTATTTTTCCTTCCTCCTTATATTTGCCCCTTGCAATCTGTTCTGCACCTATTTACACAGTGGCATGGAACCAACACTAGAAGAGGGGGAAAACTAATCGCTGATGAATATATTCGGCACTACGTAAACACAATGACACTTCAGGCTTATTTAGCTGGAAGTTTCCCTGGCTGGTTTCTGTGTGTTGCTAAAAAGGAAACAGAGTCTGCAACCATCCTACACTCCATGATCTGCATGCTCCATTGCTTTTGGTAATACAGAGCACTGCCACAAGTCTAATCCAGCTCCTTTGCCTTTGATAAACTGCTTATCAAAGCATTTGCCCAGCACTGTATGAGTTACAGTAATTTATGTCTATTTTTGTATATGTGTGCATGTAGCTGCCTTTGTGTGTGTTTGCAGGGGGAAAACGCACTGGGGAAAGGAGCCAGAATCACTGCAGATCTTTTGTCCCATGTTCCCAGATCCTGGATCAGGCCATATGTGTCACAATCCTTCTCCTTTCATTGATAGCAAATAGAAGACACACTCAATAGATGATGCGTTCTCTTTTAGTCCTCCTGCGCAGTATAACATCCATCCAGGACAGGGCCGCAACTAAGGGGGGGCAAGTGGGGCATGTGCCCCAGGCGCCGTGCTGGGGGGGCGCCAAAATGAGTGCTGAGGGGGCACCAAAATGGGTGCAGAATCCATGTTTGCCCCAGGTGACACAGACCCTAGTTGCGGCCCTGATCCAGGATATCCCTCTGAATATTCCTCCTTTCTGTCATAAAGACTGTATCTTGCTATATTTCCTTAGGACAGATGATATAAAGCAGTGATAAAGCAGTATGAGAAGAAGCTAATGGGCAGCTAAGAAGAAAACATCTTCAAGGATATGGAAGAAGCTTCATGCCAAATAGAGAAGAAAAATACTTACCATAATTTGAATGTAGTCCAATGATACTATCATGGTTCGTGCTGGGTGAATTTCAGGTGGTCAAATCTCATTGTTTATAAAAAGAAGCAGTGTTGCAATTGGCTGACTGAGTCAAGTATGACTTCAGACTAAAGATGGGGTGGCGGGGTTCATTCCATACAATTTTGAATGGTCTTCAGTTCTTAGCTTAACCAATATCAGTGTCTGATCTAGAAGTCAAGCTGGGATTATTTCTTGAAACCAAAAGTGTTTTGGAACAATATGCTGGACCAATGGTGCTACAAGGACGGAATATCTGTATACCATGAAATTTTGTCATAGAAGATAAAGCATTTAACCAACATGAACCCAGGATATGATATATGTTCTCTGTAACATGCACATTTTCCCCTAATTCTGCTGCATCAAATGAAAATGGTGTCCAGAAGTTCAAAGCAGGCCAGACAGATCTAACCACATGACAGACCCAAAGGGAAGCCACCCACACGATTGCTTGAGGAAATAGGCCAAGATGCCAGATCCTCCAGGCAAAGAAAAATCTTTTACACATGGATCCTGTATTTTGAAGCCTAGTTTTCAAGGAATGGGAATTGTTGGGAATGTGCTCTTCACAGACCAGATTACATTTTATGTAGCCTGAGAATGCCATAATAATATAAAGCCTCTGTAGATCTTACATTCCCTTTTGATAAAATCTCTACAGAGCCCTTGTGGTAAAAATTGTTGGTCACCAGTGTTGAAAGAAGTCTGTTATTACTGCTTTACAAACTTTCTAAATTAGGGCTAGCTAACAGATCCAATCATCAGATTCCAGGGGATGAAGCAGGAATGTGTTCTTGCCTCATTGATATAATGGTGGCTTATCTAGATAAGCAGGAATCTCTCATGCACACAGTCACAATGGCCAAGAGACATATTCCAGTCCTCCTCTGTGCTGCTGATATGGCCATTTGATTGAAAACTGAAGTAGGACTGAAAAGAGCCTTAGGATTATTTGTCCAGTTTTGTGAAGTAGAAATATTGGACGTTAACTGTCACAAAATCAGAGTTAGGATTTTTATTAAGAGGACCATGAAGCCCTGTATGAATAATAACTGGTAATATAATTGTTTTAAATATCTTGGAGTAGGCCTTTTACAGTATTAGGTGCCTTTCTTGACTACGTATCCAAATAGCATGTTGGAGTGCCAAGGTAATTCAAATTTATGGTTATTCAAAAGATGGCCAATATATGCCTCCAGCTCTGAAATTATTTGGAATAAAGTCTGTAGTACAGCTGTTCTCAGGATATCAGCTATGTCCCCACACTAATATGAAATCTCCATAAGTGGTACCATGTCAAGTTCTGAGGACAATTCTACAAGTGCAGGTTGGCAATAGAGATGGGAGGTTGTGATTCCAGAAGTGGAGACCTGGTTATGGGTCTCAATAATCTTGATCATTATGTGCTATGAAGCAACAATGTAGATAGATCTTCCCCAGGATGATTTGTTCCAAACCATTGGTGTACCCATCTGCTATAACTGAATCTACCCACCTTGCTGCTCTTCATCCCCCTTTCCTTTTTCCTTTCACCTTTGCCAGCATTATGGACTTCTCAAGGAAGCAGGGTCTTCACATAATGTGTTCAAAATATAAACTGACCCTGGTCATTTGTGCCTCAAGTGAGAACTCTGGATTGATTTGTTCTAGGATCCATTTGTTGTTTTTCTTGGCTATCTGTGGTATTCTCAGGAGTCCTCTCTAACAGCAAAGTTCAAAAGTGGCATCAATATTCTTTCTTTCCTGCTCCTTCAGTGTACAACTTTCATTACTATAGAAAGTCATAGGAAAAAAAAACATTCCTGGCATGATTCTAATCTTTGTAGGTATAGACATGTCCTAGCATCTGAATATCTTTTCCAAGTCATTTCTTGCTACTCTAGCAAGTGCTAGTTTGTGATGTATTTCTTGACTGCTGATTCCTTTACTGTTGGTAGTTGATTCTAACAGGCCAAAGCTATCCATCACTTCAATGGCTTCATCAGTTTTAAAGCTGGTTGCTACACCTATTGTTATTAGCTTGGCCATCTTTATATTTAATCTTAGTCCCAATTTTTATCTTGCTGCTTGATTTCCATCACAAGAACTCATTTTGTTACTGATGTAGAGTGGCAGCAGTAGATTAATAAGGCTTTGCAGCAGATTGAGATCTGTATGTTCTCCACTGGACCAGCAAATTACTGTTATTCTCATTAATACCTAAATATTAGAGGGCATTTATGTCAGCCGGCTGTGATGCCCTACCTTCTGCTGTAATAAAAGTAATATACAAAAACACTTTATAAACAGAATATAATTGCCCTTGTAGTCTGAAGACAGCAAAGAATATTATTCATGTCCTATTGTGCTGTAACATTTATAAAGATCTAAAGATACATTTAATTTCTCCCATTTTGGAAAAATTCCCAGACAAGGGGGATGAAGCATATGTTATCCATTCACAATCTGATTCTTTTCTCAGTGTTACATATAAGGTAGCTAAATTTTGTTCAATTGCTATGTACATTTTGCAGTCTTTGATGAAGGTGCCATAAGACAACCTTTTTTGTTTAGTTATTTAGTTTACAATGAATATCATTTTTATTCTTTTATGTAACGGTATTAATATATACTGAGAGCCAGTTTGGTATAGTGGTTTAAGGTACCAGGCTAGAAACCGGGAGACTGGGATTTGTAGTCCCACCTTAGGCATGAAGCCAGCTGGGTGACCTGGGCCAGTCACTCACTCTCAGCCCTAGGAAGAAGAAGGCAGTGGCAAACCACTTCTAAAATCCTGCCAGGAAAATTGCAGGGACTAGTCCAGGCAGTCCCCAGGAGTCAACACTCATTTGAAGGAGCTAGCTAGCTAGTTGTTCACAGTTGGAAGTAAATTGAATTAACCAATTACATGTGCTGGCCCAGTTACATTGGGATCAGTTCCGTAGCTGTATGACTAGGAAGCCCTCAGCTGAACCCAATGGTGTAGGCACAAATGCTGGATCACCAAGGTGGGAATGGCAATGATCCTCAACTACCTTTCTGCTTCCTTTTCTGAAGTAGATAGCCATATCAGGAAGTGTCATATAAATGCATTAGAGAACAATTATTACTGGGCACAATAAAAGTACAGCTCACTACCACCTTAAATTAGTGTTTTTTAAACCTGAAAATTGGATCACTAGCATTTGAACATTTTTCAGTGCCTTGAAGTCTTGGAATAAGGTGTTGGGGAAATGCATGCTGCCTATGGGTGAGCCCAAGGAAAAGGTTCCATGATCAGAAATGATGTTGCACAATATCATTCCAAAGACAAAAGAGCACTTTCTTCAAAAAGAAGATTAAATCAAGGAACCCAGGAGTGATGCATTCCAGAAGGATTCTGTGTCCATTTTCCAGACTTTGTGAAGGAAGGTAGCTATATCATGTATGTTATTAACATGATGCTCTATCTGATTATGCTGATTAACATAAAAACAAGAAGAATTAACAAAGTGACATACTCCCCACCACTTGTGAAGCAAAAGGCACATCAAATGCTAAGTGATTTTTCCTGACAGTGGTGCCTATTGGTTGTGTTGGCTAGCCAGAATTGGAGCCAGTTATGGTGTCCTTTCTTTCATCTTTTTATAATACACAATTCTGTAAGTTTTCCCATCTGATTTTTTTTTTTAAAGGTAAGATTAGACTATTGAAGGGACTATTTTTCTTATGACCTCTTGCTTTTGTAATTCCTGTATGATTTATCCAGTGCCCTATTCTGCTGCTTTTGGGAAGAGTTACTGCTTCTGTGGTAGAATCAGTGGTTTGCTAATTTCTACATTAGCTGTTTTGTGTTTTCCACATAGGTTACAGTGTTCTTGATCCACAGCCAGGACTAATTTCTGTCAAATTTCCATTTGTTCTACTGTAATAGAAGCAACTTTTGCAAAGGAAATCCATGAAGATTTCCTTTATTCCTTCATTTATTTCAGCCCCTATTTCTTCTTTGCAGGTGTCCCGTGACTCCCTGAAATTGACTTCACTGTCATGACTCCCTGATGAATAAAGTTAAGTCTTGAATTCAATGCCTGTTTGTCAGCCCCACCTGTAAGGAAGGCCAGGAATCAACTCCACAGAAAGGCTAAAACTACTTTTATTGAGATATAACAGAATCTGGCAAGTCTGATTGTGCTAAACCTCCTCCCCCTTCTTATACTCATGTGAATTAGGGAGGTGTCTGTCTGAACCTCTTCCATATATTTTCTGTTTGTTATGGACTTAAGACACATTTTTCTCTTGTTGCTTTGTTAACAGTTCTTGTATATCTCCATCAAGGTTGCCACTTGATTTTCTACCATTCCTGGCCTTCCTTACAGATGTTACATGTGAATTTAGCTCCAAGGAGACAGCCCTGCTTTCTTATAGAATCAGGTTAATGCCTTGAACCTCATCAGTACAGAGGGGTGTCTGCCAGACTCCAGAGAGGTAACCCAATCTTGTGTATGAGCAACACCACACAATGAAATTCAAGAACAGTGAAGCTTAATTGGCTTCTTTTGAACATTCCCTTCACACATACCCAAACTCATTCACGCAACACACCTATCACCCTTCCATCAGGCTGGCCAGGGAATTGACCAGGAAATTGGAGAAGAGGACAGTATTGAAGAGGTCTCAGGTCCAGACAAAAATCCTTTCATCTCATGTCTCTTTGCTTATTCTTTTTATTCTCCCACCATTTTCTTGCTACTGCTCGGCAGATTCTTGCCACCTCCTTGTGGGACAGAACTAGCCAGTGAACTGCCACTCATTTTCGTGTGTTGCTTCTCCTTTTCTCTGCAACAGGTCATCAGCAGGACATAAGAGAGTCACCTTGATTCTCTGTCCTGACTTTTTCACACTGGGGAGAGATTTCTAATAGGTACCAAGTGGAGGAAGGCATAGATACAGTTTGACTTTGGTAGAACTACATAAAACCAGAACCTGGCTACACTCTAGCAACTCATATCAAAAGACTGAAAATCCAGTCTTGCATGGAATTTTTTTTTCTAACTTTAACTGTACAAAAGGTTCCATTATTTTTGTTAGCATAAGCAGGGAAAACAGCTCTAAGATTCACTCATACATTAAACTATTTTGTACCTAGCAACAACACTGAAAAAAGCAGGGGATGTATTCATCTACAGTATCTCTTTCTTGCTTAGAGAAAACCTAGCAAGGTGGAAAGGAGAATGTCTTTTATTGCATAGACTTCATGCAAGAAATTTTCAACAGAGTATCTAGTGTACCTTACTGCATGGTCTAAAACTCTGTTGTTGTCTTGTAGACAAGTGTTCATGAAGCCTGTGTAATGTGGAGAGCAAGAAAATCTACTGTTTCTCACTCTATAATATTGACATGTCTTAGAGAATTGCCCCATGAGCTTGTGTGTCCTATAATGATAATAAAAAACCTTACTCTTTTTTGTCAGCTATTGCTAATCTGATAAATGATCAATGACCCCTTATGGCTTAGCTGCCCATCGACAAAGAACAATTCCTAGTGGGACGTGAATGGGAGGAATTCTTGCATACAAGGCCGGCTTGTGTTTTTTCTATGGGGCAACTGTTTGGACAATCTGACTTAGCATGCCTCTCCTTGTGTTCTTTAATAGGATAAATGGCGACAAGAGGTAGTCCTTAACTGTATGGCTGAAGTTACAAATTGTACAGCTAGAGGGATATCCCATATTTTTCCAGTGAACGCTGAATAGCAGCATTAGAGAAAGGAGAACATCACAACTGTGCAAGCTACAGCTTGCAACTTGCCTCTGTGCGTATATCTGGCCTGCTGCTACTTGCACTGGTTTGAAGATATTAGTGAGCTGCATAAGGCCAATTAGCATCAATGCAAGCTTTATGCTAGTGACTTGGCATTCTTTTTCTCCATTGCTTATTGATACAGATGTAGGGTCTTGTGCTGAAGGATCATCTCATGCTCAGCCTCACTAGTAAGCATATCCTGAACTGAATAACCATATCCTAAACTGAGGATGGAAACAATTACCTAGGCAGCCTCTAGCAACACTAACCTCATTTGCTCCAAATCTGGCAACTACACAGTAGCACCCTTCTATGTCCAATTAATTACATTCTTTGCTTTTAAATAATAAATATCTATTTTCGCTGAGCTCTTTCAACTTGCATATGTACACTCATAGATTTTCTTTAGAGACTTGGGGTAATGTATACCTCTAATCAATGCTTAATCTTTAAAAAGCAAGGCGCAATGATTCATTCATTGTTGGAAATTCCATTCTAGCAATGGAGGGAAATTACTTAAGAAAAGAGACTTTCTTCCTAGTTCCTGGAATAGATGTGCTTTTTTGGTCCATTCAGTAAGGGTGCCTGA
Source organism: Candoia aspera (assembly GCF_035149785.1). Lineage (NCBI taxonomy): Eukaryota > Metazoa > Chordata > Lepidosauria > Squamata > Candoiidae > Candoia > Candoia aspera. The sequence goes on along the minus strand of NC_086153.1, from coordinate 163,496,766 downwards.
GAAATGGTTAAGGAAAAAAGAACAGGGACACACTTTTAAAGAAATTGATTGGGAGAGTTAGCATTTGAGTTGGTAACTTAAGGTCAGTACCATACAACTAAATCCTTTGATTGCACTTAGCTGAAAGAAGAGGAGGAGGGTATAATTTGAACTTTCAATTTAAACATGTGTAAATGATACTGGACTGAATCTTAGCTTCAATCCCCAGGATTCTTTTTTTTAACTATCAGAGTTTTGAAACTTTTTGTTATGTCATTGTATTTTCTACGTAAGAACAGATGTTTGTGATGTGTTAGATGATTCCATGACACTTCTCTCCCCCCCCCTCTTCTTCACATACTTCGTTAAAACATGATTCTTCCAAATCTTTAGCATTTATTCATTGCTTTTCTTGAATGGCTGAAATGTAATTCTTAAACCAATATGAGAATTCCTGTTAGGAAAATGCCAGTAATCATAACAAAATGAAATAGAAGTAAGGTAGAACTGTTTTGAACGAAGAAAAAAAATATTTCTAAGGAAGTTAAATGCATATAAAGCTTGTGTGCTGAGATGGTGGAAGACATTTTGTGTGTACACAAGTCTAGTTACAATCAGAGAGTTTTAAAAATCTGCATTTAATTACAGATGTAAAATAATCAGAAGACTAAACAAACATTAAAAAAGTAAATTGCCGGGTTGTCTCGGACATCTCTCTTTTGAAATGCTCATAGAGGATTAAACTATGAGTCAAAAATTTCTTCAATAAAGTGTCTTATTACTGTTATTCTACATTTCCTACCCATGCCAGAAAAAATGGTTGGTGAGGAGCACTGGGCCGTCTTGAAAAGAGGGCTTTGTTTTAATCATCCCTACTGAAGAATAATACACACAGATCATTTCCTGGTGCAGATAAAATTAACTCCCAATCAGCATTTTATGCTGGCCCCAGCTTCTTTCCCTCCCTGCTTGAGGCATTATTTATTGTTCCTTTCCTAACTTTTACATGTTTAACCAAATTGTCACATTTCACTTCAGCTGTGTGTTCTTTTTTTAAAAAAAATAAAAAAAAAATAAAATTACCGTCAGCGATAAAGAATTGTGTTTTCTCCCTTCCTCTTCCTTTTACTACTTTGTATTTTCCCCTATAAACATTGAGTCAGTCCCACCAGGGGGAAAAGGCAGGCTGTTCCTTTGAAATGGGTGCGCTGTTGCCTTTTAAGTCTCTTTAGAAATCCTTTGGCCCAGGCCAAAACAAGGTCTAGAGCAGAATGTTTCCTTTCTGGGAGACCAAACGCAGGAGAAGGTGCCAGTAGGTGGTCATAGTTCAGAGGCTTCGAAATGCAGATTAAGCTCAGCCAGCTCTTGCCAAGCCTTTTTCAACTCTGTTGAAGTCCAAAATAAATTCACACCTCCTCATTTCTGTCCTATTAATCAATCAATTCAAGAAACTACAGTCTGTGGTGGGTATGGGTCAGTAGCTCGTCTGTTTGCTCCTGCTAATGTACAGAACGAATGTTTTCATATATTTTGAAATTAATTTTATTTCCTGCATCCATACTTTTAATTTTTTTCCAAGAATGCAACTATGACTATCTGTTGTCAGGGAAGACATAAATTTAAAAGCTAAAATAACAGCATATTCCACTATTTATTTACATTTAAAATCAAAATAGCAATCTAAAAAAATAAATATAAAATATAAAATAAAGAGGAAACTGTGAAGCCAGCTTGGTATAAATGTACAATAAAAAGATTTTTTTTCCATTTGGCTCTGTGAAAGTTTCTAAATATAAGCTAACATTTCTTCCCAGTACAAAATCAAGTTTCTCTTTTATAGAGTTCTTTTCTCTCCAAAATGAAATTGTTTTGCATAGGAAGTGAGAATGGCACATTCAGAAGCAAAATTTAATGTTAACTTCATCTTAATTCAAAGATCTGAAAATGACCTAGAAAACCCCAAAATAATTATTTTCTATTTTAATCTATGGTGATAGATTAATTCAGGATCAGTTAGGCCATGGAATGGAAATGACTGTCAATAAGTTTGATAATGCATGTTAATGGTAATAGATACATTTAATAATCTCTAGTCAGCCAGTGCTACTCTTGGGATGGCCAAACTCAGCTTCCTATGGCTAATCTTAAGTGAAAGAGGATTCCAATTCTTAGTAGACTAATCCTCATGCCATAATGAAAAAGAGTCCCCCCCCCCAATAGATGAATCCATAGTGTTCAAGTTGTAATTAACAGGGAAGATGAGTGAGCAGGACATATAATTTAATTTTTCCAGAGCCATCTCCTCTGGTGCACTATTTTTGGTTCATCTGCCCCTACTCATTGTTCAACAGCACTGAGGCATGCTATACAGTTGCCAGTGATGGTAATTGGATCAGTAAGAAACCCTTTAGCAGATTCAGAGGAAAAGACAAGGAAACAACATAATCGGCCTGAAAACAGGAAATAATCTGCCTGGCTCCGTCCTAGACATGGAAGGGAATGGTGCTTCATAATTCCTCTTTTTCCCATCCCAAGATGTTTGATAAGTGGCGTAGCTAAAAATGTATTTTAAAATATTCAAGATGGAAAGTAAGATCTTTATGTCCTGGATTGAAATTAAGAAAATATACAGCCAGGGAAGTTATGAATACCACACTGTCCCTCAAGCCAACATCAGCAATCAGATACCAAGAAGATAGGTATTTTATAAATACTTCAGGGCAAAGGACAGACATGCTGTTTATACAAGTAACACCAGTTTGTTCCGCCTCAAAGATTTAGATAGGCAATGCAGCAATTATAGACAAATCTCTCTGAGATTCTCCCCCTTCCCCCTGCTGCCCCCTTGTCTAAAGGATGCTTAACTGGCTGGCCAGTCACAAGTTTTGGGGCACCTAACCACCCATGGGCTGCACAAGCAGCAGCAGCAGCAGCCAATGTTTCTGAGGTTTTTTCCTTGGACATTATTTTATTCTTAATAGGGTACTCTCCCATTCAGAATAACAACAACAAGCTTTTCCCCCTGCTTTTATATATTTGGTTAATTGCTTTAATCATTTTAATTTATTTATATAAATCTGTCATTTTTTTTAACCTGTGAGCCACCCAGAGTCACATGAGTGAGATGAGTGGCTGTATAAATTTAAATAAATAAATAAATAAATATGGCGCAGCATGAAAAATAAGAAGGTAAAACAAAATGAAACTTTTGAAAAGATACTACATATTTAAATTGAACAGCTGATGCCAGCTCTACCCTGACTCCCTTGTACAATTTTGGTGGAGAAAGTAGAAGAGATATTAAAGGAAAAAAGCATATGCTCTATGGTTTTTAATTTGGTTTTTAGCATGGTTTTTAGCAACTGTGAAGCCAGCTTGGTATAAATGTACAATAAAAAGATTTTTTTTCCATTTGGCTCTGTGAGAGTTTCTAAATATAAGCTAATGTTTTGTTGTTTTCATTTGTATTTTGTTTATTGTTTTTTGGATGCGGTTTTTAACTGTTGTGAACTGCCTAGAGTCACATATGGGAGATGGGAATGAATGAATGAATGAATGAATGAATGAATGAATTTCCACTCTGATATGGAAGAAAGGGAGGTGGTGGTTCTGTCTAACCTCAGCTGGAATAGGAGGGGTGAACAAATGGGAGGGATTGCTCCATTGTTAGAATGGTGAAGATGCTGGGTTGATTTATTACCATTCTTGATCTTGATTGGGTGCTGTTATCTGGCACTGAGTTTTGGGGAATGTGGGAGTGCAAAGTAATCAAAATCAAATCTAAACAAATTGGTATAGATAATATTAAGTGATCTTAAGATTATCCTAGAAGAATTGCTAAAGCTTTTTAAAAAAAAAATTAGAAAAAAGAGTTTACAGCTTGATCCGGAAATCATTATTTTTGGAATTGAAACTTCAGAACTTGCCATGTCTATCACATGCAATTTTTCCAGTTTCTTAGAAACTCTCAGTTTTTGGAACCAAGACTCCACAAAGAGAAAAGTTTATAACCTGCTTCTAAACCATTTATGTCACATGGCATTTTGTCCAATATACAGTTGCTAAATTCCAGAACATATTAATCCAACAGAGATCTTAATATTGCACTGTTTGTTCAGTGACAACTAGCAAAGATGTGTGGGTTCTGACCAAAAGAGCAAAATTACATTGCTAGACTTTTTCCCATCTGTTTTCTGATTATTTTTTCATTCAGAATCTGTTGAGAGAAACATTCTTTTGCAATTTTGTCTAGGTCATCAACACATTGACACTAGTAAGGCTTGGATTAGCAGCTAAACGTATGGATTTTCAAAAAAAAGTTTTATCCCAGCTTTTACCTGTAGTTGACCTCTCCTTAAAGTTCTGCCTTATCTATGACAATCATTACACATGCAAGTCATCACTTTATGTTGATGAATAAAGGTATGTACAAGACCTTAGGGTGCATTCCAAAAAGAAGGGGCAAACATATGGAAGGAAAGTTAATCCACAGATTATTATAGTGATATCTGTAAATAGAGCTTCTATAGTTAGAAGTAATAATAATAAATAAATGCACCAATTATTACTGCATAGGTGAATTAAGATACATGAAACAGTCTTTCAACCCAGAACATTATCTTAATAAAAACAAATTCCCAACATATATTACAATTTAAAAACAAACAAACAAACAAACAATGTAGCTGAATTCTTTATTGATAGTTATCTCCTCCATGCTCTCCTTGGAGCCTTTGCAGAATCATATGGATACCCTTGGTGGAAATACAGTACTGGAGTAGAATAGATCTGGCAAGGCAACATTATGTTCTTACACTTTTGAGAGCAATTAAGAGATACTCTTCCTTTGGAATTTAGCTAAAACTGACGTTGACTACTTTATATGCACTGTGAAGTTAATATACAGATCTTTGTATTTTGAGAAAAGTCAGCAGTGCCTCAGAACATTCAGTTAATTAGCCCCATGGTGGAAAGTTAGGGTTGATACTGTAGAGTTAAGTTCTTTACATCAGTAGCTTTCCTGAGTATAACCTGTCAGTTCCTCTGCTGCTCACAACTGGGGTAACTGAAATTGTAGGTACAACCCCTTGGTAATTTTTTGATTTAGTGATGAGATTCCTGGTTTCAGAGATGGAATAATACTATTGGCTAAAAAAACCCAATCAGATTTCCTTAAAACAATGGCTTTTAACAATATTTCTATAAAATTCCATTGTACTACTTCTCAAAATGGAGGAAAGTTTAAGCAAGAGGTGAAGAATTCTCTCAAGTGGTTATTTCTACAGTGGAATCTGAGTAAACCCCAAATCCTTCCCCAAGCAGGTAACTTAAAACGAGTTGGAATGCTTTCCTGATTTTATTTGCATTTGTGTTTCGGTGTTCTTTCCTTTTTCTTCCCATTTTCCCATTCTTAAGTGAACGTTTTATCTCCCATTATTGTTTATAAGGAAATTGTTTTATAAAGGAATTCCTCATTAAAACATTCTGCACATGCATAATTACCCAGTTGCAACTCCTTGGATTTACAGGATTGGTACAAGATTTTCGATAAATTTGTATTTCTGAGCCTTAGACAGGGAAAACCTTCTCTGACTTCTTGTCCTAGAACGGGGCAAAAGGGAAAGCTGCTTTGCAGAAGAGATTAGAGCCGCCTAGATGGATGCCCTAGTAGATGTCAGTGGATTCTGCCTGGACTGGTTCAGCTGAATATAATTCTTTTTTAAAAATGCAGGGCCACTGAAAGAAAGGTTCTGTCAATGAATTAAAACCCTCCCCCATCCTAGATTGCACAGACTGCTCTGGATGAACAATTCATCTGAGAAAAAAGTACCCTTATTATTTTTGTAATGAGATGCCTTGCAGCAGCATATATGTTTATTTTTACATGTCTTGGCAGTAAATATACTACACTGCTCACATTCACACTTAGTATGACATTTATCTTACCCTAAATGTTTAACTCTAGAATAATGTGACTGCAACTTACAGTATGTATAACCCTAAACCATCTCCTTCGAAGATAAACACCTATGAATATATAAACAAACTACATTCATTGTAAAAGGAAGACCGGTTCCTTTAGGAAGTTCCCTCCGAATGATTCCACGTTACTGTTTTTCAAGAAAACTGAAAAGATGTAAGCATTGCACGACATTAGAGGCAGTAGTTCACAAATATGTTGCATAGGAACAATTTTGAACAGACCTTCTCCATTAATATTGTGTCATTATGAACAATTCTTCAGCATTACTGGTCCATTCGAACTAATTTTAGCTGTAATTCGTTAATAATTAATTAATTAATTAATTAATTAATTATCACCTTATGCCATGATCAATTGTTTAATGGAGTTGAGCACTATTAGGCCTAAGTAACTTTACCATAGTCATTGTCATCTTTCATTTCCAACCATGAAACACATAATGGGCAATTTATACCCATTTTATAGTTACTTTTTTATTGCTTGCGGAAAAACAGTTCACCAACCTAAAACAGGAAATTGCTTGCATCAATACATCTAAGCACATGTAGAATATCTAGGGAGTTTGAAGAGGCATTATTCTGTTCAGAAAAATATATATTTCATATGCAAAAAAGCCAAACTAACAAATAAAACACTTGCTCACTAGGATGCCAGTATATTGCCGCTTTATCGAAGGCACTAACATGGTCTCTTGCCTGTGTTGGTGAGTTCTGATTCACTTGCTCAGTACTTAGACCTCTCAGAATAAACTAGCCACAATTCACAATGGTACAAACTGACATCAGTGGGTCAGATATGGGATCAGGTACCAAAGCTAAGAGGGTTCCTTTACCTTTTAAAGTTGTCTAGAAATGGAGATTTAGCATCTGTGCGAGCAATTCTAGGAGCACGTTGTCTCAAAATAATCATAATTAGCCAAAGTGCTGACAGCCAAGGTGATATAATTGAACTCCCCAAGCAAAATGTTGGTACAGTTAACAACTTAAGGCTGATTCACTCTTAGGCTGGGGATGAAATGAAGAAAACATCATGGGGACCTTGTAGAAAAAAAATATGTTGCCAGGAGATTTTCCTTCTGTGGTTTGGCACAAGTGGGGAGAGACCCATAGATCAGCTGCACAAGTTGCTTAGTTACCAGAAAGATCAGAAATGATCAACGTGTTCTCAGAAATGATGATGATTATGATAATGATGTTATGATGATGAAATGTGCAACTAGACACAACAGTTGTGAATTTTGCCTCATCTGGACTACCCTCCATGGTCATCCCCATTGTTATAGAGTGACAAAGCCTGAGACATCATACTGAAATTTCAAATGGAGCTTACACTTTGATGTCACAATACAAGTTTTATCATTTTGATGTCATTATGGTTAGGAAAAGATGCCTATGCCCATTGTGGTTTATTCAATTAACCACAGCTAGTAAACAATGGGTTATTATGTTGTGCAAGTTCAGGAAAACTACTATAAAACCCTCCAAAGATTCCAGATTGCAACTCCCAAAAATGCCAACATGGCCCATTCATAAGAAGAGAGATATAGTTTGGCAACTCTCAGGAGAGCATCACATTATGGACCTTTGTTCCAAAGTAGCTGACAGATTTTTTTTTTTTTTGTGAAATCTCCAGCAAGTCAGTAAGTTATATTTTGAGAGAATATTAGAGCCATGCTTGCTGTAGGCATAAATGTTTTTCTGTTTGTTGTTTATTCGTTTAGTCGCTTCCGACTCTTCGTGACTTCATGGACCAGCCCACGCCAGAGCTTCCTGTCGGTCGTCAACACCCCCAGCTCCCCCAGGGACGAGTCCGTCACCTCTAGAATATAAATGTTTTTCTAGGAGTAAAGTATTACAAATTATGCCTGTCATGGGCATAGTTAGGTACTATTAGGAAAAGTTACCCTTTATGATGGTATCATGTTTCCTGCTCATGGCAGCAGCCACTGATGAGTAGTTATAAGCAGGGAAATGCACAATGCTATGACATCGTGTCTCAGTAAACATACCAAAATATAACTTACTGACTTGCTAGAGATTTCTCAAAAAATCTGAGCTGTCAGCTACCCCATCACAAAACTATCAGTTTCTTGGGAGGATGTATCTAGAATAAAACTACTTCACACTTTATGCTAAACTATGATTATTAAATCATGGTTTGTGCAATAAATCACAGTCACCTGGGTTAACCCAAAATGCTAAGCCAACAACTATTGGGTATCGACCATTATGTCTGGTTTCACAGAATCCATTCAGCCAAAAGCAAACAAGCCATACTTTGGCTTCATCCAATATACAAACTAGGCTACCCAATAGATGTACTTTTAGGTTTCAGAAATGGTTTGTAAGCTTGGCATTCTGTACAATGCCTGTTAAGGTGTGCTGGTAAAGGCCTTACAGACCTAGATCTCAGGCTTTTCTGCAGTGCCGCAATTAAAATCTTAGTCTTTTTTATCTTTTGCTCAAAAGCCAATGACGAGTAGATCTCTGGGAGCTTATCAGAGGAAGCCAATTTATAATGCCAGAAATTAAAGGGCTGCACCATCAAGGGTTCTGGGAAGAAACAGTTTTTAGAGAAAGATCAAGCTTTTGAACTTGGGCAGGTTATTCTCCTAGGTCTCTGACCGAAGATGGAATTTATACCAGCTCAATAGAGGAGTTAATATTTTATTTGAAAGAAAAGAGGTACCAAGGGAGTGGAATGAAGTAAATGCAATCCTGCCTAAGACAAGGACGAACATGATGTCAAGGACTTGAAGATAAGCAGTAAAGTTTACTTTTGACAGTAGGGAAGGTCTTGGAGTCATTAGTGAAAGATGAGATCACAAAACATCTGGAAAAATGAGCTGATATAAAGTAGTTGGTATGGGGTTTGGAAGCAGAAATCTTGTTTGACAAATCTGATGGAAATTTCTGAGGGCATAAAGAAGAAAATCAACAAGACTCATAGATTGAGAACAATCTCCTCAGGTTTCAGAACGGTATTCAGCAATCTAAGAGAAAGCAAACTGATACATATTAGTATTACATTGTGCTGGAAAAGCACAGAAAACGACATTGGCTTGGAATGAATTAGGGAATCATAGAGTAATTAACAACAGTTTTCAATGGTTATGGGTGATGGACCAGGTCATTGTTGTTGTTAGTTGCCATCGAGTCATTTACGACTCATGGCGACCCTATGTATAACAGAATGAAATGCTGTTTGGTCTTGTACCATATGCCTGACTGTTCCAGTGTTTGCATCCATTGTTCCATTGCATCCATGTTGATGGACCAGGTAGTGGTGGCATATTATCATAGTATACATATACATATTATGCCGTTACTATTATGCCATTATTATTAAGTCTTGCCTAGCAATCAAAAATATTGCCCACTATATATTTGATTTCTTAAAAAAAAAAAAAAAGACATCGATGTATCTTCCCTGCCAGGTAGGCATAGAGAAAGCAATACATTCAAAACTGAATTGAGTCTTAACTGAATCTCATGAAGCTTTTAGATTTTAAATATAATACCTAGTGTCAAGTAGGTATTAACTCAACTCCTTTGAGTTCAGATTGATTCCAGGTAACTTCATTGAGATGTTCATGTCACTTCTCAGCAACAAGATAGAAATGATTTGCTGCTATCTTTTCTGGAGATGCTTTCCTTGACTTTCCTGGTAGAAACCCATCCTTTCCTGCTTAACTTGTTGAGGTGATGAATGTGATTCTGGGGATAATTTTTGAATATAGGTATCTATTTTCTTCCACTTTAAATATTGTTTGTGTCAGCCCTAGCAGACCAGACTAAGAAATGGACACCATGCAGACCTATGGCTACCTTTATGAGAACAGCTCGAGTAACAGAATCTTGCAAGTCTGAATGTGCTTCCCTCTCCCTCACTTTATCTTTGTGTGAACTCAGGAGGGGCCCATCTGATGTATTTGCTCAAATTAATTTCTTGGAGTGGACATAAGCCAGACTTGTCTGATCTTTGCCTTGGTACCATATCTTCTCACTGTCCTTTAAGGCCATTCCCTATGCTCTCTAAGGTTAGCTACTTCAAGTGCCTTCACTACTGGGGGCCTACTGTGTAGTTGCATCCCAAGGCTTAGCTTCCAAACACAGTGTAGTGTTAAACATTGATTACTGATTTGACTATTCACTAAACCAAGCTGGCTATATTTTCCCTTTTTGTTGATACTGCCTCAATTCCCACAACTCTTTCCTCTCACTTTCTCCTGCCACTGCTGCCATCTCACCACTTCCCTTATTCTGTGACTCAGCTGGTATTGATAAAATGTGGCTTCTAGGAGGGCTATTTAGACCTTGAGAATGCCTGCTAGCTAAAGGATGTTACATAAAGCCCTCTCAGAACAGCTGCTAAAAAATCCATTCTGGTCCTGCATCAGTTAGCTATCTATCTAAGAGGTCTCTATGGTTGACCACAGAGTCTTGCAAGGGCTGGTGCCAAGCAGCTTTGCTAAGGCTTACAGCCTGAGCCATATGATAGCACCTACATTATAACCTTCCTTTTGCTGCTGTGGCTGGTGATGAAGATGGAAGGGGGAGACATGAAGGAAAGACATTAGTTCTTCACTGCTATTAGAGGAAGGGAACCACTCATCCTGATTGCATATGGGAGTGAAATCCTCTTGCTCTCCCCAGCAACCATATGTTTGAATGGACCATGTGACTGTGTGAAATTTAGATATAGTAATTGATTTGTGTGATATGACTAAATGGGACGTCTCTGTGCATATGTGTATGGATGTCCAGCTCCCACCCCCAACGGTACCTGCATGCCACCCTTCTGCCCAAAAGACTGGCCATCCATGCTTTTAAGGCAGTAATCCTATATATGCCTACTTAGGAGTATGATTCACTGCATTGAGGAGTGTTCCTTCTGAATAAACATGAATCCTTTTAGTCTTCTAGTACATGAAATACACAGTCCTAATGTTTATTCAGAAATAAGACTCACTGAATGCTACAAGATTAAATTCTCCATAGGCATATGTAGGTTTGCACTGTTGATTACCTTCAGCAAAGGATCGTTACCTTGTCGTGGTGCTGGAGCTTGAGCACCTCAATGATGCCATGAGCTAAACCGTGAAGGGCCACTCAAGACGGGAAGGTCATGACAGAGAGGTCAGACTAAATGCGATCCCTGGGGAAGGTAATGGCAACCCACCTCAGTATTCTTGCTGTGAAAACTAAATGGATCAGTACAACCAGAGATATGTCGGTATACCATCGGAAGATGAGACCCCCAGGTCGGAAGATGGTCAAAATGCTACTGGGGAGGAACAGAGGATGAGCTCAACTAGCCCCAGACGTGATGACGCAGCTAGCTCAAAGCCGAAAGGACGGCTAGCGGCCGACGGTGCTGGTGGTGAACGGCGAATCCGATGTTCTAAGGATCAACACACCATTGGAACCTGGAATGTAAGATCTATGAGCCAGGGCAAATTGGATGTGGTTATTGGTGAGATGTCAAGATTAAAGATAGACATTCTGGGCGTCAGTGAACTGAAATGGACTGGAATGGGCCACTTCACATCAAATGACCACCAGATCTACTACTGTGGACAAGAGGACCACAGAAGAAATGGAGTAGCCTTCATAATTAATAGTAAAGTGGCTAAAGCAGTGCTTGGATACAACCCCAAAAACGACAGAATGATCTCAATTCGAATTCAGGGCAAGCCATCTAACATCACAGTGATCCAAATATACGCCCCAACCACAAATGCTGAAGAAGCTGAAGTAGAGCAGTTCTATGAGGATCTGCAGCACCTACTGGACAACACGCCTAAAAGAGATGTTATTTTCATCACGGGAGACTGGAATGCTAAGGTGGGCAGTCAAATGACACCTCGAATTACAGGTAAGTATGGCCTGGGAGAACAAAACGAAGCAGGACACAGGCTGATAGAATTTTGCCAAGACAATTCACTCTGCATAACAAACACTCTCTTCCAACAACCTAAGAGACGGCTTTATACATGGACTTCACCAGATGGACAACACCGAAATCAGATTGATTACATCCTTTGCAGCCAAAGGTGGCGGACATCTGTACAGTCGGTAAAAACAAGACCTGGAGCTGACTGTAGTTCAGATCACGAACTTCTTCTTGCACAATTTAGGATCAGACTAAAGAGATTAGGGAAGACCCACAGATCAGCTAGATATGAGCTCACTAATATTCCTAAGGAATATGCAGTGGAGGTGAAGAATAGATTTAAGGGACTGGACTTAGTAGATAGGGTCCCGGAAGAACTCTGGACAGAAGTTGGCATCATTGTTCAGGAGGCGGCAACAAAATACATCCCAAAGAAAGAGAAAACCAAGAAGGCAAAATGGCTGTCTGCTGAGACACTAGAAGTAGCCCAAGAAAGAAGGAAAGCAAAAGGCAACAGTGATAGGGGGAGATATGCCCAATTAAATGCAAAATTCCAGAGGTTAGCCAGAAGAGATAAGGAATTATTTTTAAACAAGCAATGCGCGGAAGTGGAAGAAGACAATAGAATAGGAAGGACAAGAGACCTCTTCCAGAAAATTAGAAACATTGGAGGTAAATTCCAGGCAAAAATGGGTATGATCAAAAACAAAGATGGCAAGGACCTAACAGAAGAAGAAAAGATCAAGAAAAGGTGGCAAGAATATACAGAAAACCTGTATAGGAAGGATAACAATATCGGGGATAGCTTTGACAGTGTGGTCGGTGAGCTAGAGCCAGACATCCTGAAGAGTGAGGTTGAGTGGGCCTTAAGAAGCATTGCTAATAACAAGGCAACAGGAGACGACGGCATCCCAGCTGAACTGTTCAAAATCTTGCAAGATGATGCTGTCAAGGTAATGTATGCTATATGCCAGCAAATTTGGAAAACACAAGAATGGCCATCAGACTGGAAAAAATCAACTTATATCCCCATACCAAAAAAGGGAAACACTAAAGAATGTTCAAACTATCGAACAGTGGCACTCATTTCACATGCCAGTAAGGTAATGCTCAAGATCCTGCAAGGTAGACTTCAGCAGTTCATGGAGCGAGAATTGCCAGATGTACAAGTTGGGTTTAGAAAAGGCAGAGGAACTAGAGACCAAATTGCCAATATCCGCTGGATAATGGAAAAAGCCAGGGAGTTTCAGAAAAACATCTATTTCTGTTTTATTGACTATTCTAAAGCCTTTGACTGTGTGGACCATAACAAATTGTGGCACGTTCTTAGTGGTATGGGGATACCAAGTCATCTTGTCTGCCTCCTGAAGAATCTGTATAACGACCAAGTAGCAACAGTAAGAACAGACCACGGAACAACAGACTGGTTTAAGATTGGGAAAGGAGTACGGCAGGGCTGTATACTCTCACCCTACCTATTCAACTTGTATGCAGAACACATCATGCGACAAGCTGGGCTTGAGGAATCCAAGGCTGGAGTTAAAATCTCTGGAAGAAACATTAACAATCTCAGATATGCAGATGATACCACTTTGATGGCTGAAAGTGAAGAGGAATTGAGGAGCCTTATGATGAAGGTGAAAGAAGAAAGTGCAAAAGCTGGTTTGCAGCTAAACCTCAAAAAAACCAAGATTATGGCAACCAGCTTGATTGATAACTGGCAAATAGAGGGAGAAAATGTAGAAGCAGTGAAAGACTTTGTATTCCTAGGTGCAAAGATTACTGCAGATGCTGACTGCAGTCAGGAAATCAGAAGACGCTTAATCCTTGGAAGAAGAGCAATGACAAATCTCGATAAAATAGTTAAGAGCAGAGACATCACACTGACAACAAAGGCCCGCATAGTTAAAGCAATGGTGTTCCCTGTAGTAACATATGGCTGCGAGAGCTGGACCATAAGAAAGGCTGAGCGAAGGAAGATCGATGCTTTTGAACTGTGGTGTTGGAGGAAAATTCTGAGAGTGCCTTGGACTGCAAGAAGATCCAACCAGTCCATCCTCCAGGAAATAAAGCCAGACTGCTCACTTGAGGGAATGATATTAAAGGCAAAACTGAAATACTTTGGCCACATAATGAGAAGACAGGACACCCTGGAGAAGATGCTGATGCTAGGGAGAGTGGAAGGCAAAAGGAAGAGGGGCCGACCAAGGGCAAGATGGATGGATGATATTCTAGAGGTGACGGACTCGTCCCTGGGGGAGCTGGGGGTGTTGACGACCGACAGGAAGCTCTGGCGTGGGCTGGTCCATGAAGTCACGAAGAGTCGGAAGCGACTAAACGAATAAACAACAACTGTTGATTACACCAATTGCCTTAGATAATTAATTAACTTTAACCCTATAATCTCTGTAAGGTATAATGCTTATTTCAATGAACCAGATGAAGAAGGCAGGCCATCCACTGAGCCACTAGATGGCTTTTGACAGACCCCATTTTTGCAGGAGTGAGAAAATGCCTACTGCTTGATAAACTGTTAGTATTCAGCTATTAGCAATGACCTCTTGTTTCCTTTGCTCTGACCAGAGGGAATAAAAGCAGACGTAAACTCATGGACAAAAAGAAGAGAAGAAATAAATTAGGAATAGGTCAGCAAACTGGGCAATATCCATAGCAGATTGTGGGAATGCTGTAAATGTGCAATGTTTCAGATCTGAAGGAAAAAAGGGCTTTGGAGCACATGAGGAAGTGCTTCAAATACTGTCTGCAGTACCTTAAAACAGCTGCATCTTTTCCCAGAAGCACGGCTGCCCTCTTTAGTTGCCATCTGCTCCCAAGAAAAGACACATTGGGTTTGTGGAGTTGTAGACAGACACTCTGAGAACGCCCAGATGTGCTCTTAGATATATTTTTTGCCTTTGAAACTGAAGCACCTCAGAGCCTCAGTAAACCTATTATACCTTGATTTTAGCAAATGATTTGACGAAGTATCCAATGACATTCTGATTAACAAGCTAGTTAAGTCTGGATGGCATGATAGTTAAATGTGTACTTGCTTAGCTGATTCAAAAATCATTTTCGGAGTGTGCTCAATAGCAGAGAAGTATCGAGTGAGAGGCCAGGTCTGAATCCTTCACTCTTCAATATTTTATTCATGATTTGGAGGAGGAAGCAGAAGGAATGCTTATCATATCTGCAGAGGACACAGGATTCATTGGGATAGCTAATATTTCTTGAAGACAGAAATAAAATTAAAAACAGTCTTGATAGATAGATATCATTTCTTGATTGAAATGACCTGAAATAACAGAAAATAAGAAGTAAATTGTATTTAAGAAGTAAGCACATAGGATGGAATTGGAGATATGTGTCTTACTGGCAATACTAAAAAAAAATCTTGAAATAGTAGCTGATTAAAAACTAAATGAGTTGGCAGTACCATGTGGCTGCAAAAAAGGGAAATGCAATTTTAGGTTTCATCAGTGATGGATAATTTCTAAATAATGGGAAATAAAATTCTACTTTATTGTATATTGGTCAGATCACATCTCAAATATTACATCCAGTTCTGGTCATCACCATTTAAAAAGATTTCAGACAAACTGGAAAAGCTTTAGAGAAGGGCAATGAATAGGATTAGGAGATTAGAAACTAAATCTGTTGAAAGAAACTGAAGGAACTGGGTATGTTTAACTTTAAAAAGAGGTTATCATGCAGAAGAAAGCCAAGACTTTCTCTTGGTCATTTCAAAGGACGGATGCAGAATAATAGATTTAAGTGATAGGAAGGCAGATTCTTCTTGAATGTTAGGAAACAAAATCCTAACAAAGGAGTTCCATAATGGAACCAGTGACCCAGAGAGGTGGTGAAATTCCATTCATTGGATCTGTTCAAGGAGCAACTGGATAGCCATCAATCAAGGAGCCACTGAGCAGGGAATTGTCCTAAATGGCTTCTTCCAACTCTACAGTTCTTTGATTCTAGGAATATGTTATCCCACATAG
Organism: Candoia aspera; assembly: GCF_035149785.1. NCBI lineage: Eukaryota > Metazoa > Chordata > Lepidosauria > Squamata > Candoiidae > Candoia > Candoia aspera. The sequence continues at coordinate 163,480,908 of NC_086153.1, read as the reverse complement.
AGATTAAAACCAAAGAAAAATATTCCCATCCAAATTAACCACCACCGTTATGTTGACTTCCTTCTCCTTCCAGTCATTTTCCGTGTACCTTTCAGATTGTGACAGAAGACTGGGACTGTCTAATGACTGACTTTTGTAAATCATTCTGGGATTATGTTTGTTGTTGCCAGCGGAACAATAGGCAAGACTTAAATAAATAAAATAATCACATATTCATTGTTGTTCATGGACTACCCCCAAATATATAATATCTAATATGGGAATTGTATTTTAAAATATAATTATTTTAAATTATTTTCAAATATTGTATTTACATTTTAAGCAGCTAGAAAATGGAAATATGTCTCATAACGAAAAAGACAGCTATAGCTATGATAAGGCATGGTTCTTGCAAAATTAACAAAATTTTTGAAATAGCTCATACGTGCACACACACACGAGCTTCCTATACACCTTTTCTTTTTAATCTCTATAGCTATACAATGAAAAGCAAAGTATCATGTTAGCAGTAGCCTTTGATGACCAAAGGAAATTAACACACTGATGATGATGATGTTGATGATGATGATGATGATAATTTATTAAACTTGTATGCCCCCCCCAATTATCCATTATACATGGGTAATCCTTCTTAACAATTTTAGAGAGTACTGAATCGAGAAAGTGAGCATTATAAAATATTAATATTTTTCTAGAAATCAATGTGTTGCTGCTTAGTGTTATTCATGAGGGAAGACAAGAAAAAAATAATACTGTTATAGAGGAGATTGTGAAAATGCCATAACGGTTAAGCTAGCTGGCCTTTATGATATCAAACAGTTTTAAAGGTTTGATATTATGAACAATAGACACACAGTGTTGTTGTTAGTTGCCGTCGAGTTGTTTACGAGTCATGGCAACCCTACGTATAACAGAACGAAATGCTGTTTGGTCTTGTGCCATTTGCCTGACTGTTCCAATGTTTGCATCCCTGTTGCGGTAATTGTATCAACTCATCGCATTGAAGGTCTTCCTCTTTTCTGCTGGCCCTCGACTTTACCAAACACGATGTCCTTTCCAAGCGATTGGTCTTTCCTGACCATGTGCCCGAAGTATGAGAGTCTAAGCCTAGTTATCTTCGCCTCTAGGGAACATTCTGGTTGTATTTCTTCTAAATTTGTTTGTTCTGGCAGTCCATGGTATTTTCAATAATCTTCGCCAACACCACACTTCAAATGCATCAATTCTTCTTCTATCTTCCTTTTTTAATGTCCAACTTTCACAGGCATGTGGCAATTGAGAAGACCATGAGTCTTCTCAATTGAGTCAGACGCACCTTTGTTTTTAAACTGACATCTTTACTTCTGAAAACTTTAGATAGGTCTTTCATGGCAGATTTTCCCAGGTGATACATCGTTTGATTTCTTGGTTACAACTTCCCTTGGCATTGATCATTGATCCAAGTAGAATGAAATCATTGACAACTTCAATTTCTTCTCCATTTATTGTGACATTGTTTATTGGTCCATTTGTGAGAATCTTCATCTTCTTCACATTCAGGTGTAGTCCATATTGCTGACTGCAATCTTTGATCTTCATCAGCAAGTATTTCAAGTCTTCTTCATTTCCAGCAAGCAAAGTTGTATCATCCGCATACTGCAGATTGTTAATGAGTGTTTCACCAATTCTGATACCCCGTGTAATGGTGGTCTATCCCAAACACTCAGACTCACAAGAGGTTACTTAAATGAAATCTGGTTTATTAGGGAAATTATGACAGTTACAGAGAAAGCTGAGAATGACTAAAAGCGCGCCAAATACAAAACCCTCGGCTCCAAACGTAATCCCTCCCCCTACTAGCCATAGCAACCACCCCCCTCCCAGGTGCTAGTAACCGTTTTCCGCACATCCTGGGAAAACAACCTTGAATACATGAGATAACCCAAATACATTCCAACCCAGCAGCCAACAGATAAGAACTCCCCGAAGAGGAATCTTCCTCCCTTCTGAGATCAAACACGTATCAGGCTAATGACATGCGAAATGTTACGATGTACCAAGCACATTGAAATGGTGAACATGACACCCCGTTCTTCTTCGTACATTCCTGCTTCTCAAATTATTTGTTCAGTGTACATATTGAATAAGTAGGGTGAAAGTATACAACCTCGCCGCACACATTTTCCAATTTCGAACCACTCAGTGTCACTGTTTTCTCATCTAACGACTGCCTCTTGATCTGTGTACAGGTTCTGCATGAGTACAATTAAGTGCTCTGGAATTCCCATTCTTTGTAATATTAGCCATAACTTGTTATGGTCCACACAGCCTTTGCATAATGAATAAAACAGAGGTAAACATCTTTCTGGTATTCTTTACATTCAGCCAAGATCCATCTGACATCAGCAATGATATCTCTCGTACCACGTCCTCTTCTAAATCCAGCCTGGACTTCTGGTAGTTCTCTACCAATGTAAGGCTGCAAACGTTGTTGAATTATTTTCAACAAAATTTTGCTAGCATGTAAAATCAATAAAATTTTTTGATAATTTCCACATTCTGTTTGATCTCCTTTCTTTGGAATGGGCATGAATAAGGATCTCCTCCAGTTAGTTGGCCAGGTAGTTGTCTTCCAAACTTCTTGACAGAGAAGAGTAAGTGCTTCCACTGCTGCGTGTGATTGTTGAAATATCTCAATTGGTAATCCATCAATTCCTGAAGCCTTGTTTTTCGCCAATGCCTTCAGTGCAGCTTGAACTTCTTCCTTCAATACCAATGGTTCTTGATCATATTCTACCTCCTGAAATAACTGAACATTGACTAGCTCTTTTTTATACAGTGATTCTGTATATTCCTTCCATCTTCTCTTAATACTACCTGCATCATTTAATGCATTGCCCATAGAATCTTTAAGGATAGCAACTCGGGGCTTGAATTTTCTCTTCAGCTCTTTCAGCTTGAGAAATGCTGATAGTGTTCTTCCTCTTTGATTTTCTAACTCTAGGTCATTACACAAAGTAACAGAACAAAATTACAATTGGGAGCCCACAGTATTCCTGGAGTTGCTAAATGAGTTACCCGCAGCCCCTGGCAATATGGCCAATAGTGAAGGATACTAGGAAATGTAGCTCTCCAGCAACTAGATGGCACACACCCTCTATCCCTCCTGCTCAAATTCTGAATGTCATAGCCATGTCCGTGCATGTGCTGTGATTTTCCTGACCACCGTGACCTTTAGCCACTGCAAAATAGTGCAGGCTTCCAGCTCAAAACTGTTGTGTAAATCATAGTGTCAGTTTTTTTCTCATATTTAAACAAAATCTAGGTAGTTGCGACATATATCTGTTATTGCTGGTCCTAGTTTCTGTGGTCATGGAAAATAATTCTTGTACCGTCTTCCCTGTAGCCTCCTTATCTGCCAGTGTTCCTGTCTATTCAGGAAATGCTGGAATATAAGAGGCAAGTGGCACACAATGCACTCCAGCAAAACTAAGAAATTAGATCACTGACAGGATTTGAAATAATCTGTTTATTTTACCTAAAGAGTTATAGAAAGAAAATGCTTAAATTTCTGCACTGAATGCCTACTAAACCAGTCGACTATTTCTAATGGCAGTAACGGAGCTAGATAAAGATGGATGTATGGAAACAGAGTTTGCCACAAAAAGAACAGCACAAAGAAAATATCATGACAAAGCTTGGGCCATTAGGGTTGTTATTGTATTTATTTATTTATTTATTTAATTGGTTTATTTGATTTGATGCCACCTGACTCCAAACCACTTTGAGTGGCTCATAGTACACCAAAACAATATAAAAACGGTCTAATTAATTAATTAATTAATGACAACAAAACCAAACTCAGAAGAAGAGGCTGAGATAGGTGGTATCTCAAATAACTGGGGGCGGGGGATTGATTAGGGTGGACCAAAGAAGGCAAAATGGAAACATTTCGTGAATTAGACGTGAGAGGAAAAAATAGAATCAATGTGGTTATGCAACCTTTCTATGTAAGACTGGGATTAGTAGCTTGTAGCAACATACAGCTTCGGGCACCTCATTTTGTGACTCCCTGGGGTGGGACAGGCCAAAATTTGCTAACTTCTTTTTGCATTGGGGGTATTTAAGAGAGTTTTAGGAATGAAATAGGTGCTTTAAGCCTTGCAGACTGATTTTTTTCTCTATGAGGGTCTTGGGGTACACAGGCAGGAATTAATGCACTCCTTTCATCACTTAAACCTCCCTTCAAAACGAAAAAGAGGGTTCAAAAGGTAAGACCTGCCTACTCTGGTACATCATGATGTGACCCCCACCCTTCCCAGGCAGGGCACAAAGACAAATTCTATCCCCAAATTGTAAGAATTGTACCAGTTTCACAAATAAAAAAAAATTCTCACCTTTCATCTAAGGGAATGCAAAGGACACCTGTCTTGGTTGACTACAGAGACAGGGGCACAGGCTAATCTTTTGATCATGAATCTTTTGATCTTGGATGGGTGTAAGAAAAGCTTCTTCAATCTTTCAGCTTCCCTAACAATTGATACCACAGCGCAATAGCCAGGTAAAGCATCTGGCACTACTGTCAGTAATTCTGCATGATGATTATAGCTTTCCCTGTCTAAATCCTATTAGCAGATTTGGATTAGCAGCAATCAGCAGGAGATTACTGAAAAGATCTAGTAATCTAGTAAGGATCTAGTATCTAACAAGTTTCTAGGAATGTCATAAATCAGCATTCCAATATTTGCAAAGACATTCCACTTCCTAGAGGAAGCAGGCATCCTGAGGTAACTAACATAGCAATTCCTATGAACAGATGTAGAAAAAGCAAATCCACCTTCAATATTCCATCTTCAAAATACTGCAAATGGCCTTTTCTTCTCAAGTATGCAATGTTCAACTTAAAAATGCAAGACATTCTGTCAATGTGTCTCTTTTCACAGCTGTTTTTGTTTTCTATAATGTCGTACAATTAAAATCTTGATTGGAATTTCAGGCTCTCTTTTAAAGATTGAGAAAAAGACTTTCACTCTGTAATTAGTACAATGCGTTTCATCATCTTCTTGATGGAAAAACATATGGCATCCGTGTTCTGGATGTTCCAGACAGGAGAACAGCTCATTTGCAGTTGCACCACTCAGATATTTCTTCCCAGCCTTTGTTAGATTCTTGCTTTATTTTATGAGTCTTTTTTTTTTCCTAAAGAAGATTTCATTCTTATTTTGTCTCAGTCCACTGGGACAGGATATCAGGGGCAAAACGAAGATTAATTTATTAGCATTTCTGTAGGAAATCCAGATGGAAGATCTTTGGTCCTAAAAGGGAGTATGCCACTGTTTCAGATCACATTCTTACCTTCAGACAGATCATATTTCCTAGTGAATTAGAAAGCAGACTCTTCTTCAGCACCAACTGCCTTGAGTAGATGTTACACTCAAGCACATATTGAATGACAGGGAATACTAGGTAATATAAAACACTGCAGTAAATTGGTAACATAGACAGGTAAAAGCAATTGCGATTGGTTCAAATATATTATCAATTTTTTATGCAAGCTCCTATATCTTAAAAAAAGGCACTTTAACAGGGACCTACTAAAACTGTTTCCTAATGTTCAAAAATTCATTTTAATTTTTTTAATGCTAAGTAGTAATAGCTGAATCTATCACTGATATGGCAATAACACAGTATTGGAGAAGATTAATAAAGTATGTATTAAATTAAGTTTATTTTTAATTTATACAAGGGTGGACTATTGCAACCTGCTCTACCCAAGGCAACCTTTAAAGACCACCCAGGGCAAAACACAAGCGGCTTGCGTGCTCATGGGAATTGACCATTGGGCACACTTGATGTGTAGCCTTCTGTAACCAAGGCTCACTCTTTAGGAATTTATTTCCAATCAAACAGTTGCAAAGATCTAAAACCAATTCATTGGAGTACTTGGTTAATTAAATGTCATAGATGGGTGACGATTCATAGATAGAAACCATTCAGTTACATTTCAGTATGTGGAAGTATATACTCTAAACTTTACATTACACTATGAAAGAACCAATATGCAGCTAAACATGATAGTCTTAGATAGTATAGTTTATTTTACCAGATGGGCACAATCTTGCCTTTTCCTTGTCTACACAATGGAAGTCTCATTCCAGTCCCCCCTATGGCCTAAACCTCCGGGATTTCTATCCCAAGAAATGATCAGGCTCAATTCTGCTTAACATCTGGGTCATCACCTGTCTATGTGCTGCCACCTGCCGAGATCATTGCTATTTAAAAAAAAACAAAAAAACATTTTTCCTTAAAACATCAAAGCTATATTTCCAATTCAGACTAATCACTTTAAAAATTATTATTCATGGGTAGTAATAGGTCATCATGCTTAAAAGAATAAGATCCTAGTGCTACGTAATTTGTCTTTTTTTAAAGCTCATGTTCCCCCACCCCTACCCCCACCTTTTGAAAGAGCATTCAGATAAATTGGACATTTTGCTGGGAACAAACATAAGGGAATGAACCTACAGAAAGAAAGCAAAATAAATTCCAAGAGGTTCACTCCCATCTGGAGGCAGCCTAACTACATGAAATCCCATGCAACTACCCTGATAATTTGTTGAAAGGTGAGATATCAATATTCAGAGAAAACAAATACAAAAATAAACATGGTGGGATGCTGTTGACAGACCTATCTTTCATGGATTGGTCTAATCCTTCAACCCCTAATTAGTCAATTCTTCAGTTCCCCACCTTTCTTTCACTCCTTCTGCCCACGATAAAGGTATTTATAAGGAAAAGAATCCTAGTGGAGAATAAACATCTTACAGCTAAGATTAGCACCTGTCCCCATGAAACAAACACAGGGGCTCTTGTCAACACCCGTAATATGTTTGGCTTTTTGCAAAGTATCTGGACTAGAAAGTCAGGTGACACTCCAAGTTGACATAAAATCCCAAGCAAATAAATGCTAACGATGAGGAGAAAATGGATAGCATGGCATTACATTTGTGTGCCGTTATAAAATTAGAAGCAACAGCCAATGCCTGGATCAACAGTGCAGATTATATACGAATAGGAAAAAATGTCTGTGCTGAGATCCCATAACAAAACCATATTTCGCCAGAATAATTTTTTTTTTCCAGCAAACATGTGGACTGGCATGTGGAACATGCTGTGTTGAGGAGATTGAAGCTTGATTGTGGTTTCATATCTAGCATTCCTCAGTAAGTTGAGAACTCTAGGCTTTATTCATAAGCATTGGGTGCTTGGAATGGCCTTGGCTTTGCCTCTAGTCAGACTTTAGTGGAATTCTAAGAAATATTCCGCCTTCCTGTTCATTAACCCCTTTCAGACTTGCTGCAAGTTGGACTGTGGCATTATTGTGTCAGGTAGATTGCAGGGGGATATATAAAATGGAGGTGTGAGTGTGTTTGAGCACAGTGCATGGAATATAAATGTTTTTCTCCACTGAAATTTTTAAAACATCCATTTTTCTTTGTTGATCCTTTCAAATTGTTGATTTTTGAAATGATATTGGCTACAGTAGCTGTGCAGTGATATAGAGACCAGAAAAGGCCATTTTATGATTTAGGGGAGTTTAGTATTGATTTTTTAAGAGGGGCAGTTGGACAAATTCCTCTCCTTAGTGTTGCTGGCCAGCTCCCGTGAGATCTCCTGTGGAGATTTTCCAGTCTTTAGCCTGAGCCTGGACGCCAGAGGCTGATGGAGTTGTTGCTAAAAAAAAGGGGGGAGAGGGGAGCCCTTTCCCCCCTTTTTTTCTTATATTAATTCACACCTGCAAAGTACCTGTGCGCTGGACTCTAACTGGCACAGATCCTGAGCAGGAGGGCTTCTGGATTTGGGGCTGGAATCCCTAACATCATAGTCTTTGGGGAACCTCTGCCTACCAGTGCAAAACACATGCATCCAAAGAGGAGGAGGAGGAGGAGGAGGGGAGTAAGTAGGGAGGGCGAAGTATTCCTAGCCTGTTGGAAGTCTCCTCCTCTCCACTAGCGGGCCACTGAAGTCCAGTGAGAGAAGTGCATTTTCAGGAGGTGGCAGCGGTAGAAACAAAACATTTTTATTTTGTACCTGGGGGACAGAGAGAAACACACACACACAGAGAGAACTAGGAAATGGAAGTTTCTGAATAAACGATTATGAGGCAAAGATTATTGACCAGTTGCTGCTGCTGTTGGAAGCTAAGAGAGAAGAGAAGAAAAATGATGCTGTCTTTCTTCTTTTTAAAATACAGACACTGAAAGCAAGGAAAGACTCACAACAGCTTTCAGATGATGTGATTAGGGGAGTTACTGAAAAGCGGAATGCAATCAGCATTCACATAAACAAAGATTAATCGACCAACACAAATATTGGGGTGTGCCAGCTCTGCTTTTGGAGTGGGGAGAGAAGTTCAGAATGGACCTTATGTTCAAGCTGTTCTCAGAGCAAGAGACAATTTTTCTTTCACATGCTGTGAGAAAAGTTGGACACAGTAAAATATTGGCTTTCCTCAGTCCTTGGTTCAGCAGTAGGGATATTTTTTTCTACAACATCTGGCAATATTTTCACCTTGCTGTTTTTTTTAAATAATTAAGTTTGCTGCCTCCCATTGCCAGTTCCTACCTTGCCTCCATCGCCTCTGCTTCAGATGAAAGCAGTCACATGACTTCCCTCCAAGGCAATGGGTGACCAGGCCTAGCATAGTTTTCACTTCCTGAGGCTGCCCTTGAAGCATGTGTGGATCAGTGGGGAAATGCTACTTTGACACTGGTACAGCTAAAGACAACTAAATCTTGTCTCACTCATGGGCTGGGAATAAGATCAGGGCAATATCATGGTGACATGGCAGAAAAAAGTTGTTGCCAAGTAGTGTTTGTGTGGTGGTTAGGGGCTAGGTGGGAAAGGCCCATAGTTACACAGACATTCCCTGTCCCGGAGAGAGAACAGTGTGGAAGGAAGGCTCTTTCATAGGCCGTTCTCACCAATGCATTAAACTATAATTCTTGGAATTATAGCATAATCCATCAGAGCAGAAGTGATTCCCCAAATGGTTGGGCAGCTGACAGCCCAGGTGTTTTTCCCTAGGCTGATTGCTGTAGCATTTTTTCTTTTCTTAAAAAAATGGTTTACAATTATTGCTTTTCTTTATATTACAGTTGGTTATTTTTCCTTCTCTACAAGAAATTGGGGCTTATTTTCAAATAATACACATGGCTATTCAAAGACAGTTCACCCCCACCCCAAAAGAACCAGGACCTAAAATTGCCTAGTTGCACCACTGTAGTACAATTTTATAATGATGTAAAATCAATATACTTCCTACGCATATTTCTTACACATATTTCCTAAGTAATATACTTCCTTCACATCCTGTGTCTAGGAACTAAGCTGAAATTTCTTCTCTCTAAATAGATTCAAGACTGGGCTGTTAAGCCCCCCAAATATATTTTTTATTCTTCTGATCATAATTTCTGTTCTGGAAACAGTATATACTATAGAATATATTTTGGAGAAATGGAACTGAACTGTATTTAATCTTAAAGATTAATATGGAATTGTTATTCACCCTGAAATCTGGATCTTCATTGTACAGTCCAGTAAATCTCTGTCACCTATTTTGCCTTGTTCATAAAATCAAGGCCCCTGAGCATTTGGTTAATGCGTAGCAGATGAAACAGGTTCTACTTTTGATAGTCCTTTACCTGAACAAAGTCCAGCTCCTGCATGAATGCTAACAGCTGCTTCTGCCTTTGCACTAATTTTATACTTTCAGCTCCAACACTGGACAGATCCAAGCACCAGAATGTAAAGCATATGGTTTCATGTGCTCACCACTGCTTTCTCCATGACTATTCAACTTGCAGTTCATTTAAATTTTCCTTTAAAAATGTATCCCAGGAGTCCTAGTCTAAATGGAGTAGCCGTGATTTCTTGTACGAAAATCCCTGTCTCACTAATGCGGCATGTGCCTGCCAAAATACAATTTTCCCTGAGCTGCCATGAAATGTGCCCTCTGTTCTGTGCCAAAAGTCCTTCCATTCACAATGCAGTGTAGCAAAATGTGAATATGATGCACTGTGTTCCAAATGGCTGTATAGAATACTTAGCACCGTGTTATAGCATGTATTGCCAAATACTGCATGGAAGATTGAGTGTGGGTGTTATTCCATGTTTGCATTATAACTACATAGTGGAAAATGGTGCCCAGTTAAACAAACTATAGGACCTAAATTGCAAGATCTAGATTTTCTAGTCAAAGTTCATTCACAGGTTTATGCTTGAGGAAATTGATCTTTGTGAATTCCAGGGCAAACTGATCTGATTCCAGACTCATGTGTGGATCAGAATGCAATTATCTATTCTAGTGAATTTCAGAGACTTTTCTTTGTCTCTGAAAGTGATGATGCACTCCCTAGCTCTAAAGTTTTTAAAATCCTATTTTACATAATCCAGCCTGCAGTCCTATGGTTTCTTAGATTTCCTTTGAAGTCAGACATAGGGCTACGATTTTACAGAGAGAAATCGAACCAGATCTCCTTTCCTGCCCCCCACCTGCAGCCCAAGTCCCTGGGCTGGCTGTTTCCAAGGTTGGGAAATCTTGACCTTGAAAGACCCTCAAGAGGGTGGATGGGTTAAAATAAGATTAACTATGGATCTCTAACCCTAATCCATTTTTTTAAAGAACAGATTATATCAAAATATGTATCTCTACTTATACATTACAGTTACAGCTTGATTATTCACTGAATCAGTGCACCCAGAAATAAACACTATTCCATTCCAATAATTGCACCAAGATATGGCAGTACTTCACATGCACCATCACAGTGATTCTGGAATGCCCCTATAAATTACTACTGTACTATTATGCCATGCTGAAACAAGTGATGCCTAATGAGATCAGAACTAAACTGAGATTTGAGTTGGGAGCTTTTTATTTGGATTTCATATTCTTACAACTAAATTTAACTAGCCTTAAACTTCAGTGCACAATATATTTAATCAGGTGTATTTATGAAGTTTTATAATATTGGAAAGTCTTTGCACCAAGTATAAATGAACAAGGTGGGATTGCCTGAGCCTTGGGTGCAAAGTGCCCTTTTTCTGATCAGCATAGTGAATTCTTGGTGGCATCCTCAGGAGGTAATTGTCAGAAAACGTCAAAGGTTCTTACCCACACTGTGGAGTAACAGCACCATCTGTTGACAAATATAAAAAGGGTGCCTTAAGAAGTAAACATTGTTGATCACAGTTGTACACTCACTGCCAGCCATAGACTCAATATGACTAAATAATAACACTACTACCCTTATTACTACTACTACTACTACTACTACTACTAATAATAATAATAATAATAATTTAATAGTACTAATACTGGTATACTAAATCTAGTTTCATGTTAAAGTAGTGAATTAAAGAATCACACAAAGCAATTCAAAGTGAGATGTTCTGCCCTGTTGGCTCTACTGAATCCTCATGCGTACCATTGTGAGAGCAAGTTAGCAGCAATGAAGGAAATTGGAGTGCATTAATGCAGGTGCACATACACAGCTGAAATGATGTATAAAGAGAATCAGAACTGTAGAAAGTTTGAAGGACGCTGGGGAGTTCACAATTCATATATACAGCTTGATTTCAGAATCCCAAATGACTGCTTTGATTATACAATACTGAGAGACCAATACCAAGGCTTTAAAAAGACTAGGAAAGATAATTGCAGGTACAGTTCAAATATAGCATCTTCACTTAAGTTTCTCCTAGCATTTTCAAAGTAAAACTCACAGTATCTAACATCTCCCTGACTACCACTTCCTATCCCTTGATGATAATATCCTTGAATGAACCATTCCATCTTCACAGTTCTGATATCAGATGTGACCAGTAGCAGGAGTCATATTTCCTCTGTTTCTGCAAGCCTTCCCTGAGATGGCTCACATTGCTCTCTGTTCTGCTGCTTTGCAGCACCCCTCAGTTGAAGGCAGTGAAGCTGGCGGGTCTGTCTGACCATGCAGAAGAATTTCCAGAATGAATGAGTTCTCTCAGTATCTCCCAGCCACCAGAACTCTGGAATAACATCCATGCTGGGATTCCTAGGAGAATGATGAAACATGGGTTGTGACATTGTACCCAAAAAAGCATACCTTACAACAGCATTATGCATGTTCCAAAGGGGCAGAGTTTACATTCTGATCTCAAAATGCATGTTTTGTGATTTAATACCCCCCTTGCCTCCCCATGGACTGCAAAGGTCTTCCCTCTAGCCAACCTCTATTGCAGCCATGTCTCCCCTTGCATTTGCCCTCCCCTTTTGCTCCATTTGGTTCCCAAGCCCTTTTGTACCTGTCACTTCCCTCCTCCAACACTTGCTTCATCATTCATTCATTCATTCATTCATTCATTCATTCATTCATTCATTCATTCATTCATTCATTCATCTAGTGCCTCAATCCTGGTGGACTTTAGGCAGTGTATGGATAGTAACATCAACTTTTCTCAAGGGTTCTAACAATGTAGAAGAGAGGAAAGCAAAGCTCCATTATTTCCTATGAGAAGGGAGAGAGTTGAACTAATCCTCTTTAAAAGTATTCAAAAAGGTACAAGTTTACCAAAAGATGCAGCAGCCCTGCTTTTCCTCACTGCAGAATGAGGAATGTTGAGTTGCTTATTTGTTAGTTTCCATATATTTGTCAGTTCCAATCCTTCCTCCCTTCCTCCAGATTAAGAGAGCTGGGTGCCTAGCAATAGTCAGTTTGTTATCCTATTCTACTGGTCCTTGTTAGTTATACAAGCATGGATGAAATCTGCATCACAGATATGGAAGGAATATACACACCTGGGAAATGGACACTTCTACTCTTTGTCCCTGGTCTTTCTTGATGGCTGATTCTTTTATAAAGTATTTTATAAAGCCATTTTCATTTAACAAATCCAGGAAGCAGAGCCCTCAGTTTGCTACGGAAGGCTTTGCACCTGCCCAAAACTGTACGAGTAAGTAACAATTAACTGCATACCACAGTCTCTTTAGCAGTAGATAAGTACAGAACAGTTCACATTGGATCCAATTCACTGCCTGTTTTGCAGGTCAATTCCCAATCTGACAGGGTGTAGTGGTTTAATCCAGACAGAAAATGTGGTGAATCATTTTGAGGTGGAGATTGGGCTTATTATTATGAACGTTTTGTCAGGTCATATTCTTTCAAAAAACGCATGGAGAACCAGTGCTGCTTTCAGCATCCCAGGCATTCTTGTTCCTAAAAGACAGAGCCCAAAGTTTCAGAATAACTGAACTTTTCAAAGGGATAGGTGAGTGCTACTTGGACTTCAGTCATGCTAATATTCATGGAGCTGCTAATAAGAAAAAGCTCCTTCTTTCACAGTTCTATGAATGGAAAAGCCAGCCTTGTTAAGAATATTAAAACTCAACGTCCTGGCTAGTAGGTGTTTGGTAGACTGCTGGAAGAGTTTTGATGTGTGCATGTTAATCATGGAGGCTCTGTCCTCACAATAATAATATATTTTTTAAAAAAGGTTCATATAGGTGTGCAGGATTGGATCCAACAGTCTGCTGAATATGCATAGGTGAGAGTAGAACATTTCACCATTATTCTCCTTCCCAGCACCCTTCCACACATATTGACTTCATTATTCTTACTTTGAGTATTTGATAAAGGCTTTCCATCTCACTTGGCATTGCTGTTAAGATGCTCCTGCAGAGCAGTTTATCAGGATTTAAATGAAAAATTATTTTACTGTATCCCATTTATTTGGATATAAGCCATACTGAATGCAGTGTGATTTATTTCTGATTAAAAATGTGGAGATTGCCCATAATCTTGATTAATCATATTGTTTTTAGCTTTGCCTAAAGTTTTAAATGCTTACAAAATGGGATCTACTTTAAATCAAGGACTACAAAGAATGTTCCAAAATCAAATTCTTTCTTTTTATGTAATTGTTCTGTTTTGTAATTGGGTATATAGATGGGAATGACCCTTTAGGAATGACATGCATTTTTTTATAATTTGATGCCAATGTCCAAGCTATTGTTCTTCCTAAAAAAAATTATGAATAGTTTTTCTAGTATTGTAGTTTTAGCATTGCTGAAGGGTTTTTTAAGAAGAAAGAAGCCATGCTCCTGAAAAGAAAAAAAGAAAACAACAACAAAAACAAACGCACAATGAAGTAATGCCCCCATTGCTTAGATTGCCTCCTAGTTCAAACCACGGATCACATCTCGTTAGAAGAATGTGAAACAATTTGGGATGGAGGTGCTTAGCTGGTGTCTATTTTCAAAGAAAACTGCTGGGAGTTTTCTTATGGATGAAAAGAATAGAGACTGCTTTATAAAAACCAGAAAGGAGAGAATTCCTTGCTGGCAAGCAATTGTTTTATTTTAAATCCTATATTAAAGAACCTATTTCTCTCTCTCCTCTTGCATCATTGGGGATATGTTTCAATGGACATCTTGAAGTAGGTTTTTCAACATTCTGATTTCCAGTGGCATTTGGTTTTGATAAAGTGTGTGTGTGTGTCTGTGTGCACGCGCACGTGCAGTTCACTTCTTTGGCAAGCGTACAGAGTCTGGTAATTGTGATCCCCCTGCCCTGGCCTTCATTGTTGCCAGCAATAAAGGGAGGTTTAAGCCATCTTTCAGCTGCATCAGTTTTGGAAATTTGGAACCAGAGTAGTGAAAAGAGGTGGAGAAAAAAAAGAGGGGGAAAGTCCCTACATCTGCCGTTCTCTCTACTGTAAATTACAGCCCTGCTTTTTTAATTTCCGTTTCCAGCACAATGTTATTCATTCCATTCCAAAATAAACAGGGGTCTTAGAGATCGAACAGCTTGGGAGAACAAACTATCCTCTTTTCACAGTCCTTACCTGTCAAGAGCCTGATTAAACACATATATCTTGATGATGGCAAATATCAAAAGGTATCATGGCTAACCAGAAGCTTTGCTGCCTTGTGGGGCATGTGACACAGTGTCAAACCTTGAGCCAGATCTTTGGAAAACTGGGGAATTCTTGTTTGAATCAGACCCCAATGGAGGAAATTCTTTTTCTCCAAGGGGATGTCGACTTCATACCTACTGACTCAGATAAGCAGATGTAGGGACTTTCCCCCTCTTATCTTCTTAGTAGTGTTGACTTCCTAGTGCAATAAGGGTTTGGAACCCTCCAGTCTGCAGTTGTGGCATTGTGTTTTTTTTTTTTGGAGATTCAGATCTTGCCGTTCAGACAACAATTTAGTGTATCATTAACACATGGAAAGGAGTAGTAAGTCCTCCTTCTGATCTCATGGTTTTGAACAAACGTTTTGTGCATGGGAGCCCATTTTAGAATTATATGTACAGTATATTGTCTATGAAACAATATTTATATTAATGATATAATTAATAATTTATATTGTATTATTAGATCATATGATATTTGTAGTACATTGTCTATTATATCACTGACACAGATACTGTACAGACTGTTCAGATGATCCACCCATGTCCAGATATCAGAAATAAATCAACAAGAACGAATCTGTTCACTATATGCATATATAGTCTGCATATATCTGAATTATCTCTTTCCTTTCTCAGATTTTCTTCATTAATTTTCTTAATTTTCATGAATATTTTATGGAAGACTAGGCAAATATGAATAGGGACACGGTGGTGCTGCGGGTTAAACCGCTGAGCTGCTGAGCTTACTGATCAGAAGGTCGGCGGTTCGAATCCGCGTGACGGGGTGAGCTCTCGTTGCTAGTCCCAGCTCCTGCCAACCTAGCAGTTCGAAAACATGCAAATGTGAGTAGATTAATAGGTACCACTTCGGTGGGCAGGTAACGGCATTCCATGTAGTCATGCCGGCCACATGACCGCGGAAGTGTCTACGGACAAACACTGGCTCTTCGGCTTTGAAACGGAGATGAGCACCGCCCCCTAGAGTCGGACACGACTGGACTTAACGTCAAGGGAAAACTTTACCTTTACCTAGGCAAATATGAACACTGTGTATCCTTAGAGCTGAGCGGGAGAGTTGAATTACAGTTCTGTGAGCTACTTTGAGAGTAATAGCCTTTCCTATCTATCTCTAATCTCAACTAAATCTGGAACAAAATACCCCAATCAGGAGATTGCTAGGTAGAAAATTCTCCTTATATGGTTTATTCAAATGGGATAATCAGGATAAAGTTATGAATAAGATATATATTATTTACTTATTGCTTGGAACAAAATCTTGAAAACTGCAACTCATTCATTTTCAGAAAAGTTCAGAACAAGAGGTCTAGTTTAATATTATCTTGGGATCAGAGAGTATGATGCCACCAGGTTGGTTGCTACTCAGCACATCATTTCAGTTCCCCTGTTCATTCTGTGTAGCCAGGAGACTGGTGAGCTGTCTCCTTTCAACCCTATTCACACCTCTAGCTGTCACTTTATCTTACATCCCAGCTGACTTCTCCAGCAGTTCTAATTCTAGCACAGGACACTTCCACGGTGGATCTTTGAGCTATTCCTCCGCACACCTATGTGATCCCACTGTGTTACCTTTATTTGCCTGCTGGGATGATTTATTGTATTTGCAGCTCAATCCTGATGCATATGAAATCTCACTTTAAATATTTTTCCTATTGCTACACTCAAGAGCCACAGTGCATGTAGGCAGGCCACTTCCCTGTTTCCCCCTCAGCCTGGCTCTTGGGTGCATTTTCCCCTCCCAAGAGATCCAGGGCCATTGCAGCTCAATGAGATGCTGCTATTTCAGGTTTAAAAAGGGACAATGAATGAGAGGTTTTGCAGTTGTCCTCCCTACTTATTGTTCCTATTTCTGATAACTCACCAGACAAGCACCCAAAATATGAATGGGAACAGGTGGCAAACTATATGGCTTTCTTTTTCCTTTTCATAACCTTTGGTCAGCTAGAGAGAACGCAGCCCCATGGTGTTCTTACCCTATTGAGAGTTTGTGGCAGTGAAGACAAACTAGCTCAGCTTCAAAGTACTTTTGAAAAACAGGGATAAAAATGGAGATGGTATGAACGTTTCCACTGTTTTGTCTCTTGCTTTAGCTGGACCTAATGGACCGAAATGGGTCTGTGATTACCAATGTGGCATTTTGGACAGTTGGTAAAACCTTGCTGGAAATCCCTGGACATTAGTAGAATATTTCGACTGATTTCAGTCAATTCAAAGCATGCCAAGAGACAAAAGAGAGCTTCCCTTTCTATATGGAAAAGGTTGATGTAACTTCCTTAGCAAAGCTATATTTATTCCAAGGAGATGGAAAGAAGAAAATGGTTATTTAATGGTTGCCTTTTTTCCCCTTTGGTTACACAGGAAAATGCTGACTTTCTAAAGTCAATTTGTTGATATTTCTTGGTTGCATATAATAAACCAGGCTCCTGGATGTCTTTTCAGACACTTCTTTTTATATGAATAGGCCTTCTTCCTCTGTAAGGCTGGAATACATGATAATGACTGGTTTGATGAAAAACCAGCCAGATGCTCCTTTTCATCCTGACCTATCAGTAAGCAACTATGGGGGCAAAGCTCAAGTTAATTTGACATGTAGCAAATTTAAAATGAATGTGAGGAAATACTTCAGTTTGAAACGTATAATCAACCTCAGAAATCCCCTCCCACAGGAAATAATTGAGTCAAAGAACGTAGGGTGTTCAGTGAGATATTTTTAAAATGTTATGTGCATGTATTACATGCAACAACTGACAGGCACAAATTTACAAAAACAATAAAATCATTAGAAAGCATCACATCTTTTCCATGAGGCTCCAATATACGTGCAAAGTTCTTTGGTGCAGGGATAATCTTCAGAACTATAGAAATGCCCATGCTTGGATGACAACTGCTACGTATTACAGTTTGCTGTGGGCTCAAAAAGTTCTCTCTCTTTTCACTTTTGCATATAAAAATGGAAGTCTTCCGTTCTTACTTAATTTCATTGTGAGTTGCATAGCTGTCAATTGATTGAGACAATTCATTTAGTGAAGATTAACTTGTATCTACTGTAGCTTTGGGGAACATAGGAAAACCTTGAAATTGTAATTTGTAAATAAAAACTAAAAGGATTAAATCAGCACTATTATTTAACTTCAGAATCAGAATTTTCTAGAGTTCCTTACTGTAGTTTGTCTTAGGCAGTAACCATCCAACTGGCAGATACAAGAGGCAAGGCCTTTTAGTGGATTTTTCTTTCTGGAGACCATGCTAAGTTTCTGCTTTCCTTGCTTTTAAAACAAGACAAGAAGAATAATACTAACATGCTGTGTTTTATTGTTTTGCTTCGTTCATTCTGTTCTAAATGGATTATGATATTCCTCAGTTTGGGAATCATTGATTTTTAAAGGCAAGGTACCACTAGATGAAAAAGAATTGAGACCATTGATAAATCATTCTAGGTAGGACCTCTTGTAAGAAGCACCTTCACCTCTCGTCTTGTCTCGTCCCATCTCCAGTTCTCTTTCCCCTTTAGACTCTTTCCTTAGAGTCATTTTTCAGAAGATGAGTAAACTGGGATTTAATCCAAAGGGAGATGTATTCAGCTAATTTCACCAGCATCTTTTTAAATAAATATTTCCAAAATTGGTTGCAGAGTTCAGAGATGGAAGAAATGGTGATTTCCATAAGGAATGAATGGGAGCTGCATCCATAGTTGCTTTCTAGGTCTAAGCTGTGAATTCATAAATGTCTCTGGTCTGCAGTGAGGTCTAGGTAAAGGTAAAGGTTTCCCTTGACGTAAAGTCCAGTCGTGTCCGACTCTAGGGGGCGGTGCTCATCTCCGTTTCAAAGCCTTGGAGCCGGCGTTGTCATAGACACTTCCGGGTCATGTGGCCAGTATGACTCACGGAACGCCGTTACCTTCCCGCCGAAGCGGTACCAATTAATCTACTCACATTTGCATGTTTTCGAACTGCTTGGTGTGCAGAAGCTGGGACGAGCAACGGGAGCTCACCCCGCCGCGCGGTTTCGAACCGCCGACCTTCCGATCGACAGCTCAGCGGTTTAACCCGCAGCGCCACCGCGTCCCTCCGCAGTGAGGTCTATCTGGCACTAAAAACATACATATCCTTTTTCAAAAAGTGGAATCCATCTTTGGCCCTTCTTGCATGCTGGTGAATGTCAGCCTCAAGCTCCCCCTGTTAAGTTTACCAACTGGAACAAATGATGGATTTTATTTTTTAGTTAGGATTTCATTACAGCAGTGTACATCATCATCATGGCTGTGGAGAATTTTTTTAAAAAGTGCTTTGCCATACCTACCTGTATCTTACACAGCAGTAAGCTAGCACCAAAACTATACTGTAATAATGTAGACTGCATAGCATTCCCCAGAAAATATATAAATCATGGCATTCAGACAATCAAAGGAAGAAAGACCACATGTTTTAAAAATAGTGATTTGTCCTGCCTGGACTTACAATGTTATGAATTCCTAATTGAGGTTGTTAAACCTTAACAATAACCATAGCAAAGAAATTAGCATAGATGGTGATTCCAGATGGCTTTGCTCAGCATAAAGTTACCACAAATCTGGCCAAGTGCAACTAAGTGAGCTTTGGAGCCAAGCCTGCCTGCTTCTGTGAAACTCTTCCTCTGATTGTCAGGGGTCCTTTTGGATCAGATGTAGTTATAGTTCTACCTGGTTAACAAGGAACCAGAAGCAAAGGACACTTAGGACAGGTGACAGAGATGGAGGGTGGGAGGAGAGTATCTCTCCACTGATGGACAAGAGCTTTCCCAGTTGAGAGTATCTATTTCAGAAGCCCCAGTTACATCCAGTGGAAAGCTCTGCAAGCATAAATTAATTGCTGTCAACAGTTATAAATCCTAACACATAGCATGAATTAGGAGAGAGGTAAAAGCGCTTGAGATGGTGCATACCAGCAAAGTTTTTTATCTGGCAGTTCCCTACTTTGTACAGCATGAATCCCTCTTTCTACTGAACTATGGTGGCATCAAAAACATAGAAGCTTTCTTTTAACTTTACATGACCAGAAAACCTATGTGAATAATGGCAGCTCCAATACATCTTAATGTCTCTAGCTGGCCTGTTCTTAAATAATTTTATATGGAACTTTTCTGGGTGAATAGTATATGGCTCTACCTAAACATGCACACACAGAAGGACCACTACCTATTATTTCAGCAAAGAGAAAAGCCAGGGCGCAAATGACTTGACAATTTCACTTATACCATTATTCACATCCTAAACACATTTTTTGGAGTAATCCTGACCCAGAAAATGGGGCTGAAGGATGATTGAGTGATTGATGGAGGATGAAAAGGGTTATGTGGAATCTATCAGAGAAGAAGTATATAGCCTTCCAGATATTGCTGAAGCACAATGCTCCTCAGCCAATTGCAGGATGCCTCATAGTAAAGGAGGAGGAAGAGGAAGAAGATTACAGTCCAACGTCCAGAGGGCCACATGTTGCCCATCCCAATTATGGATCAATAGTTTATTTATTTTACTCTTTTCTGAATTAAGGAGCAGGTATAATTTATAATTGAGTGGCTGAGGCAAATAGGCAACTGGCGACATTCGTAGTTCGGTCATTTCTGATCTTTTAAGGTGCTCTCCTGGCTCTCTGTGCTTTTGCATCTCTGTTGGAGTTTGCCTCATCTCTTGGCCCCCATGAGTTTCTTGACCTCCAGTCACACTGCATCTGTTTCTCTTCTGGCCTGTTGCTAGTGAAAGGACTCTCTCTATTTAAAAGACACAGGGAACTTCATGCCTCTCTCTTGCAAGTGCCTTCCTCTCTTCAGGATGCAGCTCAGATGAAAGAGAGACTTTTCTCTCTTCGTGTATCACTTAATCAACCTGTTACGTAAAAGGCAACAAAGGCCTGCTAGCATTCACTGATTGGCGGGCTAAACCCACAGTTTGTATCCAAATCAACCATATTACGGAAAGGGCGATTTAATGAGAGGGCTGCATTATTTCTAACATCAGTTTTCTCCACTATCTTGTGATTAATAATATTGTTGGTGTATTTTAATTGTACTTGTTTTAATATTTTGGTTTTACGGCTGTTGTTTTTTTAATTCTGCACCTCCTTTAGTCACTTTTCTGTGAGATGGGCAGCTATATAAATATGCTAAATAAATACATTATGAGCCTTTTCTTTCAATAGATATTTTGATATTTAGTATTCTTACAGCATTCTGCTGATGCTCAGGAGCATGTTCAGCAGGGCTCCTGCTGAATTCAGATCTCCGACAATATGTTTTTAGGTTGAAAAAACTGCTCAACTTAAGAAATAAACCCTCAACAGCCTCTAGGGGCAACTCTTGAGCCTGACTCAGTTGACACTGCAATTTCTCAGAGAGGAATGGGAGAGGGAATTGAAGGACACATAAGCAAGCAGTGGTGGAAAATTATGTTCATTTCTGTCTTCTGTTTCCCTTGACTTGACATTAAAATGAATACAGGAAAATTTAGTTTCTAATGGTTATAGGATCTTTTTACACCTTTTAAAGAAAAGCTTGCTTCCAACAGCATATGATACTCTCCCGTCTGGTGATGGCCCCTTTCTGAACTGAGTTGGTTTGTATATATATTAACCTTGTTTTAAAAGTAAATAAGAACTTTTCCAATGTAATAACATCAATAAAATACCTTCCTGTATTCTGGGACTTGCCTAAGATCAACAAAGGTAGTTCAAGAGGGAATACATGGCTGCTCCAAAACTTGTATTACTTTGTTGGAAGGACAGTTCCTCCCCACTCATCATTCAGGGTGGAGGACTGCCCTTTCTTTCCCATATTTTTGGAGTCAACAAACTACCTGCTCAAAGCCCATGCTTGTGCCAAGTGCCTCCTCCCTCAGATTACAGAATACTAAAGAACACTTCAGCCATTGGCACACCATTTTCAAACTCACAAGAGTTTCTTTACCTAAGAGAGTGGAACAATCAGTTGCTCTGGTTAGAGTAGGGATGTAGAATCTAGCATAATATGGCATATTTGCAACAGCAAATCCAACCAGCAAGTCAGCTTGGCACCTCTGTTAATGGTCTGGTAGAAAACAGGTGATGGAAAAGGGGAAATTCAGTGGCCCTGAAGGAGAAGTAAGAGATGATGGGGGCAAAGATGAGCTGCAGCTGACAGAGGGTGAGAAGAGGTGGCAGCCAAATGGCTCGGTTTGGGTTGCATTGGCAGCTCAGGAAAAAATAAGTCATGACATTTCACCCAGAAGAGGCTTTTATCCCAAAGAGTCAATATGGCTGTTTTTATTGCTAATGACAAAGTAAATTGAAAACTTTGTACAATGGAAAGGAGGAAGGACTTTGGAAGAGGTTTGTAGTGGATGTACATCTGGGTGGATGTATCAGAACTGTAGCATCAACCACAGGGGACGGGAAACTATTTGTATTTCCTACCAATATGCTTCTTGAATTGACAACCCAATAGGAACTGTTTTTAATGTGTGTGTGTGTGTGTGTACACACATACACACACACTTGTATTGTTTAACCACAACTAAATTAAAAAAAACACACAATTAAAAATTAACTGCAATCCTTCCAAAGCGAATGGACTTGGCTTTAGTTATCTATGCTCTAGATAACTGGATATCGTCCAGGCTAGATGACTGCAATCCAGTTGGAGGTATGGAGGTTCCTTTTAAACACAAAACAGAAACATCGGCTGATGTTGCCCAGATTCTTACCGGTGGTGGAAAAGACTTCAGTCTGGCACTAGGAGAACAGCTGTCACTCAGTGTACATAGTGCTGAAATAGATGGTTTAGAGATCAACTCAATTTAAGGCAGGTTTCTGTGGTGTAGTGGTTAATGTGCTGGACTAGAGAGTGTGAGACCATGGGTTTTAGACCTCCCTTAGACACAGAAGCTGATTGGGTGATTCTGGTTTCCCCTTAGCCCAACAAACCTCACAAGACTTTTGTTGCAAGGAATACAGGAGGAGGGAGCAATAGGTATGGCATCTTGGTGGTACAAAGTAAAAGTGGGACGTAAATCTAATAACTAAACATGGGATCCTTTTCCTGAAAAAGCATGCAAAGTTTTTCACATGTATGAAAAAAGTAGTCTTCCCAGAAATACTGTATATCCAGTGTGTTCTTAAGATTGCTGTTCTGTGTTTCTGTCATGAAACATGGCAGTAAGCAACAATACCTATACACATGAGCTATGGTAATTATGTTACTGTGGAAATTACATCCCACATTGCAGCTTTGCCCACACCACTTAAAAAATCCAGACAGACACCCATCCACTCTTCTCTGCATCCTTGCAATCAAGCCAAATCTGCAAGGCAACAAATATTTTGGACCCACCTCATAGTCGCCATGGTAGCTGTGACATTTGAGCAAGCTCTTACTCAATTTACAAGTGGCTCATTTTGACTGGATCATGTCCACATGCTACTTGAAACGAGCTGTTTTTCTTTTTTGCCATTTCTGTGCTAGAGTCAGTCTTCTGGGATGTTTCATTTCTAATAAAAACATAGATTATATTACTGCCTATTTGGTTTTTAAGGTAATTATGCTTAAATATGCTTGTGCTTTACCTTAATTTTTCCTCTGAATTTTCAGCTATCATCTTCAATCAACAAAAGCATTCCAGAATGCTGTTGATAGCAACTGTAACTATGTGATTTTTTTAAAAAAATCTAAAACTAAAATATTATGCATTTTCAGTATTAACCTTGTAAATGAAGTTATGCTGAGTTCCCAGTCAAGTTTGGCAAACACACAAGGAAACTTAGGAACTCTGATTCTTGAAGGCCTGATAGATAACAAACACAGGATTGGATAGATGAATGTCCTTGGCAAATTGCTTTGCGCTTACTTCTGGGTGAAATTGTTTTTGTTCCATTGATTTATTCTTAACTATGTTTAGCCCAGGCTATACCTTTCCATTCAGACCTAATCGCCCCCTCCTGCTAAATTGTTCTGGTATGTCAGAGGAGAAGAAAGTCTTATTCTTTTTGGCTGGCAAACACATGGGAACCTCTAGAAAGATAGCTACGTCCTGCAGTATTTGAAGATGGTTTAGGTTTCATAACCTCTAAATACACACATATTTCTCGTATGCCATTAAAAACTTGACGCTTTAGCATTTGTGTATTCATATATTGTTCAGTTGTCAGTGCCATATATTGTACAGCTATACTGTATTCTCATGTTTAACAGTGTATTCATATTATCATGATGGTATATCATCATCAAGAGTCACTTGTTGAGATGAGCGGCTATAGAAATAAAAATAAATAAATAAATAATGCAGTGTTTCTCAGCCTCAACAATTTTAAGATGTGTGGACCCAGCATGCTGGCTGGGGGAATTCTGAAGTCCACACATCTTAAAGCTGCTAAGGTTGAGAAATACTGGTCTATGAACATAATAAATTCCATCCATCCGTCCGTCCATCCGTCCATCCATCCTTTGACTTAATCTCCTGTTCCTCAGCTGTAACTATAAAGAAGCCAAACAGATGTATAAATATGCCCCAAATTATCTTTGCCTCTTGAGTCTCATCATTCTTTCCTGGTTGCATCCATTATGTATTTAGACTAAGCTCTTCTGGGCAGGGACAGGTCTTCCTTAAAATGTATTTTTTTGTCATTGTAGTTGTGAGCAATGCCATATGCAATCAATCAAAGTGAGCAGCCATTGACTTTCCTCTTACTTACATTCTTTAAACTAGAAGTGGTTCCATTTATGATGCTTCATGTACAAATGCTTTAAATCAGTACTGAATATCTTTTTATCTTAGATATTCTATGAGCCAGTGATTCAAGGCATGAAGTTGAAATCCTGAACTGGTGTTCATTGGCGCATATTATGCATGCCATGCTGGATTAGCATTGTGGTTAAAAAACAACAAAAATAAAAACAGAAGTGCTCAGGATTTTTTAATTTTGGTTTTTGTTTATCCCCAAGCATTGTTTTTTACATGACCTTTCATCACAATCAACAATTATATACTAAAAATGTGATATCCAAGTATAATGAGAAATCTGAAAATTATTCCTTCTCTCACTCTTGGCCAATATTTTCATTTACCTATATCATAATCAAGTATAAATGAACATTTGAGAGCTTCTGATTGGGGGCTACATTGAAGCAACCAGGTTGTGCCCCACACAACTGGACACTTTTCATTGTTGCTTTTTGTCTATTACAGGACAAGCATACACATCATAATAAGTTTCATGGGTGCATGGGTCCTGATAACTGACACATGTTCACTTCCTCATGTGCAGCTGTTCCTTTCTACATGACCACTCTGGGAGAGGGACCATAGTCTGCTTTCCCGGTAAATGTGCAGAACGTATTTATAATATATAAAGAAGGGTAAAATAAAGTTTCATACCATCTGTTATTTACATGAAAGTCTATTCTGAAGCCTCTTTTCAGCTAAAGATGCTTCCAAATTCCAGAAAAAGGTTAGAAAAATTAAATCACAATTATATTCAAAACACACTATTAGGGATCTAGAGAAGAAGCTGGCAATGTGTTTGTCCCCTATTGCTGCATTGTGCAAAAGGGGCTGCACACAGGTACTCAGGAATGAATGCATGTATACCACACAGCTACTCAACATGCAGGGATGGGGAACTTTGAATTTTCATTCTCTAGGCAGTCAACTCACCTTTGGGTATCAACAATATATGACTATAAGTACAGTGACCATATTTTCTTGGAAAAAATAAAGGACAAACCTGCAAAGGGCAAATCTGAAAAAGATTCATAAGGATTAAAAAAAATGTTTGTTTATAACTTTAATTTACAAAGGAAAATCCAGGAGTAAAACCAAGAAAAACTTTACAAAAACGCATATTCTAGTAAAAATGTCTACAATCAAACAGTATATATACATTTATTTTTAAAAGACAGTTCAATTTTCATATTTTTCACATGAATGTGAAAGACTGTGCATTAAGTGGTACCATTTGTATGGTAAAAGTTAAATGACCAAAATAAAGGACAAAGGTGAGTTTTTGAAAAATAAATAAATCTATAGGACAGCTTTCTGAAATAAAGGACTGTCCTTTGTAATATATATTATATATCATATTATATTATTTTATATATATACAACAGTAAAAACTAATACAAACTGAAAAAATTAAAAGAATAAAAAGAAAAAGTCTATGGTACAGAAAAGAAAGGAAAAAAAGGAAAAATAGAGAAATAGAGAAATAGAAAAGAAAAATATGAATATAGTAAAGAAAAAGAAAAGAAATATATAATGAAGTGACTTCCCACCTTCATCACAACAAGGATAAACAATTTTAGTAACTTATCATCTTCTCTTAAAATATAACAGATGATCTCTTCTTCCCATAGCCCATCTCTTAGCTATTAACAAATCTTTAAAGCCTTGTTGTTCAGTCCTGGTCAGCAAAAGTCCATTAAGGGTTACCAGATATAACAACATAATTATTTTAACCTTGATCAAATAAGCCAACTTTATATTCCTTCCTTTTAGTTTTAACAATCTTGATCTTTAATCCCTTCAGATAATGACCTAGACTTGATTTCATTTTTTCTTTGTCCCTTCTCACAAAATTCTTCAAAACTTTAACAAATTTCTTTTATAAATCCAATATAGGAAAATTATCCAGGTCATTCTCTTCATTTGTTGTTTGCATATCCCTTTTAATTATTAAGACATCAGCCAGTTTCTTTTGTATGTCCAGTGTAACATCTTTTACCATATCATTCTTATTGCCTGTCATTTGTAAATCCACTTTCAACTCAGTCTCAATCTTGTCAGGTAGAACTTGTTCCTCTTCCATAACATATTTTAAACACAGTCTATTTATAATGGCAGACACTATTAAAATTAACTTCTGCATCCATTGTTCAAAAATATCCTTCAGTAAGTCCAATGTTAAAATATTTTGCTTTATTCTGTAATTGTAAGTTGAGTTTGAGTGTTCTTCTTTAACTTTAATCTTTAGTTCCCTCTAGTTCCCTTTATAGTCTCCAATTTTTAAAGTCTTATTATTTAAAAAAAAAAATCAAAACAAAAGCATTTTCTCACAGGAAGGATTCATTATAATTAATTCCAAAATCTTATTTCAAATTTATCTAGATTCTTAGTTCATTTGTAACTTTCTAAAATCAAAGTTTTAATCACCCTTTTGCTGTTTATTCCAATATATATACATATGCATATACATATACATATATAAAGTTCTTAAACTTTTAGTTAAAACTTCTTTCGCTCAGGATTGAAGGAATGAAGACTGGTAGTCTTTACTGCGGTCATTAACCTGCACAAGGAAATTAGTATTCAAATATCCAAAATATCCAAAACTAAATTGACAATATCAAGGTAATTAGGAAAAGTATATAACTTTGGCTAAAAGACAGTATTAAATCTGCTAAGGGGCTTTCTCAAGCTACACATATAAATAACAACAGCAACAACAGAAAAAGATTAAAATTAGCAATCTGGGCAATATGAACTTTAAAATAGCGATAGATTGAAGGAAACTCACCCAGTGCTGTCAAACTTGTCGATCCAAAGTTTCCTAATAGCTGAAAAGCAGTTAACAAGCAATTTCCAAAAGTGACTAGAAAAGGAAGTATGCGAACCCAGTGTCCTTTGAAAAGGCTCTGACTGCGATTTGAGCAAAGATGGCTTGAAGTCTCCTTGTGGGGAGCAACTGTCTGGAGCACTTGTGGGCAATCTCAAGTCCTCTCCTTGTCCAGAGACAAATTATCAAAGAGCAGGTCTACTTGCTGGCTCTTCATTCCACTGCGATCATCAGCTCTGCTTTTCACTGAGCCATCTTCATCTGCCGTTTCTTCCCCAGAAGCCTCAGGACTGTCATTTATAAAAAAGGATGTATGATCACTGAAACTATTAAGCCGTTCAGCTGGCCAAAAGAAATAAACAATTCTGTGGAAACATATTTGCTTCTTCTCAGATTTTCTGAATGATTGCATTCATTGCATATCATTGTCATTTCCTGTTGTCAGAGCTTCATGTACATTTTTTCTTTGCTGTATAAGAATTCTTACCCATTTCTCCATGACAAATTGCTTCAACTCAGTAATATTTGAGGGCTTACTAGGATGAATCATTCACTTCAGGTTCTGCCACAACATTTCTATGGGTTTAGGTCGGGGTGGGCTTTGACTTGGCCATTCCAACATGCTGGATTTGTTCATCTTCGGCTGTTCTGTGTAGACCTGCTTGTAACACTCTTGCAGCATTACCCACTTGGGTTTCAGCTTTAGATGTCAGGCTGCTGGCCTCATAATCTCCTGAAGGGTTCTCTGATACAAAGCAGAATTCACGCTTCCTTCAATAATGCCAAGAAGCTGAAGCAACAAAGCACCCCCGATCAGGACAACACCACCTCCATACTTGACAGTTGGTATGAGATTCTCAATGTGGAATGCAGTCTTTGGTTTCTGCCAGACATAATAATTCCCAAGTGGCTCAAAGGGTTCTGCTGTGGACTCATTTTGCTTCTGGTAGTTATGTTCAGCACCCTACAGAGATTTTAGATGCAGGTCACTGTTCCTATAGTCCTGCATATAGCTAAAAACCACAGGTCTTAAGATGCAGGCTTTAGTCAAAAGATAAAACTCCAAACTTTAACTCCATTAAAACACCCTGAAAGATACTCCGATGAGGTGATATGAGATTATGCAAAGCCATAATCCCTGTTGGAGACCAAAAGTAGTTGTCCTCCCTGGAACAGGATGGACGCAACTACAAAAGCATAAGATCTGCACAGGAAATTATATCCTTCAGATAGAATTGGCAAGGCTGCCCATAAGCTACATGACACTGCTATAAATTCTGAATCATCTGCAAAGTCAATACATAATTAGCCAGGCCAACTAACCAACCAAGAACGTATGTAGAAGGACTAGACAGTTCAAACCTAGAGGGCTTTGCAAAGAATTAAACACCCAGATTTAATCCTAGACAGTAGTAAGTGATGGAGAAGGCCTTTGTACCTGCGCTCATGTACACTACATGTTAGCCTCACCTGACTAGTCTTATCTGGTATTTGTTATCTTCCAATGCCTCAATTTATTAGCTTAATGCGAGTGTGAACATTGTGCTCCCTTTCTTGTTTGTGTAGATAGGAAATCTTTGTATTCAAGACATGGTATAATGTGGTCTCCAGATTTCCCATTTTTGTGTTGGGAGAAATGTTGCAGCAGGCCTTTGATTAAAGCAATGCCTAGAGATTGTGTAAGTTTGTTTTGAATATCAGTTACAAGCAGCAGGAATCAAGATTCAACTGACAATACACATTTGAAACACCATTCTTTATGAAGATCCATATATGGCCTCATTTGTCATCAGCTTAAGTTTTAGAAAGCAAGAACTATATGAAAAACAAGAGATTTGCTTCCTCAGGCCCTCATTTTTCATACTATGACTTATAAAAGATAGTATTGGAAGTTACTATTCTACTTACTCTACTTACTAAGCATTCAAGTGTAAACTTTCCATAGCCATAAGTAGCTGCTGACATTATTTCACAGGCAAAGATAAATAAGCAATAGACTTGAAAATATAAAAATGGAAGAAAAAGTGTGCCTCACTCTGGCTTCTGTCAGCTCCACCCCAGCTGAAAAAGCAACTGTAACAGCATATGGGAGAAGAAAAATCTAGTAAACAAGACAAAACATACGTAATTGGAAACAGGTTCCAGACAGTGCTATGGGATGGAAGGTAACCAAAAGAATGGGACAGTTTGAGAGATTTTTAAAACACTAAAAATCTGGGCAAAAACCCAAGGGAATTGAATAAAAACATCAGTTCGCTTTCAAAAGTAAATAATGAAGGAAGAGAAAAAGAGGTAAAGGAAAAACAGATGCAAATCCAGACAGCGCATAAAGTGGGGTGAAGAAACAGAAGCCCAATATGATGAGAGGGGGGGAAAATACAATACGTTTTAAAAGCTAATGTATATGAAACAGAAAGAAAAATAGCCACCTGGATCGAATAATAAATTCTTCTTGTCCCCCACAAGAATTTGACTTGAAATTCTTAGAAGATCAAGATTTGGCCTTGATTTTGGAGTAACATGTTCACACATGGACACAAATAATGCAACACCAGCATGCATGCTGTATATGCTACTTGGATTTTTAATACTACCTTTCCAGTTTGCTTTTCAGTGTACAGAGTAATCTAGGTTTGATTTTCCACCAAGGAAAGCTGTGTTTCTGAACTCTGCAGGACGCTTCATTAGCAACATTCATTATATTACAATTTTATTATAACAAATAGGTAAGGGTAAAGTCGCGACAAACAGGTACACAATATTTCTGAAGGCCATCACCACCCTGGGGCTTTCCATTTTTTCCCCTCCATATTAGAAAGAGGAACAACATGCAGGTGATGGAGGCTATTTTCAGACAATGATATGTTGTGGAATTGTCGTGGCTCATTCACTGACATTTGACACAAGTTCCAAATAACATTCTATTCATTTGTAAGCTTGCCATGTTTCCCAGTGATTTCTCTCAACTTTTCTTAAAGGAGAAAATCTGTCTAGGAAGCAAAGAACAGAAATACAAGAAATACTCCTTTGAAGGAGTGAGCAGGAAAAATAAAATGGAAGGAGAGTGGAGAAAGGTGTCCTTGGGAAAGGGGGGTGATGGTCTGGAGATAGACTGTCTTTCTGACCACTGACTTTTCCCTAGTCTCAGTAAAAGAGAGTATCTGTAGCTCGGGGTTGAACTGTGGAGTCCTTGGCGCTCTCTGAGCTTGGTTGTTTGCTTGCAGACGTTTCATTACCCAACTAGGTGACATCATCAGTGCTACTATGATGAACAGTGCTACTAACAGCGCTGATGAGGTTACTGGTCAGGTAATGAAACGTCTGCAAACAAACACCCAAGCTCAGAGAGCACCAAGGTTTCCCTAGTCTTCCCAGCAGAAACAGACTTTTCTTTCTTTCATACTGTACACACAATTTGTGCTTATTAGATTATTTCCTGATATCTCATTCTTTAATACCTAAAAATAAAACTTGTGACATAGATACTGCTATAATTCCTGACCATGTTCCTGTGAAATATCTTGTTGTATTTAGAAAAGTTTAAATACATTTTAAAGTGGTCTTTGATTGCATCTTTGCTCAAAGATAAAAAAATATAGTAAGCAGATGTAAATAAATGGTAGAGTTTTTCATATTAATATGGGGTTTGTTGCATCATTGCCTTTGGTACTGGACATGCTAAACCATTTATTCGGGGCTAGATTATTGCATAAACCTTTTATAAAAAGCAGCAGAAATGGGCCACAGTTAAATTGTAGATGAGAAAGTCAATGATCATTAACTCATAATTCATCCCATCCTCTCCAGACTCTTACAGATAACTTGGCCTCAGTTAAGTATGAACAAGCTATACATTTCCAAAACAGAATTTTTATTACATTCCACCAAGCAGTTCAATTGGGAAAAGGCAGAGAACTCTAGCATGCCACTAGCTTTCAGACTCAAACAAATTATGCAATCTAATCTTGTACCATCTATCTGGGATACAAGCAGGAAGTGTATACAGATTCCAAATCTATGAATTATTTTTGAATCAGAGAGACAGTGGGAGTGATCCTTTATTACAGCTGAAGGTCAGTCGGGATCCGGGATTCTAAATTATGTAGTTCTAATTCTTTTCAACAGAAGATGGTTTTGTTTTACAAAAAGCTACCACGTTTATTGCAGGACCAGGTCACTAATCTTTCTTTACGCTTTTCACTTAAAGAAATTGACACTATAATTAAATCTACAGAAATGGAGAACACCGTTGACCCTGATAATTTTCCAGCAGATTGGTATGAAAGGTATATTGGGTTTCCATCTCCTCCTGGAGGTATATGACGGCAGTTTTAATGAGGCAAGTACCATAGTTATTCCTAAATTGAGCAAGGTTCTATTATGTGTTCTGATGGTAGACTTCTTTCCTTGCTAAGATTTTAAGAGCTACTTTGGCCCTTCAGTTACAGCTTGTTCTTTCGGTAGCTGTGCAGCCTGTTCTGGCTGTATTTCTACAGAGCTGTCAAGCTTCTGATAATATCAGGTCCTTACTCTAACTCCAAAATAAACAAGACCCAGCAGTTATAATTCCTTTGGATGCTGAGAAACCTTTTAATATAGTTTCTCATACGTTTTTGAGATGGGGTTTGATTTATTTCTTTTTTTACCAAAGTTTTATATTTGCTTTGATATGATTTCTTCAAATCTTAAACATCCTCTCCTTTGTTAAAAGTATAGTATGTCCATGTCAAGGTACTTGTCCTTTTTCACTTTTTCTTTTTAATTTGGCTTTAGAACTTTCCACTTGCATACAGGTAGTCCTCACTTAACGTCCACTCATTCAGTGACTGTTTGAAGTTACGACGTCACTGAAAGTGGGCTACTTACAACCAGTCCTTGTAGTTGCAGCCATCACAGTGTCCCCACAGTCATGTGACCACAGTTCAAGCTCTTGGCAACTGTAATTATGTTGTTACAGCGTCCTGCAGTCACGTGATCATCATTTGTGACCTTCACGGCTGGTTTCCGATAAGCAAAGTCAATGGGGAAGCTAGCAGTAAGTCACAAATGGCCATCACATGACTGCAGGATGCTGTGACTGCACAGGATTCACCTAACAATGACAACTGGGACTGCCACAACTGCTGTCATAAGTTGGCATGGCTACATGATGGTGCGCCTTATGATTGCATCCCTTAGTGACAGAGTTTCTGGTCCCAATTACCATTGGTAAGAGAGGACTACCTGTGCTTAGATTTTTAAAAAATATTAATGGAATTATAACATAAGATTTTACAATCTACAGACAATATCTTATGTTTTCTGTCCTGTTAATCCTAATATTATTCCTCTCCCCCCCCCCCAAAAAAAAGTCCTGCTGTGCTGCTTTGTCATGGTGTTCCTGAGAGGGTTGAGTGAAGAACATTGGGAATATACCGTATGTCCAGAGTATATATATTCCCAGCAGGGTCACCCAAAGTGTGAAGGCCAGCCCACTGCCCAGCTAAAGCAAGCAGGCACCTATATTAGGCAGCAGCAATGTAGGAAGATGCCAGACGAAGAGGATCACTTTAGTGACATTGGCAAAGGCATCAATTTATACTGTGCAGGAGAAAGCAATGGTAAACTGCTCTGTACCAAGAAAACCACATGGATAGAAAATGTAAATGACTGATGATATAGTGTCGGATGATGGACCTCTCAGGCCAGATGGCAGTCAACATGCAACTGAGGAAGAGCTGAGGGTCTTTCGAAGTACTAATAGTGTTTATGATGTGGCTAGATTAAAGCCTTTGGGAGTCTAGTTGCTGATATTGCCATACAGGAGAAGAAAATCTGAAGCTGCAAATACAGAATTACAGTAGGAACATGGAACATAAGTAGGATGAACATGGGAAAGCTCAACACAATGAAAGTTGAAATGAAACAACTGCAAATTGACATCTTAGGCATCAGTTGAGATGGACTGGGATCAGACACTCTCAATTAGAAGATCACACTGCTTATTACTCAGGACATGAACAACAAAGAAGGAATGGTGTTGCTTTTATAGTTAGGAATGGTATAGCAAGAACAGTACTTGGCTACAGTGCAATCAATGATCAAATAATATCAATTAGACTTTGTGGACAACCCTTTAATATGACAATCAATCAATTTTATACTCTAAACACTGATGCAGAAGAAGAGGAGGTTGATGACTTCTGTGATCAAGTTCAATTTGAAATTGACAGAACATGTAAGCAAGATGTGCTGCTTGTGATTGGAGACTGGAATGCCAAATTTGGAAACATGAAAGAAGAAAATATAGCTGGATTGTAAGGAAACCGAAATGAAGCAGGAAACCGACTTATCAATTTCTGCCACTCCAATGATTTCTTCATAGCTAACACTGCCTTCAAACAACCAAAATGATGCCTCTATACATGGACGTGATCAGATGGAATATGTAGAAATCAAATTGACTAAATATTGCTAAAAGGAGGTAGACAAGCTCAATTATAGCATCAAAGACATGGCCAGGTGCTAACTGTGGAACAGCTCATGAACAGCTCATGTGCAAGCTCCAGGTTAAGATAAAGAAGAAGAAAACCAGTCAGTTTCCATGATATGATCTTGAATATATACCCACCATTTCCAAGGAAAACATCAGGAATCACTTTGAAGTCCTGAATCTTATTGGTAGAGAACCAGAGGATTATGGAATCAACTTAAAGAAGTTGTTAAGGATGAATGTGAAAAGAGACTGCCAAAAATGAAGAGAAGAAGGCAAACTGGATATCAGAATAAACCATGGGAACTGCCAAGAAAAGAAGAGAAGCCAAAGCCAAGAAAGTCAAAAATCTCAGAAAGGAATTAAGGAAGAGTTTCAGAGAGCTGTTAGAAGAGATGAAAAGCAGTATTACAACATCTGTAACGTCACTGAGGATGGAAGCAGACATGGAAAAACAAGGAAAGTCTTTCAAAAGATCTCTGAACTCAGAAGGAGGTTCCAACCTTGAATTGGTATGCTAAAGGACTCCAATGGATAGATAGTAACTGATTCAAAGGAGATCAAACTAAGATGGAAGGAGTATACTGAAACGCTGTGCAATAGGGATGTCAACATCCAAGATACCTTAGAAGATATTCCCTACTTACAAGAACCTCTAGTACTGGAAGATGAAGTTAGATCAACTTAGTTAGTCATTACCAAGTCAAAGGGCTACAGGAACTGATGGTATACCCACTGAAATATGGCAAGCAACAGAAGAAGAATCAGTCAAGGTTCTAACCAAGCTATGCCAGCAAATCTGGAGAATGACACAGTGTCCAACAGATTGGAAGAGGTCAATTTACATTCCAATACTAAAAAAAGAAGACTTAACAGAATGTGCAAATGATTGTACAATATCCTTAATTTCACATGCTAGCAAAATAATGCTTAGGATCATCCAACACAGATTAGAGCCCTACATGGAAAAAGAAATGCCAGATGTTCAAGCTGGCTTTAGAAAAGGGCAAGGAACCAAGACGTTATTGTTGATGCACACTGGATAATTGAGAAAGCTAAATAATAAATAAAAAGAAGTCACTATGTGCTTCATTAATTATAGAAAGGCCTTTAATTGTGTCCATCACATCAAACTGTGGAAAGTATTCAGAAAAATGGGAATCCCAGAACATCTCACTGTCCTCATGAGAAACTTATACAGGTCAGAAAACCACAGTATAGACAGAACATGGTGAAACAGACCAGCTTCAGGTTGGCAAAACAGTGAGACAAGGCTGTATACTCTCCCCTTATGCAATGGAATGTGAGGGTGGCCTTGGAAGATGCGGGGAAGAGATGTTACCTAGGGAACAATCAGATAAAAGAGAAAGGAGCCCATAGCTGAGTAATGAAGAAAGAAAAAAACTTAGAAAGGGCCCGCCCTAATTAGTAAATAGGGAGGGCGAGAGATTGGTACTTCAGACTTGCAAGATTCTATTAACGTAGCCTTACAATAAAGTAGAATTAGCTCATTCGTCGTGTTTCCTGTCTGGTTTACCTGGGAGGGCTGACATGTTATTTATTCAGCCTATATGCTGAATATATATTAAGGGAAGATGGATTAGAAGAAGGTGAGCGTGGTTTTAAAATTGGAGGAAGCAACATCAATAACTTGTGTTATGCTGATGACACTACCCTGATAGCCAAAAATGTAATGGATCTGCAAGCCCTAGTACTAAAAGTCAAAGAGCACAGTGAAAAAATGGGACTAAAATTAAATATAAAGAAGACCAAACTAATAATAACAGGAAGAATAACCAGCCTTAGAATTGACAAAGAAGATATCAAAGTGGTGGATAGCTTCTGCCTTTTAGGATCAACCATCAACTGTAAAGGAACAGGCAGTCAAGAAATACGCTGCAGACTAGCACTTGGTACAGCAGCTATGAAGGCCTTGGAAAAGTTATGCTGTGATGTGTCTCTATGTACAAAGACCAGAACTGTGGAAGCCATGGTATTCCCTGTGACTTTCTATGGGAGCAAAAGCTGGTGTTTGAAGAAGCAAGATAGGAAGAGTATTGATACTTTTGAAATTTGGTGTTGGAGAAGATTCCTGAGAATACCATGGACAGCCAAGTAAACAAACAAATGGATCATCGAACAAATCAACCCAGAGTTCTCACTCGAGGCACAAATGATGAGGCTCAAATTATCCTACTTTGGATACATTATGCAAAGACCTAGCTCTCTGGAGAAGGCTCTAATGCTGGGAAAGTTGGAAGGAAAGAGAAGAAGAGGATGACCAGCAACAAGGTGAATAAACCCAGTTATGGTAGTGAGCCATTGGAAGAGCTGAAGGACCAAATTAGGGACAGATAATTATGGAGAAAATCTATGTGGTCGCTAAAAGTCAACAGTGACTTGATGGCACATAATCAATACCATTTCATTAATGGATGAATTTGGTATCATGTCTGGATGCTTTATAATTTGGAGTAAATCTGATTTGATGCAAGAGGCTGAAGCAGTAATTTTGACTATTTTAGTCTGTGTTCTGATTCCTTTGATTATCTTGATACGAGAATTCCTTGGAAATTTTCTCAGCTGATCATTTTTGAGGCAATACACATATTCCAATGTGTTATTTTAAATGACTGAAATTATTGAATGAATTTCTCTGAGAAGTGCATCACCCATCCTGAAAAGAGGTGTTGACCACTTCCATGATCCAGTTCATCTTCCCCCAGCCCCAGGAAGGAGTCCAGAGGGACATGCTTCTGTCTAGATATGGCACAGTTCACACTGGAAAGGACTTTATCTACCCTATCCACAAGCCAAAAGGAATCCCAAATAACATATTGGACCCCATCCATGAAGGCTCAAGAGTTTGGTGAATCTGAGCCACGTTATTGGCAAAGTGATGTGCAAAACAGTCACAAAAGCGAGGTAAGAAATCTTTCTGCTCCAAGAAGGAATTTACCACCCAAACAAAGCTGCTGGTTGACAGCCAGCCAAGACAATAATGGAGAAGTATTAGCCTCCTTTATCACCATAGTGTAGGCTCAAACCTGAGCTCTTCACCATGATTAATCAGGTTCACCTCTAGTCTTCTTCCAACAGTGCTCTTAGTATCACTTCTGCCACTTCATCACCCAGAGATCCTTGGTAAACTAAGGAATATCCCAGGATTGGTGAATTATGAGATGCCACTTGACAGCATTCTCATCAAGAGCCTGAGTTCAATCTCCTGATGCTAGAAGTTGATCAGGCAACCAATGGAATTTCCAGCCAGATCACTGAAATACTCCCAAGCACCCTTCAGAAATCTTCCAGATGTCTGAGGTAGACCCTTCTAATGGTTCCTCCAGCCCTGTGGAGATTCTGGGTGTCAGTCAGTCTTAACTGAACCAGTAAGTCATTGCAGTGGGTTAGATGCATTACTCTCCATTTCAAGATCACTGCACTATTCCTCCAAGACAAACCATGGTCCAACACGTGTCCACATAAATCAGCCTGAAAATTATTTGGGACAATCCCAGGATTGCAAAGGAGGCCATTGACCCCCAGGCTATCCCTGGCCTCATCCTCAGGGCATGGTGGTTGAAGTCATCTAACACCAAACAGTGAGAACATTCCAACACCAGCCCAAAGACTGGGCAGCAGGGTAGTTAGTACACCAGGAAAATAGCCAGCTTGTCCCTACAATCCCATTTAACTTGAAGGTATTCATACCCCATCCCTTCAGGAGCAGGTCACAGGTATGGTGTCTTTTTTTATTTTTTATTTTATTTTCTATCCCGCCTTTATTATTTTTATAAATAACTCAAGGCAGTGAACATACCTAATACTCCTTCCTCCTCCTATTTTCCCCACAACAGCAACCCTGTGAGGTGAGCTGTCTCTCATGCCTGAAGCAGGACTAGAACTTTCATTCTCCTGGTTTCTAGCCCATTGCCTTAACCACTAGACCAAACTGGCTGACATAACTACCCCATTTTTGTTATTGTCAGCATTGTCCTCTATATAAACAATTGCTTTTGAGTTTATTCCTAACAAAAGAAAACCATTTCTTCTTGCTAGCATGAAGAGCTTTCTATAGCATTTAGGTGTTCATGTTTTGCCATGCAAAAAAGGGAGGCCTGAGCTGCTGTTTTTCCAAATGTACCAGATCATCCCAAGACAGCCCATAGTGTATCATGTCAATTTTGGAGTTCTGGATTATTTATTTAATTTATTTATTTTCTATCCCACCTTTATTATTTTTATAAATAACTCAATGTGAGGGACATACCTAATACTCCTTCCTCCTCCTATTTTCCCCACAACAACAACCCTGTGAGGTGAGTTGGGCTGAGTGGGAGCGACTGGCCCAAGTTCACTTAGCCAGCTTTCATGCCTGACGCGGGACTAGAAATCACAGTCTCCTGGTTTCTAGACTGGTGCCTTAACCACTAGACTAAACTGCCTCTCCTTTTAAGATTAACATTCCCCCACCCCTTACCCAAACTTGCTACTGAGATTGTGGCAGGATCCAAAACAGGTGGGACCCAGGCTTATCTGTTCATCCACAGGCAAATTGACCTGGCATTTACCAGCAGCAGCTTGAGACCAAGGTGATCCAACCACCAGGATCCAAGAATGGAGGTCACTGGACCAGAAGTAGAGACTGACACTGAATTGTTGAATTCTCTTCCTGTGGACCAGCAAACCCAGCATTCTGTGTTTTATCTTCTCTGACACCTCCATAATTGGGATCATTCTTCAACCTCCCTCAAAACCATGCACATAACCTATATTTCTATTCAACAGTCCAACCATAACACATAGTCCCTCCAGGTGTGCCAGCACCATCATCTAGAAAAGCTACTCAAGCTAAGCAAGAACTCCCACAAAACCCCATTAACAAACATGCCACTCCTTCACCTACTGACTCCAACTCCACTCTATAATCCCACTTACTAAAACAATTAAAAAACAACAACAATCACTCCCCACTTCCCAAGAGGCCCTATCTCATTCAGTTCATGATTATGGGGGAGATCCCCTTCCAACACTCTCACTATGGAAGTGATCTCTTCTTCTAGCTCTCCGTCTCTCACCCAGACAGGAGCTGCCCTTTCTATCCCAATCCCTCAGAAGATGTTACTGCAATTGATAATTGATATTAGTTATTTATGTAACATCTGGAATAATGCGATTAAATGACCCATTCTGGTAAAACAATAGAGATTTGCTTTTAAAAAAATGGCATTTGTCTCCCATTCTCAAAAATGAGATTAATATAACAGTAACAAAAATGCTGTGCAATGTTTTGGATTTGATCTCCAAAAACTGCTTTGCAACTAATAGAAGTGCAAAAACAGCGTGACTCATTAAAGCAGCTATATCTGTTTCTAGTGGGCTTTGAAGAAGCAGGATAGAAAGAGTGTTGATGCTTCTGAACTTTGGTGTTTGAGAAGACAGCTGAAAATACCATGGATAGCCAAGAAAAGAAACAAATGGATCATTAAACAAATCAACTCAGAGTTCTCACTTGAGGCACACATGATCAGGCTCAAATTATCATATTTCAGACATGTTATGCAAGACCTAGCTCTATGGAAAAATATATCTTTGTGGTTGCTAAGAGATGTCACCAACTTGATGGCACATAATCATCTGTCTGTGCAATAGGATAAAGAAGAATGAAAGAGAAATCAAATCCTAGGACAATATTTGAACGAACTAAAATTTCAGACTGTTAAAAGTAAAAGAAAGGAATATAAAATTGGTTTATTTGATCAAGGTTAAAATAAGATATCTATTTGCAAAGTTCTGGCAACCCTTTACAAACTTTTGGCAGACACCAGGATTGAAAAGTTGATGTCATATGGATTTGCTTATAGATAAGGGATGGGACATGGATGAAGAGATATCTGTTTGTCACCTTATAGGGGGTGACGAGTTACTAAATTTGTCTATACTTCTTGTAATGAAGGTTGGAAATCACTTCTTTATATATTTCTTTTCTTTTTCTTTTTCTCCATCAAATTATTTTCTCTTTTTCTTCCTTTTTTTCTTGCACATTTTATTCTTTCTTACTTTATATTTTCTTCTTTCTTTAAGTTTAGTTTGTATCAGTTTTTACTATTGTAATCAAAATCCTTAATAAAAAATTATATATCAAAAGATGGCACATAATCATCAATCTGTTTCTAGGCAAGATACTAGAAACTGTGATTATGGAAATAGAAGCAGCTGCTTTAATGAGGCACTGAAAGCTGCTCCGTATTTGTTGTCACATGTTTTGAAGCAGCTTTTCGGAACTGAACTGAGATAG
Source organism: Candoia aspera (assembly GCF_035149785.1). NCBI lineage: Eukaryota > Metazoa > Chordata > Lepidosauria > Squamata > Candoiidae > Candoia > Candoia aspera. Next base: position 163,440,630 of record NC_086153.1, on the reverse strand, counting down.
TCCTAAATAGTGGATACCACAGACATTTAATAAGGGTTGGTTTTAGCTGCTTTGTTGGTAAAGATGCAACTCAGGAGTTGGAACAATACCTCCTATGGTTTGTCATCTTATTGCCACATTTTGGAGTGAAATTAACAGGTTAATTAATACAATTCTGGACGTATTAAAGATACATAGATTCTTTTTGAATATATTGTTAGCATTTGGAATATAGCAATATATCAAGAGTTGTGGATTTGGTGGGCAAGGGAGCTGACTAGAACACTTATTCTATGACATTTTGAAGATGAAATCTGAGACCGATAGGCTTGTCAACATTTAAATGAATATCTCTCTCTCTCTCTCTCTCTCTCCCTTTTGACAATATGGTCAGATTTTGGAGTGAGTTGTTCTACTTACAACTTAATTTCCCAGCCTTTCTCCTCCTCCTCACATGATATTGTTAACGCTGCTGTATTTTTCTGAAATGTTAATTGATTCAAAAAGATAAGGACTAGCCTTCCTCGACCTGGTGTCTTCCAGATGTGTTGGGCAACTCCCAGAATTTCCAAAACATTTGGAGGACAGGGCACCAGGCTATAGACTGGTTTGAGTGTGATCTGTAGCAAATCTCTGTTTCTAAGAGCACTTAATGTGTGCATTTCTGTGGGAGCAGTTTTTGAAAAGACCACAAAGCTGCTTGACACCAGAAGTCATCACAACAAAATTTCCACTTTCCTGATCACAAAAGGACTACATCAGCTTCTCTTCCTAAAAAATAAACAAAAGTTAACTGCTTATGTCAGCCATATGCTTTTACATCAACACTTCATTCTTAGCTGCTGAAGGAAATATGGAAGAGCTTCCAGCTTGGCACTACAAATACCAATTTAAAAATGATTTGCCTTACATGCTTTTTCTAACGTCTTGATATAAATGTGTTGGGAATTACTGTTTTTTGTTTGCTTAGAGAAAATAAGTCAGTGTAATATTTGAAGAAACGCTTAAAGAAAGAAAAGTATGTGATATGGTATAGGGATTCTGGCCAAAGAACATTGCGAGCTTCCACATATTGTCCACCACAAGAAACTTTTCATTAATAAGTCTGATGTGACCTTCTTGGCTGTCAGCTGGGTTATACATGAAGTGCATCAATCAAGGCAGATCTATTTATCCGGCTGTTTGTGTACTACAAAGAGATATAGAAGTCTCAGTTAGAAACCTCTCCAGCTGCTATTCTCTTCCCACTTCTGCTGGTGCTGATTGTCAATCTGAGGCTGTTTCCAGATAGAGGGCTTCTGGCGTTCCCAAATCACTGCTTTTCCATGGGACCTGAATCCAGAATTGCAGTGACATTTCCACACACAACTCTTTTGATGTATACATTCTACTATTTTCCATCCTCACTACTGGAGTAGGAAAGGACTGGGCTCCCTGGTTACACAGACTGCGTTGTATAGATTTAACGTGGTATACAAACTCATCGATTACTGTTCATGAACCATGGATTATGGCGTGGTGTAATGGGTGAACCCAGCCAATTGTGGCTTATTGAACAGACACAGTTTGGTTACAAAGCCACAACTTAATATCTAAAGTCCACAAACGTACACAGGGAGTCAGCCAATCAGTACTATAGAAGAGGAGCAGACACAGAGAGTGATCTTTAATTACATCTGAGCAGAATACAGTGACTGTAACTCTAGTAAATGCTCACCTCCTTCATTATGTACACATGGTATCTGAAACATTTGGAAGAAAATGCTTGCCCATCCTCGTGTGTTAACACAGAGCCACCCTGGATAGGTCTCGAGGAGGCAAATATTATCATCTTTAACTGTGGAACAGAATTTCACAAAATATGTACAGTCTATAGTTGTGGGGGAAAATATGGCAAGTTAGCACATGATTGAAAAAACAGCTACCTCTTGAAGAGAGGTCAAGCCAGTCAGGATAGAAAGGATAGCTCTCCATGACATAAAATGATGTTGACATCTGGCTTATAAACCACACTCAGCAGATGTCGGGTGTTTCTGACATGCCCAGACCTGATTTGCTCATCTTTCAGTTCCACTGGAACCTGTGTACCTCTCCAATCTCCATTGCAGCTGAACACAAGGAACAAATATCCACAGGTGCTGCTGCTGCCTGTCTGATTCAGAAGACATCCCTTCCTGTTTCCATGACATCCAAAGTTTTTTAGAGTGAAATGCCCCTCTGCCCAGACACACAAGGCCAAGATGTGGTTCCACACCTGGGGGAGGGGGCTACAGGAAGGAGGAGAGACTAGTTTCAATGCTTTTATTTGGTTTTAGTCTTAGAATGTGGGCTTTTAAAAAGGTATTATTCAATTCCTTGTTGGATTTACTCATTTTGCAAGAAGCTTTGTCCTACATTTCAATTTACCTAAGCTTGCTTCAGCGGTCTGTGCATGAGTAACTGAAGCATTTTGTAATTAAGTTTTGAAGAGTCCATAGAATGTGCTTTAAATGTACTCCTGAAAATATAAATGTAAAATGTGAATGAAGGAACAGATGTTTGGGATGAAAAATAATCACACTCTGCATGTCATCTTAATGTCATAGTTAGCAGCAACTGCTTTCACTTTCACACTTAGTGGTTTCCCCCCATAATTAGATTTCTCCAGCGATAGAAGGCAGGGGATCAATTTCTTTGCTCTTTGTTGCATAAGCAAATTCCTTGATGTCATTTTACAATTATTCACCTTATCCTTAAATATCTGCTTACTTGAATCTAAGGGGATAAGGTAATTGTTAAACACATAATTTTAAGTCCATTACACAAAACAGCACGAATAATTAGAGGCAAGTCCAACTGAACTTGCAGAGCTTTGTCTGATCCAGGTTAGTGGGATTGGTTTCTGTTTTTGAGTGCCAGAGCTAAGACTCTGCAAATCTATTAACCCTATTAAGCCATAGCTGTACTGGTTACCGGGATGCCACCAAACCAAGTTCAAGCCCTTGTACTGATGTATGAATCTTAATGCTTCTTACACTTTGGATATCTCTTGGATTGTCTTCTTCCTTACGTGCCAGCCCTGTCACAAGATCTAGTGATAGTGTTTTCTAAACAGTGCTCTATCTGTTGGAGAATGCAACCTAAGAGAAAGTGTCTAAATACAGAATTGGAAAAATTCCCTCCCTGCTCAATCAAAGTTGATATCAAATTTTGTACCATTCTAACCCTAGCTGAAAACTTAGTTATTTACCAGACCTCCTTCTCCTCCTCCTAGCAGGAATTGAGGTAAACTCAAGGAAGCTTTTCTTTTCCTAATTTTACATAGCTTACTGTATTTTAAAGATTTATATACTGTATATATTTCATGAATAAGCCAAGAATTTTAGGTACCAAGATGCACCCAAAAAATTGGGTTCGGCTTATTTATGGATTGGGCTCACCTGCGAGTATATAGAGTAATACTTTTTTAAAGTGGCCATATCTCCTGTATATACTTGTGAATAAGCCCATCCATGAATAAGCTGATGCTTGAATTTTCATCTAAAATATCATGAAAAATGGATAATGCTTGGATTATCCATGGATAAGCCAATTGTGAAAATTAAAACATAAGGACATTTTGAGGGTCAGCTTATCCATGGGTGGGGCATTTTTCACTGTATTTTGGTTAAAAATTCAAGGGTCAGCTTATCCATGGATGGGCTTATCTGCAAGTACAGTATATACAGTAATTTTGTTTTTGCCTTGTCTCCCACTCTATTCTTATTTTTAATTATAAAAAGCACACCATAAATTTCATAAATAAATAACAGTGATAAATAAGTAAGTCACCCTGACAAATTGACAGTGAAAGACTTGGGATAAATTGTAGGCCAATGCTGATCTCCATGTATGGGACACTTTGTTCATTTAAATGATTTCATTTGAAGTTCCTAAAGTAAATATTTTCAAATTTAAAATACATTCTAACTGCCTTCTCATATATTTTTCTTTATTTATGTACTTTCTGATTATAAATCCCTATCGAACACATATGTTAATTGATTATAAATATGCTCTTGTCTCATTCAGGTGTTACCTTTTCCTTGTACACTTACAAAATAAAAATGGATGCAGTTGCAATAATAAATGTGCTTGTGCTTTCTTACAGCCTGCTGTCCCCCTCCACAAAGAATACATCTGTTCATTCTGCCCTACATATATGCCAGTTGACCTGGTTATGGTTTTGGGGTAGCCACCCCAGAGACAGAGAAAAAAACCAACTCAGGAAATCCTGCTTGAGGAAGAGAGGGGGATGAAAAAATATTTTAGAGAGAACTTCCCCCAGCTGGCTGAATGATGCACCCTTGTATACTTGCTGCATGTATAGCTACAATCATGTGCTAATCCTACACAAGGATCTCTTAGGGCTGACTAGATACGGTGACCTCAGTGGGTAGAAGGTGACATCTAGATTCAGTGACATGAGGGGGTAGAATATTAGAGGAGCTGCTGCCTGGGGTTTGCTTGGCTCTTCATGCGTGGTAGAACTTTGGGAATGCCTGACAGTCACTGAAGCCAATGAGATCATCACTTTTTATTTTAAATAATTGCTTCCTGCTTGCCAACAACTTTTCCCCCCAAAACTGCTTAGAGAAGTAAAGTGAAGAGTCATGCTCAACAAAACAATATGTTTCCTAAAAAAAAAGAAAAGAAAACCCTTAAGAGCTCAAGCCAAGGGCATCCTTACTCAAAACTAGCTTTTATCTTTAAAATTGGCCTAACAGTTGAAGCTGAGGGCCTTTTATATCCAAGAATATTTTATCTTAAAAACTGCTCAAGTGCTCCAGCAAGGGCCATGTTTAACCAAAACAGTATTTTATTTTCAAAATCATATTGTTCCACTCTTCTTGAACAGATATTCAAGCAAAACTTTATTTTATCCAGCTTTATTCAGTTCCTCATATTCCAAAGAGAACAGAACAGAGAACAGAACATTTATAAAGTTATTTTTGAAAAAGAAAAAAAAATCCTTTTGTGAAACAAGTGCTTGTGCAACTTACAATGTAAAACAGGCATATAGGTAATCCTCACTTACTGACTGCCTCATTTAACAACCATTCTAAGTTACAGCAACAATCAAAATGTATCTGTGATCTAGGACTCGGCCTGGAGTCTTGTACAATTTTGTCTCAGAAAAATACCCTGTGATGATCAACAAGTGCAGTAGAGTTCTGATGCTTCTGCTGATGAAATGAAGTGGCAGGAAAATTTACAACGCCAGCAGTGTATCCTAGAGCACAAGTATAGAGCAAGGCTCTTTTCTTTGATCCTCATGATGTTCTCATGCTTTTGGTACATTTTGGTACTATTCCTTTTGGTACATTTTGAAAAAAGGACCAAAAGAAAAGAATTCCTCAGAAAACAGATTTCATTCTGCAATGAAAAAGTCCAAAAAAGTCCTTAAAGACTCTGCAACTCAATGGTTAGACAAATCTTGCACTCTTTAAAGGGACTTAAGTATTTGGGCTTCAGCAAAGGATCGTTACCTTGTCGTGGTGCTGGAGCTTGAGCACCTCAATGGTGCCATGAGCTAAACCGTGAAGGGCCACCCAAGACGGGAAGGTCATGACAGAGAGGTCAGACTAAATGCGATCCCTGGGGAAGGTCATGGCAACCCACCCCAGTATTCTTGCCGTGAAAACTAAACGGATCAGTACAACCAGAGATATGTCGGTACCCCATTGGAAGATGAGACCCCCAGGTCGGAAGATGGTCAAAATGCTACTGGGGAGGAACAGAGGATGAGCTCAACTAGCCCCAGACGTGATGACGCAGCTAGCTCAAAGCCGAAAGGACGGCTAGTGGCCGACGGTGCTGGTGGTGAACGGCAAATCCGATGTTCTAAGGATCAACAAACCATTGGAACCTGGAATGTAAGATCTATGAGCCAGGGCAAATTGGATGTGGTTATTGGTGAGATGTCAAGATTAAAGATAGACATTCTGGGCATCAGTGAACTGAAATGGACTGGAATGGGCCACTTCACATCAAATGACCACCAGATCTACTACTGCGGACAAGAGGACCACAGAAGAAATGGAGTAGCCTTCATAATTAATAGTAAAGTGGCTAAAGCAGTGCTTGGATACAACCCAAAAAACGACAGAATGATCTCAATTCGAATTCAGGGCAAGCCATCTAACATCACAGTGATCCAAATATACGCCCCAACCACAAATGCTGAAGAAGCTGAAGTAGAGCAGTTCTATGAGGATCTGCAGCACCTACTGGACAACACGCCTAAAAGAGATGTTATTTTCATCACAGGAGACTGGAATGCTAAGGTGGGCAATCAAATGACACCTCGAATTACAGGTAAGTATGGCCTGGGAGAACAAAACGAAGCAGGACACAGGCTGATAGAATTTTGCCAAGACAATTCACTCTGCATAACAAACACTCTCTTCCAGCAACCTAAGAGAAGGTTTTATACATGGACCTCCCCAGATGGACAACTCCGAAACCAGATTGACTACATCCTTTGCATCCAAAGGTGGCGGACATCTATACAGTCGGTAAAAACAAGACCTGGAGCTGACTGTAGTTCCGATCACGAACTTCTTCTTGCACAATTTAGGATCAGACTAAAGAGATTAGGGAAGACCCACAGATCAGCTAGATATGAGCTCACTAATATTCCTAAGGAATATGCAGTGGAGGTGAAGAATAGATTTAAGGGACTGGACTTAGTAGATAGGGAAGAACTCTGGACAGAGGTTCGCAACATTGTTCAGGAGGCGGCAACAAAATACATCCCAAAGAAAGAGAAAACCAAGAAGGCAAAATGGCTGTCTGCTGAGACACTAGAAGTAGCCCAAGAAAGAAGGAAAGCAAAAGGCAACAGTGATAGGGGGAGATATGCCCAATTAAATGCAAAATTCCAGAGGTTAGCCAGAAGAGATAAGGAATTATTTTTAAACAAGCAATGCACGGAAGTGGAAGAAGACAATAGAATAGGAAGGACAAGAGACCTCTTCCAGAAAATTAGAAACATCGGAGGTAAATTCCAGGAAAAAATGGGCATGATCCAAAACAAAGATGGCAAGGACCTAACAGAAGAAGAAGAGATCAAGAAAAGGTGGCAAGAATATACAGAAGACCTGTATAGGAAGGATAACAATATCGGGGATAGCTTTGACGGTGTGGTCAGTGAGCTAGAGCCAGACATCCTGAAGAGTGAGGTTGAATGGGCCTTAAGAAGCATTGCTAATAACAGGGCAGCAGGAGACGACGGCATCCCAGCTGAACTGTTCAAAATCTTGCGAGATGATGTGGTCGAGGTAATGCATGCTATATGCCAGCAAATTTGGAAAACACAAGAATGGCCATCAGATTGGAAAAAATCAACTTATATCCCCATACCAAAAAAGGGAAACACTAAAGAATGTTCAAACTATCGAACAGTGGCACTCATTTCACATGCCAGTAAGGTAATGCTCAAGATCCTGCAAGGTAGACTTCAGCAGTTCATGGAGCGAGAATTGCCAGATGTACAAGCTGGGTTTAGAAAAGGCAGAGGAACTAGGGACCAAATTGCCAATATCCGCTGGATAATGGAAAAAGCCAGGGAGTTTCAGAAAAACATCTATTTCTGTTTTATTGACTATTCTAAAGCCTTTGACTGTGTGGACCATAACAAATTGTGGCAAGTTCTTAGTGGTATGGGGATACCAAGTCATCTTGTATGCCTCCTGAAGAATCTGTATAACGACCAAGTAGCAACAGTAAGAACAGACCATGGAACAACGGACTGGTTTAAGATTGGGAAAGGAGTACGGCAGGGCTGTATGCTCTCACCCTACCTATTCAACTTGTATGCAGAACACATCATGCAACATGCTGGGCTTGAGGAATCCAAGGCTGGAGTTAAAATTGCTGGAAAAAACATTAACAATCTCAGATATGCAGATGATACCACTTTGATGGCTGAAAGCGAAGAGGAACTGAGGAGCCTTATGATGAAGGTGAAAGAAGAAAGTGCAAAAGCTGGCTTGCAGCTAAACCTCAAAAAAACCAAGACTATGGCAACCAGCTGGATTGATAACTGGCAAATAGAGGGAGAAAATGTAGAGGCAGTGAAAGACTTTGTATTTCTAGGTGCGAAGATTACTGCAGGTGCTGACTGCAGTCAGGAAATCAGAAGACACTTAATCCTTGGGAGAAGAGCAATGACAAATCTCGATAAAATAGTTAAGAGCAGAGACATCACACTGACAACAAAGGTCCGCATAGTTAAAGCAATGGTGTTCCCCGTAGTAACATATGGCTGCGAGAGCTGGACCATAAGGAAGGCTGAGAGAAGGAAGATTGATGCTTTTGAACTGTGGTGTTGGAGGAAAATTCTGAGAGCGCCTTGGACTGCAAGAAGATCAAACCAGTCCATCCTCCAGGAAATAAAGCCAGACTGCTCACTTGAGGGAATGGTATTAAAGGCAAAAATGAAATACTTTGGCCACATAATGAGAAGACAGGACACCCTGGAGAAGATGCTGATGCTAGGGAGAGTGGAAGGCAAAAGGAAGAGGGGCCGACCAAGGGCAAGGTGGATAGATGATATTCTAGAGGTAACGGACTCGTCCCTGGGGGAGCTGGGGGTGTTGACGACTGACAGGAAGCTCTGGCGTGGGCTGGTCCATGAAGTCACGAAGAGTTGGAAGCGACTAAATGAATAAACAACAAAACAAGTATTTGGGATGTCCTTAAATATTTTAAATCACTCTGATAACAGTCACTCATTCCCCCAGAAGCCTTAGAACAGGAGAAACAGATGCATTATCTAGAATCTGAGAGAGTGGACCAATAAATACATTCAAGAACTCAGATTACAAATGGACATGCGGTTTCTGCATGGAGTAATGCCATAATCTGAGAATTTTAGTATGCTGCTTCAGACTGAGCAGTCTAGTTCCACAGACCGTATCCTGCCATGATATGTGGACCTGCTAGGTGTGTCATTAAACCATCAATCATACTTGAGAACAAAAATAAAAATATGTTTATGGATTTTCCTGTATCACAGCTGGTCAAGAGGCAAATCCTGATATATGATTTGAAATACCCAAGTTCTGTGCTGAAGCAAAAGAGTTTACTGGAATACCTTCCTGTATATGAAGCAAAAATTCCTATTCAATGACCCAGTACTGAAGGCAGCAGCTCTGTTTGATCCTGTAGGGAATGAAAATCTGAACTACTCATTGATAGAGACTTCTTTGAAATAATTTCCTGATATATTACCACAGAGCAGACAAAGTCATTTCTGTATGGTGTTCAGTGGTACGAAAGTTTCATAGATTTACCTGCCATGTGACTTGGAGAAGTAAGGATTGATCAGTTTTGGCATCAACTATTAAAATGGCAAGATCCAGCTACTGGGTAACCACAGTTTCCAGCATTTTCTCATTTTGTGAATTATGTGCTACTCATCCCACAAAGTAATGCTTTCTGTGAAGGTATTTTCAGGGTGGTTGGAAAAAATATAGCCAAGGTTAGAAGCTCCTCAGGGAAGTCAGCAGAAGGGCAAGGTGCAGACAGAGCGTATGTTGAGCACATAGGTATTAAAAAAGGTCTTTGTGTAGTGACAACATCCAAAGCCAATACATTCAAAAATTACAGCAGTACTGAATGGTCATCAGCCACTGGTGTAATCCCACAAAGCAAAGTCTCCTACCTATAGAAACATGCAGGCAAGGAAAATACCTTCTTTTTAATAAGAATGTTATTAAGTTTAAAGCAAAGATTAAAAAACTACAAAAAGAAAGAGAAAAAAAGAGGAAAAAACAGAAAATGAAAAAAGATTTTTAAGAGATTACATAACAAGGTGACTTCTGACTTTCAACAGCAAGAATATATAACAATTTCCATAGTTAATCCCTAACTCTATATCTAACCAAGATCACATTATTTCTATGTCATACCACTAACACATTATAAAAATCGCTAAAAACAATTCCTCCTTTCCCTTTTATATACAGTATGTCTGTGTGTATGTATGTGTATGTGTGTGTGTGTGTGTGTGTATAATCAAATATACTGTATAAATCTTCAAATCAACTTCCCCCCCCCAAAACCCCATTCATCTAAATATTTCCTTCCTACCACTATTCAATACATTTCTGACCACTATAGTAAAAATCAAATTATAAAAACATTTAAATTATCTACTTTTATAGTTAATAATACTATAACAATCTTAACCCTGTTAAACTTAAAATCAAACACTTATTATTATATCTCATAAATCTTAAAAGATCAAACCAGCTTTAAAAGCAATAAATCTTAATCCAAATCATAAGAAAAAAATGGAATCATACAAGCCTTAATATCAATCCACATATGTATTCTTAATTTCTTATCCCTCCTCCAAATAAACCAGAACATTTACTTATCTCCATATTACATACAAGACATTTTTCATACAGCAATCAAACAGCCCAACTGCCCCCCTTAAGAACTCAGACTTCTCTGTAGAAAACCTCCCACAGAACAGGGCCAGGTCTTTCTCAAAACAATCCCTCAGAAAAACAAGTCTGTCATTATCTTGCAAGTCGAGCAGTCTTAACCCCTTCAGCACCAAAATATATTTGTCGCCTGGCATTTCCTCAAAAATTCCAGTCTCACTGTCAGTAAAAGCATCGTGATTGAACTCTTCCTCTTCCTCCAGAAGGTCCTTAGCCACCTGACACATTTTAGAACTGATGTTTTCTAAAATATCATGAGCATTTTGCAGAATAGCTTGATGGGTATCATGGACAATTTGTTTGAAATCACTACGAAGCTCAGAATGCAGCTCTGAGAAAATCTCCTTAAACTCCATTTTTCAGGCAGCAGATTATGGCGCCCCCTAGATACTTGACTAGCATGGATAGGAGCTAATGGGTTAATGAAAGCCTTCCAAAAGTTATTGAGTGATATTGCAGAAAAGGAAAATATGCAAACCAACAGCTGCGGTTCCTAAGCAAAGTAAAGAGAAAGCTAAAAACTCAGAGCGGCAGATTCAAACCCTTCAAATTAAATACAAAAGTAGTAACAAGGAGATGAGTATTTATTCCCATTCCTCCTTAACGTTTAAATGGGAAAGAAGCCAAAACTTTTTTAAAAATAACAATTTAATCCAGAAATAACGATAAGCACCAAGAGAAACTGTTTCTTCTTACTGTAGAAAGCCTCTCTTAGGGTTCAAAACATAAAAAGAAAAATAAATTGGGTGGTTTAGAAATGGGCTGGCAGGACTTACTGTCCCTTTAAGGGGCTGCAGCGTGGCTCAGAAGTGATGAAGTCCCAGCCTCCCAGTGAAGTCTTTACCCATCGATTGCGCACGCGGTCCATGACCTCCTGGCTGCAACTCGCCATCCAGAGGACAAATGGGTCCATTCCAAGCTTTTTCCTTAATCCAGAAAAAAGCTCTGGGCTACAGGAGAAACCAGCCTGAGCCTGAAAAAACTGCCATGATGCCAGTTCTGCCCATGGAGCTCATGGGCACAGTTGCTCAGTCTACCATATTCCCACTGGAAGTCCAGCAAATGTCTTCCTAAAGTTGGCTGGATAGGTGAATGACATGCTTTGTCTCAACCCGGTTAACCCTTGCTCATTATTTGAACACAGTTCTTGGTTTGGGCTTAGAGAGCACTGCCCCCAGAGTAGCAAACATTGTTTCAGACCTAGTTGCTAATGTCTGATTGTGTACAATCTGTCACTTTAGAGATAGAGAGCCCACATGCCTTTGACTCGATGGGGAAACAACAAAAGAAATGATACAATGCACTATGTGTAACATATGTCTCCACTTCTGATCCTGACATATGCCCATAAACCAGTTGCTTTTTAAGCAATTTGCTACTCATGACCTCTTTCAAAGAAAGGGACAAGATGCATATGGCAGAGGAAAAGACAAGAAAAGTTGCTTGAGCAATTTCCCAACATGAGCAACAGATGAGGCTCCTCTGGTTTTGTGGTCTGCACTCTGGGATTTGTCTGTGGGAAGCCTGCAGGGGTGTTGCAACCTGCCAGGGCCAATAAACATCACTTTCAGGCGCACAGTTGCTCCAAGCCAGCCATATGAAAAGCAGAGGAAAAGAAAATGAGCACCAAAATGTGAAGTTAATAAAAATACTTTATCCAATCAGGCTTTCAAAGCAAAGCAAGTCCAGCCTTGGCTGGGAAGCAGCAGCCAGGCACTCTGATTTTACACTCCACTTAATGAACTAATGGCTTGCAGAGCTTCTTCTTTCAGCTGCACATTTACTCGCTGAAGTCTTATGGCTACTACTCTAATTGTAGGATGAGACTCTGAATTGATACAGGATCAGAATTCTCAGCCTTCAGCCTTGTATGGGCTCCAACTTGCTCTGTACATAATTGATAATGAAAACTTAATACCGCTGAACCCAGCAATGGTAAACTAGCTTCCCTTTGTACATGTGCATTAAATTTCCAGACGCTGGCACCAGACAGGAAGGCTTCTTGGCAGTTCCCTTTGGTGAAAATCCAGATCCAAATCAAGGGATTACCTCCGTCACTTTGGTGCCCTGCAACAGTAGTTCACAGAGCTGCCTTTAAAGGGGGCTGCAACCAGGGCAAAAATAGAATTAGTACACTCATAACCAGAAAAAGGCTACACTGGCTTCCCTCGTAATATTTTGTGTGCAATTCAAAGGTCTGGTTTTAAGTTATAAATGGCTTAGGCAGGGCATACCTGTTGCTCCTTTGCTTGCTATATATACAGCCAATTGAGTATTACCCAGGTCATTCTGTCTGCTTGCTACAGGTCATTGTTTCCTACCCAAGCAAGTTCTAGATGCATTGGCTGGAACTGCTGTGAAAAACAGTCTAAAATGCCTTTATCTAAGGTTCATGCATACTCACCTTAGGAAAGGTGGCTTGGGGATACTAATCTCTGGATCAGTTTGAAAGATTAGTGTATATGTGTATGAGAGTGCACGCAATATGTGTGCTCTCAGAGGTGGTGGGTCTAACATTTTAAAGTTTGGCTTCCAAATATCTTGCAGTGTTGCCCATGCCCCTCACTCCTGGACTTTCGCAAAAGATTAAAGACCTGGTTTTGTCTGCAGGCTTGGAATGGGAGGGGGAATAATTACACCTGGGGATGGCTAGCGCCGTAAAGTGATTCTGAGGAGCCTGTTACACTCAAGGACTGATTAAGATCTTTTCACCATGTGGATTTTATTATATCTGTATTTTTACTGTATTTTGTATTGTAATGGTTTTGAATTTTAATCCTGTTTTGTTTTAAGCCGCCCAGAGTCCCCCCGTAGGGGAGAGATGGGCGATGAATAAATTTATAAAATAAACAAATAAACAAATAAATAACCTTGACAAATGCATAACGTGAATTGATCTGAGTACATAGAATGGTATGTAAATGAATGGAAAGAATTGTATTTACTGTAAAGCCTGAGGGAGGAAAAAGAAGACAGGTGAAATCATCCAATTCTCCAGGAGATAGGGATGGCAGATTTATAGGTCAGTTCCTTCATGAACAGAATGAGTACTGGCAATCTGTAAGTCTGTCTGTTCACAACTGTGTAGACTGGACTGATAGGAAGTAGGGGAGATCTGATGCAGAGCAAACTTCCAGTTGTCCAAGATGCAGAATCTTGGTTCTATGGGTAGTCCTCGACTTACAACCATTCATTCAGCAACCGTTTGAAGTTACGATGGTGCTGAATGAATGGTGGTTGCAACTGGTCCTCAGAGTTCTGGCTGTCACAGCACCCCCACGATCATGTGATCACCATTTGTGACCTTCCCTTCCATCTTCCCCAGAAAGTCAATGGGGAAGCTGGCAGGGAAAGTCACAAGTCACTGGGGTAAGTCTCTCCCACTCACATACCCTCCCCCAGCCCCTCTGCACTCACGCTGTGCTGGCCGTGCATCCTCCCTGAGCCTCCCTGCTCCTTCCTCACACCTTTGAGCCTTCCTGTGCACCCTCCCTGAGCCTTGCTGTGCTTCCCCCACCACTTGTGCACCCCTGCACACCTTCCCTGAGCCTTGCCATGCCTCCCTTGCACCCTTGCGCTCCCTTCCTGAGCCTTGCTGCACCTCCCCCACACTCCTGTGCACCTCCTTGCTCCCTCTCCCACCTGGCAGTCGCCACCCCAAGCCTTGCTGCACTCAAGCTGCACTGCTCCAGCCACCCCCCCACCCCAGATGCCCTCCCCAGCCGGCAGCAGGCACTTACCTTCCTGCTGGCCTGCTTGCAAGCCACCTGGAACTTGTAACTTCCTGCTCGCTTCCCCACTGACTTTGGTTATGGGAAGCCAGCAGGATGTTGCAAGGAGGTCCTCACCTAATGACCACTGCAGTTTGGTTAACAATGGCACTTGGGACTGCAGGGATTTCCATTGCTAAGCGATGCAGTTGCGCTTAGTGAATGCATCGCTTAGCAACAGAAATTCCAGTCCCAATTGCCATCGTAACTCAAGGACTTCCTGCACTAACCAGAAACACCATAGCAAGGTTTCCTTGCCAATTCTTTTTTGTTGGAATTAAAAACTATGTTTATTTTATAACCATCCATCTCCCTACCTTATTTAGCAATAAATGGAATGAGGGTATGGGATGAAAGCAAGCAAGAAAGCATTTGCTGAGATCATAGTGGAAGAGGCAGGAAAGTTTACATGACATACCTTCTGCAGCCCATCATCACTGTGTCATGGATGTGCCACCCCTCCAAGGTCCTTACACAACCCCCAACCACCACCACCCCTTACCACAACTGAAGCTATTAGTGGACAGCTAGGACTGATTTGAGAAGCTAGGACTTCTCCAATCAGATTCATGCCTCATGCCTACACAAGATTTAACTCACTTCATAGGACTTGATATGAAGCCCTTTGCAAGTGACTTTGTCAGGATGTCAGTGATCATGTTCTCTGAGGGACAATACTCCAAATTTATTAGTCCTGTCTCCTGTGCCTCTCTAATCACATGGTAACGAACATCCATATGCTTGGTCTGCCCTCCCACCTTCTTTGACAGAGAGAGTCTTATACAACTTCTGTTGTCCTCAAAGACTCTTATTGGAGCAGGAACAGATTCTCCAGTAGATACTTGAGCCATTGCACCTCTGCGTATGTCTCAGCCTCTGAGACATACTCCAGTAGTTGAGCATGCCAATATAATTTGCTTGCAACTAGCCCAGCTCACAGCCCTCCCCCAAACAAAAACACATTCCCACTAGAGGATTTACAATCAGTTGTATTCTCAGTCCAATCTGCACTGGCATGCCCCACTAGTTCAGAAGAATCAGTTGTTGGCAGCTTAAGCTTCAGGTCTGCAGTCCCCTTCAGGTATCTTGCCACCTGTTTAATGCCTGACCAATCCCTTTGGGTGGGTGCACTGGTTTTTCTGCAGAGGATCCCCACTGCAGTTGAAATACCTGGCACTTGTTGTGGTTGACAGATATAACAGCTTCCCAATGGCCTCTCTGTAGCCATTGTTCTGAGGCAACAGTTCACTGGTGTCCTTTACTTTGTGGAAGTCTGGTTCCATTAGAGTTGGCATTGTGTTTGCATCTTCCAGCCCCAGGCTCTCCAATAACTCTAGAATCTTTTGCTTCTGACTAAGGAGAAAACTTCCATCCTCTTCTCTGTCAATCTGTACCCTAAGTAGTAGCTCGCCTTCCCAAGGCATTTCACCTTTACTTCCATGTTCAAATTGGATACAATTTCATCAATATCCTTTTGATCTTCATAACAGAGAATCAAATCATCCACGAATGTCAGAATGAACATGTCTTTGCCATTCTTGTGTCATGTGTAAAGGCAGGGATCAGCTTTGCCTTGAGTGAAACCTTGCTTTATTAGCATCTGGTTTAATTTAAGCACCCAGAGTCCCCCAATGGGAGGAGATGGGCAGGGACAAATCAGATAGATAGATAGATAGATAGATAGATAGATAGATAGATAGATAGATAGATAGATAGATAGATAATTTCACATTCCAGGCCCTTGCTGCTTGTTTCAGCCCATAGATCCTCTTCTGAAGCTTACACACTAAATGCCTGTTCTTTGGATCAGTGAACCCTTCAGGTTGTTGCATATACAACTCCTCCTGAATTTCGCCATGCAAGAACACTGTCTTAATGTCTATATGTTCCACTTGCATGTTTCTGCTTGCTGCTAGACTTAAAAGAAGTTGAACTGCTGTGTGGGTCACAATAGGTGCAAAAGTTTGGTGGTAATCTTCCCCATACTTTTGTGAATAGCCCTTGGCTACCAGTCTAGCTTTGTACCTTTGGACTTCTCCCTTCTCATTCTGTTTGGCCTTAAAGACCCACTTGCAACCAACTGCCTTTTTGCCAACAGGTAACTCTGTGAGTGTCCAAGTGTTGTTGTGTTGCAGAGCCTCAAACTCTTCTTGAGCTGCTTTCCTCCACTTACTTGCTTCAGCTTCACCCTACCTCACAGGGGTGCCATTGCCAAAAGAGCCTGCATCATATTTCCATGATGCAGGCTCTTTTGGCAATGGCACCTCTGTGAGGTAGGACAGTTGCTTAGCTGGAACTCCCTCATTGGGTTGTGATGAGCAGGCCCACAACTAGGGTCTGTGTCACCTGGGGCAAACATGGATTCTGCACCCATTTTGGTGCCCCCCCATGCTCATTTTGGCACCCCCCAGCACGGTGCCCAGGGTACATACCCCGCTTGCCCCCCCTAGCTGTGGCCCTGGTGATGAGCGTCTCAGATCTGGAACAGAACTCAGGTCTGAATCGTACTGCATCTCTTCCCCTTCCTCCTGGTTCCTCATCATCTGAGTCAGGCAGAGTCTCTGTCTCAATGTCCTCTCTCTGGGCTTGCCTGCTCACTGCATCTGGAAACACTGGGTAAGGTACTTTGAACAAGTCATCATCACCTCCCCCTTCTGCAGTGCTATTAGTTAGAGGATTTTGATTTGGCTCTGTTTCATCAAAATGCACCACTCTGCAACTATGAATTGACCCAGTCTTAGGATCTAAGACTCTGTATCCCTGCTTGCTGGTGGGTACCCCAATAAGATTCCTTCCTTTGCTTTGGAATCTAATTTGGTTCTTTTCTCTTTTGGAATGTGGATGTACGCCTTGCATCCAAACACCCTCAAGTGCTTCACACTTGGTTGCCTACCATGCCTCAGTTCAAATGGTATTTTATTTGTAGCTTTTGTTGGTAGTCTATTTTGTAGGTAGGTAGCTGTCATCGCCGCTTCCCCCCAATATTTCCTGGGTAAGTGAGCCTCCATGAGCATGCACCTGACTATGTCCATGATAGATCTGTTTTTCCTCTCTGCCACCTCATTTTGTTCAGGTGTGTACACTATGGTTTACTTGTGTTTTATCCCCTGCTCTTTAAGATATGTCTGCACTTTATTGCTTGTGAATTTGCCCCCATTATCTGACCTTAGAGTTTGGGGTTTCCTTCCAAACTTGTTCTCCATCCTTGCCACATATTGCTATAGCTTGTCCATGGTCTCTGACTTCTCCTTTAGCAGATAAGACACATAGTAGCTAGAGAAATTATCTATCATAGTTAATAAATATCTGTTACCCCCAACAGATGCTTGAATTGGCCCACACAGGTCAGTGTGAATTAGTTTCCAGGGGCTGCTTGGAATGCCTGGTGCTTTGTTTTGGAATTGAAAGGCCTAGTGGCCTTTCCCTGTATGCAGGTTTTGTACCTTGCATCAGTCTTAACACAGCCCTTGATTTCCAAATTGCTTGCCAATCCATTTTTCTTCATCTGAAATGAAGAATTGCATTTAAATCTCTGTGACAAAATTGTCTGTGCCACAGGGTGGCGTTGTTCTACTCCTTTCCTCGATGACTAGCCATGCATGCCATGTCTGGCCTCTCACAATTGAGAAAAATCAAACTTTGATCTAGGAATCCTGTTAAAAAGACACCTTTTTGATCCATTTTTTCACATCTGTCACCTTTAAATCAAAGGGTATTGTCATGAGTACTGATGGTGAGCAGGAGGGGGCCACTATCCAGGGGCAAAAGTGCGTGCGTAGTTTAGAGAGTTTGAGCTGTCATTCAAAGAGACACAGAACAGACCTGCCTTGACTTTTGTGGGCTTATCTGCCTGGGTTTCCCCATGCTTCTTCAGTTTGGTAGGATTTTTTGTCAACTATAGCAATAATAAAGCACTAGAGACTTCTTCCTTGTCTCGGCATGGTTCTTGCTTAGTCAGGACAGGTATGCCCCTTTTCATAAGGGCAGATGTGCTAATCAGGTTCATTTTCAAATCTGGAACATATAAAACGTTAGTTGCAATTATATTTCTCTCGGTGGTTCCATTTCTGTACCTCAGGAGGATGCGCCCCTCCCCTTTCACTGGGATTGTTCTTCCATCAGCCAAACTGATTTCTTCCTTTGAACTTGGGTTCAATTCAATAAAGAAATCTTGATCCTTGATCATATACATACTGCAGCCACTGTCTATTATGAAAGAAGAGCAACTTTTATTAATTGCTGAAAATGCAAAAAGAGTTGTTTATGGAGCTTTTTCTCTGTTGGTTTTCTGATCTGCCTTCCTGGCTCAACAATTTTTCTTTAAGTGCCCACTCTTGCCACAAAAGTGGCACTTGATGGGTTCCTTTGTTTTTGAATCACTCCTCTGCTTCTGACCATCATCTTTGCCCTGAGGATTTGTGAAATATCTTGCCTCATGATGGGTCTGCTTTGAATTTGTATATGAGGCCTTCCTGCTATGCTCAGACTTTTATTGTTGTATTAAGTCTGAGAGGGGTTGTCTTGATCCCCTATAACTGGCAGCAAAACTTGAATAACTCTGATGGAGAGATCCTAAAAAAAATCCAACTTGAATTCTACTATCCAAAATCACATCATTACAAGCAAGCTTGTTCAATAATGACTGAACATTGGAAATATGTTCATCAGTGTCTGCATCTGATTGCAGTTTTACATTGGATAACTCTCTCACCAAATTAACAACTTGAGAATCTCCTCCTTCCCCAAAGAGTTTAAACAATTCCTCCATCATTCCTTTTGCAGTTTCTCTGTGCTGGATCTGTACCAACATTGATCCATCCAAGGAATTCATAATTAGTCCTTGAAGTTTCAGGGTACTGGCTACCCAGTTTGGATAGCCTTCTGAATCTGGATTAGGAGGATCTTTCTTCAAAATATTATACAGATTCAGAATCTTTGCCTGCCTCTCCACTCAAATTTTCTGGGGATAAAACTCTCCGGGTTTGAGTTTAAAAATTACTGGATTGTAAGGCAGGAGTACACTGGCCATCTTGTCTAAGCAAAAGATTTAAAAATCACTTCAAAAAGAAAAAAAAATCTTCCCTTCATGCTTTATGGCTATTTCCCTGTGCAAGATAACCTCCTCAGCAGTTAGACTGAGTATTCTCTCAAAAACAACTATGCTCATGCAAAAAACAAAACAAGCCAAAAAGAAAATTTCTCTTTCTGTAAAAACCTGGGCCCATAACCTGATGAAGCCATTAGTGAACAGCTAGGACCACTGAATGGAGCAGAGCTTAAGACAGCAGAGAAGCTGCACACAGAAAAAGAATATTATCTTAAATAGCTTTAATGAGCACGTCAGAGAAATACAGATTATTGATCTTACACACTCAGCCCTCCCAAGCATAAAGAATCACACACTTAGACAAAGTAGATTTAAAAGTAAAAAGAGTCTTACTGATTTTATTCTTGGTTCAGTTACATCCATCTTCAGTGAAAAATGAAGATTCTTTGTTTCTTCTGTTCCCTAAACTTAATGAACTCTTAGCCCTCATAGCTGCTAAGAGCTGCGTGCAGAAAATTGGGAAAAGTCTTTCTTCAAGGCCCAAGCATGTGGCCATAATGGAGGGAGAGAGAGCAGCATGCTTGCTGCCTCTTCAGTTGGTGGAAGAAGGAGGAAGAGAGAGAGAGAGAGGAAGTGGGAGTGGCAACAAACAGCTTCCTCGCACATAGAGAATTGCATCATGGGATCAACTCATCTATATGCTAATAAAGCATGCTGATTTGTTAACATCTCCAACAACAATGCTATACACCATGGAAAGAGAGTAGTAGAGAGAAACCATCTGACTGCATGCAAGCTAGGCACTATCTAGATGAGTCTCAGAGTAATTCTGTGTGTGGAGAGGGCCTCTAGAGCTACATACAGCATGACTAAACCCAGGAAATTGCCAATGAAGTGCCTGCCATCTTAACTGCCCCTCCCCCAGCTGAAGCACAGGTAGGACTTATTCCCAACTTTCAAGCTGTTCTCTCATGGACACTGGGAGCCCAATCCAAGGTTCTGTTGGATTTTGGCCTACCTGGGAACCCTAAGCTTCACTCTCTGAAGCCAGGAAAAAATTTCTGTTTCCCATTCCATGCTCTGCCTCTTTTCCTTCAAGCTACATCAAGAAGGAGTGAGGACATTCTTCTTCTTTTTTTAAATGAAATATCTTTGTATATTTACTTCAGTCTTTCTTTCCTTCCTTTCAGAATGTGCCAATAATAACTGCATTGGCATGGAGCATTTTCTGGAGATTAATGATGGGTTGGAGTTAATGATTCTCAGCTGCGGTGTGAGCCATTAGCCATCCTCCCAGATGGAGGTTAATCCCCTGCATTTATCCTACCTCATTACTGCTGCTGTGAAAAAGTGAGACTTCCATTTATAGGATGGGAGGGGGCACATTCTTTTCAGTCAAGGACATTGATAAAGATAATTCTACCAATAGAACAGGATATCCTTCCCAGTTCCTGAAAGGACATATTTAAAAAGGAGCATTTCTAAGGGCTGATTCCTTCTCTATGTTTCGTTGTTCAGTGACTCCCAGCTGAATGTAAGAACGGAGTCTCTGGAAAATGCTTTCCAAAGTGATATGAAGAACTACGAAAGCTCGCCTATGATACTGCACATGTGACATCTGTTTCCCATCTTCCCAGCACATGTAAATAGTATTTATCAATCTGTTCGGAAAGCAAGGGAACAGCTATTGTATAGAATCCCTTGCCTGAATGGAGCATGAAAAGAAATTAGAATATTGACAAAGTTTTATAGTATTTATTTTATATATTACAAAATGAATCTTTGATTTGTATGGAGTCACAGAATGCAACATGGTCTAGAACATTATCTAATTCAGCTTTATTACTGAGGTTTATGGCTTCACTGGCAATGATAGTTGGGAATTCTGGGTTTGTTAAGACTGTGAAGGTTTAGGGAAGGTTTATCTAATCTACATCATCCTTAGAAGCAGGAGTTTCCTTGATCTCAGGCAGGGCTAGCATTTGCTTTTTGTAATCTCTTGAGAATGAAATATGCAGCTTCTACTCACTTCAACATTTCTATCTCTAGGAGAGAGCCACACAATAGATGCCCATGTCCACCACCCAAAATTTACTAAACAGGCATTCAGAAACCAAGTATCCATTCTCTGCAACCTCCTTTGGAGTTGGTGGTTATAGCCAGAAAGCCGTTGGTATGTTTCTACTTGCTGATGTCCAAATCCAACTAACAGCCCAGTTAGCCCAATCAATATAGATCAATCAATAACAGCCCAATCAAAGTACTCCCAAGGAAAGAACAGGCAAGCCACGGTACATAAACTGACACCAAGGCCCACTCCCTCTTTGTACTGAAGATGTTGCCTAGTCTGGCAATGAAATGTCTGCAAGAAAACAACAAGGCTCAGGGAGCACTAAGGACTCCCCAAATCCAACTATAGCTGAAATCAATCCATCCTGGCTGTAAGAGCCACACCTCACCATCTGGGCAGCCAATACTGAACAGGTTGAAAAGCTTTCCTATAAACCCTTGGCCAATCATTAACAAGTCATCTGGTGCTAATGAAAGTCCTGCCGAACACAGAAGTCCTCAAAATCTTCTTCCCTAAAGCCATATTCCTCTGCTGCTATAATTTGGGGTCCAGTAGCTACTCCTCTAGAGGTATCACCATCCTCACTACATCTCCATTACTGACCTCATCAATGAAAAGGCTATCAGGCAGAAGACTTTCAGTCCCACCACAACTCTCAGCACTGCCAAATCTTACAAGTGCATCAGACTATGGAATCAATCAACAATCCATACCAGGCAGTCTGTGCCCCAGTAGCTCTATTACTGCTACCAGCCTTATTGAAGGAAGCAACAGAGATATGGGTGAAGAAAAAGCCACACACCATTACACAGCTGAAGAACCTTCACAATTTCCTTCCAAAACTGAATATTTTTACCAGTGCTGAACTTGCTGATGAAAAATGTCACTACTTGACAAGGAGGAGCAGAAATTAAATGCCATAGGCCACAAACACAATATTGTGGCAGTCCTTCTTTTCATAAACTCTACCCATCAACCATAGCTATCACCTCTTCCTAGGGGAAAACTGTCTCCTTTAATAATTTCCCAGCAGAATAAAAAGGAATTAGTATTTGAAACAGAAGTTGTTATACCCTCAGAGCAGCATACTTACATGGCTAAACACGTATACAATAACTCAGCTATGGCTAGGGCCAGAACACTGAGTTGCCATGCATAGATATGCTCATCAGATTTATTTCAGGAGGCCTGCAACTCCACAGAAGACTTTCTCTTCAATGGGGAAAGTGTCTTTAATCTCAAAGCAGATGATGCAATCAATAGAATGCAAAAGAGGAAAATGGCTGCACACCATGCATGCATGACTCCAATTCTAACTGCTCTGCACCAATGATAGCAAGGCTCCACTGCCTCCAGGAACTTCTATTTATCACCCTTTTCCCATGAGATACAATGCCTAGTACACTCTGCTTCAGTCTGGAGGAAAGAATGAAGTGCCCCCAGGCTTTGACCTGGGCCCTGTGCTGATCAATGTTTTTATCAATGACTTGGTCAAAGGAATTGAGGGGCGATATAAAGTTTGTAGATGACACAAAACTGGGAGGGATTGCTAATACTTTGGAAGAAAGAGAGAAGATTTAAAAGATCTAGACAGACTTGAACAGTAGGCTGAAATGAATAGGATGAAATTTACATGGAGAAATGTGAAGTTCTGCATCTGGTTAGGAAAAATGAAAGGCACTAGCTTAGGATGGGGGAGACCATGCTTAGTAGTAGGACATGTGAAAGGGATCTGGATATCCTTGTCACCCACAAGTTAAACATGATCCAGCAGCACAGTGCAGGCAAATTCTGTGTTGGGGTGCATTAACAAATGCATAGAGTTTTACTCTATTCTGTCCTGGTCAGACTCCACATGCAATACTGTGTCCAGTTCTGGATATCACAGTTTGAAAAGTATAGTGACAAACTGGAACAAGTTTGGAGGAGGGGTACCAAGGTAGTGAAGGATCTAGAAACCAATCCCTATGAGAAATGGTTAAAGAATCAGGGTATGTTTAGCCTATAGAGGGTCTAGAGGGAGATAAGATAACAGTCTTCAACTATCTGAAGTTTTTCACACAGAGGAGATAGTAGACTTATTCTCTATTTCCCCAGACAGTTAAAATTACAAAGAAAGAGGTTCAGGATAGACATCAGGAGGAATTTCCTGATTAAATGAGCAGTCAGCCATTAGAATAGGCTGCCACATGATGTGGCAAGTTCTCTTTCACTAAAAGTTTTCAAAAGAGGCTGGATGGTCATCTCTCAGAGGTGCTTTAATAGATCCTGCATGAGCATAGGGTTAGACTAGATTACTTCTAAGATCCCTTCCAAGTCTATGAATCTATGAAACAAGCATTAGAATCAAGCTAGGACCAAACACAATCTATCTCAATCCAGCTAGTGAGTTTGACCCACACCATGCTCACCTGGGACTTCAGGAGCAGCCCCAGAATAAATGGCCCATCTCAGAATAATCAGCACTCTCTTTAAGTTCTGAGGGGAATCTTACAATGGATTTCTTTGCACAGACACACACACACACCCAATGACATACACTTCTAACAATACTACACTACAACAGGTTATGATCTTGGGCCACTAGGACATGCATTTCTATCCTATCCTACTCCTTCCTCCCCCTTGCCACTCAGTAATAAAAGTCCTATGTGAACTATTTATTACAAAAGGAGTTTGCATTGTGATTACACCATGGTGGTTGTAACAACCATAATTCACTATTCTCCTTGGCCAATCAAAGAGCATTTACCTTCCCCAAGCTTGATGGAGTAACCATCTATCTAAGGAAAATGGACACTTCCAATGAAACATTGGATTTCTTTGCTTCGTGGCTTAATTCCTATAGCCCAACCATTTCCAGAAGATCCTATCAGGATTTCTGAAACTGTTTGTTCCAGGAATCGTATTTGTGGAAACTGGTCTGCTTTATAACATTTACCTCCTCTCTTCTCTATACCTTCCTCTCCAAAGAGTTGTGGAACCAAGACTATGTTTGAATTTTCCCTCTCCCTAAAAGACTGAGGACTTGCATTACACTCAGTTAAAATATTTAGCAGCTCTCTCAGTTCAGTAGAATCCATATTCAAGGATATTCAGTCTTAAATCTGATGAACATGTATCCTCCAGTGAAAAGCTCCCAACCCCACCATGGAGATTTTCTGAGGCCATTTCCAACCTGTACATGACTCTGCTAAGTTCCAGAATAGTGCTCCTAGTAGCAATCGTATGAGTCTGATTGGCAACCAAACTTTGCACACTTAGAATTAACCTTCTACTCATGAAGTTTTTTTTTTCTTTTTCCAGAAAAGGCGATTCTCAGACTGAATGTTCCCTTCTGCCAAAGGCATCCCAGGACATTCACATAAATCCTCACTTGCTGCTACCTATTTTTTTTCCTTTGTCTTCCCTCCAACTACAGTGTTCATTGCAGAGCAATTTGTATCACATACACTAAGTTATTTTCCCATTCCAAATCTTTGTTTGCTATATAGGCTTAAGAAAAGGCATGTCTGTGGTTTCCTAAGTGAGTCAATCAACCCTTTCACTTTAGCTATGAGTTAGCTAAGCTCTCTCCATGATACATTGCACATTCTGAATCATGCAAATTACATGACTCAACTTACTCGCTCAATATATTGAAGGAGTCACCTATGCAAGTCCCAACAACATGAATTGAAACGCTTTGCAGTTCTCTGTAGCTTTCATTGTTTCATTTGGGCTTGCCTGGATGACATTCTTAGTAGATAACTTCCATGGATTTTACGGAGAATCAAGGAATACTTTTGAAACATTAACAGAGATCCTCAATAGGTTCAAAACAATATTATTTTGATGTCACCCTTTATAGAGGCCCACTTTATTGAGCTATAGAATAGAAGGTATGTAGACAGGCAGGTCAGCAGATAAGAGAAAGAGAAAGAGAGAGAGAGAGGGGGATGATAGATAAATAGATGATAGATAGATACTGTAGATGATGGATGGATGGATGGATGGATGGATGGATATAGAGACTGATTATGCAGAATGGAGATTAAGGATTTTTTTTTGCCTGGGATTCTAATATTCAGGGATTTATTTATATATGGCAGATTTGTGAGCTCCAAATGGAAATTATCATTGAACAGGGATTCCCCATCTGCTGTTCAGTGTGCACTTATGTATTCTCCCTTGCACTGCCTGCAATTTTTAACTGATCAAAATGGCATAAAAGAAGATTAGAATCCAAAAATCAGATGGAATTCCCTGGTGTCACCCTTTAAGAGTTTCAGGTGGGGATAAAGAAAAGCCTGTAACCATATACCTTGTGATGTCCAAATTGTGATGTTGCGTAGGAAATCTCCTTTCTCTCTTATAGCCCCCAGTGGACTTTCACTGATGAGTGAATGGGCCATCTGTTTAATTTCATGATTAACATATGTGCTGTGCAGTCACAAACACTTTTCCCTCAATCCAGATTGGCTATTGCTTTTCTACACAGAGCTGATTTCCATCCAAGTCCAACAGCACAATCCTATTAATAAGGGATAATGTAATAATGATAAATTCCACAATTCAGCATGTGTGGCTTTTTTCAACCCTTTGAGGCTCTGAATAATGGCTAGTTTTTTACATTTCAAATCCAAGCCTAACTGATGATTCTTTAAAATGCTCTATGCCTGACAAGAATAGTGGCAGAGTAACCATGATCACTCATCTTATGAAACAGTATGATACTGCTTCCTCAGGCAATAATTTGTTATCAGACTGTCTTAGATTTAGGTATTATTAAATCACAGCAAAGCACCAATTCCCCCCCTCATCCCTTGGAGCTAGTCTTTTAGGTCAGTTTGGGGGGCCATTAACAACGTCATAAAGTCATGTTCTGATGTACCATTTTCATACTGAGCACTTATGCAGTTGTTTTAGGGTTGTACATGGTAATTAATGGGCAGCACAAAACTTTTGAGGGCACTGATGTTGGGGCTCTATGTACAACTCTGATCACTTAACAGTGCTGTTGGCCATGTGGTCATAAGAAATTTGTTTTAAAACATGTGTCCTCTGTAAGCATTTCACAAACAGATTTAAGGAGCCATTTAATACAAAAGCAATCTCATGTGCCTCTAATATAAGGATTTCCAAGTGTGTTCTGTAGAAGCTTATTAGATAATTCCTCAGTGATAATACCACTAATGGCATTATGAAAGCCAACTTACAACTTCCTTTCTAATGAGGGTAGCTGGATACTGATAGCTTTATTCCCTGTCTTCTTACAGAATGAATAGGAGTTCTAACATGTCTGATCAGTACATAGTTGACCTGGAATATGTATCTCATAATTTCTTGAACTTGTTGGTTTTTCAGAGCAGAGATTGAAGCATTATTTTACAGGCTGATGTGGTAAAGCAAGACTCATATCCTTTGTCACAGGGGATATAAGATAGGTCTGATGTGCATTGAAGTCTAATATATCTAGTGGGCACCAGACTCCTATGGTAAATAGTATTTGAAGGTAGCAAATCTGGAAAAGGTTGACTGGGCCTAAGATTATCAACTCTTATTGGTGTTATTTCAGATCTCCCAAGTACAAGTCTTTTCCAGCAATGCTTCTTGGAAGCTTCTGATTAGAACTGTCAAGCAAGAAATCCCAGACCTTGGGTGGGTTATTGAGCTGCCCCCCTTACTCAACTGCACAATTGTAGTAAGAGATGCAAGCACAGATTTTATTTCAGGTTGTGTCCAAAATTTTACCTAGCTTCCAACGTGCTCACTCAATGCACATATATGTATACATATATCTCTTGGACCCCCACCATGGCCTCTGTGAGTATCAGTGTCCCTGGGGGTGCTTCTTTTGGAATCTGATAGACTCCCTGCCCCACCCATATTTCTTTTTCTTTTCTTTTTCTTTTTCTTAAGCTCTTTTAATTTAAAAAGATAGCATGCTGGTAAGTTGGCATACTGAAAGGCAAAATGCCAGCCTTTTAGCATTTTCTTTATTTCTAAGAATGTATTTGGCTCCAGTTGAGATACCATAAGGTTTCCTAGAAAAAGGTTTACTTACAGTTATAGTATTGTATATATTTTTCATAAGAAAAGCAGCAACTCATTAAAATTAAATTCAGATGGTACAGGGGGATTTTCCCAGCAATCTTGCAGGCAGCTCTGCCTCCTGTCTCACCAAACCTGGAATATGGAGACGGTGAGAGGATTTGGATGAACTTGTCCCTCAGCAGTCTCTCTGAACAGGTCCCATCAAGGAGATGAATTAAATGAAGAAATATCTAGACCAGCGTTTTTCAACCTCGGCGACTTCAAGATGTGTGGACTTCAACTTCCAGAACTCCCCAGACAGCAAGGCTGGCTAGGGAATTCTGGGAGTTGAAGTCCACACATCTTGAAGTCGCCAAGGTTGAGAAAAACTGATCTAGAGCCACAGCAGAGGAAAATGAGAAAGGAGCCTGAGTGATCACAATTGTGTACCCATGTTTGGGAGTACATCCTGGTGATAAGAGGGTGGCAGAACACACTTTTCCACAGGCAAATACTACCTCATTTAAAAATGACCCTTTATAGAGAAATCAGAAACTTTTATTTTAATGGTATTTTGTTAATGCAAGAGCTTAGTATCCTATCTAGTTCTTCTATAATTGAAATAAATCAGATTTGATTTGAAAGGTCTTCCTATTTTCATCCCTCCACATTACTTTAAGTGAATTTATATGATACTAAACAACTTTATCTGACAAGGCATCCTTCAAGAACACTTACATAGAAAAACTTGTATTAATTGGTGATTCCTTGGGAGGAAGATGTGGGGGGTGGGGGGGCAAGAACTAAACCTGTCATGCCTTGGACCAACTTAGCTCTTTTGGAGTTGATTCTATAACTTTTAGACCTCTTAAAACTGTGTGTGCTTTTCTTTAGAGTGCATCTTGACTATCTATTCACCTTAAATGGGTTAAGGTTAAACCACCTTAAACTGGTTAAAATGGTTAGACCCAAAGAATAGTTTATTCTTTGGATCTAACCATTTTAACCAGTTTAAGGTTAAGAATAATTTATTCTTTGGATCTAACCCTCTAACCTAACTATTGCGGCTTCTGAAATTCCATATTTTAACGGAACCTTTTTGGAAGACTTAATTATGGCTCCTAAGACAGTAGCCTACCTTTATAAGAACTTGAAGGAAGTTGGTAAAATAGCATATTAACTGTTTATATTGAAAAGGTGAATTGTAATAAAGAATTTCTATTAAAATGTGCAAAGTTTTTATTTATTTATTTATTTATTTATTTTATATGGCAGCGAAGAAGCACACATTGTTCCATTGATACTAAACTCCCCAAGGAATATGTAATAAGGCTTTCTCACAACTGCTTTCTGTAGGAGATGCAGTTCAGGAGTTAGAACAGTAGGAGATGCAGTTCTGGTTTGGGTTGGAATTTATTTGAGGGTCAGCGTGACTGTAGAGCGAAAGCTGTGGTTAAGGATGCACACATTCTTCTTATCTGTATTTCCAGTGTTTGGGGTCTATTAAGGCATCAAGAAGTTCGGACTCCTGGGGAGGAGGCAGCAGGTAGCAAGAGATTAGAACTATATTTCCATGGCAGCCAGTTCTGACAATTTGCATGAATTCTTAAAACAGCTTCAGAAAAGTCTAAATACGTCTCCAGTCAAAAAGGTCCTAGTACCTGGGGCCAATGCATAACTAAATGCCCAATACTGCATTCCAATTAAACTGGCTGGAGGGGTTTTGGATGCTGGCTATGTAGTTCATGTTCCCAACCTAAAACTGCTGCAGCTGCACTGAAACGCACATTGGCATAATGTTTACTTTCAACAGGGGCATAAAGGTTGTTTTTTGTTAAAAAAAAAAACAGTGTGTAACAATGACAAGAGACAGTTTGGCATAGTGGTTAAGGCACCAGGCTAGAAACCGTGAGTTCTAGTCCTGCCTTAGGCATGAAGTCAGCTGGGTGACTTTGGGCCAGTCACTCTCTCTCAGCCCTAGGAAGCAGGCAATGGCAAACCACTTCCAAAAAACCTTGCCAGGAATCTTCACAAGTGCTCTCATGTTCACTATGGTGGAAAAGGAAGTTGCCAGTATTTACAGACAAGAACTCAAGTCCTCTGGTAGACTCACTAGTTTTTGTCAGAGAAAATACAAGGAGGGAAAAGATACTATTAGAGGTACTAATGCCAGCTAGGTCCTTAACTATACGGATAGGAAGCTTGGATGGATTCCATAACATACCTTTGGAGAAAGATTCAAGCCACCTTTGTAGAAACAATACCAGTAGGAAACAAGCATTTTGCAAGTTGGGTATACACTCCAAGTAACAACCTAAATAGGATTCCCACAAGCAGACAATTAATACCCAGACTTATTTTTCCTCCAAGAGTAGATAGTGAGTGGCACCTCCACATGAAATCTATATAAAGAAATCTGAACTCGGGTTTGGAAAATTGGCATTAACAAGGATCTTGATATTGACTAAACACACTTATCAGAAGAGTTCTGGCTTCTTTGCCATGGGTTCCAGCACTATTTTTGCAAATAGAAAATGGCTTGTGTCAGCCTTGCGAGATAGTCCAGACAAGAAGCAGATCCAGAAGTACTAGCTGTATCTTTATTGTAAGGTTACTTAACAGAATCTAGCATGTCTGAAACTACAGTACATCTCTTCCCCCCTCACCTTTTGTCATGAGTGCCGTTGAGCTGAAGTCATCAGCGCAATGGCACACATGACAATAGCAAGGAAACAGGAGAAGGGGCTCAAGATAAGTAGCCATCAACTCACAACAACTAACGGCCAACAGACAATAACGAAACGGATCACGGAGCACACCCAAGCCATCAGCGCCAATACAACGGAGATCGCCCAACTGACAGCAATCACCGGATGAATAGAAAACCCGATGATGGGCGATCCCGGAACGCCAGCGGGGCCCCACAACCCCTCACCCACCGGCAGGGCAACGTATTGGACAAAGGGGGGTGACGTGACCGCGAGTGAGGGGGCGCGGACCAGCGCGGGGTATTTAAACCCCGCACCGGCGCGCTCCTGTCACTCTCAGCTTTTTTCTTCCGACGCTGTAACTGCGCTGTGAATAAATCAGAGCCTGATCCATCGAACCAGTGTCTGAGCCTTATTCAGAGGCAGGCAGCGCATGACATAAAGCTGAGAGTCATAAACTCAGCCTCGCCGAGCCCCACCGGACGACAACGAGCCGCGGGAGGAATAGACGGCGAGAAGACCAGCACGATGAAGCCGGAGCGACGCGGGCAAGGAGGGCGAGCCGCACGGCAAGAGACAGAGGAGGACCGACCAAGGCCAGAGGCACCGCGGACTCCCGGAGCCATGGACGCCCACCCCACCCGACCCGAGCCTCAGCTCCAACCCCAAGGGGAGATGGCGACGGAGGCAACCTGACCGCGGGAGGGAGCAACATGCCTTCCGAAACCAGCGGAGGACCCCGCGCCCCACATCGCACCCCAGCAACGGGCGTGGAGCGACAGCCCAACGGCGGTCAACACGGAGGAGGACGACGGAGACACCCAGCAGACGACGGAGGAAGCGGACCAGCGGCAGAGGGAGGATGAACCCCGCCGGCAACCCACCCCCGCCGACGAACCGACGGAACCGGCCCCAGCGGCGGCGCGGGCCGTGGACGAGGAGGCACGAGCTGAACTCGCGGCCATGCGGGCCCAACTGACGGAACTCCGGACCATGCTCCAGTCGCTTATGCCCCCCGCGCCACCCAACGATGTCCCCGCACAGGCCCACACCCCGAGCGAAGCACCGAACCCCCACGGGCCAGCGGAGGGTCAGCTGACGGCCCAGGCGGACGACACCACAGGCCGGGAAGCGAGAGGCAGGGCCGCGCAAAACGCCCGGGCCCCAAAGGACTTCCCCATCTTCTTCGATGGGAACCCCACGAAACTCTCGTTCTTCGTAACGAACGCCAGGGAGTTCATGGGGAGGCACGGACACTCCTACGACTCCGAAGCCGACAAGATCGCCGCCGTGGCGATCAAACTACAAGGCAGGGCGGCGGACTGGTACGTCCAACTGTACGAGTCCAGCTCCCCCGCCCTCGCCACCTTCCCTGCCTTCATCAATGAGATGAAAAACTACTTCGAAGACCCCCTAGCCAAAGTAAGGGCGAAAAGCGCACTCCAAAGACTTAAACAGGGCACACGCACGGTCCCAGACTACACCCTGGAGTTCAAAGCCCTCGCGGGGAAGGTCAGCGACTGGTCCGAGACCACCCTGCTGGAAATGTTCAAAAGGGGGCTCAATCGCGACGTTCTCCAATGGGCCCTCTACCGCGACGACCCAGAAACGCTACGCGGGTGGATCCACCTCGCGGGGAAAGCCGAACACGCGCACCGCACCTTCCTCATGACAACCACGGAAGACACAAACTATGCTGGCAAAAAGGTACCCGCACCACACGTGGGGATGGCCGGCCCCATATACCCAAAAAAGAAATTCAATCGGGAGCCCTGCGGGAAGTGTGGCAAACTAGGGCACAAGACGGTGGATTGCTTCGCCAACCGACCGCCGACCAGTGCGCCTAAACCCACCCCAAAAATTAGCCCCAAACCACCCAACCTGGGGCTGCCCCCTCACCGCCGAATGACCGTGGCCACAGCGACACCAGAGGACGGCTGGGACGCCTACTGGGGGGAAGAGGACAACGTAGACCCCGACCAGCCAGCGGGAAAAACTCCCCACCTGCCCTGAAACGCGTTGCGAGGCAGGCGGTGGGACAGCAGCGCGGACCACCTCGACGGAACGGCGAAAGCCCTGTAATAATGGCGGCAATCAAACTCTCTGGCGGCAACGGAGCCACCACGGCCGCGGCACTAGTGGACTCGGGGTGCTCAAAAAACCTCATCCACCCCGACCTAGTCGCCAAACTCGACCTCCGCTGCTTCCCCCTCCCCACGCCGCTGGCATTCCACCAGCTGGACGGCTCTACAGCGGGAGGGAAACCAGCCACGCTGCAAACCGAGCCAGTCACCCTGCAAATGGGCACTCACACCGAACGCACATCGTTCGTCGTCACTCACATCGGACGGCCCATTGCAGTCCTGGGGATGCCATGGCTCGCGACAAACAACCCGCGCATCAACTGGGAGACCCGCACCTTCACATTCAGCGACGGCGAGTATCGGGCACCAGTTCCAGTGGGCAGAACCAACCCCACGGTAGGACGAGCGGAGGCGACTACACAGGACAACGCCGCTACCACAGCAGACCTACCGGAACAATACGCCGACTTCTCCGAGTCTTCGGAGAGGCAGAAGCTGACCAACTACCCCCCCACCGCAAGACGGATTGCCGGATCGACCTACTGCTCGACGTCCCCTTACCTAGACCAAAGATCTACTCGATGACCCCGAAGGAGATGGCAACCCTCCGGGAGTTCATCGATAAAAACCTAGACAGGGGATTCATAGAGCCAGCATGCTCACCGGTCGGAGCCCCCGTCTTATTCCGGGAGAAGAAAGACGGCACCCTACGGCTCTGCACCGACTACCGGGGCCTAAACGCGGCTTCCCTGTCCAACAAATACCCCTTACCCCTGGTGAAGGACATGCTCGCCCACCTGTCCACGGGCAAAGTCTTTTCCAAACTGGACCTTCGCGAGGCGTACTATCGCATCCGAATCAGGGAGGGGGACGAATGGAAGACTGCGTTCAACTGCCCCCTAGGCACCTTCCAGTACAAAGTGCTGCCCTTCGGACTCGCGGGGGCCCCTGGGGTGTTCATGCAGCTCATCAATGAGGTACTGCATGAACATCTGTTCAAAGGGGTCCTGGTCTACATCGACGACATCCTTATTTACACAAAAACGCACGAGGAACATGTGACCCTAGTCAGGCAAGTCCTCGACAAGCTCAGAAGGGCTCAGCTCTATGCCAAGCCTACAAAGTGCGAGTTTCACAAAGCGCGCCTAGACTACCTGGGGTACCGAATCTCCGGGGACGGCATAGAAATGGACCCCGCAAAAGTCGAGGCGGTGCTAAACTGGGAGCGCCCCCGCAACAGACGCCAACTACAGAGCTTCCTCGGATTCGCAAATTTTTACAGGTCATTCGCCCGGGGGTTCGCAGAGATAGCCCTCCCCCTAACGGACCTCCTCAAAACCAAAGGGGTGGGGGACACCCGACGCGCCAAGAACCCGGGCACAGTGTTGAATTGGACTCCCGCGTGCCAGACCGCATTCAACAAGCTGAAAGCGCTGTTCACCACGGAGCCAATCCTCGCACACCCGGACCCAGAACGGCCGTTCGTGCTCCAAGCCGACGCCTCAGACTTCTCCCTGGGGGCCATCCTGCTCCAAAAGGACCCCACAGGACTCCTGAAACCATGCGCCTACCTGTCAAGGAAGTTCTCCGAGACAGAAAGGCGATGGCACGTCTGGGAGAAAGAAGCCTTCGCGGTAAAATCAGCGCTAGAGACATGGCGACACCTACTCGAGGGAGCCACCCAACCATTCGAGGTCTGGACCGACCACCGGAACCTCGAGGCCCTACGAACGCCCAGACGCCTTAGCCCAAAACAGGTCCGATGGGCCCAATTCTTCAGCCGCTTTAATTTCCAGCTGAAGTTCATGCCGGGCAAAAAGAACTTCCTGGCCGACGCCCTCTCCCGACTGCCCCAAGACGAAGAGCCCGCCCCAGACACCATTGGGACGGTCCTATCCGCCTCGCAACTGGGGATGGCCGTGACCACCCGAAGCGGCGCTCGGAGGCAGCTCGACTCTACGGCGCAGCCGACGGCGGGACAACCTGCGACCGGAAGAAGCCAACCGCAACTACCAGGGGGAATGCGCACGGACCTCGCCGCCGCCCTCAAAACCGACCCCTGGTTCCTGGCAAACCCCGACAAGGTAACGATGGCACAAGACCTCGCATGGGGGGAAGGCAGAATCTATGTCCTGGACTCGCAACGCCAGGCGATCTTGCATAGGTCACACGACGCCAAGCAAGCGGGACACTTTGGGTTCCTCAAGACCCTACACCTAACACAGCGTCAATTCTGGTGGCCCGCACTCAGGCGAGACGTGAAAGCATACGTAGCGTCCTGCCCAACGTGCGCTAGGGCCAAACGGGCACCAGGCAAACCCGCGGGGCTATTACAACGGGTGGCAGAACCCTCCCGCCCATGGGAGGAAATCTCTATGGATTTTATAGTGGACCTCCCACCCAGCCAGAAGAAAACGGCCATCTGGGTGGTGAAGGATTACTTCTCAAAACAGGCCCACTTCATCCCCTGCACGTCGGTCCCGTCCGCACAACAACTAGCCAAACTCTTCCTCATCCACGTGTACAGGCTACACGGATGTCCCGCACGTGTGGTGACCGACAGGGGCACACAGTTCACCTCTAAATTCTGGCGGGCCTTCCTAAAGCTGACGGGGACCCAACAGGCCCTATCCACTGCCTGGCACCCCCAGACGGACGGAGCCACAGAGGTCCTCAATGCCACCCTAGAGCAATTCATACGCTCATATACCAACTATCACCAAGACGACTGGGCTGAACTGCTCCCGTTCGCCAAAGTCGCATACAACAACGCCGTCCACAGGAGCACGGGGAAAACTCCGTTCGAGGTAGTCTCGGGGCGCGACTTCGTCCCCATACCGGAGCTACCTCAACCCCCGGAACCCCAGGTGGACGCTAGCGACTGGGGATGGAAGATCGTGGAATCATGGCCAATAATCATGGCGGCGCTGAAGGATGCACAGGCAGCCTACAAAGAGCAGGCCGACAAGCACCGGCGCCAACAACCGACGTTCCAAGCGGGGGATATGGCCTACCTATCCACCAAGTTCCTAAAGTCACCCCAACCCTCGAAAAAACTGGGGCCTAAGTACATCGGGCCGTTCCGAGTCACCCAAATAGTGAACCCAGTAGCAATACGCTTGGACCTGCCACACAACCTACGGAGACTCCACCCGGTGTTCCACACCAGCCTCCTGAAACCGGCAACCACCTCTCGATGGCACCCAAGCACGCCACAGCCCTCACCAGTGATGATCGACGGGCAACACCACTTCGAGATAAGGGACATACTCGACTCCCGCAAGCAACGAGGAACTCTATCTGGTCAGGTGGAAACACTTCCCCCACCCGGAATGGGTGGCGGCGCACAACGTTAATGCGCCTGACCTGACCAGAGCATTTCACCGGGCATACCCCGACAAGCCACAACCAAGGTCAGCAAGCCGTCCCCTGCAAAACCCCCCCCCGCAGGCCCCCCCCGCCTCCCGTGCCCCAAGGGAAAGGGCCCCCCCAAGGCCGCGACTTGGGTGGACCTCCCCCCCCCGGGACTCACCCCCCCCGCCCTGGGCCCACGAGGCGGTGACAAGCGTTCGCCAGCACCCTCCCCCCGCCCCCCGGCCGCGGGGGAGTGGCAAGCAAGTCAACAGGGCAACCTGGGGGCAACGCCCAGGAGCTATAACAAAGGCGACGCACTTTAAATAAAAAAAAGAAGGGCCCTACCTGGAGCTGATAAGCACCCGACCAGCCACGCCTCTCTCCTCGCCGAACTGAGCCAAACAAACAGGGTGTGGCTGGAGCATGCGCACGCCAGGACGTGACCCGGGCATGCGCACTATGGACACACCCTGGGAAGGCACGTGGTAGAGGGAGGAGCAAAGGGAGGGGCGACAACTACTCCGGCGGGAATTTCGAAAAAAAAAAAAAAAAAAAAAAGTGCCGTTTGACAGCTCCACCAAAAAAAAAAAAAAACCAGAAAACCGGGGGGGAGCACTATTCTGACAGGGGGCAGTATGTCATGAGTGCCGTTGAGCTGAAGTCATCAGCGCAATGGCACACATGACAATAGCAAGGAAACAGGAGAAGGGGCTCAAGATAAGTAGCCATCAACTCACAACGACTAACGGCCAACAGACAATAACGAAACGGATCACGGAGCACACCCAAGCCATCAGCGCCAATACAACGGAGATCGCCCAGCTGACAGCAATCACCAGATGAATAGAAAACCCGATGATGGGCGATCCCGGAACGCCAGCGGG
This sequence comes from Candoia aspera, assembly GCF_035149785.1. Classification (NCBI taxonomy): domain Eukaryota; kingdom Metazoa; phylum Chordata; class Lepidosauria; order Squamata; family Candoiidae; genus Candoia; species Candoia aspera. The sequence continues at coordinate 163,404,240 of NC_086153.1, read as the reverse complement.
GCCCCACAACCCCTCACCCACCGGCAGGGCAACGTATTGGACAAAGGGGGGTGACGTGACCGCGAGTGAGGGGGCGCGGACCGGCGCGGGGTATTTAAACCCCGCACCGGCGCGCTCCTGTCACTCTCAGCTTTTTTCTTCCGACGCTGTAACTGCGCTGTGAATAAATCAGAGCCTGATCCATCGAACCAGTGTCTGAGCCTTATTCAGAGGCAGGCAGCGCATGACACCTTTACAGTCCAAGAAACTAGGCAGAGTCCCTTCTGAGATGTTTGCCACACATCCATTCCTCCTGCAGGCTCAGCTGCCTCTTATTCTGACTGTTTCCAGTCTGTGGCTCTTCCTTTGTCTCCCAAGATCATTCCCACATACCATTAAATCTTGCCATTTGTAACAATGGTTGATTAATCAATATCACAACAGGCTTGTTGTTTATTCATTTAGTTGCTTCCGACTCTTTGTGACTTCATGGACCAGCCCACGCCGGACCTTCCTGTTGGTCGTCAACACCCCCAGCTCCCCCAGGGACGAGTCCGTCACCTCTAGAATATCATCCATCCATCTTGCCCTTGGTCGGCCCCTCTTCCTTTTGCCCTCCACTCTCCCTAGCATCAGCATCTTCTCCAGGGTGTCCTGTCTTCTCATTATGTGGCCAAAGTATTTCAGTTTTGCCTTTAATATCATTTCCTCAAGTGAGCAGTCTGGCTTTATTTCCTGGAGGATGGACTGGTTTGATCTTCTTGCAGTCCAAGGCACTCTCAGAATTTTCCTCCAACACCACAGTTCAAAAGCATCGATCTTCCTTCTCTCAGCCTTCCTTATGGTCCAGCTCTCACAGCCATATGTTACTATGGGGAACACCATTGCTTTAACTATGCGGACCTTTGTTGTCAGTGTGATGTCTCTGCTCTTAACTATTTTATCGAGATTTGTCATTGCTCTTCTCCCAAGGATTAAGCGTCTTCTGATTTCCTGACTGCAGTCAGCATCTGCAGTAATCTTCGCACCCAGAAATACAAAGTCTTTCACTGCCTCTACATTTTCTCCCTCTATTTGCCAGTTATCAATCAAGCTGGTTGCCATAATCTTGGGTTTTTTTTGAGGTTTAGCTGCAAGCCAACTTTTGCACTTTCTTCTTTCACCTTCATCATAAGGCTCCTCAGTTCCTCTTCACTTTCAGCCATCAAAGCGGTATCATCTGCATATCTGAGATTGTTAATGTTTCTTTCAGCGATTTTAACTCCAGCCTTGGATTCCTCAAGCCCAGCATGTCGCATGATGTGTTCTGCATACAAGTTGAATAGGTAGGGTAAGAGTATACAACCCTGCCGTACTCCTTTCCCAATCTTAAACCAGTCTGTTGTTCCGTGGTCTGTTCTTACTGTTGCTACTTGGTCATTATACAGATTCTTCAGGAGGCATACAAGATGACTTGTTATCCCCATACCAATGATGAAAATAACATCTCTTTTAGGCATGTTGTCCAGTAGGTGCTGCAGATCCTCATAGAACTGCTCTACTTCAGCTTCTTCAGCATCTGTGGTTGGGGCGTATATTTGGATCACTGTGATGTTAGATGGCTTGCCCTGAATTCAAATTGAGATCATTCTATCGTTTTTTGGATTGTATCCGAGCACTGCTTTAGCCACTTTACTATTAATTATGAAGGCTACTCCATTTCTTCTGTGGTCCCCTTGTCCACAGTAATAGATCTGGTGGCCATTTGATGTGAAGTGGCCCATTCCAGTCCATTTCAGTTCACTGACGCCCAAAATGTCTATCTTTAATCTTGACATCTCCCCAATAACCACATCCAATTTGCCCTGGCTCATAGCTCTTACATTCTAGGTTCCAATGGTGTGTTGATCCTTAGAATATCGGATTTGCCGTTCACCACCAGCACCGTCGGCTGCTAGCCATCCTTTCGGCTTTGAGCTAGCTGCGTCATCACGTCTGGAGCTAGTTGAACTCATCCTCTGTTCCTCCCCAGTAGCATTTTGACCAGTTTCCGACCTGGGGGTCTCATCTTCCGATGGTATACCGACATATCTCTGGTTGTACTGATCCATTTAGTTTTCACGGCAAGAATACTGGGGTGGGTTGCCATTACCTTCTCCAGGGATCGCATTTAGTCTGACCTCTCTGTCATGACCTTCCCGTCTTGGGTGGCCCTTCACAGTTTAGCTCATGGCATCATTGAGGTGCTCAATCTCCAGCACCACGACAAGGTAACGATCCTTTGCTGAAGCACAACAGGCTACTGTTTAACTATTTTATGCTTTTAGGAACAGTGAAGGTTTAAAAAGACTGGTTCAAATGTTTCAACCAACAGCAATTTGGTATTCTAAATAGTGAATACAGCCAATATAAAAAGTCAGATTTATTATCACTACAGTATTCAAATTGACTTGGAAATGATCAGTCTCATTTTTTCCAGATAGGCTCCAATATCTGGTTGTAAACTCCAGACAACTATTAGATGACAGCAAAAGTAGGTAGACAGACAGACACACACACACCTTTGTGGATATGTAGAGGTCACCTGGTGCTTTGCAGGCTGATTCTTATTTTAACCTTCCTCTTAAGGTAACTGACTAAATCGAGATTCCGGCTCATAACCACGGCTGTCCTAAATGGAAGATGCTCCCATCTTTTTTTGGGCTAGCTATGAATGTAACTTTTGCAGTGGGATAACTGAGAACATTTTGTGTTATTTTTTTATCCTACCAATTATATGATAATCCAAGAAGTAATCCTTTCCACATCTTACCCACAACTGCACCTACTGCAATTATAATTAAACTTTTGATGGATGAGAACTTTTCCACTGAAGATTTTTCAGTTTTGGAATCAAGTTTTATTAGTTTTTATTGCTGTGTACATGATTATAACCCTTTTTATTTTGTATATTTATTACCATGCTTATATCACAAAGGTCTTTGGCTAAAAGCAATAAAATATTACAATCATGGAATGTAAAAACAAGACAGAGGGATAAAGTTACCAGTCTGTGTGTGTGTGTGTAAAAATAAAAGAACCTGGTATAGTTCTTATGTCTTTGAAAATGCATAGAAAATTTTAAGGTAAGAAATACAGCTTTCTCCAGTTGCTCCAAATCTGTGCCAAATATTGGTCCATCTGAGAAGCAAATTACGAAGGTATAGGAGCATCAGTAGAATCCCAAAGTGGTGAATGTTAAACAGGACCATCTGAATTCACAGTTGGTGCTGCTGATCTTGCTGAATGCCAGTTTTGCCTTCCTGCTCCAAGCCCCAGTGTTTGTGTTGTGGACCAATCCTGAAAGAAAGAAGGGAAAAAAAATGAAGGGATAGCAATCAGTAATGTCCAGCAATTGCAACAAATAGCTTGGGGTCTGTGCAAACTGAAGCAAGAGTGATTACTGCTGTAGACAATTGTCATGCCCCAGCGATCTGTTTCTTGTTCCCCCAGAGATTAATTTAAAATGCCGAAACAGCAGGTTTCTTGTCCTGACTCCAAGGCACTTATTAGAATCTTGTTTAATCCCACAAAGTTCTGTTTCATACTACTGTAGGAAAACTGCTTTAAACTTTTGCCCATTGATTCCTTTCCTTGTTTCTTCCATTCTGAATTGAAGAACTGAAGCTAGAATGGTGCTTGAAGAATCCAATCATGCAAAGCAACCTGGAGTTGAACACATACTGGTAAAAAGAAGCCTTTGTGTCTTGCAGTTTTTTTCCATCCGGTGTCCTCCAGTTGTGTCAAACTCTAACTCCCAGAATTTCTAGCCAGCAAAGAGTCCAGCCACATCTGAAGAATGACTGGGGAAGACCTGTATAATGTTAGTATTACAGATCCCATGATGCAATAGTAACTTAAAGATACCATATGCTCAGTGTAATCTTTGATCTAAATTAAATAAGACTGTTCAGAAGGCAGTGGGTTTTTTCTGTGGAAATGAATTCTTTGAAATGAAAGAGGATTTCCCCAACCATTGGGTTGGGGCACACTTCCTTTGCAATGGTATTGACACTAAAATAATTATTCCTGAGCTATTGGGTTACTTAAAATGCTAGATCCTAGGAGGAATGAGTAGGACATGAGGTAGAAATGCTTAAGTGGCCAATGCATTCTGCTTAGTTTCCTGGTTGGTGAGCTGTGGGTACACATCATGGGAACAACTGACAACAGCTAATCACTTACAGAATCCTCCACTCCATCTGAGATGAATGTGCCAAAACAGCATGCATCCAAGGTTTCACCAACACTTCCTAAGTGTCAGAGGATGATCTGTGAACATCTGTTTCAGCTCTGCACATGAAAGAATCAAAAGCAAGTTTGCTTGCATATTCAGGCTTCTTCTGCCTTCAAGGGGACCATGTTTGTCAACAGGCAAAGGTATCTGCAGGATGCCATCTTCTGCATGGCAGTAGCTACTTGGCAGGCATGTTTCATAGGATGAGCCTGGCATGACTGCAGTTACCTTGCAGAGTTAACTGAGAATGAGAAAGGAAAGAGAGGGTGAGGTAGCTATGGCTGCAATCCCTGTGTCTCCAATTAAAGTAGGGGAAACAGATACTTCATGAGATATCTTGTATTATAGAGAAATTCACAAATATTGTTTAAGGGTCTCACATAGCTAAGCTAATAAATGTTGCAATATTCTTTCTAACAGAGGAAGGAAAGATGCTTAATTAAATCTGCATAATTGATTAAGTTCTTGGGTCTCAGCAAAGATAGTTAAAGTCTTGTATTAATCCAGTCAAAGGTGGGTTTCCCAACTAATGGTTGGGTCAAGACAGTCATTTCTCTTCTTTTGTTCTCCTGACACTGATAACATCCTCCCACTTCAGGGCACAAGATTTCCTCTCTTCCCCCCCCCCCCCCCACCCTCCTTGAAGTAAAACTAATCATGGATGCTTGAGCTACTGTCTTCTTTGAAGATCTGTCCTTAGGATCCTCTAACCCAGAACAGTATCATTTTTGGACTTCCAACTTAGGCAATCCTCAAGCTTCCAATTGTAGAACTGAGCAACTCAGGATCTAAAAGCTCTGCCATTTTTTCCCCTTGAAATGGCCCAGATAGAAGGAGAGAAAACCCAATATGTGTTCAGATATGGAAATAAAAAGAGAAGCCTTTTTGCCCAGTAACAACAGGCTTCCCTAATCCTAGGACTGATTCTCTCCTTTTCCTAGCAAATCCTCTTGGTGTCTCCTAATCATAAGTTGTCTCTTGCTCGAATGTGTTTATATTATCTGAAGGAACAATCAGTTGTGGAGATGCAATTCTATTAAGCTGAGGGAAAGGCCCTCTAGCATATGCACGCTGAAGCAGTGAGATCAAAAATAGAGAAGTTGCAGAAGAAGAATTGCACCAGCAATTGCAACTGTTATCTCATAGTTGTTCTACAATCCACCAAGTGACAAAGATGGATGCCATCAATTCTCTCTAATCCCAGGATTGCATACTCAGGTATACAAGATTTAAAAATGAACACTTCATTTGCTTATGGATAATACATCAGATTCAACTGCATTCTGTTATTCAGAGATGCCTTAAATAATGAAGGCATCTGAATTTTGCTGGCTCCAAATGCTCCTCTCTCACAGAAGCAGCACAAGATGGCTCCTCCTTCTCCACCTACAGAAGGTGATTAGATTAGTATCAACACTTGAGGAAGAGTCTTCACCTCACCTGAGAGCATCTGGCTAACTTAACATGTTCAGGACAGGCTGCTTGGAATATCTTGTGCTGTCCTACATTGGTTGAGGACATCCAGGCAGCTGCTCATATTACAGCCTCCACAAACCTATGAATCTATAATCTGAGACAAATACCTCACTGTGCTTAATGGCAGAAGCAGCCCTTGTTCTCAGCTGAACCTCAGGTTCCTTAAAAACAGTGGGCATTCAAGTCTATGTTCTTTTGGAACTGATTGGCTTATATCACCTAGATCTTGCATTACCACAATGATAGTACAGGGTATTCTTAGGGGGTTGAAGTTCTTGGTGCTGTCTAGTAGCTGTCCTTTACAGCCCACACTTGGTAGCCCTATGGAAAGGACCATTTCAGCCACTGTCCCCAATCCTTGAAGTGATTTAGATTTTTATTTTTATAGAGCTTCTCAGCTGCTATTTCCTTTTGTTCTGTGAAACACTGCTCAGGCTTGCTGATGATAAAAGCATGAACTCACATTGATCACATTGTTAAGTTGCTGGAGATTTTAAACAGCTGGCAATGATAAAATACTCACATTTCCCCTGACAAATCTAAGCCATACCAGTAGCTTTAAGGAAAGTGATTTGTGCAATTCATGGGAAGGGAGGAGGGAAAGGGACAGAGTTTCAGTGATCGTAGGGCTTCCTATATTTTGAACCAGGTCATTGAAGATAGATTTAGCCAGACAGCTATTATCACAGAGAGGTGCATATGCATCAGTCAACATCAGGCACTGAGGAAAACAATCAGCCTAAATAACAAGAGTTGTTAAAAGTTTGAAATGACTACACCAAGCCTGCTAAAGTCTAATAATCAATGATTTTCAGAACTTACTTAGACAACATACAAATCAGTGCCCATGTTTTAGGTCTAGCTGAAGAATCATATCTTCTGTCAAACAGAATTATAAACATCAGTCTTCATTCTGAGATAATTGTGCATTTCCTTCAAGCTAATTAACTGGCCAGTGCTTAGATTCAAAATGCCTCCACTTCAGCAACAGCAAGAATGGGCATAATTCCATTCAAGTTATAATATTTTATGTGTACTAGCAGGAGGACAGCCTAGAGATTATAATAATTACATCTGGTATCAATCTACAAATTAATTTTAAACTATTTAATTTATCATGTGAGCTGGAGGGTGACCTTTGAAAATTATTAAGTTGAATGTATAACAGACATTTTCACTCTCCAATCACCCGGGGGGTAGACATGGCGTATTCCTACCAGACCGATCTGTCTAGAATCTGGATAATTAGATTAGTAATGTGTACATTTACTCTCGAAGATATGATGAGGGGTGTGTGAATGTGTGTGTGTGTGAGTGAGAGAGAGAGAGAGAGGGAGAGAGAGAGCAGTCAGGCAAGCAGAGACCATACTCCAAATATTACCCAGGCCACTTTCAAAACACAACAGAATACCTTTCAGAACATTGAAATAGTAATGCAGAGGACATTCGGATGAATCAGAATGGAGAGTAATAGAAAGATACATAGTCTGAGTTTTGCATTTAATTTTTTCTTATATTATTCCATGAGGCTTCTTGAGTAATATTTCAGAAGAATAAACATACAAGCCCACCCACCCACCCTGAAATTCTGAACATGTGAATACATTAAGAGGTGGGATTCAGAAAGAACGGAAGTTTGGGAGAATGAAGTTTCCAGGAAAAACAAAATAATTTGGAGAGTTGGCCAGTCCAACAGGGAAATTTGACAGAGGCTACTTTAAAATACGTTTGTTTGTTATGAACAGACCAGTTGTAAAGAGGACAATGTCATCTAAATCTTCTACAAGGAATATATAAGCAGGAATCAAAAAATATTTGCACCCCTTCATTCCAACCTTGCATTTTGGCTGATTCAGAAGGATGATAAAGGTTTAAGTTCATAGACTTAGTATAACCTTCTGGAAAGATCAGCATTTAAAGACTGTCATTCATTATCTTTTCAAACAATTGAGGGTTTCATTAGGGCATTTGACTAACATGACTGGGTGTTCAGCTATTGGCTTACATTCTTCCTTTCTCTTTTAGGAAAATTGATTACCACTTCTCAGGGTCATCTATTGAGCAGTCATACTGAAGAATACCACCCTAGGTTCACCAGGCAGTATACCATTCCCACATCTATCTCCATCTGAAAGCAGGTAGGGAAAGCTTCACCTTCTTGGATCATTTGGGTGAAAGTGAAACTATCTCCATGATTATTGAATGTTTGTAAACTCACTCACAGTCTGAGACTACTATATTTGGGATGGTGTAGCACAGCCTCATTCCAGATCATGTGATCCACTGTGGAATTTTGATTGAGCTGAATTAATTTATTCCATTCTTTTCAAAATCTAGGGAAGAAGAACAATTGGGCTAGCCCATCTCTTAATTTTTTTGCAGATTATGGAGTGTGCACTTTCACCAATTCACATTTGTGTACATGCTAAATAAACAAATGGTAAACCACTGAAGGAAAACCTTTTATGTATTCTCTGATAAAAATGTTGTAGTGGTTTCTGATAACACACAGTAGAACATTAAATTTGAAGAAAGCCTCGTATGAACCTTCCTGCATATAGCTACTTTTCAAGTTGCCCAGGTGATAGGATGCCAGCAAGGAGCTCCTCTGTCCTTTTGCCCTATCAACTGGGCTATTTTTGAACATGGCTGGAAGAGCTTTTCTGGAAGACCTGTGTACCTGTGTCCCAAAATAGCCTGACTGACAAGTCAGTATGGATCACCTCTGTGACTGTGGCCTGTCATCTGGGCTAAAAGAGGAAACTGAGACTCTTGAAGATATCCAACTGAAACTTAACAAAATGTAAGTTCACTTAAAGGACTACCCTCCCTGATATTTTCATCTCATTCTACTAAAATGTGAAGCACCTTCAGATATTTTAGGGTCTCCCCATTGTAGTATATGGACACATCTTTTTTCCAGATTAAATCTTGAAGTAACTCAAAATAAAGTCATTTGGCCATCAGATCTCCTTTGGAAGATCCGGACAATGTTCGTGGGAAGAGGAGAAGGAGCGCCGTTACGCGAAGGGGCAATGCCTGCGCTGCGGCAAGGAGGGGCACCGCACGGCGGCATGCCCGCGGGCGAAGGGCGAGGACTGGCAGGGAAAGTCGACTGCGAAGTCCCCCTCTCTGCCGAGGAAGATGAAAGCAGCAGTGGCTGACAGTGAGCTGGAAAGCATGCCGTTCTACGGGGACGAGGATGAACCGGAATTGCTGCAGCCGGCGGGAAACGCCAGCCACCTGCTCTAAAGGGTGCCGCAGGGCAGGTGGTAGAGGAGGGGCGTGAGCCTGTGTCGGTGAGTGGCAACTATCGCATTCTCACTGTGAAAGTAAAGTTGGGATCCCGCTTGAAGACAATAGAAGTGTGGGTGATGATCGATTCTGGGTGCTCACGGTGCTTAATGCATCCCGATGTGGTAGCTGCCTTGGAGTTGCCCACCTTTCCGTTGCAATGACCCATAGCTTTCACCCAATTGGACGGATCCATGGCAGGGGGCAAACCGGTCACGCATTTCACCGGTTTGGTAGCCTTGCAAATGGGTAGCCACCGGGAGGGGTTGTCATTTGTAGTGGCTCCAGTGGGGGGTCCTTTGGTGGTTTTGGGTGTTCCATGGTTGGTCCAACAAAATCCGCAGATAAATTGGGTCTATCGAACTGTAACCTTTAGGGACAGATTTTATCAAGCACCAGAGGGAAATGAAGCCCCAGAGGAGGTGGTGGGGGTAGTGGCAGCTGCGACTTCGCAGTACCCAACCCCTCCTCTTGAGGGTCTACCGGAGGAATACCAGGCATTTGCTGATGTGTTTGGGGAGAAAGAAGCGAATCAACTTCCCCCCCATCGGAAAACTGACTGTGCCATTGAGCTGGTGCCTAACACCCAATTGCCTAAGCCAAAGATTTACTCAATGACTCAGAAGGAACTAACTTTGTTACGGGAGTTTGTGGACAAAAACTTGGCAAGAGGGTTCATTGAACCAGCTAGCTCGCCAGTGGGGGCACCAGTTCTCTTCCGCCCGAAGAAAGATGGGACATTAAGACTCTGTACCAATTTCCGTGGGCTCAATGCAGTCTCAATATCAAATAAATATCCCTTGCCTTTGATAAAAGATATGTTATCACATCTGGCTAAGGGGAAAATCTTCTCGAAACTGCATTTAAGGGAAGCCTATTACCGTGTGAGAATCTGGGAGGGGGATGAATGGAAAACAGCATTCAATTGCCCGTTGGGAGCTTTTCAATATAAGGTTTTACCATTTGGTTTGGCTGGGGCTCCTGGGGTGTTTATGCAATTGATCAATGAAGTTTTACATGAACATCTATTTAAAGGGGTATTGGTCTACTTGGATGATGTATTGATTTATACTGAAACTCTGGAAGAACATGTACAGTTGGTTAAGCAGGTGCTTCGCAAGCTAAGGAAAGCTGAGTTGTATGCCAAACTGTCCAAATGTGCATTCCATCAAACATGAATTGATTATCTGGGGTACAGGATCTCAGATAAAGGCATAGAGATGGATCCTGCTAAAATCCAGGCCATCTTAGAATGGGAGCGACCCCACACCCGCAGGCAACTTCAAAGTTTCCTGGGGTTCAGCAATTACTACAGGTTGTTCATAAAGGGGTTCGCAGAAATAACTTTGCCCCTGACGGATTTGCTTCGGACAAAGGGGGTGGGAGAAACCCGCCGGGTAAAAAACCCAGGTGCACTGCTTAGATGGACTCCGGCTTGCCAGGTGGTGTTCGATAAGCTGAAGGAGTCTTTTACACAGGAGCCTATTTTACAACACCCTGACCCCTCCAAGCCTTTTGTTGTTCAGGTGGATGCCTCTGATTATTCCATTGGAGCCCTGTTGTTGCAAGCAGATGGGGTGGGTTGTTTAAAGCCATGTGCCTACCTGTCCCGCAAATTCTCTGAGACGGAGAGATGTTGGCATGTGTGGGAAAAGGAGGCTTTTGCAGTCAAAGCGGCTTTGGACTCTTGGCGGCATTTGCTGGAAGGGGCTAATCATCCATTTGAGGTGTGGACTGACCATAAGAACTTGGAAGCCCTTAGTACCCCTCGCAAGTTGAGCCCTAAACAAGTCCGCTGGGCTCAGTTCTTTAACCGGTTCAACTTCAAACTGAAGTTTATCCCAGGGAAAAAGAACTTTTTAGCAGACGCACTGTCCAGGCAACCCCAGGACTCTAGCTCAGCACCAGAGGTGGTCAGCACACTGTGGACACAGCCACAACTGGGAATGCCGGCTGTGACCCGCAGCCAAGCCCGTGCGCAGCAGCCTGTCGGCAGTGATTCTGCTCCGCAAGGCACCTTGTCCATTTCATCTCAATTGCAACAAAAGTTTCTAAAGGAGCAAAAAACTGACACTTGGTTGCTAGCCAATAGAGACAGTGTTACTTTTGACCGGGGATTTGCTTGGAATTCCAATCGTCTCTATGTCCCTGACAGCTTGCGAAAGGAGGTTTTACTCCATTCGCACGATGATAAGGTTGCTGGACACTTTGGCTTTGTAAAAACTTTGCACCTGGTTCGGAGACAGTTTTGGTGGCCCACATTGCGCAAAGATGTGAAGGATTATGTGGCATCTTGTTCTGTTTGTGCTATGTCTAAACATAAGGTGGGAAAGCCTCACGGCTTGTTCCAACCAGTGGCCAGTCCCGCTTGCCCCTGGGAGGAGGTTTCCATGGATTTCATAGTGGAGTTGCCTCCCATCCAACGAAAAACTGTGATTTGGATAGTTAAAGACTATTTCTCCAAGCAAGCTCATTTTATCCCATGCGTCTCCATTCCTTCGGCACAATTGGCCCGCCTATTCCTTGTACACGTGTACAGGTTACACGGATGTCCCTCCCGCTTAATTTCTGACAGGGGCACACAATTCACCTCTCAATTTTGGCGGGCATTTTTAAAACTGTTGGGCACTAAACAGGCATTGTCAACGGCGTGGCATCCTGAGACTGACGGGGCCACAGAGGCGCTAAATTAAACACTGGAACAATATTTGCGTGCTTTCGTGAATTATCAACAAGACGACTGGGTTGACCTCCTTCCTTTTGCTGAGGTTGCCTACAACAACGCTGTTCATCAAAGCACCAGTCAAACCCCTTTTCGCACCGTTCACAGCAAGGATTTTGTCCCAATCCCTGACTTGCCGCAGCCATCTATCCCGCCTGCTTCACCGTCCGAATGGGCAACACAGCTGGCAGACTCTTGGCCGATCATCCAGCAGGCACTAGCAGACGCACAGTCTGCTTACAAACAGCACGCTGATAAAAAGTGTGCCCCTCACCCTTCGTTTCAAGTGGGTGACATGGTATATCTGTCTACCAAATTCATCAAGTCCTCTCAACCATCAAAAAAATTAGCTCCTAAGTTTGTGGGTCTGTTTCCTATTGTGGCTCAAATTAACCCAGTGACTTTTAAACTTGAATTGCCGCATAATTTGAAACGCTTATGTTTCAAGTCTTTCATTGCAGTCTGCTCAAACCTGTCATGCGCTGCCTACCTCTGAATAATGCTCAGACACTGGTTCGGTGGAACAGGCTCTGGTTTATTCACAGCGCAGGTATAGCATCGGAAAAAAGCTGAGAGTGACAGGAGCGCGCCAGTGCGGGGTTTAAATACCCCGCGCCAGTCAGCGCCCCCTCACTCGCGGTCACGTCACCCCCCTTTGTCCAATACGTTGACTTGCCGGTGGGTGAGAGGTTGCGAGGCCCCGCTGGCGTTCCGGGATCGCCCATCATCGGTTTCTCTATTCCTCCGGTGATTGCTGTCAGCTGGGCAATCTCCGTTGTATTAGCGCTAATGGCTTGGGTGTGCTCCGCGATCCGTTTAGCTATTGTTTCTTGACCTTCAGTCGTTGTGAGTTGATGGCTACTTATCTTGAGCCCCTTCTCCTGTTTCCTTGCTATTGTCATGTGTGCCATTGCGCTGATGACTTCAGCTCAACGGCACTCATGACATACTGCCCCCTGTCAGAATAGTGCTCCCCCCCGGTTTTCTGGTTTTTTTTTTTTTTTTCTCGTGGAGCTGTCAACCAGAACTTTTTTTAAAATTTCCTGCCGCAGTAGTTCTCGCCCCTCCCTTTGCTCCTCCCTCTACCACGTGCCTTCCCAGGGTGTGTCCTTAGTACGCATGCCCAGGTCACGCCCTGGTGTGCGCATGCTCCGGCCACACCCTGTTTGTTTGGCTCAGTTCGGCGAGGAGAGAGGCGTGGCTGGTCGGGTGCTTATCAGCTCCAGGTAGGGCCATTCTTTTTTTTTCAAAGTGCATCGCTTTTGTTATTTGTGCTCCTGGGTGTTGCCCCCAGGTTGCCCTGTTGACTTGCTTGCCACTCCCCCGTGGGCCCGGGGCGGGGGGAGGGTGCTGGCGAACGCTTGTTACTGCCTCGTGGGCCTGGGGCGGGGGGAGTGAGTCCCGGGGGGGGAGGTCCACCCAAGTCGCGGGCTTGGGGGGGCCCTTTCCCTTGGGGCACGGTAGGCAGGGGGGGGCCCACGGGGGAGGGGTTTTGCAGGGGACGGCTTGCTAACCTTGGTTTTGGCTTGTCGGGGTATGCCCGGTGAAAAGCCTGGGTCAGGTCAGGCGTGTTAACGTTGTGCGCCGCCACCCATTCCGGGTGGGGGAAGTGTTTCCACCTGACCAAATAGTGTAGAGTTCCTCGTTGCTTGCGGGAGTCGAGTATGTCCCTTACGTCAAAGTGATGTTGCCCGTCGATCATCACCGGTGAGGGCTGTGGCATGCTTGGGTGCCATCGAGAGGTGGTTGCCGGTTTCAGGAGGCTGGTGTGAAACACTGGGTGGAGTCTCCGTAGGTTGTGTGGCAGGTCCAAGCGTATTGCCACCGGGTTCACTATTTGCGTGACTCGGAACGGCCCGATGTACTTAGGCCCCAGTTTTTTCGAGGGTTGGGGTGACTTTAGGAATTTGGTGGATAGGTAGACCATATCCCCTGCCTGGAACGTTGGTTGTTGGCGCTGGTGCTTGTCGGCCTGCTCTTTGTAGGCTGCCTGTGCATCCTTCAGCGCCGCCGTGATTATTGGCCATGATTCCGCGATCTTCCGTCCCCAGTCGCTAGCGTCCACCTGGGGTTCCGGGGGTTGAGGTAGCTCCGGTATGGGGACGAAGTCGCGCCCCGAGACTACCTCGAACGGAGTTTTCCCCGTGCTCGTGTGGACGGCGTTGTTGTATGCGACTTTGGCGAACGGGAGCAGTTCAGCCCAGTCGTCTTGGTGATAGTTGGTATATGAGCGTATGAATTGCTCTAGGGTGGCATTGAGGACCTCTGTGGCTCCGTCCGTCTGGGGGTGCCAGGCAGTGGATAGGGCCTGTTGGGTCCCCGTCAGCTTTAGGAAGGCCCGCCAGAATTTAGAGGTGAACTGTGTGCCCCTGTCGGTCACCACACATGCGGGACATCCGTGTAGCCTGTACACGTGGATGAGGAAGAGTTTGGCTAGTTGTTGTGCGGACGGGACCGACGTGCAGGGGATGAAGTGGGCCTGTTTTGAGAAGTAATCCTTCACCACCCAGATGGCCGTTTTCTTCTGGCTGGGTGGGAGGTCCACTATAAAATCCATAGAGATTTCCTCCCATGGGCGGGAGGGTTCTGCCACCCGTTGTAATAGCCCCGCGGGTTTGCCTGGTGCCCGTTTGGCCCTAGCGCACGTTGGGCAGGATGCTACGTATGCTTTCACGTCTCGCCTGAGTGCGGGCCACCAGAATTGACGCCGTGTTAGGTGTAGGGTCTTGAGGAACCCAAAGTGTCCCGCTTGTTTGGCATCGTGTGACCTATGCAAGATCGCTTGGCGTTGCGAGTCCGGGACATAGATTCTGCCTTCCCCCCATGCCAGGTCCTGTGCCATCGTTACCTTGTCGGGGTTTGCCAGGAACCAGGGGTCGGTTTTGTGGGCGGCGGCGATGTCCGTGCGTATTCCCCCTGGTAGTTGCGGTTGGCTTCGTCTGGTCGCCGGTTGTCCCGCCGTCGGTTGCGCCGTAGAGTCGAGCTGTCTCCGAGCGCCGCTTCGGGTGGTCATGGCCATCCCCAGTTGCGAGGCGGATAGGACCGTCCCAATGGTGTCTGGGGCGGGCTCTTCGTCTTGGGGCAGTCGGGAGAGGGCGTCGGCCAGGAAGTTCTTTTTGCCCGGCATGAACTTCAGCTGGAAATTAAAGCGGCTGAAGAATTGGGCCCATCGGACCTGTTTTGGGCTGAGGCGTCTGGGCGTTCGGAGGGCCTCGAGGTTCCGGTGGTCGGTCCAGACCTCGAATGGTTGGGTGGCTCCCTCGAGTAGGTGTCGCCATGTTTCTAGCGCCGATTTTACCGCGAAGGCTTCTTTCTCCCAGACGTGCCATCGCCTTTCTGTCTCGGAAAACTTCCTCGACAGGTAGGCGCATGGTTTCAGGAGTCCCGTGGGGTCCTTTTGGAGTAGGATGGCCCCCAGGGAGAAGTCTGAGGCGTTGGCTTGGACCACGAACGGCCGTTCTGGGTCCGGGTGCGCGAGGATTGGCTCCGTGGTGAACAGCGCTTTCAGCTTGTTGAATGCGGTCTGGCACGCGGGAGTCCAATTCAATACTGTGCCCGGGTTCTTGGCGCGTCGGGTGTCCCCCACCCCTTTGGTTTTGAGGAGGTCTGTTAGGGGGAGGGCTATCTCTGCGAAACCCTGGGCGAATGACCTGTAAAAATTCGCGAAGCCGAGGAAGCTCTGGAGTTGGCGTCTGTTGCGGGGGCGCTCCCAGTTTAGCACCGCCTCGACTTTTGCGGGGTCCATTTCTATGCCGTCCCCGGAGATTCGGTACCCCAGGTAGTCTAGGCGCGCTTTATGAAATTCACACTTTGTAGGTTTGGCATAGAGCTGCGCCCTTCTGAGCTTGTCGAGGACTTGCCTGACTAGGGTCACATGTTCCTCGTGCGTTTTAGTGTAGATAAGGACGTCGTCTATGTAGACAAGGACCCCTTTGAACAGGTGTTCATGCAGTACCTCATTGATGAGCTGCATAAACACCCCAGGGGCCCCCGCGAGTCCGAACGGCAGCACTTTGTACTGGAAGGCGCCTAGGGGGCAGTAGAATGCAGTCTTCCATTCGTCCCCCTCCCTGATTCGGATGCGATAGTACGCCTCGCGAAGGTCCAATTTGGAAAAGACTTTGCCCGTCGACAGGTGGGCGAGCATGTCCTTCACCAGGGGTAAGGGCTATTTGTTGGACAGGGAAGCCGCGTTTAGGCCCCGGTAGTCGGTACAGAGCCGTAGGGTGCCGTCTTTCTTCTCCCGGAATAAGACGGGGGCTCCGACCGGTGAGCATGCTGGCTCTATGAATCCCCTCTCTAGGTTTTTATCGATGAACTCCCGGAGGGTTGCCATCTCCTTCGGGGTCATCGAGTAGATCTTCGGTCTAGGTAAGGGGACGTCGGGCAGCAGGTCGATCCGGCAATCCGTCTTGCGGTGGGGGGGTAGTTGGTCAGCTTCCGCCTCTCCGAAGACCTCGGAGAAGTCGGCGTATTGTTCCAGTAGGTCTGCTATGGTAGCGGCGTTGTCCTGTGTAGTCGCCTCTGCTCGTCCCACAGTGGGGTTGGTTCTGCCCGCTGGAACTGGTGCCCGATACTCGCCGTCGCCAAATGTGAAGGTGCGGGTCTCCCAGTTGATGCGCGGGTTGTTTGTTGCGAGCCATGGCATTCCCAGGACTGCAATGGGCCGTCCGATGTGAGTGACGACAAACGATGTGCGTTCGGTGTGAGTGCCCATTTGCAGGGTGACTGGCTCGGTTTGCATCGTAGCTGGTTTCCCTCCCGCTGTAGAGCCGTCCAGCTGGTAGAATGCCAACGGCGTGGGGAGGGGGAAGCAGCGGAGGTCGAGTTTGGCGACTAAGTCAGGGTGGATGAGGTTTTTTGAGCACCCCGAGTCCACTAGTGCCGCGGCCGTGGTGGCTCCGTTGCCGGCAGAGAGTTTAATTGCCGCCATTATTACGGAGCTTTCGCCGTTCCGTCGAGGTGGTCCGCGGTGTTGTCCCACCGCCTGCCTCGCAACGCATTTCAGGGCAGGCGGGGAGCTTTTCCCGCCGGCTGGTCTGGGTCTACGTTGTCCTCTTCCCCCCAGTAGGCGTCCCAGCCTTCCTCTGGTGTCGCTGTGGCTACGGTCATTCGGCGGTGAGGGGGCGGCACCGGGTTAGGTGGTTTGGGGCTAATTTTCGGGGTCGGTTTAGGCGCACTGGTCGGCAGTCGGTTGGCGAAGCAATCCGCCGTCTTGTGCCCTAGTTTGCCACACCTCCCACAGGGCTCCCGATTGAATTTCTTCTTTGGGTATGTGGGGCCGGCCGTCCCCATGTGTGGTGCGGGTACCTTTTTGCAGCTGTAGTTCGCGTCTTCCGTAGTTGTCATGAGGAAGGTGCGGTGCGCGTGTTCGGCTTTCCCCGCGAGGTGGATCCACCCGTGTAGCGTTTCTGGGTCGTCGCGGTAGAGGGCCCATTGGAGTACGTCGCGGTTGAGCCCCCTTTTGAACATTTCCAGCAGGGTGGTCTCGGACCAGTCGCTGACCTTCCCCGCGAGGGCTTTGAACTCAAGGGCGTAGTCTGGGACAGTGCGTGTGCCCTGTTTAAGTCTTTGGAGTGCGCTTTTCGCCCTCACTTTGGCTAGTGGGTCTTCGAAGTAGTTTTTCATCTCATTGATGAAGGTGGGGAAGTTGGCGAGGGCGGGGGAGCTGGACTCGTACAGTTGGACGTACCAGTCCGCCGCCCTGTCTTGTAATTTGATCGCCACGGCGGCGATTTTGTCCGCTTCGGAGTCGTAGGAGTGTCCGTGCCTCCCCATGAACTCCCTGGCGTTCGTTATAAAGAACGACAGTTTCGTGGGGTTCCCATCAAAGAAGATGGGGAAGTCCTTTGGGGCCCGGGCGTTTTGCGCGGCCCTTCCTCTCGCTTCCCGGCCTGTGGTGTCGTCCGCCTGGGCCGTCTGCTGACCTTCATTTGGCCCGTGGGAGTTTGGTGCTTCGCTCGGGGTGTGGGCCTGTGCGGGGACGTCGTTGGGCGGTGCGGGGGGCATGAGCGACTGAAGCATGGTCCGGAGTTCCTCCAGTTGGGTCCGCATGGCCGCGAGTTCAGCTCGTGCTTCCTCGTCCACGGTCCGCGCCTCCGCTGGGGCCGGTTCCGTCGGTGTGTCGGCGGGGGTGGGTTGCTGGTGGGGTTCAATCTCCCTCTGCCGTTGGTCCGCTTCCTCCGCCGTCTGTTGGGTGTCTCCATCGTCCTCCTCCGTGCTGACCGCCGTTGGGCTGTCGCTCCACGCCCGTTGCTGGGGTGCGATGTGAGGCGCGGGGTCCTCCGCTGGTTTCGGAAGGTATGTTGCTCCCTCCCGCGGTCGGGTTGCCTCCGTCGCCATCTCCCCTTGGGGTTGGAGCTGAGGCTCGGGTCGGGTGGGGTGGGCGTCCATGGCTCCGGGAGTCCGCGGTGCCTCTGGCCTCGGTCGGTCCTCCTCTGTTTCTCGCCGTGCGGCTCGCCCTCCTTGTCCGCGTCGCTCCGGCTTCATTTTTCTGGTCTTCTCGCCGTCTATTCCTCCCGCGGCTCGTTGTTGTCCGGTGGGGCTCGGTGAGGCTGAGTTTATGACTCTCAGCTTTATGTCATGCGCTGCCTACCTCTGAATAATGCTCAGACACTGGTTCGATGGAACAGGCTCTGGTTTATTCACAGCGCAGGTACAGCATCAGAAAAAAGCTGAGAGTGACAGGAGCGCGCCGGTGCGGGGTTTAAATACCCCGCGCCGGTCAGCGCCCCCTCACTCGCGGTCACGTCACCCCCCTTTGTCCAATACGTTGACTTGCCGGTGGGTGAGAGGTTGCGAGGCCCCGCTGGCGTTCCGGGATCGCCCATCATCGGTTTCTCTATTCCTCCGGTGATTGCTGTCAGCTGGGCGATCTCCGTTGTATTAGCGCTAATGGCTTGGGTGTGCTCCGCGATCCGTTTAGCTATTGTTTCTTGACCTTCAGTCGTTGTGAGTTGATGGCTACTTATCTTGAGCCCCTTCCCCTGTTTCCTTGCTATTGTCATGTGTGCCATTGCGCTGATGACTTCAGCTCAACGGCACTCATGACAAAACCCCTTACTCGCTCTGACCGCTGGCATGATCAACCTCCGCCGCCTCCTCCCATCATGATTGACGGGCAACAACTCTTTGAAGTAAAGGAAATTCTTGACTCTCGCCGACTTCGCAACACACTGCAGTACCTAGTTCGCTGGAAACATTTCCCCCACCCGGAATGGGTGGCTGCTCACGATGTCGCTTCCCCTATTCTTGTTCATCGTTTTCATAACACTTACCCTTCCAAACCAGGTCCATAAATTGTTTTTTTGGGGGGGCAGTATGTCATGTTCACCGTTTCAATGTGCTTGGTACATCGTAACGCTTCGCATGTCATTTGCCTGATACGTGTTTGCTCTCGGGAGAGGGGAAGATTCCTCATCAGGGAGGTGTTATCTGTTGGCTGCTGGATTGGAATGTGTTTGGGTTATCTCATGTGTTCAAGGTTGCTTTCCCAGGATGTGTGGAAAATGGTTACCAGCACCTGGGAGGGGGGTGGTTGCTATGGCTGGTAGGGGGGAGGGATCACGTTTGGAGCCGAGGGTTTTTAGTTTGTATTTGGCACGCTTTTAGTCATTCTCAGCTTTCTCTGTATCTGCCATGATTTCCCTAATAAATCAGATTTCATTTAAGTAACCTCTTGTGAGTCTGAGTGTTTGGGAGAGGCAACCATTACAACCATTCAAATTCATTAGGAAAGGAATACACGTGCCAGGGGCTTAAATGTAGGGTTAGTTTAAGATGTATTTCAGTTAGTGAGGTCAGGACTGTTCTGCAAGAAAACCAGATGATTTGAGGAATATCTTTACATGCACAAAATAAGCTTTCTTGCATTCTGCATAGATGCAAAAATACACAAAGTGTTTTTTTTTTAATCATATGGCATAGCAGTTCAGTGTTCATGCTGCTTTTCTTGCTGGGAAATCCTTGTGAGGTCCAGCAGCCAGATGTGTAGACTATTTAGCTGTGTCAAGTCACGTTGCCCAGGGTGCACCACGAGGAGGCTAGTCTACATTGCACCGAGTTGGGCTGAGAGAGAGTGGCTGGCCCAAGGTCACCCAGCCAGCTTTCATGCCTGAGGCGGTACTAGAACTCACAGACTCCTGGATTCTAGCCCAGAACCTTAGCCACTAGACCAAACTGGCTCTCACAAAAAGTGGTTACAACCCTATCTAAAAGAGGTTTCATCTTAATCCCTGAACTCCATCTTCTATTTACCACCAGTATCTTCATTTTGTCTGAATTTAATTTCAGATTCTTCTCCATCATCTACCCTTTACTGGATTTAGGCAACATGCAAGTGGACTGATTGTTAGGCAGTAGGGAGCGACAGAGCTGGGTGTCATTAGCACAGCAATGGCACCTTGAGTGCCATCCTCCAGTGACTCCATATAAATGTTAAATGGCATACAGGACAAGATAGAACTGTGTGGGACTCTAGAGGTCAGTGGCTTCAGTTGTAGAAAAGTAGTCACCTTCCAGACTCATCCCGACAGGCAGAACCAGAGCATCTGAAAAGCAGTGCTGCCCAAGTCACTAAGGTAGCTGACAATCAAAAAATGGACTGATATCAAAAGTCATTGAGAGGTCAAGGAGAACTGGCAGGGCCATATCCCCAACCAAAACCCAAGCTGAAAGGGGCCAGATAATCGGTTTTATCCAAATGCATCTGGAGACACCCTACCCAAGATTGGAATCTGGCCTATAGTTATAAAGATCTTCCAAGTCAAAGGAGGACGTTTTCCATAAAGGTTGGGAGGATTTGTGAACCCATCTAGTTTGATTCTTCAGGTTGTTGAATTTCCCTTTGGTAGGATCTGTTTTATGTTTTATTTTGTTTTATGATTGGGGTTGGATGTGTGTGTATGTGTGTATGTATGTTGTTGTTTTACTTGTATGCTGCCTTGCCATCCATTTTTGAGAAGCTGGCTATATAAATTGACTAAATAAATAAATAAATAAACAATCCATAAAATTGGATTAGTTAACTAAGCCATGGTTCAGCTAACCTGGGAAGCATATCCTACAAACCCAGCAGGTCATGTAAAGACAGGCAACTCTGATTTTACAAGATCTTTTATTCTTCTTTATCTATTACCTAAACCACCCAGAGTCCCTCATTTTGGGGGGAGATGGGCAGAAATAAAAATTTGATAAAACAAACAAACAAACAAACAAATCTTACATTTATATCTTGTCTCTCTTCCAGGAGATAAAGGGGTTCTCATTTTTATCTTTGCAACCACTGGGTAAGGCCCAAGGTTGTCCAGTGAAGAAGAGAGGGTATTTGTCAGTTCAATTCAGGCAGCAAAATATTTGGCCAATCAATGTTTCAGTTTCTTTCTCTCTCTACCCCTAACCTGTTTGTTGTGGTCTCTGCCAATTAGTTAAACTCTTTCATGAACTGAGTGCTGTGAAAGAAGGCATGATGAATGAGAGCTTGCCTTTGCATTTGATCTGATAATCCTAGAGTTAGAAAGAGCCCTTCAGGCCATTAAACACACTCCCTGCTCAGTGCAGGAATCCCAGAGATGGCTGCATGGCCTCTCTTTGAACACGCCCAGTGACTGCTGCCATCACTCTACTGTTCTACTGTTACAAAGTTCTTTTAGTCATTAAAGAAGAATCTGCCTTCTTATAACTGAAATCCACTATTTTGTATCCTGCCTGCTGGGATTACTGAAAACAGTTTTGACCATTTTCCTTCTGGGTGTTTTCTCCCATGTATTTCTCTTCTTAAGATTACATTTCTTGTCCCCCAGTCATCCTTGTTGCCCTTCTCTGAATCTGTTCCAGTTTGAAGCTTTTTTAAAGCATGGTGCCCAGAAGTGGGATCTAACAAATGCAGAATGAAATAGAACAATTACTGCCTGTGATTTGGAAACCATGCTTCTGTGATGCATGTGGCCTAAAATTGCATTTACCTTTTTTTGCAGCCACATCATACTGCTGACTCATATTAAATTAGTTACCAACTACTATATCAAGATTTTTTCCATAAATACTGTTACCAAGCCAAGTATCTCCAATCCTATACATGTGCATTTGATTTCGGTTTTCTAAGTAGAGAATTTTGCATTTGTCTCTGTTAAATTTCATTATGCTATTTTCATCCAATTTCTCCAAAGTATCAAGATTGCTTTGAATGTTATTTCTCTCTTCTAGGTTATCCCACCCTATACTGTGTCACTGCAAATTTGATAAACATTCCCTCTATATCTTCATCCAGATCAGTATGAAAAATACTGAAGACTGCAAGGCCCAGGATGGAACATTGTGGCAACTCACATAATACCTCACTCCATTTTGATGAGGAATCATTGATCAGCACTCTTTGAGTACAATTTTCAAACCAGCTTCTTTCTTCTTAATTGTCATACCATTTAGCCTTCATTTAATTAGTTTGCTAATCAGAACGTCATGAGATAGATAGATGATAGATAGATAGAAAGGAATATAACTTTCTTTATGACTGTGATGACAAGGAATTCTAATCACATTCTAATGCACATGCACAGAACTCCTTTCAGACCATGATCTCAACAAGCAAAAGCAGGGAGTCATATCAGGATAGACCAGTATGCATCGCTTCAGCCACAATTAACATCACCATGCATTCTAGTTTAGGAAAATGTTTAAAGAGGGGGTTTAGGACCTATTTTCAGGACTGATCATTAAACCATACAGGCATTTATGGAATGGGTAAAAACCTTTAAATTGGATGTAATCACAGTCAGTAGACCCACTGAAATCTTTGGAATTTGTGTCAAATTAGTCATGCCTAACTTAAATCCCACTGTTTTCGGTAGGTTCACTGTATGTATAACTAATTCTAAGTCAAATTAAATTGGGCTGCCCTCAGAGTATAAACAGTGGCGCAAAATGAAATGTTGAGACAAGATAATTATACAGAAATGGCAAGCAGCAAACATGATTCACACCATTAAAAATTCTGTCTGCCTATTTTTATTTAGAAGATTGCTTCCCCTTCCCAACACCTTCTGTTAAGATACCATTCTAAAAGGCTGGATTCAGACTTCAGCATTTAAGAGTTACTTGACAATTATGTGAAAAAGCAGAAGGGATCCAGTAGGTGAAATGTTTTTCAATAAAAATTGTTTGTCTGAAAAGGTGTTACCAGACTCCTTCTAGTTTTTGGCCACCATAGACCACAGGTCTCCTTCTAATATGGTAGTTATGGACATGATGAGACCCACAGAGTTACAATGGTAAAAATAAAATTAAGCTTGCTTTGATTTTTTGTTTGTTTGTTTCTATTGTCTTGCTTGAGCATTCTGACCCATCCTTTTGCTGCCAATGACAGATTTGTGGTTAAGATATTGTAGCCAACGGTTATAAATAGGCACAGAAGCCACTGTGCAAGGAACAAACAGGAATACAGACTTGCAGACTTTAAACCATCTTTTCTTTATTTTGTTAATTATGCTAAGATAAAGTTGTTCCTAAATAGGCTTGTATGACATAATAGTCTTTTTAGAAAATGATATGGAAGAATTTTATCAGAGCATAAATATTGTATTTCAATGATTCGGTCTCATTTGTGCTTGCAAAGTTCAAAAGATTTAGAAGTTTGGGAGAACGGGGGGGGGGGGGGGAATGGTTGCTGTGCTTTTTTTGTGTGAAATGGACTTCACTTGAAAAGACAGAAATCTGATGCCTCATACAAACTCAGTATGGTAAAGGGAGGGGTTTTAATGCCTCTGCCATTATATCAGCAACTAAAGCAGATCAGGCATTTAAGTGACCCAAATCACAAACTTAGCTTCACAAAGCAGCACAAACTTTTATCCAGCCAACAAACCGAAGATGGATGGATGGATAGATGATTGATAGATAGATAGAGAATGTTTACAGCTCTCCCTTCCCCATATTCCAATCATTTGAGAAATATATCAGAACATTATGCCTACATTCCAGGAGTGGGTTAATTTAGTTGAGGAAGCAACAGCAATAGTTTAATCACAACCATTCCCCTGGGCAATTTAGCATAATTTCCTCATCATGAATGGTAAGATGCAATATAACAAATGTTCAGTCATATGGCAGCTACAAAATGATATGAAGTCAACTGAAGTGAACAGCCCTTTCCATATTCAAAAATTTTAAAAAGTTTGCATCTACATATCTAGCCCAACTGTGTTTTGATATTTGCCTCTGGCAAATATTTAAAAAGAAAACTAACCTTTGGCTTTGTCACAGTATTTTTTAAAAAGAAAATAATAGAGTGGTTTACACATTGTGCTAAGCCATAGTTTGTTTATCTATGTTTTGTTGACTAAGCCACAATTATCCAAATTCACATATCACACTAAACCATAAACCATATTTTGCAAATTTCCATTCACAAATTTCACTAAATGAAAACCAAATTAATATTATGGTTTAGGAATATATAAACTCAGTGACTTCCAGGGGAGGTATGGCAAACTGAAGGCTGAGCCAAAAACCAAGGAGCCAGTGAATACACTGGTTCTTGGAACCTCTCCAGATAAGGAGAGGATGGGAGATCATCCACATGTGCTCCAGATGGCTGCTCCCCACAAGGAGACCACATGTCCTAACAGTCAGAAATCACGCTGAGACGAGGAGTAGGTTTCTAGTGTTTATTACTGCTACATAAAACAGAATCTAACAAACTGAAGAACCGTGGGAAAAACCCAGACAGATAAACCCCAAAAGTTAAGGCGGGTCTGATCTGTGTCTCTTTGAATGGCTGCTTAATTCCTCAGTACTACGCATGCATTTTCACCCCTGGATAGAGGCCCCCTCCTGCTCGCCATCAGTACTCATGACACCACAGGACAGTGGTTTTCTGTGGGTGAGAATGCTGGGAGAGGACGGGATTAGCCATCTTTCACACAACTGCAGTGGAGACTTTTAAAGGACACTAAATTTGCAAACCTCGCTTTCTAATCACATTTGGAAATTGCTCATTAACTACTTTAAGCTATTAGAGACCTTCAGAATGACAAGTTTGAAAATGCTGGGTGAGTCTGCCTTTAATCCTGAATGAACGAAAATTTTAACAGTAATCTTAAGAATTTAGAGGAATGTTGAACAGCAAAAGGCTAAATAAGATTGTGATCTTAGAAAGTTATAAATGGACTAAAAGTCCAGATAAAATTGGTATATTGAAACTTTTACAATAAGATTTTGGAATTAATTATAAAGTACAGACAGCTTCTTGTGGGAAGTTATCCATGTGTTTTGTAAAAACCAAAACAGGATCACAACTGGGGCAGACACTTTTAAAGAACACTAAATTTGCAAACCTCACTTTCTAGTCACATTTGGAAGTGGCTCATTAACTACTTTTAAGCTATTAGAGACCTTCAGAATGACAAATTTAAAAAATGCTAGGTGAGTCTGCCTTTAATCCTGAATGAAAGAAAATTTCCAAAAGAAAAAAGATCCTTTGGTTTTTACAAGACACAACATAGATAAATAATTCCATGATTACAAAAACTGGAAACCAGAGGAGGCTAAAGATTTTAGGTAGAAGAAAGATATCAGGCCTGCAAGATAGTACAAAATGTTGTGACAATAAAAATACTGAAGGAGACTTTTGAAGTATGGAGTCAGAAATTAGTAGCCACAGTATCAACAGTGTCAATAATGATGTCTGCTTCTATGGATAGACTATGTCCAAAAGATGTTATTGAAGAAATGTCAGATGTAGGACAAATTTTATCTGACAAGATAGAGATGGCACTGAAAGTGGATTTACAACTGACAGGCTGAGAATGATTTAGAAAAGGATGTTTCAGTGAATCTACAAAAGAAACTGGCTGAGGTTTTAAAATTTAAAAGGGAAATACAAATGACAAATCAAGAGAGTGCCCTGGATCTTCCGGTGGGAATATGGAGGTCTGAACAGCTGTGCTCGCGGGCTCCACAAGCAGAACTGACTTTGTGGCAAATTTTAGGGCTCAGGCAGGTTTTTCCTGAAGTGTTTTTTCAGAGAAAGGAAAACACTTGGAACCACCCCATCTGTCCTCAGGAAGGCTACTTGCAGCCAGAAAATTACAAACAGTGTTCATGATTAACTAGTAAGAACAGCCTGGAGGCGGGGGCATCATCATTTCCAAGCCACGCTGTAGCCTTAAAGGAACATTAAGACCGGCCACCCCATTTCTAAATCACCCAATTTATTTTTCTTTTAAGTTGTACCCCAAGAGAGGCTTTCTACAGCAAGAAGAAATGGGCTCTCTTGCTGCTTATCATTATTTCTGTGATTAACTTCTTTAAATCTTTTTTTGAGTTTTGGATTTTGTTTTCCATCCAAATTCTAAGGAGAATTTATTTTGTACTAAATTCTAAGATTTTAGCATTTTCCTACACATTGAATCTGCTGTTTTGAGCTTTCAGCTTTTTGCTACTACTTTCCCTGGGGAACTGTCTGTTATCTACTTTCACTTCTGTAAACACGTTCTGGAAATTTTCCATTATCCCCCACTTTCACTGGTTAAGTACCTAGGGGGTGCCATAATTACTGCAAGAGTCATGGAGGATTTCAATCAGACTTTCTCAGATTTCCATCGAGACCTCAAACAGATTCTTTTTGATTCCTGTCAAGTTTTTATGCAAGGTATTCAGGATATCATGGAAAATATGAGGTCTAAATGTGCCATCTGGTTGGTGATGTTGTGGAAGAAACTGAACAATTCAACAATGATAGAAATGTTTCCTCTAATAATGAGATTGGGGCTTCTGTTGAAACACTGGATGAAGATCACACAGTTGAGTTTAAGAAATTACAGGGACAGATTGAATTGCAAGTCATAAATGAAATCAATTTTCTGTTGAAATGTTGTGGAAAAGAAGGGGTTATTATGTATGGGAGGTTTTTTATTGAGAAGTCACAGTTTTTAAGGGGGCAGTTGGGCTCTTTGATCTCTTTATGAAAAAAGCTCTGTGTATATTGTGGGGATAAATAAATGTTCTGGTACATTTTAAAATGGGGTAAGGGCTTAAGAATATCTATCTGGATTGTTTTTAGGGTTTGTTTGACCTCAGTTATCTTTAAGGATTTGGATTAAGAGTAATAGGGTATAATAATAAATGCTTGGTTTTAGGCTTTTAAGATTATTAAGGAATAAAAAAGAGATAATAAATGTTTGGTTTTAGGTTTAATATGATGAAGATTAATAATTGTTTTATAATTAACTATAATGGCAGATAATTTATATGTTTTGTTAGTTTGATTTTTATTATAGTAGACAAAAATGTATAGAATAGTAGTAGAAAGGAAATACTTAAATAAATGTTATCCTTGGAGGGGGGAGTTGATTAGGAGGGGTGTGTTTGTGTGTTTGTGTGTTTGTGTGTGTGAGTTTCATATTTATTTGTTAATATTTTTTTAACTTATGTAAAGAGGTGGACATACCTAGACATACAGGCAGTAGGATAGATAGTTGTTGGTAAATGATAAAAGCAAACAAATTATAAAAATATAAAAATCAATAATAAGATCACCCTAAAGTAATGAAATAGCAATAAAAGACTGGAGTATTTCTGGAGACATTTGTCTATATTTATTTTTAAATATTTTATATCTCACTTTTGGTCTTCAAAAGGCTTTCTGGAAGGGCTTCCTACTACAATCATAGACTGGATATTCCCACCTGAATGAATTAGGAACCCACCTCTCCAGGAATTCTCATTTTCATATCCTCAATATAGTACTTTAGGAGTTACAAGGTGCATCTCCCATATGGTAGCTCTTCACCAAGGACATTTGGTGAGGGAGAGTGAGACCCCTTACTTCATTTCCATCCAGTCTGTCATTCTTGCCATCTTTCATCTTTTTAACTTCTTTTTAATTGGTTTTATTGTAATTTCTTTGTTTTGATTGTTGTGAGTCACTCAGAATTGTTGGGAGTGGGGCAGCATACAAATTTAATAATAAATAATTATATAAATAAATGGTAGCAGATATAATCCCATAATATATCTCTTGAGAAAGAGCCTTCACATAGAAAGTTTTTGCAACCATTGATATATGTGCTATTTTCCAAACATTTTTGAAGTGTAATCATGGTTGATCTCAATAATGTAATCCCACATGTGGTGGAGACTGATGACATGGGCTTGAGAGCTAGCCTGCCCTTAAGGGCAAATATGATGTTGAGGTTTTTTGATAGAAGCCAGACTCATCAGCATCTCTCTCAGAACAGCCTGAATGCATGCATACAAGTCATTCAAGCAAAAATAGAGGACTCAAGATAGAAAGTCTCCTAATTTGAAAACTTTCAGTCCATTTTGAAGAGACCTAGATCACTTCAAATTAAATATTTCATTGAAAAAGCAGTTTGCCACTAGCAAATGACCAGCTGTTACTGCTTGGGAACAAGAGATTGAATTGTTAAGCAGAGGAAAACTACATACCCCATCTCACTTAGCTATCATTTCCTTTTGTTGGGAATATCATTTATAACTAAGGAAAGGCTGACAAGTCCACAGCAACTAGATGACTTGGGACAATCTGTTAAAGTGAAATGAAGCCATATGGTCCCCATTCCGCAGGTTTGAGGTCAAACATGAACAGAAGACACCTTAGTTCATCACTGGCTTCTCTATGACAAAAAATGTGAATGTCTTCATCCTTGATTTTTAAGAGCTGGGTTGGGGGCTTTTTTGGATAGGGATGGGTTGGTTGATAGGGGTTTCCTTATTGGTTTACAAGCAAAGTAAACAACTCTCTCCCTTGCATGTGTGGGTCATGTAGGTGTGTGTGTATTATGCATGCATGTATGAATGTGTTATGTGCTGTTGGAAACTGTTACCCAGGGAAATATAAACCAGCTACTTGTTTAATGTTCTCCATTTGCCCTATGAGGCAAAAACTACTTTCCATAAGGTCAGGTATAGTTTATATACACAGGCATGGATACACTGCCTCATTGAGTTAGTAGACATGTATGCAGGAAGGGAAAATGAATGCCACAAGCAGGACTGTGTTCAGAACTGACGTATTTTGACTGCTAACAATTTCTGTTAGAGGAACATTGAAGGGAAATGAGAAAATGACTAACATTCTTAGATAGCACAGAAACAATCTATGCGTTCAAAATTTGTCACAAAACAGAAGACCACAAGTCTAGC
This sequence comes from Candoia aspera, assembly GCF_035149785.1. Classification (NCBI taxonomy): domain Eukaryota; kingdom Metazoa; phylum Chordata; class Lepidosauria; order Squamata; family Candoiidae; genus Candoia; species Candoia aspera. The sequence continues at coordinate 163,375,351 of NC_086153.1, read as the reverse complement.
ATCTCCATCCAAATCCAGATATAATACTTGAACAACTGTCTCTGAATACTACATCAAAATCTCAGCAAGTCAATAAACGCATAATGAGAAACAAACATCAAAGAACATTGGAACTTCCTTTATACAGAATCAGTCCATTCTTTCATAGAGATTACAACTGTCCACAGCAATGTATGGCCCTCCAGATGTTGGTGAACATGATCTCCCATTAGCCTGAGTTAGGATGGCCAAGGATGAGCAATAATGGGAATTGCAGGCAAATAACATTCAGATGTTGCATGTTACCCATGCAGACTGGAAATGGTTTCTCAGGGTTTCAGATAGAGGCCAAAGCAGCCCCCCCCCCTTTTTTTTAATCGTATGGCATAGCAGTTCAGTGTTCATGCTGCCTTTTCTTGCTGGGAAATCCTTGTGAGGTCCAGCAGCCAGATGTGTAGATTATTTAGCCGTGACAAGTCACATTGCCCAGGGTGCACCATGAGGAGGCTGTTCTACATTGCACTGAGTTGGGCTGAGAGAGGGAGACTGGCCCAAGGTCACTCATCCGGCTTTCATGCCTAAGGCAGGACTAGAACTCACAGACTCCTGGTTTCTAGCCCAGCACCTTCACCACTAGACCAAACTGGCTCTCAGCATCTCCCTGATAGCTGGACAAGAAAGCACCTCCTTTTTGTAAAGAGGTGAAATGTAGTAAAGTCCCTTGTTACAGAAGCTCCATTCAGGAAGATATAACAGTATGTGACATATCTTAGAATGCTTCCAGATAAACTGCTTCTAGCACAATCAGTCAAGATATTATGCAGCAACTCCATGTTTCCCATGCAACAATTTTTCTGTGAAATACAGATATCAAAGAAGCCATTGGAAATATGAGAGTATCACAAGGGGTTTTTAAATTTGGCTTTTAAAAAAGGGGGGAGGGTCTTACAATAGCAAAAGCTTAGAATAGTGAAAATAAGACCTACAAATAATAAGTATTATACATACAATTCCAGTGACAGATAAACAGTGCTTCATTCTCTAAAATTATCCATAGATTGGTACTCTTGGCAATCCAAAACATTAGTCATTATTGCAATTTGCCAAAACCTAGTAAGATAGTCATAAACTTTTGAGGTTGTAGCGCATCTCCACTTGGCTGCCAGATTTATTCTTGCAGCACCTAGTATATTTACTAAGATGTCATAGATTTCCTCCCTCCTTCTTAAGTCACATAAGCAGATGATCATTCAATCCTTACACAATTCATACACTTTCATCTTTAGTGGAACTAATTCATGAGCATTTCCCAACCTGGTTCCCTGAAGGTTTGTTAGGACTTCAGCAATCAACCAGCTGGAAGCTGATGTCTCAGTACCTCTGGAGTGAACCAGGTTGGAGATGTTTCAGCTAAGAGCTGGAATTCAAAGAACAGCTATGAATCAAAGAGCTACATCAAATGTGCCCAAGAGATTGGGAATCCATGTGGTGACTGTTGCAGATACACTGCAAAACTCCACACTTCAATACTTTTCCACCTGAGCTTACAGAACTTATCTTGGTCATGGGATCTTCCTCAACACACACACACACACACACACACACTGAGAAATACATTCCTGGACAGAGGAAAACTTGAGCATGTTATGTATGGATCAAAATAGTACAGGATTATCTGCCACTGCACTACACTGAGAGTACTGTACACGTTTAATTTTGTCACTTTCTAAAAGTCAGCAATGTTTTGTTTTAGCTGGCAGTGACATAAAACTTGGGCTATACTGTCCAACTCTTATACAGAACAAAATAATCTCCAACCAATTTGCCCAATATAAAAAGAGCACATTATTCCTTTGGTTTGGCTATATCTGTCTTCTCCCACTTGTAATCTAAAACTTCAGTACTGGGCACTAAAAACTGCTGTCAGAGCAGAGATGCTTGCCTTGCAAAATAATATTGCTGCAAAGTCAAAATGTCTCATTTAAATTTGGTCTAGCCTCATTGATCCAACAAATTGCCTGGAGACTTAAATTCTTTGGAAAGTCAACAATACAAATAAACACAAATGTTGTTTGCAGTAGTGCAGCACAGATCACCATGAATCTGTATAATATATGGATACTGTGGTGCAGTCATTGAAAAAAGGAAAAGGCTATAGTTATGGGTTATGTTAAGCTTATGGTGTATGAGTGTCTATGGTTATATATGTATAAGAATGGTGTGGTGTATCTCCATCATTCCCATACCACTGTGATGATATGGTTTACTTGCTATTCATTATCTCCTCAAGAAGACTATTGTTCTGGGAATGGGATCAAAACTAGAAGTTCATCCAAGCATCCCAAAGATGTCCCACTAACCATTTTTAGAGGTCACGTCTTTGCCTCATTCCCTGCCAATGCAGAGGCACCTTACATTCATCTTTAGCTGTTCCAACATCACAATGTTTGTCCTCTTCTCCTGACAGAAGTTGTACTATACAACCATTCCACACAATCTCATTGACAATGTTGGCAAGGATGTGGTCAGGAGATGAGATCAGCCCAATCCCTATTAGCCACTTTAAGCTGCTACAGGCACCCCTGCTCCTCCAGTCACTTAGCGCTCCCCTCTAGGGCCATTTTGGCATGGGCCACAGGGCAGATTAGGCCCCTGGCTTCTACAGAGGCATCACAAAGCACCATTCAGGGATGATGCAGGCCCCTTATATACTAACGCATAGCATACTGTATTTCTGGAACAGCAGTAGACATACTCGTTTAGGGGTACTCCAAAAAAGTAGTAGACTTCTGCTTAAAACCAAAAAGACAATTTAAACTAGAAAAGAGTCAAGTTCTGATGGCTGTGTACTGCTGGCTCTGTTCCAAATGAGTACAATTCATATTTTCCCACTGCTTCTGCTGAAAAAAAGTTTCATATGGGCATGTTTTCTACTACTTTCATTACTCTGTAGGGGTACTTTGGCATACTCTAACACTATTATGCATACTCCATGAGATACTTCTTGCTACAGTTTGGGATATTTGGGAACTAGAATGTAAGTAATAAGAATTCTGCCAGTTTGCCCTTCTAGCCTAAGTGACAACCTAAAGGTGCAGCTGAGAGGTGAGGTAGAAGGAAGCAACTGCATCTGGGATCTATCACGCTGGCTGTTTCTAAAAGAGGTCTCCAGGTCTTTTGAAAGACTGGTAAACCTGGGTTCAAAAGCAGCCCAGCTGACAGATCAGTGGAGCAGAGGATAGGCCCAGGATGAAATGAGAAGGAACACTCTCTAGGTAGTATGTTAGCTCCTTCCTGATTCATCACGTGCCCCACCTCTGCCCCACTGAACTATCACCTGGACTACCTTTGGATGTGGCTTTACTGGTCTTGCAGAAGACCTCTAGAGTTGTCTTCATACATAGCCCGAGGAACAGGTTACCACAGTCCTGTGACTTGGGAGGCTCGAAAGTAAATGAAGCCTCCATCCCAGGCACCCACCTACACTTGCTCAAACAGTCCCTACCACAAGTTGACAAGAGTGATTGGTGATGATACTTTCCACCAGCAGGTGACACTGGTGAGAGGGGAGGCAAACCAAGAGAATCCACCAATCACTGTCCTTAAATAGTCCTGTAGTAAAGTTATAAGGCAGGGTGTCAGGCTCTGCCCGCAATCGAGTAAAGACACAGACGCTAGCGTAGGCTTAGGTTCTGGCTTTATTGAGGAACAGAGTGCATGCCTTTAAAAAGCTGAGAGTGAGGGGAGCGCGCCAGAACGGGATTTAAATAGCCCGCGCCGGTCAGCGCTCCACCCCTCCTTATTCCAGGTGCATCCCACGAGTCCCACCGGTTTCGTCCCTGTCAGGTGAGAGGTCATTCAGCCCCCTCCTGTGCTCCGGGTGTTGCCTCGATCGCCTTCCTGAATGGTAATGATTCATTGCCGGGCGATCAGGCTCTTAATCCTTTGACAGCTCGGGCGCACCTCTCCTGTTGTTAGTCAATTGCTTTTTGGCAACTTTGTATCACTGTCTTCCACACCGCCGGTCTTGGTTGTTACTTAGTTTCCTGCACCCGTTGCTTTCTTTTGTGTTTCATAGTTGCCTTTGCCTTAATCCGCCAGGGACCCATTTCCCTGTATTGTCATCCGAGCCATTGCGATGTCACAAGCATCGCAACGGTGATCATGACACAGGGTCATTCACAAATCTTGCTACTTAGGCAGATTACAGTTCAGTGGTTTGGGCTGTACAAATTATACTGTCCTATTTTTCTGCCAGTTCAAAAACTGAAAAAATGTACATTAACATGGCTGTGAAGAAGAGGGAATTCACACCATCATCCAAATGACAGCTTCTGGGATTATTCTATGTATAGCTTTATATAACTTGCATTTTGTATATTAAAAATATTTATTACAAGGCAGCTCTCAAGAAATAAAAACAAAACAAAACTATAATGATGAAACATCAAGAATAGTCTTATAAGTCAATAATTTCTCTGCAATAAAAGAAAATACAGCCTAAGTTATTTCATTCCTGCAGTTATCCTGACAAGTGTCTCCCACAAGACTTTAAAGCAATCCCTCCCACCGCTTTTTAAAGCTTGCACTTGCTCTTTTTTTTTTTTAATCACAGGCATGAGTGGGAGAAGAAACTGAACTCTCCCACTTCATACTGTAAGTTTCTCTACCCACCTCTCCAGCTGCTTTGCCTCAGATGTTCTTCTGCTGGCAGTCTTTGAAATCAGAAGCAACAATCTGTCCACCAGGAAAAACAACTAAGAATTGACCCAAACTTGCTCATGCTACAGGTTAGATCTCCATCCCTTAAATGAATTCAGCACAGTTGAAGTTGGACTGCAGCACCATTTTGTTTAGTTTTCAGTAGCTATATTCTGGAACAATGATTAATGCAATACAATATCATTCAGAGATGTTTACTCCATGCCTTTGATTCATATAACTTGGTTTATACTGTACAACCAGGTAATATACCACAAAACAACTTGGTGGTTTGGACAGAGAAACCTTAAATCAAAACATCTCCCATCCCAGTGTCACATGTACAGTACAGTATGTTCTCTTGAGATAGATTTCAGAGTATTTCCTTTAATAGACATCAGAAGATAGTGCCAGTAACTGTGTCTGCATTCCCATTCAGTAAATAAAATACATTAGATTGTATAGAGGCATTTCTCCCCTACCTCCAACACAAAGTGGGCAGTCCTTTATTTGTCACGACCATCCAATAGGTGTGGCAGTGTCCCTTGGGGGAAAGGAAGTGCAACAGGATTGGCAATAGATGGAAATACAGGGAAAAAACAAATATCAGTACATAGGTGACTTCCTAAAGCCAACAATGTGTTGTCATTTCTACTTTTGATGTAAGGTCTTCTGCATATTTATAATTACATAAATAGTTAATATGCTTCTCATTTGATGTTCAAAGAACGTTCTGCAAATACTGGATTAGAGAAAAAGGCAGCAGGGTAAACAAGATAATTGTTCCCCCTTGTAGAGCTTTTTGATTAAACAGATTTAAATTCTAAACAATCTTATGAACAAAGTTTTTTGGGGGGAGGGGGTTGAGGGGGAATTGTCAGCCAAAGTTTCAGATAAGTAAGCTGAGCAAATATTAAATATATCATTGGCAAGAAATTGTGTTTTTTAATGAAAACTCAACATATTTGAAACTAATTCAAATGATTTTATAAGAACAAATCACTGTAATGCTATAGTTTTGTTATTTGAAGTATCAGACTTCAGCTAATAAATGGCCATCTTCTAGGATGGAAAAGGAGTTGATAATAAATTAGTCACTAACTGTCATGTTCACCGTTTCAATGTTCCTGGTACATCGTAACGTTTCGCATGTCATTTCCCTGATACGTGTGTAATCTCAGGAGGGAGGAGGATTCCACTTTGGGGAGTTGTTATCTGTTGGCTGCTGGTTTGGAATGTGTTTGGGTTATCTCATCTGTTCAAGGTTGCTTTCCCAGGATCAGTGGAAAACGGTTACCAGCACCTGGGAGGGGGGTGGCTGCTGCAGTTGGGCGAGGGGAGGGACTACGTTTCGAGCTGAGGGTTTTTAGTTTGTATTTGGTGCACTTTTATTCATTCTCAGCTTTCTCTGTATTTGCATACTATTCTTTTAATAAATCAGATATCATCAAGTACTTGCTTGTGAGTCTGAGTATATCAGGATAGGCAATCATTACATAAAGCTGAGAATCCTAAAATTTTACCATTAACATCCTTCCAGAGTTATCTGTGAGGAAATAAAGTTAGCGATGACTGAGCCTACTCCTTACTCAGGTGAAAGTGAATACTCAAGTGCGGGGGAGCCGGACTCCACGATAAAGAGAAGGGACAAGGTCCCTACTCCAGAGTCGGAGGACCTACTGGAGACTTCGAGTTCCAGTCCAGCGGAAGGGAAAACTGTGAAATCTAAAGTGGTTAAGAAAGCAGAAGAATTGCCAGCTGATCAGATGATGTGGGATGAGGAACAGGGAACCCTACCAGGGACGTCTAAGACGTCTTGGAAGCAGAGGTACCTGCTGTCCCCGAACATAGCCAGGACCGATAAGAGAGGGTCGGAGGACTCCGAGACCCCTGAGAGGTTACAAGGGTGGGAAGCCAGGATACAATCCCTGGAAGAAATGATGAGGAAAATGTCATTGGCGTTGTGGGACCAGGACAGAGGGGGGAGGGAGCATCGCTCCAGACAGTTGTCCCCATCTCTCCCCCCCCCCCCAGGTGTGAGGAAGCAGGATCGGAGGAGGCATCGGGCGGGATCACCATCCTGCAGTCCCAGACGTTCGTCCCCATCGCCCCCACGGTGTTCAGAAGACAGAGGAAGGAGGAAAGAGAAGTATGGGAAGAGAAATCCCAAAGGCCAGGTTTCGAATTCCCACCCCCCGCCCCTGAGAGGGAAGATCCCCGGGGTCCAAGAGAAGGGCTGGGCAAAAGGAGAGGAAGAGGAGCCCGCAGGGCACAAGATTCAGGGATTTCACTGTCAAATTTGATGGGGATCCTACTAAGCTGTCATTTTTCCTGACCAATGCTAAAAGCTATATGGAGGAGTTTGGGAGGCTGTTTCCTTCTGAAAGGGCTAAGATAAATGCTGTGGCCACCAAACTGAAGGGGAGGACGGCTGATTGGTTTGTCCAATTAACTGAGATGGATGCCCTGGAATTAGATGACTTCGAAGAATTCCTGTGGGCACTCAAGTTGCATTTTGCTGACCCGCTAGCTAAAGAGAAAGCCAAGGTGGCTCTGAGGGAACTGATCCAAGGATCAAGGTCCATTGCAGATTATGCCCTAAAATTCCAAGCCTTAGCTGCAAAGGTGGATGATTGGTCGCCAACGACTTTAATAGAAATGTTTAAGGATGGTCTGAGACCCGAGTTGCTGAGATGGTCGTTGGGAAGAGCAGATCCTACTACCCTATATGACTGGATCCAGCTAGCTGGGAATGTTGAGCAAGCCCACACTAAGTTTGCACAAAGCAAGAAGGGTCCCAAGCAAATGGCTATGATGAGAGTGGCCAAGTCCCCGGGCACCACAGGCAGAACGGGGCGCACGGCCTGGCAGGAGGAGGAGAGCCGTTTTGCAAAGGGGCAATGCCTCCGATGTGGGAAGGAAGGACACCGAGCAGCAGCGTGCTCAAAAGGAAAGACCGAGGAGCATCCGGAAAAGTCATCAGGGAAATCTCCCTCCTTGCCCAGGAAGGTGAAGGCAGCATTGGCTGAGACCGAGGCTGAGGACATCCCTTTCTTTGGGGACGAGGGAGAGCCCGATCTGTTCCAGCTGGCGGGAAATGCCAGCCACCTGCTTTAAAGGGCGCCGCTGGGCAGGTGGTAGAGGAGGGGCGCGACCATGTTTCGGTGAGTGGCAACTACCCCACACTGACAGTGAAGGTGAAGTTGGGCTCCCGCACAAAAACGGTGGAAGTGTGGGCGTTGATCGATTCAGGGTGCTCACGTTGCTTAATGCAACCTGATGTGGTGGCTGCTTTGGAGCTACCCAAGTTTCCGTTAAAACGGCCCATGATTTTTACCCAACTGGACGGGACTACGGTGGGGGGAAAGCCAGTCACCCATTCCACGGGCATGGTGGCATTGCAAATGGGTAGCCACCGGGAGGGGCTGCCTTTCGTAGTGGTGCCAGTGGGGGGTCCTTTGGTCATTTTGGGGATCCCTTGGTTGGTCCAACAAAACCCATATATAAATTGGGTGCACAGGACTTTGACGTTTGGGGATGGTTTCTATCAAGCTCCTGAAGAAGATGACGCCTCAGAGGCTGCAGTGGGGAGGGCGGCAGCCGCAACTCCGCATTGTGCAGCCACCCCACTAGAGGGGTTGCCGGAGCAATACCAGGGTTTTGCAGATGTGTTTGGCGAGAAGGAGGCAGACCAACTCCCACCGCATCGGAAAACTGACTGTGCCATAGAGTTGGTCCCAAATGCCCAACTGCCCAAGCCTAAAATCTATGCCATGACCCAAAAAGAACTGGCAGTGCTGAGGGAGTTTGTGGATAAAAATTTGGCAAGGGTTTTATCGAACCAGCTAATTCACCAGTGGGTGCACCTGTTTTATTCCGAGCAAAGAAGGATGGGACATTGAGACTTTGCACAGATTACTGCGGATTGAATGCAGTTTCGATATTAAACAAATATCCTTTGCCAATAATAAAAGACATGTTAGCACATCTGGCCAAGGGGAAAATCTTCTCTAAGCTGGATCTGAGGGAGGCGTATTTCCGTATATGCATACGGGAAGGGGATGAGTGGAAAACTGCTTTCAATTGTCCTCTGGGCTCTTTCCAGTACAAAGTTTTGCCATTTGGATTGGCAGGGGCACCTGGGGTGTTTATGCAATTGATCAATGAAGTGTTGCATGAACATTTGTTCAAAGGGGTACTGGTTTATTTGGATGATGTTTTAATTTACACTGAAACGATGGAAGAACATGAGCGTTTGGTGAAACAGGTGCTCAGCAAACTGAGGAAGGCTGAGCTTTATGCTAAACTATCTAAATGTGAATTTCATAAGACTCAACTTGATTATTTGGGGTACAGAATTTCTGACAAGGGTATTGAAATGGACCCTGCAAAGATCCAAGCCATTTTAGAGTGGGAGCGCCCGCGCACTTGCAGGCAGCTCCAACGTTTCCTTGGATTTTCCAACTATTATCGCCAATTCATCCAGGGGTTTGCAGAAATTGCATTGCCTCTCACTGACTTATTGCGAACAAAGGGTCTGGGGGACACACGCAAGGTAAAGAACCTGGGAGCATTGCTCAAGTGGACACCTGAATGCCAGGTGGCTTTCGACAAGCTAAAAAGCCTGTTCACGGCTGAGCCTATCCTGCAACACCCTGATCCCACTAAACCTTTTGTAGTTCAAGTGGATGCCTCTGATTTCTCCATTGGAGCGCTTTTGTTGCAGGCAGATGCTGCTGGCTGCCTCAGACCCTGTGCGTATCTCTCCCACAAATTTTCTGAGACAGAAAGACGATGGCATGTTTGGGAAAAGGAGGCTTTTGCAGTCAAAGCAGCTTTGGAGGCATGGCGCCACCTTTTAGAGGGGGCCAAATGTCCTTTTGAAGTTTGGACAGACCATAAGAACTTAGAAGCGCTCAGCACACCCCGTAAGCTCAGCCCTAAACAAATCTGTTGGGCTCAATTCTTCAGCCATTTTAATTTTAAGTTGAAGTTCATTCCGGGTAAGAAGAACTTCCTGGCTGATGCGCTTTCCTGCCTGCCCCAGGATTCGACCTCAGTACCTGACGTGGTAAGCACTTTGTGGACAGACCCTCAGTTGAGTATGCAGGCTGTCACTCACAGCCAGACATGCGCGCAGCTGCCCTCAGGTTCAGTTTCACCAGCTGGGGGGAGGCTGTCAATCCCTTCTCAATTGCAACAACAGTTTCTCTCTGAACTGAAATCTGACACTTGGTTGCAAGCGAATAGACACAATGTTACATTTGACTAAGGCTTCGCATGGAAGCAAAGCCGTTTCTATGTCCCTGACAGTTTGTGAAGGGAGGTCCTACTCAGGTCTCATGATGATAAACTGGCTGGTCATTTTGGCTTTGTGAAAACCTTACACCTGGTGCGGCGCCAATTTTGGTGGCCTACATTGAGGCGTGATGTCAAAGACTATGTTGCTTCTTGCCCTGTCTGTGCCATGTCAAAACGGAAGGGGGGTAAGCCGCAAGGCTTGTTGCAGCCAGTGGCCAGCCCCTCACGTCCTTGGGAGGAAATCTCTATGGATTTTATTGTCGACTTGCCTCCAAGTCAGAGAAAGACTGTGATTTGGGTTGTGAAAGACTACTTTTCTAAACAAGCCCATTTCATTCCATGTGCCTCTATCCCATTGGCTCAACAGTTAGCCCGCCTCTTCCTAGTCCACGTGTACAGACTTCACGGATGCCCTGCCCGTTTGGTCACAGACCGCGGGACACAATTTACTTCCCAGTTTTGGTGGGCATTTTTAAAACTGCTGGGCACCAAACAGGCGCTGTCCACTGCGTCGCATCCTGAGACTGACGGATCTACGGAGGCTCTTAATGCCACCTTGGAACAATATTTGCGAGCCTTTGTAAACTATCAGCAGGACAATTGGGTGGATCTTCTGCCCTTTGCCAAAGTCGCTTACAACAACGCGGTACATCAAAGCATGGGCTGCACCCCTTTCCGTACTGTGTTTGGGCGAGATTTCGTCCCTATTCCTGATCTGCCGCAACCCACTTCTCCGCCTTCTTCACCTTCCGACTGAGCTGTGCACCTGGGTGACTCCTGGCCGGTCATTCAGCAAGCGTTGGCAGATGCCCAATCCACCTACAAACTCCATGCCAATAAGAAGAGAGTGCTTCAGCCTGCCTTCAAAGTTGGTGATAAGGTCTACCCTTCCACCAAGTTCATTAAATCTCCTCAGCCCTCTAAAAAGTTGGCTCCCAAGTTTGTTGGTCCTTTTCCCATTGTTGGAGTTATTAACCCTGTTACATTTAAATTGGACTTGCCACACAATCTGAAACGCTTACATCCTGTTTTTCATTGCAGTTTGCTCAAACCTGTCAACCACTCCGATCACTGGCATGTCCAACCCACACCTCCTGCACCCATCATGATTGACAGGCAACAGCATTTTGAGGTGAAGGAGGTCCTTGATTCCCGCAGACTTCGTAACACCCTGCAGTACCTTGTCCGCTGGAAACATTTCCCCCACCCTGAGTGGGTGGCTGCCCACGATGTTCACTCTCCTGTTCTAGTTAGACGTTTTCATGCTGCTTATCCTATGAAACCTACTCCGTAGTATTTTTGGGAGGGCAGTATGTCATGTTCACCATTTCAATGTTCCTGGTACATCGTAACGTTTCGCATGTCATTTTCCTGATACGTGTGTAATCTTGGGAGGGAGGAGGATTCCACTTTGGGGAGTTGTTATCTGTTGGCTGCTGGTTTGGAATGTGTTTGGGTTATCTCATCTGTTCAAGGTTGCTTTCCCAGGATCAGTGGAAAACGGTTACCAGCACCTGGGAGGGGGGTGGCTGCTGCAGTTGGGCGAGGGGAGGGACTACGTTTCAAGCCGAGGGTTTTTAGTTTGTATTTGGCGCACTTTTATTCATTCTCAGCTTTCTCTGTATTTGCATACTATTCTTTTAATAAATCAGATATCATCAAGTACCTGCTTGTGAGTCTGAGTATATCAGGATAGGCAATCATTACACTAACTCCTCTATCACTGCCAATGGGCACACCATTTTCTATTGCCCTCTCTGGGGGATCTCACAGAGCCTGATCTCTTGTGACCGATGCTTTGATGGAAGAGGAAAGGAAAATCAGATTGGAGGATGATACACACACAGCTCAGCTGCGGGCAACCCAATCGTCTTTTGTGCGCTGAGATATTGCAGAAGCAGGGCAGTAATTTTCCGCAGTCACCCAGCTAAGAACTTCTGTTTTAGCATTACAATATACCTTATGATCAGGCCAATGTCTGCTTCCTTTTCTTTGTTGGAATTATCAGGGATCAACTCAACATTATTTCATAAGCATAAGGGGGTTGCTCTAGCAAATCGTGTCTCTATTGTGCTTGTGGGATATCATGTGGGTCACCTGACTTCCATTTCCCCCTTCTTCTTGGGCTTGGGGATTAACAATCTCCATTACCCCATGGGCAGACATGCAAGCAGGAGCTGCTGCAGGAATGCAGCCCTCCCCCCACCATCTTGTCCTTTCTATTTCACATAGAAAGTGTCTACAAAGAACCAGTGATGATTAAATGCTTTTTACTATGAACCTACCTGTATCTAGATCTACTGAATAAAAGTAAGCTATCTCTATTTTTCTTCAACTAACTACAGTGTGAAGACTGAATTTATTTCTCAACGCAATTAAGCTTAATGTGCAAGTTCTGTTTTGGTTCACATTTCTACTCTGCAAGATTGCTGTTTGCTGCTTGGAGTTCTTTTATTAACCTTTAAAAACTCCATCATTCTTTTGTGGTCCTGCAGAAACAATTCTATTTTAGAATATCTGGTTCAGCATATGGCTATGGTTGGAGTGGCAATAATCACCAGAAACCTTATTTACTTTAAAAGTTCCTGCTTTAAAAAAAAAAACACTAAGGAGCCAATATAAACAAGAACTTTTATTACTGAACAAAAGCATCAAAGATTAGCAATGGATCAGGTAATAGAAGTAATGCCAATACACCCTTAATACTGATTGTACCCACAAGACAAAAGGGATAAACAAGGAGGAGCTGGCAGACATATTAGATTTCCTTCTTAAACTATCTTTTCTCCACTGCGTAGGCTACAATTCAGCTGGGCCTTTGGGCATTATGTTATAGAGTACTGAAGGAATTATTTTGGCCACTTCATCCTTAAAATAAGACCATCCTGCATTTGGAAATCTTTAAGTTTTGCCTTCCCTAAAGAGTATTGTTATAGCCTGAATAAATGGATGAAACATTTTTAAATACTGGATTCCAGCGAAGTCTCAATTATTTCTCTTATTAAAGCATTTGGTTCCAAGACCCTAATATCAGAATATCAACAAGCTGGCACTGTATATTCTTTTAGAGGAGAAGATCAAATATAGACATAAAACTGCAATTTCAGAACTGTATACAAGGAAAACAACCCTTTATAGCTTCTTTGAAATCTGTTGGACAGCATACGAACGGTTTCAGCTGAGATGTATTCCTGAAATGTAGAAAAATGTCCCGATGAGCTCTTGATGTGTATTCTGTGATCATATGTGAAACTGTATCCATATTTATACATCTTACAGTTTTCCAAGGCTTAGGCCAACAGTGAAGGAGTACCATAGGGAGGCTCCCTTTCATTCTGTTATGACATTCACAGTAAACTGTAGTCAAATAAATTGTATTGAATGACAAATTTTATCTGTTTTAAAATGCTAGATCAGAATGCTAATAAATATGGCCAATTGGTCAAAGTATAGAATAATGGACCACAGGTCATATCTGCAGTGAGTTTTCATGGCTAAGTGTAGGCTCACACCTTGGTCTCCCAGCCCCATTACACCATCCTAGCTCTCCAGTCTCCTCTGGGATAACTAAAGAAACATAGATACGTCTTCCTCTCCTTAGTGTTCATGATTTCATTTTACCAGTTCTTTGTTCCCTCCTTTGACCTGCTCAAACCCTATGCTATTTAGATCTCAAGTTTCCCGCCTTGCAAACAGGTGTGCAGAACCACTTGCCAGAGCTCTAGGAACACCTAAATCTACTATTTGATAACAGTAACCACCTAGCCTTGCCTCTCTGTCTCTAGCTCTCCTCAGCCCATATATCTAATTAAATGGACTGTTCCTGTGACATGAAGTACATGATTCTATAGTTTGACAAATTTTACCTGTTTTAAGATGCCAGATCAGGTAAAGAGAAGGAAGACAGAACTGGGGGAAAAAAAACAACACTCAGATGAAGGCTTGTGGGATCAGAAGCGGAATTTGCTAATTAGCTTTTATTTTTGTGATGGTTAATTCAAATCTAGGTGCAATTTTGGAGGGGAAGAGGGAAACAGGACAAAATTCCAGATGTGATAGTGATTTATCAATACACCTTTGTCATTATACAGTGTTCACATTTGAAATAGTATACCTAAATCAATAAATATTTATTTCCATCTTGTATGTATTTTAAGGGCTTAGAGTACTATTTGGCTGCAGAACTTTTTCAGAGAAGTTGATTGTAAGAGATTGCCTTTTAAAATGAAATCGTGTGTGAGAAACAAAGTCAATGGCTACATAGTACTATGCTGTGCCAGGAGCATAGCTTCCATGTGAATATAAATCCAACCTCAGCTGATCCAAGTGGAAAAGACATAGAAGTACCTAAACAGGCTTCCAGCTTTCAAACACCTTGTGGTGTCTTCAGTCCCTTCCCAACTGTTGACATCTATAGCTGTATGCCTTTTGTTTTATTGTATAATTTTATTAATGCATCTTGCTTATTGTTTTAATAATAATCAGAAACCACTTTGTCTAAATAATGGTACAGTATGTACTATAAACACTCTAAATAATAGGGTGTATAGTGATGCCAAAACAACTCCATATGATGAAGCCAGAAAAAAGATACTGATGGAATTCCCTTTGGCTGTAATAGTAATATAGAGGCCAATCATGCTCTAAACATCTGCATGGTGCATCATCTCTGCGCCTCGCTAAGCAGACAGTTCCCAATATTGAAAGCTCATGTTTTTCCTAGGCTGAAGATCATTTTATTTCCCCAGGATTTGTAACTCTTAAGTATTAATTCTTTTAGTGCTGTTGGTTGTTAAGTTGTATGAGGGTTTATGCTTCTCCTTTATGTAAATAGGGTTTTCTTTTCTTTAATAGTGGACACATATGAATGTTATTAAATAAGTATATTGAAATATTATTTTACCATGAAAACATAATGCCTGAATTAAATGCGGTGTGAAAACATGATTATTCACAAATTGTTTAGGCAATACAGTTACATGTTAACTATAGAGGGGTTGCTTGGTTTCTAAATATAAGAGTGGGCCAAATGGGGTCTCTATCAGCAATCTGATCTATGTCCGCACAAGACTCAGGGCTGCATATTTTCCCAAAGAAATTACCTTGAGGTAGGATGGAGTGATATATCACCCAAACCTCTGACAATGGAGCTTTCTTGTGCAAGTTTCAGGGCTCTTCCTCGTCCTCATGTATTTATTTGATATACAATACTTGTGTCTTTGTTCATTTGTTTGCTTATATTGCAGTATTTGTATACTGCCCCAATTTTGCAAGCCACTCCCTGGTGCACAGCAAGGAAAGCCAGGCCATAAACATGAAATATCAATTCCTAAAAACAAAACTGAAAATGAATCCAGTGGTCACTCTCAGCCCTATTAATATCTGAAGGCTTGCTGGAACAAAATAATCTTCAGGCCCCTGTAGAATGAAAGGCAAGCTGGGATCAGACATACGTACATTTTTCTTCCTGTTCTTGACTTGACAGGAAAGTCAGGAAATATAAATTTTCTGCCTTCTTTGCTAAGCCCTATTGTCAGAATCCACGATCAGATGAACACAGTGCCTCTGATTGTGTTCTCCTGCCAAAAGTGATAACGCGTGTTCAGCCTGGCCGTGAACTGGAAGGGAGGGGGAGAATTCCAGAGAGGCAGGTTATTGTTTGGGTAAATGCCAGGAGCCAAGGCCGAACTCTTTGAAGACATCTGGAGCAGGCAATACGAATACGGTTGAAAGGGGGGTGAGAAAAGGCAGGGGGGGCAGCTTGCTCGGGCAGCAGAATGTTTCTTAATTAGGAAAATAGGCGCGAATAACCAGTTGCAGCTTTGCTTTTGAATTGAATGTATCTTTCCAACAATGAAGGCTTTTCTGTTTCTATACTGAATAGACTGAAACTGGAAGGTGAGCATGGCAGTTCTTACACCTATTCAGCTGCTGGAAGCCAGGGAGTGGCGCTGCCTCTCAGAGATTTATGTGGGAGAAGTTAAGAAAAACTACTGGTCGATTTGTCTGGCTTTGTTTGCCCTTCCACCAAACGTCATTAGATGGGGGCAAAACCATTCGCCAATCACTTTCCTTCATGTAGGCTGGGGCAGGAGAGGGAGTGGGTTTTGCGAGATGGCTTGACTTGCAGCACAGGTGTGTTCAAAAGGAAACTTTCAGGAATAGTGTTTCTTGAAATGGTGCTAAACCTATATTTAAAAAGTAGCCTGAAAGAAGCTGCTGATAGGAAGGTGCCTGTTACGAGTTGAAGTGGGAAGGAACTTCACCTTGCAGCTTCAGCCCTGCTCCCTGTCCCAGTCCTGCTCAGACCTGGGTTTGCATTCCAGCTGATTGAAAGGATTGAAAAGACACCAGCACTCACCCATCCCATGACATCCTCTGCCATGCTATCCAATTGTGAGCTGGGTTGGAGTTGCCTGTTAAGGCAAACCTATCCCTTAAATCAGGCATTGCAGCTGATCCCCTGGGTGGGATATGGGACTGCTAGCTTTACCACCCAATGGATCTGCTGTGAGCCCAGCACAATTGGTAAGGTGAGTTGGGGCTTCTAGTAAAAAAGAGGTTCCCTTCTTCATGGGAGGAGGGCTACCTAGATCTCTCCCAACAAGAGTGTCCCAAGAATGCCTGTCAGGTGTTTCAGGGGCTTTTAAAGACAGGTTTAGTAGAGCACTAATCCTTTGTTTACAAAGTTCTAAGAACAGCTAACAGCTTGGCACAGTGGTGATGTAGTGACATTGCTCCTTCCCCCCTTACCTCACAACCACTACCCACCAATGTCAGTGCCCAGGACCAGAGGGGAGGGGAAGTGCGTGCAGCACTCTAAACACTGGTCAGACCTCAACTCTGCACTTCATCATTGACCCCATCACCCAAGAGATGCCACAGATTATACAAGAAGACTGGTGTCAAGAGGGTGGAAGCTGTATCTGGTGAGCTGTGGATGAGGTGAAGAGGAGGTAACAAGGTGAGGATAAATCCTTTAAAAATGATTAGCAAGGTGTTTATGTGCCATGGTTAGTGGGATGTGAGGATGAGTCCATAGTTGCTGCTTACAAGTTAACTTAGGAAATATGACTATGACTTACATTAATTGTTATCAGAAGAAAGAAAATGCAAAGGCACTTTTTGCTTGAACTAAATGGAAGTAAGGAGGAAGGATTAAAGAAGGAAATGTAGTGTAGAAGAAATATTCTGTGTGCTCTCTGAAACAAATATTTAGCAGAGATTTCAAAAACCAAATCAATAGAAATTTAACTTCTGTTGTTGTAAATGCTAGCGATGGGGAAATGGAATTTAAATAAATGCTTTCTGCTTTTTTTAAAAAAAGATCCTTTCATTTAAATATGCAAGAATCTTTGTTCTAACCCGTAGATATCCCAGTGACCAAATGAAGGAAACCCTGTCTAAACTGATACACTGAAATCCTTGATCTATGGATCACAGAGCTCAGGCCTGGTAAAGCTATAGATGAAAAATCAGAGGTTTGATGAAGGTGGGGGAATAAAAAGAAAGGAAGCTTTCTTTCAAAGCCTGTGTTCAAAGTCTGAGCAAATCAGATGCAGGTGATTTTCTATCTACTATTGTTCCCTGTGCAATTGAAGAGCCTGCTGGTATCGATTATAAGCCGCCTAATTCAATTCATCTGCAGATTTAACAATAAAAATTATAACCCCTTGGAACATTCTAAATTACTAACAGCAAAATGCAACTTTGCAATGCTTTGCTCATGATTGATTTTAATAAATTAAAGCAATTAAAACAATTTAAAATTACGATATTCTTCTCATTCATGCAAGGACTAACACATATTCATTCAGATGGAGAGAAGCTGATGTCATTGCAAAGAGACTTGGGTACTACAAGCATTTAACATAGTGTGCTGAAAGAGAAGGGTCTGATTATTGTCAGCCTTCTCCAGTTTTGCTCTCCAGAATTGTTGGATTTTAGAACTCATAACGCTACATTCTTAATTGCTAGTGCATCTGGTTGTTCACCTTGGCACCAAATTGGCCAATCCCCAGAATATATTCTCTCCCCTTGTGGCTGAACATTTGCCCACAATATACTAAGGGGAATCTGTGAGAACAGTGAGGTATGTTTACTCTGAATTTGACAATAGGAAACACAATACTGGAGCAGGTGGCATTGTGAATACTAAAAACTACATTTTCTTCCTACCTCAAATTTGTCTTGTTCAGACTATGAGGTGGCCAGACAGGTTTATTATCAAAACCACTCTTTATTGACACAACTATTTACAATAATAAGTCGTGATCAAGAGGTAGGCTGGTTCCAATCAAGACCACCCTGGCAGCAATAGGAGAACTGGCAAGGATGATGGAGGAGGAGAGACTGTGGCAAAAAAGCTAGGCAGGATTCACTGACTGGAGTTGGGGAACTGGAAGAAGCTAGGGAACGTGGCAAAACTGGCACTGGAGATGGGTGTCCGTGATCTGAAACACCACCCGAACTAGGTTGGCACCTGGAAGCTAAGTGAGACCAAACTGGAAACACTGGGCAAAGCTTGGCTCTGGAGGCAGGACTGGATTGAACTGAGCGACTCAGTCTGGACTGGGTACACTGGGCTGAAGACTCAGGACAAGGCTGGTAACTCGAAACAAGACTGGACTTGGCTGGAGACCCTGGGCTAGGCTGGAAGCTTGACACATGACTAGGCTGCACTGGAGGTTCTTGAGTACGCGGAGAGCTAGAAACACGACTGGACTGGGCTGCAGGTCCTGGACAAGGGTTAGAACCCAGAACATGACAAGGTAAGTCTGAAGTTCCTGAACAATGCTGGGCAACTGAAGCATGGCTAGACTGGACTGGAGATCCTGGGCAAGACTGGAGGTTAGAATCATGATGAAACTGGACTAGAGATTCTGGACAAAGCTGGAAGCATGATAAAACTAGAGATCCTTGGCAAGGCTGGGGACTTAGAGCATGACGAAACTGGACTGGAGATTCTGGGCTAGGCTGAAGGCTTGAAGCAAGGCTGGAAGTGTGCCTGGAACATGCAGAATGGCAGCAGTGAGGTCTGGACTTGAGGCTGGGGTTGCTGGATTCAGCAGGGAGAAGATTCTCTGTGGCAGCGGGTGCAGGATACAGGTCCTCTACGATAGGAAACACAGGTGCTGATTCCCCTCCAGCTACAGATGTGGTTTCCGACACAGGTAAGGACTCTTCTGCTGGGGCTGCGAGCTCGAAGGATCGGTTGTCTCTGGCAGCTTGCTATTTGTGCGACTGCCTTATATGCCGATCCCTTGTGTGCCTATTCCCTTCTGCAGCCAATCAGGCTACCTTCTCCATGCACTTTTCTGCACATCTTTCCTGTGTGCTGATTGGAGGATTCAAATCCTCCTCCGAAGACTGGCCAATCAGCATCTATAACTTCTCCCATGCTGCTGAGTCACTTCTGGGTTTTGCTTTCCCAGTTTCTGCCTGGCAAGTTTGTGTTTCCCTTTCTGACTCAGAAAGAGTTTTGTTTTCTGAGTCAGAAGCCAGTTGAAACCTCACAAAATTCATGTTGCTTTATTGCCGTGGGGTTCAATTTCTTTCTGTAATGCATTTTTAAAAACTGTTATTTTCATCAGTTAATTCAGGTGAAATTATGGCTTTCTTAAGTAACTAAGAAAGCAATTATTATTTTTTAAATTCTACAGTGCACAGAAAATAATATTCAATGTGGTTCTGATTGGATAGGGTCTCACAGGGTTTACAACAAAGATATCAGTAAGGAAAACCTATAAATGGGAAAGAGGTTTATAGGATCATAAAGTTAGAAGGGGATATTTTGATGAGAATGTAATTCCTTGCTTAGTGTAAATATATCTGATGACAGAGAATTAAATGTTCATTTTCACTTTTGTAGGCATTTTTAGTTCTAAAAGTTTACCAGAAATGGTTGTTCCTGCAAATATGACTTCTATATACAGTCATTACTAAACCTCAAACTGGTTATATGCAAAATTATCAGATATTATCTCCCCTCAACAAACAAAAGTGTTCCATGTTCAAATCAAATCAAATCATTTTCATTCCAATACTTATTTTGCTGAACCACTAACAGGAATGATCCAAGATGTTCACAGAATTCCTCTTCAGGACCCAAAACTATCATTACGATTTTCACTTTTGTTTTTGGTTGCATTTTTGTTTCTTTGCTGCTCTGTTTTTAAAACAATGAAGAGAGAAATTTCTGGCATCTTAGCCTGTAACTTTATGTGAGTTAGAAGCTCAAGTGTTTTTTGGCACAATCGTTCAGGAAGTTCTCCTGCCTTAAGCCCCTTTGGAATGAACGAAAATTGAGCATTGCTCTACTTTTGAGCTACATCCTTTCATTTACAATGGGTCTCGCACAGGAGGGCTTTCCTTTCCTTTAGCTATTATTAAGCCTTCGGAGTGGACTATTACAAGCATTTCAGTTTGCTACCTTGTAATCCTTTATGGTCCTCTGAGCACATTTGTTACCTATATTCAATAATCAAAAAATCTTCAGTTTCAGAGTGTAAGATCATTTCAAATTCAGATCATGTTTTTAAAAATCCAGGAAATAGAAATATAAGATCAAGATATATTCCATGCTACAAAAATTGTAAAGCCTTTATTCAGTCATATATACAATTATGAAGTCAGAGGTCCTGCACCCAGTTTGCATCAGTCTTTGAGATCAATCTTAGCCTGGGGAAAGAGATGTATCCTGCTAGGCATTCAAAAGGAACAGCATCCCCAGTCGTTTTACAGATGCTTCCAATTACATTATTTGGAATTTCTCTGTACATAATACAGAATTTTATCCCAAATTCACTTGCTAGTGAAAGTGTACAGGCAGAAATTATAAAGCTGGGGAAAAAATACAATGTAAACCTGAATGCTGGAATAGGAGTAAGTTCCACTGTATATTAGGCTGAAATCCTCAACCTAAATCCTACTGACTTATAGGGTGATAGAACAGAGCTTTTAAACCAGCAAAAATCCTGGGGCCACCTCTGAAAGTCTCACCCACTTCTGCATTCCATGCCTCCTGCCCATCAGGTGCATGCCCGTTCTAGCTCCTTGCTCAGAACAGGCAGGTGAAGAATGATAGGGAGACAAGGAGTAAATGGTGGAAAATATGAGGCACCGGGATGGGAGACTGGGATGGAAGTATCTGGCAGAGAGCAGGGAGTGAAGAGGAAAGAACCAAACACCAGGGGGCTGAGGAAAGAGGTGGGAAAGAAAGAGAGGAGAGGGGAACACAGGGAGGTAGTGGGAGGGGGCAAGGAGGGAATGGGAAGGCAGGGGCTAGAGAAAGGATGGAAAACATTAACAGGGAGAAAAAGAAAACAGTGGGAAGAACACAGGGATGGCAGTAAATGGAACAGGGCAGGGGCAAGAGGGCAGCACAGCAGGTAGTCTGGATAGGGCAGGAGCAGCAGAGATAAAGAAGTGTCAAGAGCATGAAGACACTGGAAAAGGATGGGGGAGTGTCCTAACAGTCAGGAACCACGCTGAGACAAGGAATAGGTCTCTAGTGTTTTATTACTGCTACATTAGACAGAAAATCCTAACAAACTGAAGAAGCGTGGGAAAAACCCAGACAGATAAACCCCAAAAGTCAAGGCGGGTCTGATCTGTGTCTCTTTGAATGGCTGCTTAACTCCTCAGTACTACGCATGCGTTTTCCCCCCTGGATAGGGGCCCCCTCCTGCTCACCACCAGTACTCATGACATCACCCTCCCCTCCAAATTCACATTCCATTTCAGCCCCCTTCCTTCCAGAGGTCTCATAAGAGTCCATCTCCCGCTCTAAGCTCCCATGGGAACTGGGCAATGATGGAAATTCTTCAAAGGAAAACTCCTCCAAGGATGAATCAGTGCTGCTCTCCAGGTCTGATAATGCTTCTGGCCCAGGTGGCTGCTTCTGGAAAATAGCTAGATAATTAGAAGATTCTTCCCCCCTCTCCCTTGGGAAATGCAAGCCAGAGGTGGAGGGCTGCAGCTGCCCCTCCTCCTCTCGCTCTGGCCTCAGAGCCTCTGGTGGGGGTAGAGGTTGCCAACTTATGAACTCCTCTGCTTGGGATTCCTCTGCTTGCTCAGTCAAGTGAGGAATCTCTGGTAGAGTGTGAGGCTTGGGTTTGTGAGGGAAAAGCTGATGGAATCGATGAACCAGCGTTGGTGCATGCACATCTCTGGCATTTTCCAACATACCCTTTCCAGTGTATTAAATATTGGATGCCCCTTCCCCTCCTCCTAGAATCCAGAATTTCAACTTTGTATTCCTCCTCCCCCATCACAATTACTGGAGGTGGGGGAGGGCATTTGTGACTGTAAGGTACTTGGGGGAGGGTCCTTGGCTAGCAAGGCTCTGTGAAAGACTGGATGGATTTTCATGGATGCTGGCAGCTTTAAACGATAAGCCACTGGATTTATCTGCTGTACCACGGTGAAAGGGCCCACAAACTTAGAGTCCAACTTCTTGGAGGGCCTGGTAGAGGTCAAAAACTTGGTAGAGAGCCACACTTTGTCTCCTACTGCAATCGCTGGCCCCTCTTGTCTGTGAGCATCTGCAGCTCTCTTGTAAGCACTCTTTGCCCTGTTCAGCTGCTCCTTTAACAACTCCTGTGCGTCTTGTTGCTCTTTAAGAAAATCAGCTGCAGCTGGAACAGTTCCCTGCTGGGAGGAGGTGGGCAAGACCCAAGGGTTAACCCCGTAGAGTGCTTGGAAAGGAGTCTTCTTGGTAGAGGATTGCACAGAGTTGTTATAAGTAAATTCTGCCATGGGGAGCAGGGCTGGCCAATTGTCTTGCTGATAAGTGGTGTAACACCTGAGATACTGCTGTAACCATTGGTTAATTTTCTCAGCTTGCCCGTTACTAGCCAGATGATGTGATGATGATGGATCTGGACCCCTAATGACAGGAAAAGGGCCCTCCAGAACCTGGAAGTGAACTGAGGGCCTCTGTCACTCACCAAGTGATTTATCATGCCTCTATACCTAAAAACATGGTCCATAAACAACTGCGCTGTGGCTTGCACAGATGGGAGGCCCTTGCAAGGAATAAAATGCGTCATTTTAGTGAAAAGGTCCACCACCACTAGTATGGAAGTCAGCCCCTGGACCGGGGGTAAATCAGTGATGAAATCCATGGAAATTGTATCCCAAGGCCTACTGGGGGTGGGTAGGGGTTGCAAGAGTCCTGTGGGCTTCCCTGGGAGAGGCTTGGCTCGTCTACAGGTATGACAAGAAGCAACATAACCCTTTATGTCTGCAGTCATCTTAGGCCACCAGTAGTCTCTCAGAGCTCTATGGAGAGTTTTGAAAACACCTCCGTAGCCTGCGGTTTGATGGTCATGGCAAAGTCTCAGTACTTCTTCCCTCAATGAGGGGGGAATGTATAATCGCCCACTATGCCAGAGGAGTCCTGCCTCCACATTAAAGGGGGAGGCAGTGTCTTGCGGGTCCCTCTGGAGGTCATCCATCCTGGCCCTGGCATATGGGTCCTGTTGCTGGTGAGCTCTGACTCTTGTAAATAGGTCCTCTGCTTGTCTGCCTGCTGCTAAAATCTCTGTCTGGTTCCCCCTCATAGACTGCTGAAAGTTGTGAGGTTGTAATATAGTAGCTTATACCTCCTGGTGAGTAGCGGGGGTTGCCTGAATGGATGGAGATGGGGCATCTGCCAAACAGTTCTGCACCCCAGGAACATAAGAAATAACAAAATTGAAATGAGAGAAAAACTGGCCCCATCTGATTTGGCATGGGGTGAGGGATCTGGTGTTTTGTAGAAGCTGTAAATTCTTGTGATTGGTGCAAACTTTCACAGGAAAGGTTGCACCTTCTAGCCAGTGCCTCCACTCTTGAAATGCTGCTTTAATTGCCAGCAACTCCTTGTTAAAAACATCATAGTTTCTCTCTGCTGGTGAGAACGTGCGGGAGAAAAATGCACAAGGGAGCAATGTATTCTGTTTTGTTTGTATATTGCAATAAAACCTCACCAATGGCAATATCTGAAGCAACTGAATGCATTATGAATTGCTTCGTGGGATCAGGGTGCTTTAAAAGTGGCTGGAATGCAAAGAGTTGCTTAAATTCTTGGAAGGCTGCTTGCTCTCTCCCCCCGCAAATGAATTTTGATCCTTTTTTCAAAAGCTGTGTGAGGGGTTTAGCCCTGTCACTAAATTTATTTATGAATCTCCTGTAAAAATTGCAGAACCCTAGAAATTTTTGTACCTCTTTCACATTTCGGGGGGGTTGCCACGAGAGAATTGCCTGGACCTTAGAAGGATCCATGGATATGCCTTCTGTTGATATTTTATAGCTCAGGAAATGTAATTCAGTTAAATCGAAGGCACACTTCTCTAGCTTGGCGAACAGTTTGTTCTCTCTCAGTCTTTGTAAGACATTAAGTACATGGGTTACATGAGTTGTAGCATCCTCAGAGAATATTAATATGTCATCTAGATAAATGACCAGATACTTATCTAGTAAATCAGAGAAAATTTGATTCATAAATTGGGAAAATATGGCTTCTGCATTAGACAAGCCAAAGGGCAAAACAAGGTACTCAAATTTACCAAACCTGGTGTCATGAGTAAGGATGGCGAGCAGGGGGCTCCCATCCAGGCTGTAAAGCGCATGCGTAGTACTGAGGAATTAGGTAGCCATTCAAAGAGACACAGATCGGGCCCGCCTTAGCCTTTGGGGTTTATATGTCTGGGTTTTTCCCACGCTTCTTCAGTTTGTTAGGATTTTCTGTTATGTAGCAGTAATAAAACACTAGAGACCTATTCCTTGTCTCAGCGTGGTTCCTGGCTGTTAGGACACCTGGTATCGAAGGCAGTCAGATATTCATGCCCCTCTTTCATCCGGATCAGATTGTACGCATTCCTGAGGTCCAACCTAGTAAAAATGCGTGCTTTCTGTAAGAGATCCAGCGGATCAGATATTAGGAGGAGTGGGTAATTTTCCTTGACCATGACTTTATTGAGGAAACTGAAATCATGCAGCACTCTCATGGGTGCCTCCTGGTTTGCCGGTGCCAACGGGCCAGGCTTCTTTGGTACGAAGAAGGTAGGAGCAGACGCTGGGGAAGGAGATGGTCGGATGAAACCCTTTTGGAGATTAGAATCCAAGTAATCCTTTAAGGTGGCTAGTTCCTTGGGGGCCATGGGATATTGTTTCCTTGCTGGAATCTTGGTATCAACTCAATGGTGCAATCACAGTCCCTGGGGGGGGGGGGGGTGTAGTGCTGTGGCCTCTTGTTCTCTGAAAACATCTGTGAAATCTGCATACTTGGCTGGCAACTGGACCCCCCCACCCCCCCACTTCCAGGACTGCATTGGTTGCTGGAGAGAGGAAAGCGGCTTGAATCTTGTGGTGCTGGCATTCCTTAGCTGGGAAGGAGATTGCTCCCGTAGTCCAGTTCAACAATGGGTTGTGGATCTTCAGCCAAGGTGTGCCCAGGACTATAGGCACATTAAGTAATGCAGTAACATAAAATTGAATCCACTCAGTGTGGTCTCCGGTTGTTAGTTGCAAAGGTTCTGTGAAACTTCTAATCAGCACTGCCTTGAGGGGCTGGCCGTCAATGGTCTCCACTTCTATGGGATGTGGCAATTCTATGGTCGGGATGTTGAGGTCTTGTACAGTCTGTACATCAATAAAATTGGTGGAAGCTCCGGAATCCACGAGGGCCTCTAGCTTGACCTGGTGCTCTGGGTTTACGTGCATTATGACTGGTAAGTAGTAAAAGGATTGCCTGGAATCCTCGGAATGAGCCCTTCTTAATTGATGGTCTCCCTGCTGAATTCTGTGGAGGGAGATCGACGGAGTTTCCCTGGTTGGAAGTCAGGGTGGAGGTGGCTCTTGGTTCTGCTCCTTGCCCTGGGCTCTTACAGAATTTGCTTGGCTTCTCGCTGGACAAGCTCTCACCATGTGCCCCTGGACTCCGCAGTCGAAACAGAGGGCTCTCTCTCTCCTTCTCTGCCTCTCAGCCTCGGAAATAAGTCTCCTGCTCGCCCCAATCTGCATCAGCTTCTCTGGTCCTGAGTAAAGAGATGCTGCGGAGAGAGCTGGAAATCCTGGAAGTGCTCTGAGGCCCCCGTTTCTTCCCAGCTGCATCTGTCTGAGCTCTTCTAGCCTGGCGTCTACGACCACAGACAGTTGATATAACCCTTCTAGGGTAGCTGGTGTTCTCTGGCACACTAATTCATTTTTAATTTCTTCATCCAGCCCGTTTGAATTGGTCTTTCAAGGCACTCTCATTCCAATTCAGATCTCCTGCTCCCAGCTTGAAATCAGCAATGT
The DNA here is from genome assembly GCF_035149785.1 of Candoia aspera. Lineage (NCBI taxonomy): Eukaryota > Metazoa > Chordata > Lepidosauria > Squamata > Candoiidae > Candoia > Candoia aspera. The sequence goes on along the minus strand of NC_086153.1, from coordinate 163,349,086 downwards.
AAATTCCCACCCTCTTGTTGCCTTGCTTGAGCTTCCAAATTTCCCGGCTGGCAGTGTCCTCTCTGATCGGGTCATCAAAGTGTGGTCGGAACCCTGCCAGAAAATTCTGTTAGTCGTTGAGAATTGGGTTGTTGTTCTCCACCATGGGAATAGCCCATTTGGCTGCTGGGCCCTTTAGCAGACTTAAAGTGAAGGTGACTCTGGTTCTGTCTGTGGGAAACTCTACCGGTCTGCTGTCGAAAAGCATTGTGCACTTTGTGAGAAAGGTTCTCAACTGCCCTGCTTCTCCTGCAAACTTCTCTGGTAGACTGCCCTGGGATCTCAAGACTACTGGCGGAGCTGCTGCTGCTGGCACCAGTTGTGGGTTAATCGGAGCTGGTTGTTGTAACTGCTGTAGCATGGCTGCTTGTAACGTGTTGATCTGGAGATCTACTTGGTGTTGTTGCAATGCTGCTGCCAGTTGTTGGATGGCTTGCCGAATTTCCTGGTTTTCCGAAGACATTTTCCCAAATGTCTCTTCCTTTTTTTTCGTTCCTCCCTCTTTCAATGGCAGTAAGAATTTGTTAGGATTTTCTGTCCTAACAGTCAGGAACCACACTGAGACAAGGCATAGGTCTCTAGTGTTTTATTACTGCTACATTAGACAGAAAATCCTAACAAACTGAAGAAGCGTGGGAAAAACTCCAACAGATAAACCCCAAAGGTGGGTCTGATCTGTCTCGCTTTGAATGGCTGCTTAATTCCTCAGTACTACACATGCATTTTCCCCCCTGGATAGGGGCCTCCTCCTGCTCACCATCAGTACTCATGACAGAGAGGGCAATCCAGAGGGAAGCTGGGCAATGAGAGGCCAGGAATGGAGGGGAGGCGGCCATGAGGGAACAGGGAGAAAAGGGCGAGGGGCTACAAGCCACCCAGGTTGGGGCTCTCCTTAAAGCCAGAATAATGGGCTAGGCAAGGGAAGTCCATCCCAAGGGGAAGGCCAACTCACACAGTGCTGAGGGGGTGTGCAGGTAGTTCTCTAGCTGCAGAGAAGCTGCCTCCTGGCAAGTAGACCTGCAGGGGCTCCAACTGGCTCCCACAGATAGTGATCACCAGCAGCAACAGCAGCCCCCAGATATCCCAGCTTCAGAATTTTCCTAGACAGAGGTCCCTGCGTGATGGCAGAACAGGGCATTTTTTGGCATGGGAAAGGCATTGTTTTGGAATTTGGAGGGTATTTGCTGTATTGTGATTTGGTTATTTCAGGGCTTTAAAACAACATCAAAAATAGGAAAGCAGGAACAGCCTTCATTTTTTTGATGCAGATTTAAATGCCTAAAAGAAGTTTATGTTTTTCCCAGAGAAAACTGTTTATCTACCAAGACCTTGTGAAAGTAAGCTTTAAGTCCCATATTTTAAGTCTGAGGTCATCTTTACCTGATTTCATATTCTGACAGAGTTGACCCTTATGTCATACACACCAAGTTTATGAACCTGTACTTTTTATTTTATGATCAACAGAATATCCAGAAAATGAAACATGAAATGCATAAACTTATTATGAATGCTCATAATAAATGCTGTTACTTAGTTTCTCCTGCAAACAAGTTTAGATACCATTCAAGGCATTAGACACAAATACACTTTAATACACAGCTTTACATTCCAGATTCACAGTAATCAGTGGCACACAGACTTTTAAATATATACTTTCCCTGGATCTTAACATTGGTGAAATACTAAAAAGACAGTAACTTCAGCAAAAAGATGGTGTGAAGAATTAAAAGCTGGGTGTTGAATGTTTACCCTGTATAGCACTTTTACAGCATGCAAATTATCCTTGTTAGATCAGGGTGTATGCATTTTAATTCTGCTTCTTCCTTCCAAAGGAAAAGGTGCACGACTGTGTGGTACAAAGCATCTACTTAAAACACAATATACATTTGCTAGCACTTTTGCTTGTGCTTGATTCTAAAGGGAGAGACATATCAAAATTTTATCAGCTGCATCTGAAAAATGTTACGAACAATGGTGTCATGGTATAAGCAAAATATGAGGCTTAATATTTTGACTGAAATGTTTCCTTGTCCAGCATGAATTCTGCAAATCTCTGCTGAAGTTCTTTTTCTCTTTCCTGTTGCCGTTGAACATCTTCTTTTAGGCACTGCAAGAGCAAATGGAATAGTCAGCTTAAAATGGCCTGGAAGGAACAGCAGGCTACCCTTAGTATGGCAGGGAAGGACTAGTCAAACTTTCCTGATGAGGTACACAGGCAAGTCTTTATTTTCCCCACGAAGGGACAACACAAATCTAGAGACAAAGAGTTTAGCACGAGTCTGTAGAAAGAGCTAACTTCTAACAAAGTTTATAAAATGCTCAAAAATTTAGGGAGAATAAAATGACATGCACTATATAGCAAAGGGAAATCTAAAAAACAAAAACAAAAAATCTAAATATAATGACTGTATCATATGCCAGCTTTGAAAAAGTGTTGTTATAAACACTGCATTACTTAGTTCATTTCTTTTACCACTGTCATTTTTTTCAGAGATGGCCTGTAGAATAACATTTCACAATTTTACCTCTAGTCTCCTTGGGATAGCTGCATCTTCATGCTTCTTTAATTCTTCAAATGTGCACAGTTCAAGATGAGCTTGTTCAATTTGGTCCCACAAGTCATTTAATTGCTTGATGAGTCCCATGGCTCGAGACTGATAACCACCAAGCAAGATCTTCAGCTTTTTTTCCATCTTGGCAGCTCTCTTAGCTTCAGTAGTCATGTGGCCTCGGTTAATCTGTTGACAAATGTATTTTATGAATGCGGCATGATTATTTAATGATTACATATCTGTAACACACACATACACACATCTGCTGAGCTGCAACAGAAGAGATTTATACCTTACATTTATTTTCTTCCCTAAGATGTGTATGTATAGATATGATACAGGAGAATCTTAAATGTTTAAGAATAGAAGCTATCTTTGTAAATAAACCCATCCACACTACTCAACAGTGCAAAAGCAGGATTCTGGACATTTTAAACAAGAGATAACAGAGCAGACAGGAAAGTTTAAGCTTAAAAAACACCCCAAGTGAGAACACACACAAGATACTGGATGGTAGCGTTAGTAAAGCTAAAGCTAAGTTACAAAGATAACAATAAATTTATGCTAATGGACTCAACAATATAGTTGCCTTTCTTCATAGCTGTTCTTGGGAGAATTTGGGGGCAAACAATTTTGGGACAAACAGTAGTTGAAGAATCTGACAGGATCCAGTTTTCTGTATGTGGCTTATGCCTACATTCCATTGGGACTGAACTTTGGACAGTCTTTGCATTATGCCAAATAAAGGTTCTGAAAACCATTTTCAGCGTTTTGGAATTTTAAAAGCATGAGCTTTCACAGACTGAAATAAATTTTAGTACTTGAGGATGTGGGCTATAATCTAAAAAAGACATTCCCTTAAAATAACTGGTTAATTCCACTCTTCACCATATCACAACACAAATGCTTACAGGAAATTCAGGTGGCAAGTACCTTGTTAAAAAGACATTTCTCAAACAACTGAAAATCCCTTTTGACAATTCCTGTTGCAACACTAACAAGCATATTCTAAAGAACACAGGAAGTTTTTTTTTTCCCTCCAGTATCCTCTCTAACCAACCAGTATCAGAATCCGGATTCATTCTCAATGCTGAACACTTAGTTGCAGGAAAGGAAAACAAGCAGAAGCACCCTTGATCATTCCTGATAAACCAGAATGATAAAGCTATGTGGTTAAGCGCTCCAAGTTAATTGTAGAGCAACTGCCATGTCCACTGAGCACTAAGCAGACCTGAAACCATAGTAATCTATGAATTACCATTTATCACATTTAAACACATGGAAGCCTCCAACCATTATTAAAATGCTGCACACATTCAAATTAGTTATCCAGGATGGATTTGTACAATGTACAGGCTGTACGCTGTATCATGACTGTTATCTCAGAACATATGAAATTTTAAAACAAACCAAAGAAGTCTTCAGAATATTTTGTTTAGAGGAGACAGTGAATTGTGATTGCGTCAAAAGACTATTTATTAGGATGGTTCATGTTTCATAAATGAGTTGCTTTGGAATATGCAAAAGCACAAATGCAGGAGCTCCTTAAGAGCCTAAGTATTTTTTTCAGGCTTTCACACAAGCCTAAAAACAGACATAGCTGCTTTAAGGACTCACATTAAAAATGTAGCTATTTCAATAAATTGATTCCTTAAAGAAGTCACATATTTTTCAGGATTATGTAGAAACCTAAAAAAAAAGATCTAATACAGGAAATCTTTGAATCCTATAAAACAGTCAAGGAACAGCCTCAGCCATTGAAATAATCCTTTATTACAAATTGCTGACTCCATATAATGCTAACTACAACAAATAATTTGAGGCCATAAACGCTCAGATACTAGGCTGAAATTCCAGTTATTTTTTCTGAGAAAACGTTGGTATCCCTTATTTGTAAGACAATATATTCCTACCGAGAAAAGGAAGAATCGTCTTTTTCCAAAATAAACAAATGAGCAGTAATACCCAAACCCATTTTCAATTACTTCCTATTATTCCTGAGACTTTTCCATTATTTAACCAGTGTCCTGGAAACCACAAAATATACAAAGAGAAAGATAGGGCAGGGAGAGAGAAAACAGAGAAAGCTGAAACTATGTAAACATAAGCCATGACAATTTTTCTGATGGGGCAATCCTATACTTCCAGTGCAGTGTGTAAACGCCATTGAACAAGCAAGTGCAGGACTGCTCTCTGGAACTTAAAGAACCATTTAAACACCAAAAAAAAAGGGGGGGGGACATTGTCCAATCTACAAATATATCCAAAATAAATATTTATAAATTTACATTACTTTTATTGATTGCTGCAATAAAAATACATTACTGTTGCAAAAGCCAGCATGCTGCATTCAAAAATCTATTTTAAATTGTAAACTGCTCTGTTGGTAGAAAGTTCAATGATAAAAAATCCAAAAAGAATTTGGAAAAGAGATGAAAATTCATACTGATAGTCACAAATAAATGGGCGGTGAAAGTAAAAATAAACAGAATGGAATGAATGGAATACAGCAGTTAACCAGTCAGGACTTCTGTTATCAGGTATTAAATTGCACTATATCTATTTAGAAGTTTAAATTTATATTGGGCACATGGCTCAGAGGAAGATTACTCTGGGGAATGGAACTGTACTCATTAAGACTTGAAATCTTTTTTTTATATACAACTATATTCTTTCATATATATGCCAGCAAATTTGGAAAACACAAGAATGGCCATCAGATTGGAAAAAATCAATTTATATCCCCATACCAAAAAAGGGAAACATTAAAGAATGTTCAAACTATCGAACAGTGGCACTCATTTCACATGCCAGTAAGGTAATGCTCAAGATCCTGCAAGGGAGACTTCAGCAATTCATGGAGCAAGAACTGCCAGATGTACTAGCTGGGTTTAGAAAAGGCAGAGGAACTAGGGACCAAATTGCCAATGTCTGCTGGATAATGGAAACAGCCAGGGAGTTTCAGAAAAACATCTATTTCTGTTTTATTGACTATTCTAAAGCCTTTGACTGTGTGGACCATAACAAATTGTGGCAAGTTCTTAGTGGTATTGGGATTGGTGGTATTGCCTCCTGAAGAATCTGTGTAACGACCAAGCAGCAACAGTAAGAACAGACCACAGAACAACGGACTGGTTTAAGATTGGGAATGGAGTACAGCAGGGCTGTATCCTCTCACCCTTACCTATTCAACTTGTACGCAGAACACATCATGTGACATGCTGGGCTTGAGGAATCCAAGGCTGGAGTTAAAATCACTGGAAGAAACGTTAACAATCTCAGATATGCAGATACCACATTGATGGCTGAAAGCGAAGAGGAACTGAGGAGCCTTATGATCAAGGTGAAAGAAGAAAGTGCAAAAGCTGGCTTGCAGCTAAACCTCAAAAAAACCAAGATTATGGCAAACAGCTTGATTGATAACTGGCAAATAGAGGGAGAAAATGTAGAAGCAGTGCAAGACTTGGTATTTCTAGGTGCGAAGATTACTGCAGGTGCTGACTGCAGTCAGGAAATCAGAAGACGTTTAATCCTTGGGAGAAGAGCAATGACAAATCTCGATAAAATAGTTTAGAGCAGAGACATCAGACTAACAACAAAGGTCCACATTGTTAAAGAAATGGTTTTCCCTGGAGTAATATATGGCTGTGAGAGCTGGACAATAAGGAAGGCTGAGAGAAGGAAGATCGATGCTTTTGAACTGTGGTGTTGGAGGAAAATTCTGAGAGTGCCTTGGACTGCCAGAAGATCAAACCAGTCCATCCTCCAGGAAATAAAGCCAGACTGCTCACTTGAGGGAATGATATTAAAGGCCAAACTGAAATACTTTGGCCACACAATGAGAAGACAGGACACCCTGGAGAAGATGCTGATGCTAGGGAGAGTGGAGGGCAAAAGGAAGAGGGGCCAACCAAGGGCAAGGTGGATGGATGATATTCTAGAGGTGACGGACTCGTCCCTGGGGGAGCTGGGGGTGTTGACGACCGACAGGAAGCTCTGGCGTGGGCTGGTCCATGAAGTCACGAAGAGCCGGAAGCGACTGAATGAATAAACAACAAGTAATTAAGATATCTAATTGAATTGTTTTTAAATTTTATTCTGAAAGAATATTTTGTTTATTCTTAAACTGCTATCTTTATTGCTTTCAGTGGGGTCTGCCTGAAGGATTGTTGTCCTCCTATCCAGACCGCCGGCGGAGCGGGGCTGGAGACGGCTCCGGGATTTATCTCCACCCCGCAGAGCCTGCCGGCCATCAGTATCCACACCCCGAAAAGGGAAAGCTACGGTAACCTGGGGCCCAACCACCCAAGGGACTGCTGGTCCCACTCCAAGGGGAGGTGGAGTGAGAGACTTTTCTGTTAAGTTTGATGGGGATCCAACAAAGTTATCTTTCTTTTTAACTAATGCTAAAAGTTGCATAAGGCAGTTTGGGGCATGCTTCCCTTCCGAAGAGGCTAAAATAACTGCCATTGCCACCAAATTGAAGGGTCAAGCGGCTGACTGGTATGTTCAATTAAGTGATGCTGACTCCCCTGCACTTGATTATTTTGATGATTTCATGTGGGCGTTAAAGCTGCATTTTGAAGATCTCCTGGCCAAGGCAAGAGCTAAGAAGGCGCTGAAGGATCTCACCCAGGGCCAATTGTCAGTAGCTGATTACGCCCTAGAGTTTAAAGCTCTGGCTGGGAAAATCACTGACTGGTCTGAGTCCACTCTGATAGAGCGTTTTAAAGAGGGATTCAACCAGGACGTCCTGCGTTGGGCGTTGTGCAGAGACGACCCTGAGTCATTGTATGACTGGATCTGTCTGGCAGGCAAGGCTGAGCACGCTCAGCATACCTTCATGCAAACTAGAAAATCTGAAAAACCACCCGCCACCATGAGGGGACCCCGAAGTGCTGCGACTGCTGACCGGCCAAGCTATAGAGCCTGGGATGAGAAGAGAGATTGGCGCTACGAGATATCTCCGATGTGGAAAGGAGGGCCATCAAGCAGCTGATTGCCGAAAAGCCAAGGCTGGAGATTGAGCGGAGAAGCCCTGGCCAAATTGCCCCCCCACCTTGCGGCGAATGACAGCAGCCAAAGGGACAGCCGACGCTGAGGAAGTAATCTACTTCTCGGGAGAGGCTGAAGACGACTCTAAGGAGCCGGCGGGAAATGCCAGCCACCTGCCATGAAGGGCACCAGCGGACAGGTGGAAGAGGATGGGTGCGAAGATGCTATGGTGAGTGCTGACTGTCCAACTTTATCAGTAAAAGTGAAATTGGGTTCATGCACAAAGACTACAGAGGTATGGGCTTTAGTTGACTCTGGGTGCTCCAGGTGTTTAATTCACCCTGATCTGGTTGCTGCTTTGGACCTGCCTAGTTTCCCCCTCCAGCAGCCTTTGATCTTCACATAGTTGGATGGTTCAACGGCGGGGGGGGGGGGGTGGCAACCCATTTCACTGGAACTGTGGCAATGCAAATGGGCAGCCACCATGAGGCTTTGAAATTCGTTATAGCACCTGTTGGCAATCCCTTGGAAATCCTGGGGATCCCATGGTTGACCTATTGAAGCCCCTATATAAATTGGGAGCACAGAACTGTGACTTTTACAGATGGATTCTACCAAGCTCCTACAGTGAAAATAGTTGCACGTGCAGGGGTTGGAAGGGCAGCGATCGCCATGCCACGCCCTGACTTGCCATTTTTAGAAGGCTTGCCTGCTCAATACCAAGAATTTGCTGACGTATCTGGGGAGATGGAAGCAGATCAGTTACCCCCCCCCCACCGGAAAACTGACTGTGCAATAGAGTTGGTCCCCAATGCTCAATTGTCCAAGCCTAAAATTTACCTGATGACCCCGAAGGAACTCGAGGCATTACGGGACTTCATTGACAAAAATCTGTCAAGGGGGTTTATTGGACCTAATTCCCCAGTTGGAGCCCCTGTGTTATTCTGGGAAAAGAAGGATGGCACGCTTCGACTCTGCACGGACTATCGTGGGTTAAATTCCGTCTGTATTGTCAACAAGTACCCTCTACCCCTCATGAAGGACATGTTAGCTCATTTGTCAAAGGGCAAGATTTTCTCAAAGCTCGATCTTCGCGAAGCATACTTCCGCATTCGCATAAAGGCTGAGGATGAGTGGAAAACTGCTTTTAATTGCCCACTAGGATCGTTTCAATACAAAGTCCTTCCTTTTGGGTTGGCAGGGGCGCCTGGGGTCTTCATGCAATTGATTAATGAAGTGTTACATGATTATTTGTTTAAAGGGGTTCTGGTCTATTTAGATGATGTTCTCATTTACACTGAAACCGAGGAGGAACACGAACGCCTCCTCAGACAGGTGTTATGCAAACTTAGAGATGCCAGACTCTATGCCAAACTTTCCAAATGTGAGTTTCACAAAACCGAGCTTGACTATCTGGGCTATCGAGTGTCTGATCGGGGTATAGAAATGGACCCTGCAAAAATTCAGGAGATTCTAAGTTGGGAACGCCCCCGCACCCAGAGGCAATTACAAAGTTTCCTAGGGTTCAGTAATTTCTATTGGCAATTTATCCAGGGGTTCGCTGAGATTGCTCTGCCCCTCACTGATTTACTCCGTACCAAGGGCTTGGGGGAGACACGCAAAGTAAAAAACCCTGGGGCAGAGCTGAATTGGATGCCTGAATGCCAGGCAGCATTTGAGAAACTAAAAACCCTTTTCACTGCTGAGCCTGTTCTACAGCACCCTGATCTTGAACACCCCTTTGTGGCCCAAGTTGATGCTTCTGACTCCTCTATTGGGGCTATTTTGTTACAAAGGGATTCAGAAAATTGCTTAAATCCCTGCGCTTATCTATCCAGGAAATTTTCTGAAACAGAACACTGTTGGCATGTTTGGGAAAAGGAGGTGTTTGCTGTAAAAGCAGCTTTAGAAACCTGGCGCCATCTCCTTGAAAGAGCTAAATGCCCTTTTGAGGTTTGGACCTATCACAAGAATTTGGAAGCCCTCCGCACCCCCTGGCGTCTCAGCCCTAAACAGATTAGCTGGGCTCAGTTTTTCAGTCGCTTTAACTTCCAGTTAAAATTTATTCCGGGAAAGAAAAACTTTCTGGCCGATGCTTTGTCATGTTACCTCAGGACCTTGACCAGGTGGCAGATGTGGTTGGAACTGAACCACAACTGGGCTTGGTTGGTGTCACTCAGAGCAAGTCCCGTGCGCAAGCAACCCCACCCCCAGCACAGTCTGGGAAGCGGAAAGTGCAAGTTCCTTGTCAGTTACAGAAGAACTTTCTCCAGGCACTGAAATCTGACACTTGGTTGCTAGCTAATAGAGACAATGTTTCTTTTGAAAACGGTCTGGCGTGGGTGGAACACCGCCTTTATGTGCCTGAAACTTTAAGAGCTGATGTTTTACAGCATTCTCATGATGATAAACTTGCTGGACACTTTGGTTTTGTCAAAACCTTGCATTTGGTTCACCGTCAATTTTGGTGGCCAACCTTAAGACATGATGTAAAAGACTATGTTGCTTCTTGTCCTGTTTGTGCCATGTCAAAATGAAAAGGGGGGAAGCCACAGGGGCTTCTACAGCCAGTGGCCAGTCCATCCCGCCCCTGGGACGAGATTTCTATGGATTTCATTGTGGACCTACCTCCCAGTCAGAAGAAAACAGTCATTTTGGTTGTAAAAGACTTTTTCACTAAACAAGCTCATTTCATTCCATGTGCATCCATCCCATCAGCCCCACAATTGGCGCACCTATTTCTCCACATCTACTGCCTCCACGGTAGCCCCTCCCATTTGATCTCTGACCGCAGCACGCAGTTTACTTCCCAGTTTTGGAAATCTTTTTTAAAATTGATTGGCACCAAACAAGCTCTGTTCACATCGTCCCATCCACAGACTGATGGTTCTACTGAGATTTTAAACTCCACTCTTGAACAGTTTCTCAGAGCATACATTAACTACCATCAGGACAATTGGGTGGAGTTATTACCTTTTGCTGAAGTTGCTTACAACAATACTGTGCATCAAAGTACCGGAGAAACCCCTTTTCGCTTGGTTTCTGGTCACGACTTTGTCCCCATCCCTGAACTGCCACGGCCCCCTTCCTAAGCATGTTCTACATCTGACTGGGCTGTTAAACTGTCCAATTCCTGACCAGTAATTCAACAAGCTTTAGCTGACGCCCAGGCTGCTTACAAGTCTCAAGCTGATAAGCATCGCTCTTTACAACACGACTTCAAAGTTGGGGATCAGGTGTATCTATCTACTAAATTTATCAAATCACCACAACCCTCTAAAAAACTTGCTCCCAAATTCATTGGTCCTTTCCCTATTGTTCATCTTGTCAATCCAGTTACTGTTAAATTGGAACTGCCTCACAATTTGAAACGCTTGCACCCTGTTTTTCATTGCAGCTTGCTTAAGCCTGTGCACCACTCACCGCGTTGGCACCCTCAACCTCCTCCTCCTGCTCCAATTATGATTGACAGCCAACAACACTTTGAAGTCAAAGACATTGTTGATTCTTGCAAGGTTTGAGGCACCCTGCAGTATCTGGTCCGATGGAAATACTTTCCTCATCCTGAATGGGTGTCTGCCCATGTTAACGCTCCTGCTTTAGGTAACCGTTTCCACCTCGCTTACCCTTTGAAGCCTGCTGCTTAATGTATTCTTTATTTTTTGGGGGGCAGCATGTCATGTTCACTGTTTCAATGTAGTATATACATCATAACATTTCACATGCCATGGCGCTGACGCGCGTTTCTGTTTGGGAGGGAGCTGCTGTGAGACCTTGTACCAAGCTCTGTCTGTGTAATCAGTGCGATGGAATGTGTTTGGGTTATGTTATCTGTTCAAGGCCTTTTCCCAAAGACCATCAGAGACTGTTAGGAGCACCTGGGATTGTGAACTTGAGAAGATTTTACAGGGGGAGGGATTTCATTTGCATCGAGGGTTTTTACTTTGAATTTGGCATGCTTTCATCATTCTCAGCTTTCTCTGTGATCCTGCATACTATTCTTTAATAAATCAGATATCTTTGCACTCCTGCTCATGAGTCTGATGGTGTTTTAGAATAGGCAACCATTACACAGAGGATTCGTGGAACTTTCCTTGTAGTAAATTTTACAGATTAATTGCAGTAAACCAATTGAACTCAGTACCCTTGAATGAAAGAAGTGTCTGCACACAGACCTGTTCTGCACTTCTCATTACTGTAATAACCCACCCTACGACAGCAAATTTCTGTAAAATTTCTTCCAGTTTCCCCCCAAAATTCTGGAACATTTCTTCCTGTCCTTATTCTTCTGCAAATGGATTAATACAAACACCTCTCCCCCACCCCAAAAACTGCAATTTTGGCACCCAGCACTGATTTCAATATTAAAATTCACAGTACACACTTTTGCACAACATCCCTATTTGTTATTCTCTTTTCTCTCTTCTCCAATAGCCAGCCTCTTTTACCCCACCCCTCACCTCTCCCTTTTCTTTCATCAATTGTAGCCTTGTTCTTTCTCTCCCACCACATATCACTTTCAACCCCTTTTAATGGCAAAAAAGGGGAAGACATAATAGTGTGTTTTCCTTCCAGTGAAGGGGAAGCAGAAGGCAGTATTTCTGTTACTATTGGCAGTAGACACAGAGAAAATGTCAAATACCTATTTACTGCCCATACCAAGGCTCTACAAGAGACGTGTGCAAGCCATGGGTTCTCACCCCCTATTTGTACATTCAGGACTTTTTCCCCCTTTGAAATATAATTGAAATACACTTATGGTGCCATATTATATAATTTGCACAATTGATTTTAAAATGGGCTGTACTTACAAAGGGTATTTACGAAGACTTGCTGCACCTTATTAAGCAAAATCCACATCGAGGCGTCCCCAAGTAACTTTAATTAGATATATAAAGTCATAATATTAATACCAATTTATAAAAATACCATTCATTAAAAATGCATGGAATGGAACATAGAATAGATTTAGAACACAAAGTGCTTCTGGAATTCCAGTGGCATGAGCTGTGTTTTTCAAATAAATAGAATGTAAAGCAAGCGTCTGAAATGGCCATTTGTGCAAACATGTTTTTTTGCTTTAAAATGATGGGAGAATGAATTTGGCAAACATTTCTCAATTCTAAACGAAGGGGAAGAAATGGCAAACTGAAGACGGCTCCACGAAAAGTGAAGCCGATGACTATGGCAGAATGAAGAGCCAGCAAGGAGACTGACTCTGATAATTCCTCTCTGGACAAGGAGAGGTCTTGAGATCGCCCATACGTGCTCCAGGCAGTTGCTCCTCACAAGGAGACAAGACAGTGGTCTCCAGCAGGTTTAGAGCTCTGGGAGACAAGGGAAAGTCATCTTTGCTCATACTGCGGTTGGCGCCTTTACAAAGGACACTGGGTTCGCATACTTCCTTTTCTAATCACTTTTGGAAATTGCTCGTTAATTGATTTTCGACTATTAGGAACCTTTAGATCAACAAGTTTTATAGCACTGGGTGAGTTTCCTCCAATCCTTAGTGAAAGAAGTTTTAAATAAAAGTTTAAGGATTTAGAAATTTTCTTTTGGAATTAACAGCAAAAGGGTTATTAGAACTTTGATTTTGGAAAGTTACAAATGTACTAAGGGTCCAGATGGATTTGAAATAAAGTTTTGGAATTAATTATAAGATATTTCCCCCTTCCTGTGGGAAAATGCTTTTGTTTTGAATTCTTTAAAAAAAAACATGATAGGATGGGATTTTGAAGGTTGGTCACTAGAGGCAACCAGAAGGAACTAAAAATTACTATTAAAGGAGAAGAACACTTAAACTTGACTTACTAACATAAAACAACATCTTCCCATGAAAGTATTGTTTTGCATAGCACACATCTGAAAGAGTGGCTTAGAAATTCCAGTCTTAAACCGGGGGGGGGGGAGGGGGGAGACTTGCTTAGCAGCATCAGAGATTTTCATCACTATTTCATGTAAAGAGTGATCTCCTCCGATGGGAGATGAGCGGGGACAAATTGGATAAATGAATGAATGAACTAACCAAAGAGCATATGCCAAAAGCATATGCCATCTCTCCATCCTTTGCAGCAGATGGGAGGGAAGGACAAACAGAAAATTGCCTTGTCCCTTCAAAGTCTGTCTATATATCAAAGAGTCCCCCTTTGGGGGAGATGGGCGGTGACAGAAATTTGAAATATAAATAAATATCAGCATGAAGCCCTGCACTGATATCCCACAAAATAGGCTTTAGCAGACTTCAGCAAAAAATAAAGTGAACATATTTTCTAACAATTTCATGAAAACGTGTTCATGTATCTCTGTGTATGGATATTTGGAGTTGGGTGACCAATAAATTTAAATAAATTTATTTAAATTTAAACAAACAAACAAATAATAATCCATACACATATGTACACACAGAGTACTCACTCTACATTCATGTATAATTTACTGAAATAGTACACTGAATAATTCAGTTTGTATATACTAATATTTACAGAATAGCTGAGGGGACATGTAGGGGAATCAAAGGAAGATTAAAGAATCATTCTCTAAATCCCAAACAAGACTAACAAAACAATGCACATGGCACCATGAAGGTAACAGCTTTAAAAAATCAAAATATTTCATTTGTAATATGTTTTTACACTGCCATCCAACATGTGTGTTTGTGTATTAAGAAATAAGACTTAGTGAACTTGGTGAAATTTTCTTCCAAGTAAACGTTAATAAAATGAGAGTCTTAATTTGTATGGTCACAAATCTGAGTGAATATTTAATACTCATATTTAAGGCACCACACCAGTTTAATTTGGTAAGAAAATTACTGTGCTGGCGTATTTAAGAAAGCAGTTCATCTTCCCTGTCGTATGACCACATAATGAAAGATGCTGTAGAGCAATAGTGCACTCTGCTGGACAATCATCAATATATGAATACTCTATATTACAAATCCTCTGAAAAATAAATGGAGACTATTCTCACGTTTACCTGGCATTTGTGTTAATTTCAGCTACGCTTTCTACATACAATACACTCCAATGCAATATTCATAAACAAACAATTTTGTATCTGTCACCCCTGTGAGGTGAAAGGTGAAAGGTCCCCTGTGCAAGCAGCAAGTCATGTCTGACCCTTTGGGGGGATGGCGCTTCCGTGACATTTTCTTGGCAGACTATAGAGCAGGGTGGTTTGCCATTGCCTTCCCCAGTCGTCGCCTTCCCCAGCAAGCTGGGTACTCATTTTACCAACCCCAGAAGGATGGGAGGCTGAGTCGACCTGAGCTGGCTACCCGAGAATCCAGCTTCCGCTGGGATCGAACTCGGGATGTGGGGAGAGTTTCGGGTGCAATGCTGTCGCCTGCCACTCTGCGCCACATGAGGCCCTTTCCTAAATTTTTAGATCTACGCATAGCCATTTAGATAAAACATTAATTTTATGCAAATGTAGTTGCATAAAACAAAATCACTAATAATAATATATACAATAGCACTACTACTTATTTGCAAACCTTCTGTAAGAATCCCTTTTCAGATTGCAAGACTTGAATACAGTTTTGGATGATCTTAACGGTGTACATTTAAAAAATTAATTCTCCAGGTCTAAAGCACAGAAGCTAGAGTAATTTATGCAAACCCTTAAGTATCATTATGTATAGTTAATCAATTGCCTTTGAAACTTGAGAGAAACATCCAGCATCATGACAGGCTAGCAAAAAACTTTGCTTCTGGTTTGTGGTTTAAACATAACTTAATTTCACTGATGATTTAACCCTAATCCAGAGGCTAATGCATTACCAGTCTCCTTCCCCAACTATATGGAATTCCGTTCAACAGTCATGTGCAGGCTTTAAGGTTATGGAACGCAAAGGAATCTGTTCAGTGCACAGGTAAGACTACGGCAGTTTGTCTTAATACTTGCAAAGTTAAATGGTACTGTTTCTAACTTTTTTTAAGTCTAGCAGCAAGTCTAGCAATACTATCTAATCCTACCCTTTTGAGTGCTGATGGCTGGAGGAAATCGATGCTAGGAGTTAGCTGACTTTCTATATGTATATATGATTTTTATTGAAGAAATTTTTAAAAGAATAAAAACAATACAAATTTTGAAAAGGAAAAGTAAGGAGTGCAAAGAAAGAACGAAAAAAGAAAAGAAAAAAGGAAAAGTTATAAAGAAGCAGCTTCAGGTCTTAACAGCAATTATAGATATATTTTAC
Source organism: Candoia aspera (assembly GCF_035149785.1). Classification (NCBI taxonomy): domain Eukaryota; kingdom Metazoa; phylum Chordata; class Lepidosauria; order Squamata; family Candoiidae; genus Candoia; species Candoia aspera. The sequence goes on along the minus strand of NC_086153.1, from coordinate 163,333,300 downwards.
CTTCTTTCTCTACGGTTACAACATAATTTCCTTCTTTCCACAATCTACCCTTTCATCAAACCCCTAAATCACATGTTCATTTTTTTCTTGTTTTTTTCCAGCAAAAAGTCCATAAGGGGTTTCCAGTCACTAATAAATGTAGTTACTATCCTTTCTCTAATCAAGCAAGTCAATTTTGCCATCTCTGCTAATTCTGTCATCTTTACTAGCCATTCCTCCATTGCAGGTATTTCAGAGTCTTTCCATTTTTGCATATATAATAATTTTGTAGCAGTTATCATATAGAAAAACAATCGTCTATAACTCTTTTCTGATTGTCTATCCATTAGTCCCAACTTGAAGAGTTCTGGTTTCAACTGAATATTAATCTTTAACATTCTTTGTATCACGTATTTGAATCCAAAATTTTCTGGCTTTCTTACTAGTCCACCAGGCATGATAAAATGACCTGTCATGTTTTCCACATTTCCAACATAAAACTGAAGTACTTTTAGACATTCTAGATAATTTTTCTGGAGTCATGTACCAACAGTGAGTTAGCTGACTTATAATTAGCTGGATCCAAAACCATTTCATACTTTTGAGTGGCTCCAGCACAGGTGTATTAGTTAAGCTAACCCTGGTGCTGGCATTCAGAAATGTCTTCCTATGAGCAGGAAGGACAGTGATAAATTGTCATTCCACTGGAGAAAATTTATAAACACACCTTATCCATCTTTTCTCCTGGCTAATGTGTAAGTGGAAAGGCTTTGGGTAAAACAGTAATCCATTTTGTTGCTTGTCAGTATGTATTTTTAATTCTCTATCATCTCTCTCTCTCTCCTGGGGACCTCCATGTTTTTTTTTTCTTGATAAAAGTACAGAAATGGTTTACCACTGCCTGCAGGATCCAAGATCTAAACAATAATTTTTTTAAGTAACGAAAGCTGCCACAGAATCAGGACCAAAAAAGATTATACTAACCTCTAGTCTCTTCTCAAGTGACTCAATCCTGTCTTTTTTACTGGCCAAATTAGCTCGCGTGTAGCGATTCTGTCCAGGGAGGAACAGTACCTGGCTGTAACATTCTTCCCACACCTGATTATAAGCTTCACTTGAAAGCTCTCCATGTCCCATCCCTTGCTTCACAACTTCCATCTCTTGTGCCAGAAGGTCTTCAGACTGTTTGGAATAAAGGAGTGGCATTAATTTTTTTCCTGGAATTCAACTATCACTTTGAACCAGTCACTCTCAGCCTAACTTCCTTCACAGGGTGGTTGTTGTGGGGAAAACTAGGAGAGTGCGCCATGTACATCACCTCCTGAAAGAAAAGGTGGGATATAAATCTAACAAGTATATGCATACAAAAAAAGTTTACAGGGACATTTTTCCTATATGAAGAACACACTTTGTTCTTTGGACCAATACATGGCCAATAAATAAAAAATAACATTCAGGTTCTCCTTTTGAGTTTTGCTGTCCTTAACATTTTGGAATCAATTTTCAGTGGCAACCGATCATATCCTGAGTATATCTGTTACCACTGAAAATTGATTCTATACAGTTCTACACATTTTGGCATCAGAGATCTACATGAGCAAGTTGAGAATAAGCCTTTTGTCAAGGTGTCGGGATCTACATGGATCTACAAGAAAGAACAATGAGAAGTAGCCCCCTTATATCCATATTATAGGACTACAAAGCCATGCAACTGATTGCTGGATCTATTAGGCCCAGCTAGGGAACTAATTAACATAACTTAGATAAAAAATTTAAAAGGATAAATGTTTTAGGGAAAGATTTCATCTATCTGAAATAACCAGAATATTTGATCTGAGAAACTGAAACATAAGCTTTAATTTCCTTGCTTTATCCATCATTTTCCCCCTCAAAACCAGGCACTCAATGTCAGTACCAAATAAAAATCTAAAAGCCCTAAAGTGCTTATTCTGAATTTCTAAACCTGCAAGGTAATGAAATTGGAAGGTGAAATACAAAATGTTTGGGACCCACAAGTAAGTTGGCCTGATTTATGATGAGACATGACAAATATGTTGCGCTAATGTTAAAACTGTTAGAAAGTCATTCAAAACAGATGTTAAGGGATCCAAATTATCAGGCAGCAACTTCTTAATATAAACTGGGTATACCATACAATGAATCTTCAGTACAAGTTCTAAACATTCTCAGAAAAATGTTTTACACCAGAAACAGGGAACAGGATTGGCTTAAATTTCCAGAACTGTCCTCCAGTCCCTTACTGCAGTACATGTCCCAGGGAGAATGAGAAGGAGCAGCTGTAAAGCAGGGAAAGTGAGGAGGGCAGCTGGGAAGCATGGCAGGTGTAGTTCCTGCCAATTCTGGCTACTTCATACTGTTCCCCTTTGGATAAGGCGCAGGAGAGATGAAGAGCTGGGAGCTCCAGCTGGGCCATGTGTATGCATTATTTTTACCAACTGATACTACCTCAACTCCTCATATTTCAAAGGTAAAACGCAGACCCATATAATCCTTCTTTGACTATCCTGTTCCCCCTTTCAGAAAGTGTGGGGCAGCTGAAATAAAAACTACGCTGGGAGGAAGAGAAGGCCTAGGGAAGGCGGAAGGTTTCTGAGGAGACAAACTTCTGCTCATGGCCCTTGGATCAGATGTTTGGATGGATCAGGTCTACAAACTAGAGGTTATCCATCCCAGATTTTCAGCAACTGGCAGTCACAGAAGTGCATGACTGCACTAGAAAACAGGGTATCAGGAGAACCTTCAAGCAGAGTCACTTGTCTAACATCACAGCACACCATGGCAGCCCACTAATCAACTGCTTGGTTGCGGCAGGGAATTAATAAACTGTCTTCTTTTACAGCACAGTTGGGGAGGCCACACTTGTAAACACGTATATGCCTATTCAGCCCTAAACTCACCATTTGTACCACGTTTAATACCTTAAAATTGCCCACCCTTGCTTTATAGATTTTCTCAGCTTGCAAGAATAAGGCTTTAAGGTATTTTTCTTGTGAAATATAGTGCAGTATTATAGGCAGGCAAAATGGGGACCAAGAATGAAACCAATAAATATCATGTGACCTTCTTGAGGTCTTCTTTTGAAAACTTTTCGTAAGGATTGTGTTCAAGGTATGCTATATGTTCTGTGCTGCTGGTTCCCAGCCCTGGAACTTTCATCTTCTTGCTGCCGGGGACTTCCCCATAAGGGTGATGCACGAGATCAAAGTGAAGCATAGTGATCATCTCTTTCTTAATCAGTTCTTCACTCTTCTGTAAATCGGTCAGAGGCGGCTCTACATTTAAAGGTCTCAGAATTGTTTCATTTACCTAAACAAGCCAACAAAAAATCATACACATAGTCACTTAGGAGCAGCCTCTTATAAACTAAATCCTACTTTTATTAGATTCATGCATTTCGCAACTGGAGCACAGATGTACACATTTTAAGCTTACAAAGGAAAATCAGAAATATTGTACTGTTTTTACATCTTTTAATTAATCTAAAGTACATCAATAGGTTTTCTGAAAGGGCTGCTTTAAAAAAGGAAGCAAAGGATGAGGAATGATTCATACCAGCAGCAAATCCTAATGGGCCCTTTTTTCCACCTCCGACTACTACCTGACTAGTACAACTTACCAAGATCTATTCTTTTACCTTCTTATGGAGAAAGGCACCTATCTATTAGAATTAGGAAAACTTACTTCAGAAGGTCTTGGTAGGTCTTTCTGAACAGCTTTGTGCATTCGCTTTAATGCCTTTATACGCTCCATTTCTCGAATGGTCTGGAAAGAGATTTCAGCAATCAGGGTGAGTTTTTGCAAGGCTTCTCAGCAACACAGAGCGCAGTGAAAAGGCAACAAAATCTGTTACAAAAAAAAGTGTCCTAAATCAAAGAACAGAGAGATGTAGTGCCACGATGGATGAAAAAAAAAGAACCCCGTTCCATAATACAAAACGATTCTTCCATAAACCAGAACAATTTGTCCCAAACAGAGACTCAATTAACTGTTAGAATATGCATTACCAAAATAAAAGCTGATATAGGAAATCTTCATTGCCAAATCCAAATCCAAATCCAAATCCAGCAACTGTCAGGCCCAAGCAGGAGAACCAACCCCACTGCTGGCTGTGTTTATACAGTACACTCAGTATCAATCTCTTGGTATCGTCCCAGTTCCCAAAGTGATTCTCAGTCTCTCGAGTGATGTTTACTGAGGCAAGGGGCAAGGGGAGGGGGGGAGAGAGGTATGGTACAACAATTCAGTAACTGAACTGTTTCCCATTCTAAAACGGATATACAGGTAGTCCTCAATTTAGGACAACTGGGGCGCGAACTTCCATTGCTAAGCCAGGCGGTTGTTAAGTGAGTCATGCCCAATTTTATGGCCTTTTGCCATGCTTGTTAAATGAATCATAGCAGTCATTAAGCAAATCCTGCTTCCCCCATTGACTTTGCTTGTTGGAAGCTGGCTGGGAAGGTTGCAAATAGCAATCACGTGATCCCTGGAATGTTGCAACCATCGTAAGTGCAAGCGTAAGTGCCTAAGTGCACTTTGATCATGTGACCGCAGGGACACAGTGATGGTCGTTAAGTGCAAGGACTGTCTGCAAGTAGCTTTTCCCTGTGCTGTTGTAATTTTGAATGGTTGCTAAACAAATGGTCGTAAGTCCAGGACTACCTGTATCTCCAAGTACAGTCACATGGAGCTTCATTTTCTTTTAAACCAAGATGGAATGTGAGGGTAGCCTTGGAAGAGAGGGGAGGGGGTAGATGCCGCCTAGGGAATGATCAGATAAAAGAGAAAGGAGTCCACAACAGAGTAACAGTCAGAGGAAGAAACTTAGAAGGGCTCGCCACAATTACTCAGGCAATAAATAGGGAGGGCGGGAGATTTGTACTTTCAGACTTGCAAGATTCTGTTAATGTAAAAAAAGGTAAAGGTTTCCCTCGACGTAAAGTCCAGTCGTGTCCGACTCTAGGGGGCGGTGCTCATCTCCGTTTCAAAGCCTTGGAGCCAGCGTTGTCATAGACACTTCCGGGTCATGTGGCCAGCATGACTCACGGAACGCCGTTACCTTCCCGCCGAAGCGGTACCAATTAATCTACTCACATTTGCATGTTTTCGAACTGCTTGGTGTGCAGAAGCTGGGACGAGCAACGGGAGCTCACCCCGCCGCGCGGTTTCGAACCGCCGACCTTCCGATCGACAGCTCAGCGGTTTAACCCGCAGCGCCACCGCGTCCCTGTTAATGTAGCCTTACAATAAAGTAGAATTAGCTCATCTGGTCATGTTTCCTGTCTGGTTTACCTGGGAGGGCTGACTTTCTGTGAACTGGCAATCTAGCAGGTTTTTTCACTGATAATGAAGGAACATACAAGTTTACATAACTGCCTCCTAAATGTTTATTGGTTTAGGAAGTGATCATTATACTTAGTCACAGTTACTTACCCATGATTTACTCAACAGTTTCCTGGGATTGCAAAATACAGTGAGTCAAAATCTAATAACAATGGTTGAATTCATGCAATGTGCAGTTAAAATGTAGGTGGCTTCTTGTAGCTGAATGTAAGAGCTTTCAAATACAGCCACAGAGATGTCTAAATATAGGCCAAGAATCTTAATTTAAAGATTATCCTTAACCACAGGATCATGATGACTCTAATGATCCATTTATATCTAATGACTGGAGAATAACCTGCATGACCTTCTAACAGGCCAGTCAGACAATCAGGAGTCTGCTGGATCTTGCCTGTCGAATGTTTTCTGCAAGGATCCTTGTCTGAAGCCCATTCTTATATCTCCATGCATCAGGCAAAGATCAACTGCATTCTGCAACTCTGTTTCTCTCATGTTTTTAATTGCATTAGTTGTTCTTTATGTGCAGTTTAGCATTTTAGCAGACTTTGCACTTACTAATTGTATTGTTAGTTCTGTGAAGAGTATTAATTAATTAATTTATTTACTTACTTACTTACTATCCCGCCTTTATCATTTTTATAAGTAACTTGAGGCAGCAAAGATACCTAATACTCCTTCCTCCTCCTATTTTCCCCACAACCACCACCCTGTGAGGTAAGTTGGGCTGAGAGGGACTGGCCCAAGGTTATCGAGCTGGCTTTCAAGCCTAAGGCAGGACTAGAAATTTCAGTCTTCTGGTTTCTAGCCCGTTGCCTTAAAGCAAGATGTATGATCTAAATAATCATAGTACATGGCAAGATACACGAAGCATCTTTTTGTTCTGTGACGACAAATTCACTGCTGCCAATTCCTCTTTTACACATTCAAAAATTCATTCTTACCTGTTTGCGAGCATCTGCATCAGCTGCATCTTCTATATATGTATCATCTGCATTATGATCCTCAAGCTCCTTCTCTGCATTTTCTGGTAGAACAATTTCAAAGTCGTTTTTTGGAGCAGGAAGACCCAAAAGTCCCAGACGCAAATTTTCACGGGATTCTCTTTCCTACAGAATGTTAAAGGAATTTAATATAGCAACACAAGAAAAATACTTATTTTCCTAAAAATCAAATATGCTGCCTTTTCAACCTTTTTACCCTGGAGGAATCCTTGAAATAATTTTCAGGTCTCAGGGAACCTCTGCATAAAAATCACCAAAAAATATGAAAGCCTCACAATACAATTCTAACTTATACAAACTACATTTTACAACATTTACATCAGCAAAGTGGCAGACCAGCAGCTAAGTTATAGCACATAAAAATTCCAAGTGCTAGAATTGCACGGTGTGCAAAGTTTAAAAACAGATGTTTACTCTTTTTCAATCATAATTTCTTGCAGAACCCCTAGCAACCTCTTATAGAATATTAGGGTTCTGAAAAACCCCAGTTGAAAAAGGTTGGCCTCAAATTACTCTGGTGATCCAAGTTGATAAATACAGAAATAACTTAATGTGTATTTTTCAGCCAACCTGATAACCAGCATCTTCTATATTCATCATTTTCCTTCCACTGTTGTCTGTGAGTCATGACTCCAGCTTGCAAAAGTCAATGAGAGCTTTTGAGAGTCACTATCCAGTTAATCCTAAAATCAGAGGCAGCACTGGGTGATCACTGAGATGTTCCTATCTCTAATCACCCCAGCTGCAGTAAACAATGATTGATCATGTCATTTTTGTTGCACTTATTTGAAAACCTTGGCACTGATCTTGGCTGGATTTTATGATGACAGCTTCAGCTCTCTTTGCCTTTCTTCTTAAGGTCACTTCAAATTTATTCTCATTTTCTGAACAGTTAAATTATCCTGCCAAAAGTGCCAGCTGCAAATTATCTTGGAAGGATCTGTTAAGGGTCCTTTCCCCAGATTCATTTAAATAGTTCATAAAAATTTTGCGGCACTGCAGAGCAAAAATCAGGCACTGAAATCTCCATCCAAAATTATTATTATTATTATACTTTATTGATTAGTCTATTTGACCATATCAAACCATCCAAAATTGTGAATTCTCGGGGACGGGCTTCCAACCAGCTATGAATCCACAGGATGATCTAAATTAGACACATGCACGCTTGGGGAACTCAAAGAGTGCTCCCTTCTTCCTTCAGAACATACTGACACACCCATCTGGCCATTCTGGGACTAGGCTGGCAATTTTTCAGAAAGAAATCATCCAGAAGAGGAAGTTAGATTGTGATGTTTCAAATAGGAATTATACTTCAAATTTAGGGGCCCAAAGTTGAGAAAGATTTCTAAAAATTAAAATTAAGCTATATTTATAGAAGATCCTCAGATGATGTTCACGTACTCCACTTTGGGAACCATTTTTTAAAAAGTAGATGTGATTACAGAAAAAGCTTTCCAACTTTGCAATATAGTTTTTCCTATTCACTAGAGCCCTATTACTTATATAGGAGTCCTGAATAGTTTTGAAAACTATTTCAAGACTTTACTGATTTGCTTTTCTTCTATGGCTTTTATCCTTTGTATAATTATTACTTTATAACCTTCAGAAATTCCATATTGCTAGATCACAAACACAATTTTTAAGCAAGCCTCTCAAACCGTGACATGGATTTCCATAAGACAGTGTTAAAGTTCAACCAACAGGAAAGTCACCAATTGATCCTCTAAGTTGCTAACAGAACCTCAAATCCTTGCATGTACTCTGCCATTTTGCTTTTTCTCCCAAGAGAAGGGAAAAGAAAAATCTCATTATAAATACAAATTGGACGTTAGGTATAAAATCTCTAAAACTTTCTTCCAAATTTCTGATAGAATAACACATAAGTAGTGATGCTGGAGATGAAAGCATTTTAACATTCCCCATGCTGTTTAGCTAGCCTATACAATTAACTCATTAGGTAACCAAGTTGCTGAAGGTACCTATGCTTTATCTTTAGTGAAGAAGAAAAGTAGAACATACATTCTCCCAATACCACTATTTTAATAAAAATTAAATGTATATACCATTTTGATAGTCTATATATCCTTTCGTGCAACACTGCTGAGAGCCAGGTTCTGTATAGCAACTAAAGCTAAAGCACTGTATATAGTCATCTAATGTGCAAGCGTCCATGCATCCAATTTCCAGTGGAGTGTTTGAACTCCACAGAATAACATCTGGCTATGTATGTCTGATGATTCCTAATGATGAACCTGGTCATGTACTGCCTCCTGGTGGTCAATACTCCTGCTATAAAAGAGGACCATCTGCACTGCATCTGTTTTCACCCTGTATTTATGTTTATGAAGTTTCAAACTAATTCCTGTTTGATTTACAAATTCTGTGACCTTCTTCTAATGAAATACAATTTTAGATTAAAATTAAAATATTGCATGTTATGCATATTGAGGTATTTTCTTACCTACCATATGTTTTGTATAGGATGGATCACTGTAATCTGCCATCCCCTCTTCGGGATTAATATTTAGTTTATCACGTAGTGGAGTTCTGCCTGGTGTCACTCCTACCACTGGCTTTGGAGTCATTCCACTATGAGGAGTCAGGCTTTCAGCTCCATGAGTCGGAGTCCTAGAAAAATACAACATAGTAGAATGGGTCAATTCTCAGATAATGTCTAAACCAGTGTTTCTCAACCTTGGCAACTTTTAAGATGTGTGGACTTCAACTCCCAGAATTCCCAGCAGACATGCTGGCTGGGGAATTCTGGGAGTTGAAGTCCACACATCTTAAGGTTGCCATGGTTGAGAAACGTTGGTCTAAACCACTTAAATATATTTAACAGAGCACTTGCTCACATGTCTGTGTTTTACGTTTTGAATTAGCAGCTAACAAAATTATGAGGGCATGGAAAAGAGACAGAAAAAAAGATTCATTTGATGAAGAAAGTAGATGAGATTGTCAATGGATAAACATAGTGAACTAGATTTGGGAGGAAAGAAAAAAGTTCTATCCTGGGCATATCACAGACAGCCTCCTGTTCACCAATCAATAAGCCTGTTATTCCTCATATGACAACTTATCTGGATCCCAATCTTCATTTTTAAATAAATCCTGAAACTCAAGAAACCAATATACAGCCTATTCAAATATCTCTAATATCTTTGGCTTGTTTGGTTGAACATTGCCTCTTATACCTTGTTGAGTTTGGTATTCATGTGTACTCTGCTTGTTTCTGTGCCTTCCTGATGTTGAGGTTTCAGACTGCATTTGAAAATGAAGATTTCAATTTTGTTTTGCATTTGATGAGCTCTCTGTGCACGTGCACTGCACATTTTTGAACTTTGTTGCCACTGACTTTCAGAGTGTATTTAAATGCAGAGTTTGCTAGTTTATAGAGACTGCTGAAAATTACAATGTAAATATAGTAGCGTCTGGTTTTGCTATTGTGATATTAACATTATCCATACAACAACTAAGCAGAAACATTTTTTTCTTTCCTTTGGCTACACATCCAGCAAAAATGCCTACTACTACTACTACTACTACTACTAATTATAATAATAATGTATTAAATTTATATGCTGCCCAACTCCCAGCAACTTGGGCGGTTTACAATTGTAAACCTTTGCAGTTGCCTTTGCAGGAGTTGTATCTGTACGGTAAGCAGGCTTCCAACAACAATCTTGTTCTTCCTTGAACTTGCTTAATACGTAGGATCCATTCTAATTGTCATTAGGAATCAAAACCAGCAGAAAAATTAGTCAGGGGATAGTTCTTGAAATTTCAAACTATTTTTGAAAATGTTAAAAAAAATCTATGAACAACTCACCTACTCTTGTAGCTTTGAGGTTAAAAAAAAAAGGGATCAAGGAACATTTTTCAAGTTCCCATCAAATCTGTGTGTGTAAACTGGTATGTTTTGAGCAGAATTCAGAATATTAGAGCTATCTCAAATTTTGTTCCCTCATAATGCAGCCAGCTTAAAACTTTCTAAAGGAGTATTACAGGAAGGTTGTTCTGTTTCGACCTAAATCAAGGACGCTTTTGCGTTTCACACATACCTATGTAAGACTGTCCCTTTATCTTCTTTGTAAAGATCCTTAAGAGCACAACTATCATCTGCTTTTTTTTTCTGTATATGAAAAAGCACTACTTCATCCTTATTGAAGGATGTTTCAGTGGTGTTGTTCAATATACTGGACAATCATTATTTTTCCATTCAAACTTCCTCTGTGTGAAGAAGCCCTACGCATCAGCAGGCTCCTGGGAGTTGTCTCAGGAATCAATCCAATCCTGCAAGCAGAAAATGTCCCCCAATCTGTGCAAGGAAACCTCAAGTCCCCTTCTCAACAACTCGAATAGTCTAATTTACCTGAAGGGAGTGGAAAGCACAGTATTTGGTGTCTGAACAACTTGTCTCTGAGGTGTTACTCCAGAGAAATCACTTTCATGGAGTGGTGTATTAAGACCACCTTTCAAGGGGGTGTCAACATTTGTAAGAGCCATTAAATTCTGAGCTTCCTGTAGGAAAGACGTACAAAGTGCATAATCAACATTTTTCAAAATCACCACTCAAATCAGAATGAAGAACAATAATACAGTTGAAGTCAGAATAAATGATAACAATGATGAATCGCCATAACCCTCCCACATACACACACACAAAATTGCCAGCAGGTATCCAATGTCTCGTAACAAGGAGTTGCACTCTCCACCACCATCTGAGTGTTTGAATTAGGTTCATTTTGGTTACAAAGAGCCTCTTTTTTACCTTATACTTGCGTTGCTTCTGCATTTATCTTCCCCGCCAATCACCCTCTGGATAGCAGGTCTGGGACATCCCCGCTCCTCAAAAAAGGGGGACATACCAAACCTGTTTCCACCAAGCCACACTATCTGTCAGTATTTAGCCCTTCCCTAATTTTACTTCATGGCAGGCAGAACTGTAATAATGGATGTTGCAAGACAATTTGCAAGTGAATCAGTGTTTGTTTAGGCTTTACCTGTAGGATTCTGTCCTGTGCTGCAGGTGTTTTAGGTGTTCGAAGGGCAATGCTGTTGTTGGTTACACTGTATTCTGACAAGAGCGTGCTGGAAGCAGAATTTGTAATTCCAGATTCTTCTGCTGTTTGACGGGCAATCTCACTTGCTTGTCCAACTTTAACTACTTCTTCAAGTTCTGTATCTGAAATCTTAAATAAGGGGCAAATGAAATAAGAAACTGTATTATTTCAGGATTTTCAAGACACTGGCAACAGCTAATAAAAATCCCAACTCCAACCTCAGAAAAAATGGTATGTTGTAAAACCAGAGAATGCTTAAATATTCCAACTGGAGTATTCCAACTGGAGACAACGGAATATTCCAACTGGAGACAATAAACGAGGGACAAAACCTCAACTGGTTAGGCATAGATGATTCCTTCCTCCGTATAGCTAAGACAAGATAGATACCTGTCCCTCCAATAACAGTTGCTGAAAATGAACAGTTTCTCGTCACTTAGACTGCGTTATAAACCACAAAATACATTTAACAAATTTTAAACGAAGCATAGCAAAAGTCCAAACTCCTTAACCAGCAAAAATATAGAAAGTCCTGTATACGACATGGCCTTGCCACTTTGCCTCATCACCCTACCAGTGCAACTACTGTTCACTTAAAAATTTTAAGAATACCTCCTCCCACCAACAGGTAACCCTCCCTGATCTACTACTAGTTTTACAGCTTGGTATCCTCTTTCAGCAATCCTAATATCTGGGATAGCGATGCAGGGTTCCAACAAATATATGTAGAGTTTTTCCAAAAGAAAGAAAACTACTGTACTCTGTAATTTTTATACGATGATTCCAGGATGTGAAAAAGGGACTATAAAACGTGAGTCCATGGCAACAGGAAAAAGGAAGGGGAAAGATTTACATAATCATCTGAAGAACAAAATGGTGTTAGCTAAGCTAAGCAGATCACCCCTCTTCCTGTCACTTTTCCTGACAGAGAAGCAATAAAAATGCCAATACAGCCATAATGATGCTTAGAAGGCAAGGATGATGGTAACACAGAGAAGGGATAACTGGAGGCAAGGAACACCATGGGAAACAAGGCCAAGAGAGACAACACTTAGAAATAACAGTAACCTTTATCCTAACACACAATGTCTATATTCTTAATAAAACCGCTGTCTTTGTAATTCTACCTTCATTATCTCACTACCTCCGACCTCATGGATTACATACACACACACACACACACACACACACAGAGAGATTTGCATAAACCAGTATAAGGAACTGCATCCCCACACCTTTTGTTTGTATTGCAGCCTCCAGTACCAAATGAAACACAATTTGTGCTTCTACTGATGGCTATTCTGTCTCCGTTATTAAACAAATTCATAAGGCATTTCTCTCACACACGAGCAGAGGGACAGCGATAGTAACAAGCAATGTACCTGAGGAGCTGGAAGCACCAGCTTACTTCTTTTTTTAGTAAATTCTGAAACACCGCTAGTCTGAAGAATTGCTGATGGTAAATCAGACTCTTTTTTCCGTTTCAGCTGCTGCTTATCTTTTTTTCGCTCTCTTCCTTCTTTTTCCCTGATAAAAGTAAAAAAAAAAAAAAAAACTAATTAAACACAATTGACATGCTTCAGAATTGGATGGGAAAGGGATGAAATTTACAGAAAAGTCACATCATTAATAGGAACTATAATCTTCCAAATGTGATAGAAACCAGTTGTTGACAAATCCTTTTACAATCTAGGCTATTAGCATGCTTTATATATTGTTTTACTTTTCATCAAAATGGAATGAAAGTGACATCACATGACCACATTGCTTAGCCACAGCAATCCCGGTTGCCATTGTAACCCCAGGACTGAGTGGACTGTTAAGCGGGAAGAGGCAGGATTCCCAAGCCAGCAGCTGCACAGGTGCCACAGGCAGGCGTTACGGAGTGCTGGGGTGTGTGCAGGTGCCGTGAGCAGGCACTATGGATCGCAGGCAGGTGAAAAAATGGTGGGAGTGGGAGCGACTTCCAACTTTCTGCCAGCTTCCCCATTGACTTTGTTTGTGGGAAGCTGGCAGGGAATGTCGGACCATGGCTCGCTGCAACATTGTAATCGCAAGCTAGGCACTGAGCACCTGGATTGAGATCACATGACCATGGGGATTCTGTGACGGCCAGAACTCTGAGGACAGGTCACAAGTCCCCCTTGTTCAGTGCTGTCGTAACTCTGAATGGTCGCTGAATGAGTGGTCCTAACCCAAAGACTACCTGTACACTAGCACAACTGAAATATTATTCTCTTTAAACAAAATAAAAGATTGCTGTGAAAATCAGGGAAAAGTTTGGAAAGGAGGGAATGTGAAATAAACCAACTTCAGGAAGATCAAGCAAAAAGGGAATGAACACAATGCAAAAACCAATGGAGTATTCACAAACGAGCACAGCCATTTACACAAGAAGAGACCTATGTGACATGAGTTATGAGCGCAGCAATAGTGAAAAGTACAATTGGGGTAGACACAGCAACCCCTCTGATAGACCTGTCAGGTCCCGAATCCAATATACCCTCTCCCTTCCTGCCTTCCCTGTCACCAAGATGGTACATGAGCAAGTGCTAAGAGATACAGTTGTAAAAAAACAAACAAACCACCACCCTCTTTTATGTGTGTAGCATGTCATCTAATCATTTTCAGCACAGCGAGCTCCTAAACTATCAATTAAGGTTATTTATTTATTTATTACTTTTATTTATTTCATTTGTATAGCCACTCATTTCACGTACTGATGTATTAAGAAAACACAACTAAACTCTTTAGTTGATTATCTGGTATAGTTTGGTAGAAATTCCCTAGTACAGAATTAATGGAATTAATAAAACTACTTCAAAACATCTGAAAAATGTTTCATGAAGAAATTCTTCAATTTTGACCAATACTCTATATTAGAAAAAAAATTCACAATTGCTTTTATATATAATGCTCTTTTTACATTTTTGCTCCCTAATATATTTGAGCACTATTTATTGCTCAATGAGAGTTAAATTTTTAAATATCATAATTTAAGTAAGAACATTTTATCCTTATTTTACTTGCATCTCAAATATATGTTATTGCCATTTTTTTCAGGGAGATTTTAGCATTGGTAAATGTTAAGATCATTAACATTGTAAGATCAGTACTGGTATTTTTTTTCTTCAAAATAATATAATTCATTATTTTAGAGCTATCACAAACAGGAACACAAACAGAGGGCAGGCCTTTCAGATAATCTTTTGAGGAGGCTGTAAGAAATGTGTGCTATATTTACATGATAAAAATGAGTGATTGACACCAAGTAATTCCAGCATGAGTGCTTTATTGTTGTTTTTTTATTTTTAAATGACAGGACTAGTAGATTCAAGGGGCTAGAAATAGTGCTTTAAAGTGGTAGGAGAAAAAGTTTTATCTAATTTCTGATTGCCAAAAGAATGACATTCCCATCCTTCTGCAATCTCCATGTTTCCCCCCAAACTTCTCAGAATTAGAAGCCCTCAGGAGATAAACGGCTGCTGGTGGAGGGAGAGGGGAGTGTTGTATAGAGAAACATTTACTTCAATAACATCAAAGTTTAAGTTTTGTGAGAATTAATTAAGCAGGAGCACACAGAGTTTGATATATCACAAGATTTTGCTCCATGTAATATTTTGATCCAAAACCAACTTACGATCTCAATTCGCCATCCAAGTCTTGTTGTCTTAGTTTCCTAAAATCTGCATCCAGTGACTGATAGTTTTCTTCTGATGTATCATAAAAACCTGGGGCAGGTTTCTTCTCAAATGGGATTTCGGCATTGTAGTCTACTCCTCTTTTCTTTTTTCTTTTTTTCTGGATCTCAATTCCTGCAGCTCGGAGTTCTCTCCTCTTTTGTAGAGCAGCAAGACGCCTGAGGTAAAATCAAATTTGAAATTACTGTTAAAGGCTACAAGATATAGACCACTTTTGATGAAGGCATTGATACATAACATATTAGCACTGTACATACTAAAAAAAACCCCACACCTCCATTCAATTGTTGTATTTTAAGAGACCTAGACAAAATATCAAATATACAAAGTAGAGTTGAATTGAAATTCAAGATTTAAATGCAAAATTTCAAATATGTGCTTAGTTCTACTACTCTTATCACAATTATAGGTAGTCTTGAACTAATCAAACATTAATGGCAAGATATATTAGATGTATTTTACTTCACATCCAGAATCTTTTAACTTCAAAGGAAAAGTCCTTCACTTCTTCCAAATATATCTGTGTGAGAGACTACACTGAGTTTCCTGTCCACTCTGAAAACTTAAGAAACCAGTATGACAAGTTCAAGAGTTACAAACAACTAGAACCAAATTAACTCTTTCATTACAATTAACAATCTGTTTTCAGCATATTTCAGACTTTTCTCATAAATGTAAAAGGCTGCTTAAATGTTGTGTGTGACCTAGGCCATTATAAAACTGGCCATTATTTAAAACTCCTGGTTTAGTGTGATGTAATGTGTGAACCTAACCACTCCATGGGATCCACTATCAGACCTCAGTACTGGCTTCTCACATCCAAACTCAACATATCAGCCACTATATAATGAACTACGTAATGATCAGCCTCATGGCACTTTATCACATAAAGCCAGTGATTTGGCTTTACCAATAATAAAGGGTAAAAGAGGAAAAAGGAAATAAACATGACATTGCGGGATTGAAATCCATAATCCCATCTCAGTTTTGATACAGCCTTAATGTTTGAATGTCAATTTGTCAAACTCACAAAATGAGCACTTAGGAGATAGTGAGTCAACTCAAGGAGAAGGATGGAGTCCATTCATCTACAGTTATAATCAAAATTATTCAACCCCCATTGCAAATCAGGTTGATTGTCAAACTGTTCAACTGTAGATGTTCAACTGTAGATTCAAATGTATTAGGGGCTGCAAGGAATCAACCTTAGAATCCATCACACAGTTTTCCCATCTGTATAAGACAAAACCAAATCTTGAAAAACCCAAGCTATCTATGCCAAACTGGGAAGATGCAATCATTGTATCCCAATCTGAAATCTGATTAGAAGAGACTGAGTTCAATCAGCAAATACTTGAGATAGGCTGTATCTACCTAGCTTCTTCCAACTGCTTCTCTCTTGCTTTCCTTTTGGCTTTCTTTCCCTGAGTGTTAGCCAAACGAGCTCTAGCTTCAGAAAGCATCTCAAGTTCATCTGCAAAACAAATATTCAAAGTTACCATTCACTCATTTACAAATGGGCAACATGGGATCAGAATAGCCTTTCAAAAGTTTTAAAAACCTATAGATTAATATAAACCGTACATCACCGATGTCTTCTTTGAACTCATCTAACTCAACAGAACTCTATTTAACTCCCTATTTTAAAAAATAATGTAATTAGCAAGTTTGCTTCTACATCACTGAGGTTAGAATCTCATACTGAAAAATATCAGGCATAAAAGATCTGCAAACACCATTTTCTAGAACAGCCTATGTTCAGCTTCTCTTTTGTGATTTGTTACTCTCAATATTACTTTGACAACATTCAGAAAACCACACTGCAAGGATGCTGGCAACATCACATATATGAATGCTACAGAGAATTAAGGAAGCTATTGTAAACTATTGTCTAAAAGCACCCACAGCACCATTGGATAGTAAGATCTTGTATTCATTTAATCCAATTTTGAGGCCACCCGACTCCTTGATGATTCTGGATGGCTTACATGTAAAAAAAGAATATATTTAAATATGAGTGAAAAGATCCTGGTCAACCAGAGGAACAATACACCCAGCCATAGGCAAACATAACTAAAGGGGGCTTTGCAACTACCTTATTCCAAGGCCTGGAAGAACAACCAGGTTTTCAACAGTTTCCTAAATGTTTTAAGTGTTATATGTCTCTTGGGGGGATACTGTTCCAGAGGATCGGCACTGCCATAGAGCTAGCATGCTTCCTGGTTACCACAAGGTGACATTGCTTGATTGGGACCTAGAGCACACCCACCCTGCTTCATCTTACTGGACAGGCAGAAATATCTGAAGGTAAGTAACCCCTTAGATAGCCAGGTGCTCTACCATGAATGGCTTTAGACAAAATAATTAGCACCCTGAATTGCTCCTGGAAGCTGACTGGTAACTAGAGCAGCTCGCAAAGCAGTGGGGTCGTGTGAGCATAATGTACCACTCAACACTGTCTGTGTGCTGCATTCTGGACCAGCTATAGCTTCTGCATAGTCTGCAAGGGCAGCCCCACATACAGTGCATCACAGTAATTCAATCATGAGGTGACAAGGGCTTGAGTGACTGTCTGAAGGGCCTCCCAGTCCAGGAAAGGTACAACTGGCACACTAGATGTTTCTGTGCAAAAGCCCTTTTGGCCACAGCTGCCACCTGCTCTTTGAGCAATAGCTGGAGAATCCAAGACTTTGACAGCATCATTAAGCCACCCGGGAGTCAGATGTACAACTGACCCTGAACTGATGGATGAACTCACCTAATGGTTTTATGAAGATGTTAAGCAGAAGGGGAGAGAGCCTTTTGCAAACCCTGCAGCACTATGCAAGTAAAGGGCCATGGGCATGATCTCTCCTTACCTGTCAACACTGACTGAAACTGGCCACAGTGAAAGGAGAACCACCATAAAACAGATCCTCCCACCCTAATCCCCAAAGATTAGGTCCAAAATGCTACTGTAGTTAACAGTATTGAAAACCACTGAGAAATCAAGAAGCACCAGGAGTATTACCACCCCCATCCCGGCTTTGCCACAGAACATCACAATGCAACCAATGCTGTCTCCCTCCAAACCTCAGACTGAAAACTGACTGGAACAGGTCCAAATAACCTGCTTCCTCCAAGTCCTCTGGAGCTGAAGCCTGATCATCCTCTGTACCACATTCCCTAAGAAGGGAAGGTTGGAGACTGGATGCTAATTGTTCAGGACCATTGGGTCCAGAGATGGCTTCTTGAGGAAAGGATGCAACATAGCCTCCTTCAAGGCCAAGGGGACTGCCCCCTCACTCAAGGTCGACACCACTGCATGGACCCAACCACAAGTCACCTCCTGGGTGGCTTAACCATCTAAGAGGACCTGGGTGTAACAGGCAGGTGACAGGCTAACAGACTGAAGAACCATGTTCACTTCTTTGGAAGTCGGAAAGTCAAACTCACACCAGATTATCCCACAGGGCCTTGCCATGGTCATCTCAACTGGACCTGTCCAGTCATAAGTCCAAGTCCACAGTCCAAGCAGATCTGAGCAACTTTATCTGCCAAATGGCAAGAATGGCCCTGTGACCCATTCCTCCCTAAGAGGGCCCAGGTAGCCTTAAACAGGGCCAGGGCCAGGGCCACAGGGCAGCTATCAGCAGACACAATAAGAGCAGAGAAATAATGTTTTTTCACCCATATCACCATGACGTAATCCCTCAATTAGATTTGTTCTTTGTCTAAAGAGTGCTCCAGGTGTACCTCCCTGAACAACAACAACTCTTCCTCCTCCTTCCAGGCTATTTCCCCTCCCCCCACCGCTTTCTTCTTTGACTCCCCAGTCTACCCTGCAGCCCTGGAATTTAGTAATCTCTCATCTTTAACCAGATCTGAACCTACTCGGCTTTTGGAGAACAGCTAATTTTGGTTCTCACCTATTGTAGATAAGACTGTCATACTATTAATTTAATGAAGAAAGTGAACTGGACAAAAATTAATTTAAAAATGTAAAACACAAAAGGAAAAGTATTCAGGGATGGCTTAATTTGGGGAAAAGAAACATTTCATGCATACCCTCATCCATATCAATAGGATCTGGTCTGGCTGGCTTAGTTTCTGGGTTTGGATCAATTTCTCCAGGTTTAAGTTTTCTAGGATCATCAGCAGTTTCTTCCTCATTGTCTCTCTGAGCAGCTTTATCTCTATGAAGATGATACAAAAACAAGAGCACAAAGGTAAGAAAACAACACTGCTAAAAATATGACACACAATTTAGTAATCACTGCAGTTCCAGAATGTCTCAAGAAAAAGAATCAAAGCAAATTTTTTGGAATAGTATGATTCCAGTTCTATTATTAAGCATCTCAAAGTTTTCTTCTGAAATTCTAGGCCATTGCTATAGCAGGAAGTCTTCCAACATCTAACAACCTATGCTTCCATTACAACGCAAAATCACTTACAATAAAAATTCATAATGCTCCAAACACTGGGCAGCTGTTCGTCCAATAATTGGTGCAATAGTTCTCCACTGAGTTGGCATAAGTTTGGCCAAATGCAGCAACTTCTCTTCTTCCTCTCGTGACCATTCTGTTTTCTTGATACTTGGGTCTAGCCATTCATACCTTATTCAAAATGAAAATTTTGTTAGGTTAACAGTAAGTTTCTATCAACTATTATTCCACAAAAAATGTCATGATTTTACTGCAATATAAGAATACATTAAAAATATCAGCACTGACCATCAGCTTCAAGAAATCAGCTTCTGGTTTGCATTTCTTTTGTGTAATTTTTTAATACAATTATTATTCACAAATAATCTCAAAACTTGTTTTTTCTTATAGTAGTAATGAAATTATAGAATTGCTCTGCCTACTAGATGAAATATGAAATTTCTCACCAAAATAACCAAATTAAAATTGCATGCTATTACATTACCATCTGGCTTTGCATTGTTTTGCTGATTTTCTGTGCAACAAAGAGGCAATACGAGACCACTGGTTTTTGCCATATTTCATTACAGCTGCTTTAAGAATTTCATCCTTAAAACAAAAGGAGAGTTTTGTTTAGTCATTACAACATTTATCTAACAGGAAAAGAAAATCATTTTTTTTTCGGTTCGAACCAAAAATTCCTATAAAAAGCATCCAGGTTTGCATGAAAAGTCAATTTTGCTCCATTTCATAAAGTCCCCCCCTTTCCCTCCCAATATCAGAACAAGAGATTAAATTAACTTGATAGCAAAAGATTTAGGACAGTCTACTATGAAACATCAGAAAGGTAAGCTAGACACTGTATGGAACAACATGCTCCAGTAGATCAAACTCTGGTCTGATGGAGCAGACATCTATCTGAGATGGAACTTCATTAGAATGTTCTGGGTACAGTTATGGCTCAATCTCTTTTTAATAAACTTGTTCCCCAGTTACTGTTAGACAACTGAATATATAACTAGCCTTTTGCTTATTATGTCACTGAATGTATTATGTGTAAAAATGAATTCTGAAACACTTATTGCAGTTTATTTGCCTTTTCCTTATAGACAATTATAGACAAGATAGTGAAAAACGTCAGGTGTGGATGTCTAACAGCTTGATCCCTATACTGTTTGGGTACAGGCGCCATTATATTTAGAAGTCTCTAGAAAGGCATACACAGAATTGGTATCATTAAGTTTTCATTCAAAATTATACACTTTTCTAATGTTCACTATTGGACAGCAAAAAGAAATATAAAAGCAACAGCAGGAATGTACTATTTAACTAAGGATACAAAAATCCAGATGATGGCTAGATGGCAGCAAACAAATTCAGAAAACTCTTTGCCACATCAAACGGTCTTCTAGATTTCTGCAGCCCAGACTCAAAATCCCTAGCACAACATCCATATGAAATTATATTTCAGGCTCACAATTTCCCACTTTCAGAAAAGATCTGTCATGGAATTGGCTTCCATCCTCCTTAAGGCACTGGCCACACTCAGCGGAACTGATGGGAGAGAGCCACAGGTTCCCTACCATGCCTTAACGTCTGGCCAACTGTTAGGGGTTTCAAACCGATTTGAAACAGGCATCAAAAAATGGTTCGCAATTTTATTTGCACTTGTGTATTTGCTTGACTTATATCCGGTCTTTTATGCAGAAGCTCCAAGAGGCATGGATCGTGCTCCCTCCTCCTTTTTCCAACATCAATTCTGTGAAGTAGATTAGGGTGAGAGATTGATCCAAAGTCACCCAGGAAGCTTCCGTGGCTGAGGGTGGACCAGAACCAGCGCTTCCTTACTCCTTGTCCAACTTATTAACTACTACACCACTGGTTCTCACTGGGATCTGGGAGACAGCTCCAGTTCCCAGTACAAAGAAGGAAACAGACGCTGAGTTTTGCTCTATTTATGTTATTACTCTTTGGATACTTATTTGGCGCCACGGGAGAGCAAGATCACAGCTACCTTCCCAACGCAGTAAAACGTATCCGCTAACCAGACCCATTTTCTTTTCCACGCAGGCGCCAAGGCTTTTTGCGCATGCGCTTGGCAGCTGCCACCACAACTACACAGGCCTCGATAGAGAAAGCGCAACCCTGCCCCGAAAAAGGCTCGGAGACCGTGAGGCCATTACCTCTGTATTCCTCCACACGCCCCCTTTTATCATGATCCGCGGCATCTTGACGGTGGGAGAGTAAAGCCAAGGCAGAGGAAGACAAGCAACAACAGCGGAACGTGCAGCTCCCAACGCCCTGAGAAGAAGTTGGAATACCGCACAGGCGCACTCTTGGAAAGTGAACGCCTCCTGTGACGACTCTCAGAAAGACTCGGGATTGGATTGGATTCGAGAAGAGGAAGCCCCGCCTACTTGCAGGCGGGACGGCAGTCGTTTTATATTTACGCATGCGTATTAAAGGGACTTGATCTCCCCCAAGGGGAAGACGGTTCATCGCAGTGTTGCCAGTTGGGCGGCTTTCTTTTAACGGGAGTAGTTTTGAGGCGGGAGGGCGGCGTTTAAAGAGCCTCTCTTTTCACTCTCGCGCGCACTTGGGAGGGCCTTCAAAGTAGGCGGGGAGCTGCTTCCCTTTCTCTGCCCTCCCCGCGAGCTTTATTTTATGCCGGTGGGGAAGGGGCTACTGAGAGGGCGTCGTATCCCAGCCAACTGCTCCCAAGTCACCTTCCCTCGTAGCTCTGGCTCTCTCTCCTCCCCCACCCCCCCCGTGGCTGAGCAGCACAGCACCCCCTTCTGCTCTGCCGCTGCATTTCCAATCTCCACCCCTGCTCTCCAGTGAGGGTTAGGAGATTTGGAGATCAGTTGCGGGAAATTTTTGGCGGTTGCGGGTTTTTTGGGCTACTTTTGAGAGCTTGCTGGGCTATAAAAATGTTGGGCATCTGGCCACACTGATTCCTTGTTCCACTAGAGCTTGAATGAAAGTAGGAGGTTTTTCACGCTACAATAGGCATGTCAATTAATTTATTAATTCCACGGTGCTGGTGGTCACTGTCCAGAACATAGTCCTCCCAGTCCTGGTTTATGCATCGGAATTTGGTTTGTTCGGTTTTGCATTATGACGATGACACAGCCCAACCCCAGCATTTGTGCTTTATAGATTTCCTTTCTCCTTAGGTCGTTGTTTGTTTGCACCCACCGACGACCATTTCGTGCATCCAATAAACTAGACTCTAGCTATGCTGTAATGCGGATTCGTCTTGAGGGTGCAAACGATTCTGGGTTTGGCTGCAAGAACTGGATCCTCGTTTCCCCCAAATCAAAAGTGAAAGCCCAACGTCCCCATCCCCGCAGGAATCGCCCGCAGTCATTCCAAGCAGCGTGAAGTTCCTTGAGAACTCTCCGACTTCAAAGAAAACGGGCTCCGCTCTGTGCAGACTCGGAGCTCTTATCCCGGACGGAACCTCTCAACCCGATAAACTGGATTTGACTGTATTTAACTGTCACGGTGGGAGGGCACAAATAGGCGCCCATTGCGCCTGCGCGGGCGCACCGCCCCCTGGCAATTGTGGGAGGTTATCCCCGAAGCCATTCAAGCCGGGAGAAGTGACGCGGGGGCAGTTGTCGGATTTTTTTCCATGCTTCCGGTCAGTTGACTGAGTCATGGCGGAGGAGGAGCTGTTGCCCTCATCTCAGGAAGGTAAGGGCCGAAGGGATGGAGTGGGCTTGGCGTCCTCCTTCCTCCCATTTGCCTTCGGCTTGGAGGGGCCCTCTCTAGAGGGTGGGTAAGCGGCTCCTAGGGAGACAGCGCGATTTCCCTGCTCTGAGTAAGGTTATCAGAAATAGAAACGGGGTGTTTAAATGTGCTTAATACAGCAATGCAAAAAATGAATGAATGTTACATCCTCTGACTCGCCACTTCGAAAAGGAGAGGTTTCATCAACCAGAAAATACAGAAAAGGTAATGATTCCTTTATGTGAAGTCCTTGGTGCTCTCTGAGCTTGGTTGTTTGCTTGCAGACTTCTCGTTGCTTGACTTCTTCAGTGCTAGAACGGAGTGGAGTTAGCTCTCTGTTTTAGATACAGTAGCTTGCCCTGCATGTGTTGGTGGGGGTGTTATTATGTAGTTCCTTGATTTTTGTTGTTTGTTCGTTCAGTCGTTTCCGACTCTTCGTGACTTCATGGACCAGCCCACGCCAGAGCTTCCTATCGGTCAACACGCCCAGCTCCCCCAGGGACAAGTCCATCACCTCTAGAATATCATCCATCCACCTTCCCCTTGGTCGGCCCCTCTTCCTTTTGCCCTCCACTCTCCCTAGCTCAGCATCTTCTCCAGGGTGTCCTGTCTTCTCATTATGTGGCCAAAGTATTTCAGTTTGGCCTTTAATATCATTCCTTCAAGCGAGCAGTCTGGCTTTATTTCCTGGAGGATGGACTGGTTTGATCTTCTTGCAGTCCAAGGCGCACTCAGAATTTTCCTCCAACACCACAGTTCAAAAGCATCGATCTTCCTTCTCTCAGCCTTCCTTATGGTCCAGCTCTCGCAGCCATATGTTACTACGGGAACACCATTGCTTTAACTATGTGGACCTTTGTTGTCAGTGTGATGTCTCTGCTCTTAACTATTTTATCGAGATTGGTCATTGCTCTTCTCCCAAGGATTAAGCGTCTTCTGATTTCCTGACTGCAGTCAGCAGCTGCAGTAATCTTCGCACCTAGGAATACCAAGTCTTGCACTGCTTCTACATTTTCTCCCTCTATTTGCCAGTTATCAATCAAGCTGGTTGCCATAATCTTGGTTTTTTTGAGGTTTAGCTGCAAGCCAGCTTTTGCACTTTCTTCTTCACCTTCATCATAAGGCTCCTCAGTTCCTCTTCGCTTTCAGCCATTGAAGTGGTATCATCTGCATATCTGAGATTGTTAATGTTTCTTCCAGCGATTTTAACTCCAGCCTTGGATTCCTCAAGCCCAGCATGTCGCATGATGTGTTCTGCATACAAGTTGAATAGGTAGGGTGAGAGTATACAGCCCTGCCGTACTCCTTTCCCAATCTTAAACCAGTCCGTTGTTCCATGGTCTGTTCTTACTGTTGCTGCTTGGTCGTTATACAGATTCTTCAGGAGGCATACAAGATGACTTGGTATCCCCATACCACTAAGAACTTGCCACAATTTGTTATGGTCCACACAGTCAAAGGCTTTAGAATAGTCAATAAAACAGAAATAGATGTTTTTCTGAAACTCCCTGGCCTTTTCCATTATCCATCGGATATTGGCAATTTGGTCCCTAGTTCCTCTGCCTTTTCTAAACCCAGCTTGTACATCTGGCAATTCTCGCCCCATGAATTGCTGAAGTCTACCTTGCAGGATCGTGAGCATTACCTTACTGGCATGTGAAATGAGTGTCACGGTTCGATAGTTTGAACATTCTTTAGTGTTTCCCTTTTTTGGTATGGGGATATAAGTTGATTTTTTCCAATCTGATGGCCATTCTTGTTTTTTCCAAATTTGCTGGCATATAGCATGCATTACCTTGACCACATCATCTCGCAAGATTTTGAACAGTTCAGCTGGGATGCCGTTGTCTCCTGCTGCCTTGTTATTAGCAATGCTTCTTAAGGCCCATTCAACCTCACTCTTCAGGATGTCTGGCTCTAGCTCACTGACCACACCGTCAAAGCTATCTCTGATATTGTTATCCTTCCTATACAGTCTTCTGTATATTCTTGTCCCCTTTTCTTGATCTCTTCTTCTTCTGTTAGGTCCTTGCCATCTTTGTTTTTGATCATACCCATTTTGGCCTGGAATTTACCTCCAATGTTTCTAATTTTCTGGAAGAGGTCTCTTGTCCTTCCTATTCTATTGTCTTCTTCCACTTCCGTGCATTGCTTGTTTAAAAATAATTCCTTATCTCTTCTGGCTAACCTCTGGAATTTTGCATTTAATTGGGCATATCTCCCCCTATCACTGTTGCCTTTTGCTTTCCTTCTTTCTTGGGCTACTTCTAGTGTCTCAGCAGACAGCCATTTTGCCTTCTTGGTTTTCTCTTTCTTTGGGATGTATTTTGTTGCCGCCTCCTGAACAATGTTGCGAACTTCTGTCCAGAGTTCTTCCAGGACCCTATCTACTAAGTCCAGTCCCTTAAGTCTATTCTTCACCTCCACTGCATATTCCTTAGGAATATTAGTGAGCTCATAACTAGCTGATCTGTGAGTCTTCCCTAATCTCCTTAGACTGATCCTAAATTGTGCAAGAAGAAGTTCGTGATCAGAACTACAGTCAGCTCCAGGTCTTGTTTTTACCGACTGTATAGATGTCTGCCACCTTTGGCTGCAAAGGATGTAGTCAATCTGATTTCGGTGTTGTCCATCTGGTGAAGTCCATGTATAAAGCCATCTCTTAGGTTGCTGGAAGAGGGTGTTTGTTATGCACATTGAGTTGTCTTGGCAAAATTCTATCAGCCGGTGTCCTGCTTTGTTTTGTTCTCCCAGGCCATGCTTACCTGTAATTCCAGGTGTCATTTGACTGCCCACCTTAGCATTCCGGTCTCCCGTGATGAAAATAACATCTCTTTTAGGCGTGTTGTCCAGTAGGTGCTGCAGATCCTCATAGAACTGCTCTACTTCAGTTTCTTCAGCATCTGTGGTTGGGGCATATATTTGGATCACTGTGATGTTAGATGGCTTGCCCTGAATTCGAATTGAGATCATTCTATCGTTTTTTGGATTGTATCCGAGCACTGCTTTAGCCACTTTACTATTAATTATGAAGGCTACTCCATTTCTTCTGTGGTCCTCTTGTCCACAGTAGTAGATCTGGTGGTCATTTGATGTGAAGTGGCCCATTCCAGTCCATTTCAGTTCACTGACGCCCAAAATGTCTATCTTTAATCTTGACATCTCACCAATAACCACATCCAATTTGCCCTGGCTCATAGCTCTTACATTCCAGGTTCCAATGGTGTGCTGATCCTCAGAACATCGGATTCGCCGTTCACCACCAGCACCGTCGGCCGCTAGCCGTCCTTTCGGCTTTGAGCTAGCTGTGTCATCACGTAGTTCCTTGATTAGGCTGTAGTTTTCTGCTTGATTGTTAATCTTTGCTTATCTGGGTGTTTATAGCTGGGAAGGAGGTGCTCTGGCCTTTTCGTTCTCTTTTTAGCTTTTTTATTGTTTCTTTTGAATGGTATGTAAATATTGTTTACCTCTAGGTGCCTGTTGATGGCTGACTTGTCTGAGTGTCAAGCTTCCAGGAATTCTCTAGTGTTTTAGGATTTAACTGTGATGCTCACAGTTTCCCAGTTGAAAGTATTGTTGAGTCTGTCCATGTGTTGTGAGATTAAGGAGTTCTCACTGTGTCTTCTGACTGCTAGCTGGTGTTGTGGATGCGCTCTGCTAGTCTTCTGCCTTCCTACATAGTGGCTGCTACAGTCCTTGCACTGTATGTTATAGATGACTCCTGCTTTTCCTTCTTGGGCTACTCTAGGTCTTTTGGGTTACTTAAGATGTTCTGGAGGGCTTTGGTTGGTTTGTGTGCTATAGTGATGCTGTGTGGTTGTAACAGACTGTTGGTAGTTTATGATAGATTCCTTTATGCTGACTACAGATTAGTTTATCTCAGGAGTGAGAAAGCCTCCGAGGGCTCCAGTCCTGTTTGGGTTGCCCCTAAGTTAAAATGATTACAGGCAGAAAAAGTAGAGGTTTCAAAAGAAGCAAAGGTATCAGTTGCAGTCATATTTCCCTGCATGCCTTCTCCTAGGAGAGTCTCATTGCATAGCTTTTGTAGAGCAATGTTTTTCAACCTTGGTAACTTTAAGATTAGGTCAACATGTATTAGATTGCAGGTCCATTATAGAGAATTAAACTTGTCACATAAATAGCACAGCAGATGGTTGTGGCTCTTCTCCATATCCCATAATTCCACACTATAATTCCACTCCCTTATTTTAAAAACAAGTCAACAAGGAAGCAGAAAGGAGATGGAATAATCCAAAAAAAGCAACTTCCTGAGCAGTGGCTTACTTCATCAGATGCATAGAGTGGCTAGACTGATGCAGGGTTTTGTCAGCCCTTCCAGGTAGACCAGACAGGAAACACGACTAGATGAACTAATTCTACTTTATTGTAAGGCTACATTAACAGAATCTTGCAAGTCTGAAAGTACAAATCTCCCACCCTCCCTATTTATCGCTTGAGTGGTCAGGGTGGGTCTTTCCTAAGTTTCTTCTTTAGACCGTTACCCTCTCTCAGACTCCCTTTCCTTTTATCTCGTTCTGTAGGCAGCATCTCCTCCCTCTGGTTTCCATGGTCACCCTCACATTCCATCACAGGTTTGAATTGGGATGAGGGCAGGGTGGATGGAAAGGAAGGCAGATTGTAGAATGCAGGTTACACGTAAGACAGAGTACAAGTATCAATTTAATAAAATTTGTTAGTCAGAAAAGGTGCTACCAGACTTCCTGATTTTTTTCCAACCATAGGCAAATACAGTTGTCTTCCTACAAAGTTTACTGGAAAGGGAAGATAAGGGAGGAGGAGATAAAATAGGACAAAGATGAGGGGAGCAGATTTGGTAATGGGACAGGGAAAGAAAAGAGAGGTAAATGCTGTTTAGGTGTTATAAAAGGATTGAGTGTACCAGGCAAACAGCCTCTCCCAAGCAGGAGGGAGCTTCAGGTGTACCTTGAAGGAATTCACATTCTGTGGCTGGGATGTCTGCAGTCATTTGAACCTCCCTGCACTTCCTTGGTTTTCAAACACTCATCAATACATGTAAGTCATCCCCCCAATTCACAGGTAATGATTTAGGGAAAAAAAATTATTTACACAGGGTACACTTTAGCTCTTGTTGCCTTCCTTGAACCATAGCAATTGCAAATTACAGCAAGGGTTACTATTTAAGTTAAATTAAATTGTCTTCCTCGGAGTCATGTTGACTCAAGGTAAGATTAATCTATTATGAATATTAGGCCTATGAAACAAATGAAGTTACTTATATTGGAGGCGGTCATGATGAATCTTACCACTGATCCTTTCTGGATTTTGTTTACAGAGCCTGAAGTATTTGAAATTGATCTCCCTATCACTGTCCTTGAACTAAGTGATGATGATTTTTTGGGATATGGAGAAGAAGAGTACCCAGCTGTGGATAAAGATGGGTATTTTCAAAATGAAGATAGAAGAATAGAATGTGAGGATGAACAGTTGCAAAACCATGGGAAAAACCAGATTGAACTGGTTGAAGTTGTGGAAGTGGAGGATGACAGTGAAGAAACTATGATGCTGAAGAACAATAATGTAGTCCAAATGGCCTCTTTGCAGAATGTACTGAACCATTGTGATCATAGTCAAAACTGGAGAATGGGCTTCTTGGACCACAAGGTGCATGATGGCATTGAAATTACATGTGTGAAAACAGTGGAGAGTAATGACAGCTTTTATCAAAAGATATTGAATCCTTATTTGAGCATTCCAGGTAAGAGAGAGAATTATCTGACATATGAAGTCATCCAGAAGGCTTGGTCAATTGTACAGGAATCTGATAGAGTTATAGATAAATGTGTTCAAGAGAGTTTGGTGAAGCCTCTTTGCATGGACATGAATGCAGATGCTAATTCTGAAAGTAAATCTATTATTTTTATTTTAGCTTAATCATATGTTCACTTGTCTCCTGAAAAGCTAACCTCCAGAATCCAGGTGTTCTGTATATAGAAACAAGCACTGCTGGGTGAGGTTTAAACATTATTTGCTATCCTCTTTAAGAATATTAATAACCTCAGTTGTTAAGTACAGAAAGGTGAAAACCGTTTTTGGTTAGGGGATTGTGGAACCACCCAAAATTGTGAATCCAAGTAGCTTCATTTCAGATAACATTTGGGGAACTTATAGAGAAAGACAGACTTGAGAAATACTTCACTTATACCTCAATATTAATAATTAACATATTATTCACTTAAGCTGGTTTCAGAATTGGCAAAACGCCAAGCAGCTTCCACAGAGCTTTTTTTTTTTAAATGGTGTAATCCATTTTAGCCCATTGTTTCTGCTCTCCTGTCTGCTGAATTCACTAGTTCTTCAGAGATGGGTAGGCAGATGTTATTCTATGGGGCTCAAAATCTCTACTGGGAATTGAATTCATGGACCTTCATTCACACTTTAGAAGACTATTATATACAATGGATTCGCTTTAGGAGCTATCCAGGGCCTGGCACTCAGCAGCTGCACAACGGGAAATCTAGGCACCCTATCAGAAAAGTATTTACAGGAAGGTGGACTATGTATACCATTCTAATAGTTCTTCAGATATAGCAGAATTGGACGGACAGGATGCTGAAGTTGAGAACCTCTAGCCTGAAGTGTGACTGTAAGAATAAGGTTACTGGTTATTACTGCTGATTATTGGAGGCTATAACTGGGTTTCTTGGGATTTAATTCCTTTGTATTTGTGAAGTATAACCCACTTCAAAAACTAAACATATTCATAAAATTAAGTGTATATGTTAATTATATAAATAAAGCAAGATGGGGGCTTATGTAAAAAGTTAGACCCTTTATGGTTGTCTGCAAGAGGGGAATGGAGAACTGGGTCTGTATCTGAAAGAGGTATTGTGTGACTTACTGCATTTTTTTTTTAGGTGCTGCTTCTTTGGAGACTGGATTTAAGAAAGCTAGTGGTGGACCTAAAAAGAATATTGGGCTTGAGGATGATGCATTCCCAGGTAGCAAATCAAGAGAAAATTGGGGTGAAAATGAGCAATGTGACTCCTGCATTGTTAACAATTACTGTCCTCTGGGAAATTTTCTGGAAGAGCCTGGAAGAATTTGCACAAAGGATGGTTGCAGTAATGGTGAGCCATATGTTTCTGAGCATCTTGTTCAACCTCAAGCCACTGATTATCTTGAACGGCATGATAGATGGGAACATCTTAATGGTTCTAGTGAGAGTATGAAATACGGTCAACAGATGCAGGTAGAACAATCAAGGAAGGCGCTGCCACAAACTGTTAAGTCCAAGAGCAGAACTTCCTTGATCACAACCAGGAAAACTTGTATAAGAGGTATTTGGAAATGTTTATTTTGTAACTGGAGATACGTGTCACCTACACAGTTAAGAAAACATATCTGTGCTACTCATCAGCATAAACAAATCTACAAATGTAACTTTTGCCACAAAATGTTCTTTTTTCCTATCAACTTTAAATACCACCATAAATTGCATACACACATAACATCAAAGAGACGAGTGACATTAAAGAAGAGAAGGGAAAATAAAAGTGATACTGGAAAGATTAGGAGGAAGAAAGAGAAAACAATTGTGGAAAGAAAGACAACTGAGAAGAAAAAGAAAGACAAGTATGAGAAATTCTTCAGGGAAATGAAAAAGGAACTGAAGCCTTTGAAATTATTCAATTGCAGAATATGCCCATTTTCTTCCCAAAGTCCAAAATATTTTATAGATCATATAAAGGAGCATAATGATGGAATCCTTTATCAGTGCCCTCAGTGTGAATATTCTTCTGATAATCATTCTCATATACTCAACCACATGTACTTGCATGCTGGGTATAAGCTATTCAAATGCAACTTCTGTGCTTTTTCTTCTCACCACATTAATAGCATGGTCAAACACAGCTTCCTCCATACAGGGGCCAGGCCATACAGATGTCCTGGCTGCGACCTAGGCTTTACAAGTGGAAGTAATTTAAAAAGACATGTAAATACTATAGGCCATGTAGAAAAGATCAATAGTTTGCCTGCTGCCCAGGAGGAGACCTTGAGCCCTCAAAAGAAATATGAGTGCCATGAGTGTGAAATAGTATTTCATACATATAAACATTTCCAGTGTCATGAGAAGTACCACTTGCAACCCCAGGGCTGTGATAAAATAATTCCAGAAAATTGTATTAAGGAATGCAAGCAAAACAAGCGAGACAGCTTTCATCAAAAGACACAGGTTCTGTATACTTCAGGCAAGGAGGAAATAGTAAATGAACAGCTGATGCCAGAAGGTGAACAGGGTGATAGTTCATGGAAAGAGCTGCACGTACAGAAGAACAACTGTGAAGGCAGTGTTGAATGGGATGAGATATCTGGCATTTTGCCCAATATTTATGTTTGTCAAACCTGTGACTTGGTCTTTCGCAGAGAAGAACACTTAGTTTACCACCAGGCTATTCATTTGCAAGCTCAGCCAAATAAAAATGAGGGTTGTAGTTATCAGGTGGCCAAGGGGAATAACACACCGCAGTTGATAAAACATTCATGCGGACCGGCTTTGAAATTATTCAAGTGTCCTCACTGTACTTACACTACTAGCTCATTCAGCAACCTGCGAGTGCATATTAGAGTGCACACTGGAGAGAAGCCATTCAAATGTCAAGAATGTGACAAATCCTTTCGAAATTCCAGTCATTTAAAACGGCATAAAATGTCACACTTATTGAAGCATCAGAAGTGCAATTGGTGCCTCTTTGTAGGCAGAACTGTAGATGAGTTGAAGATGCACCAGGAGACCTGCAAAGGTGAGGATCCAGCCAGGAAAAAAATTCAATTTTCATCTCTCAATAATGAGAACACAGAGAAACAAGTAGACATGGCTGAAAGAAAAGGAAAGATAGGCACGCTCGTATCCCAAGAAGACAACTTTCAAGTTCACAAATGTGAGTACTGTGATTATACTACTTACATCCTAAGCAGGTTGAAATGTCATACAAGAATACATGTAGGGGAAAAACCGTACAGTTGTGATGTTTGCCAAAGAAAGTTCCGTATGCCAAGTCACCTGAAGCGTCACAGGCTTGTGCATCAGAATTTGAGGCACTTCCAATGTAGCAGTTGTGACTTTTCAACAGGGAACTGGCAGTCCTTTAAACAACATGTGGTTTCACATCAAGAATCACAGCTTTCGATTAGGAACCATCTTCAGAAGCAACCTTCTATGCCTATCAGAATCTATAAATGTGAAAAGTGTGACTATACAACCACTCGGAATGAAAACTTGAAGGTTCACTTTCAGATACACACAGGGGAGAAGCCACATAAATGCCCTCACTGCAGCCTTGCCTTCCGAACATCTAGCCATTTAAACCGCCACTTGGCAACCCATTTCAAGTGTAGCAAATGTAAGTTTTCTGCTAGAAATAGGCATGATCTGCAGCAGCATGCACAAACTCATAAGAAAAATAAGAAATGTAAGGCTCAGAAGCAGAAAAGGAGAAAAGACTGAGGCAGTTTACAGATGTGCTAAGTGCTGACTTTCATTCTCAATGCTACAACTTTTGAAGGGGTATCAGAAAGAACAAGATAAAATTTAACTACAAAAATCAAACAGATGCTTACCAAGTAGCTTTAAGAAACTTATATCTGGCCTGAGCCTGTTCCTGCCTATATCACTCCATGAACACAGTTTGTTGCTTTGCCCTAAGGTTCAGCTAAATGATCTGTGCCACGATTGACAGTAGAAGCCCCTTTGCAGCATCAGTGAGCCAGGATCATGGATATTGCCATAAAGTAAAGTATAAATCAAAAGATGACAAAATAGAAGCCCAACTATTAGGTACTGAATGATTTCTTTTTTTTTTTTTAAGAATTTTATTAAGTTTCAAGACAAGGATAAAAGCTACCAAAAAAAAGTACAAAAGAAAAAAATAAGGTGTGAAAACACAAAAGGATTTTTTTTTTCAAAATTACAGAAAGATGTGACTCCTGACTCTTAACAAGGATATACAAAAAATTCCATAATTCTTACTCTGTATTAAATCAAAACCACATTATTTCTATAAGTCATTTCACTTTAGCACATTATAAAAATCACTGAGTGCAGTTACTCCGCCCTTATATTACAATAAAGAAAAAATTCATATAGAGCCCCTAAACAACTTCCCCCCACAAGATAACACTTATGTAATTATTCCCTTCCTACTACTACTCTATACATTTCTGTCTGCTATAAGAATCAAACTAAAAAGCACATTTTCTGCCATTATACTTAATAGTACCAGTTTTAATAATCTTAATAAACCCAAGAAACAAAAACAATTCAAAACAGTGGCCTTAAATCCTTAAAACCACCCAAATAAACATTTTTAATACCCTAATAATCTTAATCCAAATCCTTAAAGCAATCCAGATAAACATTCTTTAACACTTATCCCACTTCAAAATAAATCAGAGCGTTTACATATCCCTGCAATCTGAATAATTTCTTCAGCTTTAAATGGCTGTAGAGTCAATGGGTAATGTACCTTCTGATTTTAATGCTTAAAAAGTATGGTATCTTACATGCCCACAAGATGTACAGGATTTGCAGTCCTCTGTTGACCAAGGGACATAGGTTAAACTTCTTCTGAGAATCTCCTTAGACTGGACTGCACAGGACCCAGATCCTGGAAGGAACGATGAAGGTAAAGTTTATTTTCTAATCAAGTTCCCTACTAAGTTAGTCCTGTATTGAATAAAAATGGTTTCAGATAGATTAAAATGAACATGTCTGAATGTGAGATTTGATTGGAATTTGAGTGGTAGCTTTCTGCCAGGAAGATGTTGTCATTTGTTAAATGGTGGTAAAATTCATTTAATTTATTTTGTTTATTCTTGATAGGGGCCAGAGTAGTGCCAATGTAAGGCTTAAAAGAAAAATGAATTAGATTATACATATAATTGCATAAAAACTACTTATGTGTTTAAACAGGGTAAATTCTCTTGATGTATCTGAAAAATTAAAATTCCAAATGTACATTTCTCATGAAACTGTAGCTTTAGTTGCATTCCTTGCAAATTTTCTATTGATTGGTTTGAGTGGCATTATGAAACAACTAGTCAAAGAACATTCTTTGTTGAACTAAAAGAAGGACTTTGGCCATAATATAATTATAATCCATAATTGGATTATAAATGGACTAAATATGTTAAACCATATTCATCTAAAAATGAATTGGTTTAACATATTTAGTCCATTTCTGGGTGGTTTATTCAGTTTTACCTGTGAAATCCTAACGTACAGTAAACGGTTTGGAAATGCTGGAAAATTGGTATGCAAATTCCTACCATAACAAGAATTCTTGAGTGTTCAGTGGGGAAGCATTTTCACAGGCATCATGTATGTTTCTTGCTTACTTTAAAATTGCCACCGGCATTGTTAATTGCAAAATATGGATATAAGATTTTTTACATTTATGCTCTGACCTTAAGCTATTTATGCTGTTACCTTAAGCTATTTATAGGCTGTACAATTCCATAACACTACTGAAGCTTGCAGCATTTAAGTGTCTATTAAATGCTTGGTTCTGGACTTTTTAGGTTTAGAAGAAGAAAATTCATTGAGAAAAATGCTGTAGGGTAATACCGTGATTGGCATTGTTCATGAAACTATAGAAAAGAAGAAAGTGCTCATAAATGAGAGTGTGCTACTTTGACCTATTTTATAGATCGGTAAAGCTATGTAAAATAACTAGATTGTTTTTGTACAATGTATTAT
Source organism: Candoia aspera (assembly GCF_035149785.1). Lineage (NCBI taxonomy): Eukaryota > Metazoa > Chordata > Lepidosauria > Squamata > Candoiidae > Candoia > Candoia aspera. The sequence continues at coordinate 163,298,317 of NC_086153.1, read as the reverse complement.
TTCTAGGGAGTTTCTTTTGAATGTAATTGTATGCATAAATTTTGTCTAAACCAAACACAGAAACTATAATTAAATAGACTTATTTGTCAATAAGTTTACAGTCTAAAGTGGGAAAAGGACAAGATAGAAAAACTTCATATATTATGTTATGCTGGTTTTGGATATGACTGAAATAGTCTAAAGCTTTAGCTACTTCCTTGGGTTTGCTTGGTTAAACGCTGTATCAGTTGCAAAAAGTTGTATGTTTTTGTTAAGGTACTTAACATAATTAAACAGAGGTTATGAACTAAGAGGTATCTATGGACTTCCTATTCACAGAAGATATAAATCAAACTATATGGCTGTTCTGAACAGAAAGAAAAGAAGCATGATTATTCTGCAATTTGGAACGCACTGCCCTACATATCCTCCAGACAAGCATAGTCTTTGAGAGACAACACTCACTGGCTGTAATGTTTCTTTATTATTTTTCACCCCTGTGCATCATAGGGAATGATAAAGGTTTCCCATGTATGGTGGTTCTGATGAAAATAGGTTCATCCTGTGCTTACTGTAGAAATAATAATTAAAAAAAAAAAGGTGGGAGACACCTGTGCATTACATACTGAATAGGGGTGATTAGAATTTCAGATTCAAAGGGCACGATTTGAGTTGGAGTGCCCATTAGTGCACACACACTGCAGTGCCTCTCAGAAACACCTAAAAGCAACTGTATTTTTCCTTGGATCAAGCAAGTATTCTTCTGTCTTAGGAAAAGGCATGTTTGATTTCAAGTGTTTCTGTGAACACTTCAAATCGTATATTTGCCTTCAAATCTGGATTTCTGCATAATTTTAATACAGGTAGGTCTCGATTAGTACGGTTAATGAATCCCACAAAATGTCGCATTATTTGAATTTCTACTATTCAAAGAGATATTTCTATGGAAAAATAAGGTTATTTATTTATTCGTCATATTTCTCTACCGCCTATCTCGCGTACAACAACTCTGGGCGGCTTGGTTCCAGCTCAATGGAAATAACCAAGTAATTGGTTCCAGCTCAATGGAAATAGCCAATGAACAATTTTAAACATCAATTTTATATGCATGTTAATGAAATATTACAGTAAAAGATAAAAATATACGTATAATTTAAATTTATGGTTAACAAAGTTACAGAGTAGTTACAGAAAGCAAATAAAAACGAAAAAGTACTACCATAGATTCAGGCACTCCAACATCTTGTCCTATTTTAGGGTTGCTATGACGTTTTTGCTCTAATGTAATAACCAGCCTCTTCTTTTTTATTGTGCTGTTTTCCTCTGATGGAATCTTCCTTTTTTCCAGTTTGCACAAAGATGAGCAGCGTCTAAAACCGCAACTGCGCACGCGTTAGCCTCACATTCACTGAATTTTGGGTCGCATTAAACGCAACCTGGTATCAGTTTACAATTTGCACTAAATCAAATGTCACATTATTTGAAGTCGCACTAATCGCAACCTAGCTGTATCTAACATTGTATAGTTTTCCCTTTACTATCTACTGCAGAAAACCATGTTAGACTGCCAGCCCATTCCCAACTTCAACTCATATCATTCCCAACACATTATGGTTGGGGATTCCAGATTTGAAGAGGGTATTCTTTGCCTTGAGCTTGATTCAAGATTTGAGGGAAAACTGATTTGATTTGAAAAAAAGATTTGGCTGTACTGGAGAAGTATCAAAGTATATGCAGTTGTTTCACTTTTTGGAAAGTTGTGATGAAAATAGCAAGAATGGTAGATCCTTTAGGATAGATTAAGTTTACCAGGTTTCAGCAGACAGCTCCATGGGTTTCATTGCAATATGCTTTTGAAGTGTTTTTCCTGTTCCTTTTTCTAAGACAATGCCACAAGGACAAAGAAAGGACAGCAAAGAGACTATAGAGACATGGCCCTGAAGCTATACAGACAGTACCCTATTCCAGATTTTTTTAAAAATTGAAACTATCAAAACTGCTTAAAAGTAAACTTGTTTTCTAGCTGCTTTGTAGAGTGCCAGCCTTGTTCTAACACTGAAGAATGAACACTGACTTACCTTTATGGGGTAAGAATGCCTCTGGTCAGTGAGCTTTGTAGGATGCCAACAGGTTTGGAATTGCTGTTTGGCAATTTGGGGGCTTTCACAGAACAGTCCTCATCACTGTTTAGCCTTGGCACCTCCTGTTCTGGACAGTAAATGTTTGGGCCAGGATCTGGGTTACTTCCTATTGGAAGAGTTAAACCACACTGGTCATGCAGGACTTGGATGACTCAAGAGTGGGTTTCAGATGGTCAGCCTCGAGCCCATACTGAGAGTGCAGAGAACTGATCTAAGCTCGTCCTTGTGCTGACAGAGCAGAGGTCAGGCCTGAGGCTGCCCCCAAGAAAGAAGCTGGGAATGTGAATGAAGCCCAACACAAACTTAGCCAGACCCTCCCCAAACCACCAAACAAGCAAGAGTTGGAGGAGGCAATTGGCTTCATGTCAGTGTCAGTCCAGTGCATAACTTAACTTCCACTTGGCAAACTGAGAAGTGAAGCTGCAGTATCACGTGTTGCCTGAAACAGCCCAGAGGGGCAGAAAAGCCACTTCAAAGGGCAATGAAACACTTCACAGCCACTAGTTCAGTTTGCTGCTTCAAAGTGGATCCTTGCTTCAGCTTCATGGAAATTATTTGAATTAGGTTTTTCGTCTTCACCCACCCCCTCACAGAGAGGAGGAGAGGAGAGAGAGGGGTTACAAGAGCATAAGCAGGCACATACTGGGGAATACACCAGGCTATTTGCAGAGTGTACCCAGGGCTGCCAGTGCCAGCTTTCAATGTATATGCCCCATTGTGCCTACTTACACTCTTGTAATCGCTTTCTCCAATCTCTGCTCTGCAAGGTGGTGGTGGTGGGGAAGAAACACAACAGGTCAGGCACAGGACAGTGCATACTGATCGTAATGACGATCACATGACTGAGGGAAGCTTCAAAGGTAAATGCAGGCATTGGCTGTAAAGTTTTTTTCAGCACCATCATAACTTGAAACAGTCACTGGACGAGGCAGTTGGCGAGGACTCTGTAGAAACGTTAATTCCCTTCTTGCTAATTATCCCAGCGCCATGAACATTCCTAAGGGTGGGGGAGCGGGGAGAAGGAAAGCACAGTCATGGTCACGTAATTTCCTACTTAGCGACTACTTCGCTTAGCAGAGCTGCTGGTCTCAGTTGTGGTTGCTAAACGAGGAATACTTGTAACGTGATTACCTCTGGAGACTGGAAACTTAACCCCCATCTTTGTCAGGAATTCAAAACAGTCGTATGTGTTTCATGCAGGCCTTAATGTTTAGAAGTCTAATTGTTTACATTATTAAGGGATGCCAGGATAGAAGGTATAGGCCAGATTTTCTGTTATTTAATTGGAGTATTGAAATGCTTAAACCCACAATGGAGAAGTATCAAGCCTCCCTTTCCTTTGTCATCAGTGCAAATGTTAATCTTTGTTTCATGCAAAAAAAAAAGTTTCCAGTGCTTATTTTCAACAACTCAAAGGAAGATTAAACATCAGGTTTTTCTTACTTCCCAATGCATGAGATCGCAGAACATCTCATAACTTCCCTTATCTTTGTTTAAAGCTATCAATGTCATGCTTTGAGCCACTGGAGAATCACAAATTCAAAAGGAATGTTTGCGGTAGAAGATTGTGGGACCCAAACAAAGAAATAGCAAATATCACGACAAGCAGAAAACCAGTCGTCTTGAACATGGGACAACAGAGCATTTCTCTAAACTAGAAGTGAATTTTACATCACATACTGCCTTCTTTTTTACATTGTTCAGCCTCAATTATTCACCTGCAAAACGAACATGATATTGAACTATCAGGAATGCGTATTTATGACCCCTGAAGACAGATATATAGAAGTCTTCAGAGAGAATTATATTTATTTTTATAATCTTCCAGCCTATCTCAAGCTTTATGTTTCATCTGCTTGCTTAATTTGTAGCCCATATTAGGATGAAATAATCTGAAAATATAGTAAATACAAAGCACTGATAACAGAGTTTCTTAGCAGCTTTAACCACAGAAACATATTTGAAAACTAAACTTTAATTAAAGTAAGGACAACCTTATAAGCCTTTCCCTATGAAAGCTTATGAGGATCTCCAAAATTATGAGCACACCAAAGTATGTCCTTTCTTCCCTTTGTGTTGCAACAAAAATGTTCCTTACAAACACCCTGTGACATATTCCTAAATCATGCAGTTTCTTTAATTTGCATGTGTATAAATCTGAGCACTGTGGTTTATTAAGCCATCATTCATGGATTAATGTGTTGTAAACTTAGGCAACTGAGGCCTATTCAAGAAATCATGGTTAAAAGTTACATTATCATAATGTGAGTTAACTGATCATCTCTTCTATGTTGAAGAACTGAAGACTTCCAGTAGTTGGATTCCATTTGTGTTATCACTGCTCAGTTATGGGGACGTCTCTTATTAACACGTAAGGACCAACAACCATGTGAATATTTATTTCTGTGCATGTTGCTCATGTTATCACATCCATCGCATCCTATAGACTGTCCCAGCGTTTGTACTGAAAATTTAGCAGTTCAGTTTGTACTGAAAATTTAGCAGTTTAGCAGTTTGAATACATTTGGGACGTTGCCTCACTGCTAAATTCTAGCAGCTTTATTTTACAATCTGATCATTTAAACAATAAAATATATCTGAAAAAACATCTATGCAAAAGCTATTTAAACATTTACTCAGGTTATTTTTTATTGGGCCATTTTGATTTTATTGATAAATTTTTATACATACCATTCATAATTTTTTTCCCCCAGGTTTAATCTTGCATGCATTTTCTACTTTCTTAGAAAGCACAAGACAGTATCAGGCATTGAAGCTGATTTAAATGGACTATTTTCCTTCTTGCAATTGATCATACTACATTCACGTGATAAATCTGTACATGTATACAATGTGCAGAATGAATTACTAAGTGACAGTGGGTTACAGAGATTGCTGCCTCTTATCCAGACATTTCTCAATATCATCAAGAACCTGGACAGCTGCCTTAGGGATTCGAGTTCCTGGGCCAAATATATTGGAAACACCAGAGTCATACAGGTGGTCGTAATCCTATTCAGGGAGAGAGAAAGACAGATAAACGTATACAGATAAGATTTTGCTGGTAAAATTCTGCAAAACATGTACTGCAAGATCACAGTTTAATGGTGGCCGTCTCAGGTGGCAGCAAGTGGGAAAACAAGTAGTACAGTAACTATGGGCTAGAACATTGATGCTCTCTTATTTCAAATTCACTCAGTTTGCATAGCCATAGTGAGTCTGGACAGCTTCAAGCCTTGGGAAATCTGCAGGTACTAATCTAACCCAAAGTTAAAAATCCTCCGAAAAGTGCATATTATCTCTGTAAGATCATTAGGAACCCTACAGCTGTTAAATCAAGATCAAGAATACCAAAGAGAAAAACAAATACTGAAAAAATAGGCTTTGTATTCAATGGAGTTTACAGTCAGGACCAGAAATTATTGGAACAAGGGTAACTGTTTTGGCATTTGGCCTCTGTACACCACCACACTGAAGTTGAAAGGAAACACACCCAGATGGTAGCGAAGTCAGGACTTTCAGCTGTAATTCAAGGGGTTTGACAAAAGTGGGGCACTAACCATTCAGGAAGTACAGCCAGTGGCATACCACCCCCCCATCATTGGTGGCTCATAAGTAATGGAACGAATGGCTGACAAGTAGCTGCATGGCTAGGTGTGGCCTGTTTCTGGGTACCCCATGACCAATCAAGCAGATAAAAGGCCTGGAGGTGGTTCTGAGCATTACATTTGCATTTGGTAGCTGTTCACTGGAACTCTCACCACGAGGTCCAAAGAGGTGTCCATGCAAGTGAAGGAGGCCATCATTAGGCTGAGAAAACAAAATAAACCCATCAGAGAGATAGCAAAAACATTGGGAGTGGCCAGTACAACAGTCTGGAACATCCTGAAAAAGAAGGAATTAACTGGCAAGCTCAGCAACAGCAAAAGGCCTGGAAGACCATGAAAGACAACTAAAGTGGATGACTGCAGAATTCTGCTTATGATGAAGAGGAACCCTTTCACAATATCTAGCTGGGTCAAGAATGCTCTTGAAGAGGTAGGCATGTCATTGTCAACATCTACAGTCAAGAGATGGCTTTATGAATGTAAATACAGAGGCTTCACAATAAGGTGCAAACCACTGGTAACACTCAAGAACAAAAAGGCCAGATTAGACTTTGCCAGCAAACACCTAAAAAAGCCTGCCCAGTTCTGGAATAAGGTTCTTTGGGCTGATGAAACCAAGATTAACTTGCACCAGAATGATGGGAAAAGTATGGAGAAGGAACGGAACAGCTCATGATCATACGACATCATCTGTCAAACATAGTAGAGGCAGTGTTATGGCATGGGCATGTATGGTTGCCAATGGAACTGGGTCACTGGTGTTTCTTGATGACCTGACTTCTGATAAAAGCAGCAGGATGAATTCTGAAGTGTATAGGGCTATACTTTCTGCTCAGATTGTCAAATGCTGCCAAACTGTTAGGACGCCGCTTCATATTGCAGATGGATAATGACCCAAAACATACAGCAAAAGCTACCGAAGAGCTTCTCAAGGCAAAGAAGTGGGATGTTCTTCAATAGCCAAGTCAGTCACCTGATCTCAATCCAACAGACCGTGCTGTTCACTTACTGAAGACAAGACTGAAGGCAGAAAGACCCACAAACCAGCAGCTGAAGGCCGCTGCAGGAAAGGCCCAGCAAAGCATCTCGAGGGAGGAAACTCAGCAGTTGGTCATGTCCATGGGTTCCAGACTTCAGGCAGTCATTGACTGCAAAGGATTTTCATCCAGGTATTAAAGGCGATCCTTATGTTTGTAATGATGTTGGTTTGTTCCATTACTTATGAGCCACCAACGATGGGTGTGTGTGTATGCCACTGGCTGTACTTCCTGAATGATTAATGCCCCACTTTTGTCAAACACCTTGAATTACAGCTGAAAGTCCTGACTTTGCTCCCACCTGGGTGTGTTTACTTTCAACTTCAGTGTGGTGGTGTACAGGGGCCAAATGCCAAAACAGTTATCCTTGTTCCAATACTTCTGGTCCTGACTGTATATTTTGTAGCTTTAACTGTAATATTTTGAAAATATTTAGTATCCGGCTCATGTTGAATATTTAACAAGATACGGTGGATGGAGAGCATACAAAAATCCTTGAACAATGTAACATGCTTGTAAGAAATGAAAAAGGTAAAAAATGTAGAACCACCCACCTAGCAAACAAACAAACCATCCCAAATGTCAAACCAACCAACTTCTCCCAAGGTATATAATACCAAGAGGAACTGAATAATTTCACAACTAGCCTGCGTCTTTGGATTTGCAATGTACAGTATGATGCTCAATACCTGAGGAGGGATGACACCTCCACACATGACAAGAATATCTGGGCGGCCAAGGGCATTTAACTGTTTGATGAGTTCAGGAACAAGAGTTTTGTGACCAGCAGCTAGTGTGCTCACGCCTACACAGTGCACATCAGCATCTACAGCCTGCTGGGCCACTTCAGCGGGTGTCTAGGCAAGAAATAGCAAACAAACAATGAGTAAGACTGTAAAAGTTAACAGTATGTGCATTTTTCATAGACAACAGCATAAATGAAATGCTGTATGCTTTATAATTTCTTATGGTATGTGTTATTTAAGGCTGTTTCCAAGATATCTATTTAAAAGCACAGGTACCTAGACCAGGTATGGAAGTGTAACAGGGAGATGACCTTGTATCTATCTATGGATGGAGTCTTCCCTCATTAATGAATTTTGTAGATGCTTAAGCAGAAGACACAGTCATTGGTACATCTGATTCTGGCCATGATTAAAAGGAATATGCTTACGTATAAATTTCAGTAGTGGGTACCTTTTTATATATGAGAATGGACAAAAGGGGATAAGAGAATTTTTAAAAAAACAACAAGGAAAAGGGATAAAAGAAGATGGGGGTTTCTGGAAGTGCCATGGTTTGTTTACCTGATATTACCAAGAACCTGTTATAATAGGAGCCAGTTTCTCTAAAGAATTAGTAGAACTATATAAATGAGAATCTTTTATAAAAGCTGTTTGAGTCATTATTATAGTATTTATTGTTAATAACTTAGCATCTAAGTTAAAAGGCTAAATACCTGGAACAAGGGACCTATATCTACATCAAATCCAAGGTCTGCAAATCCTGTAGCAATGACTTTGGCTCCTCTGTCATGGCCATCCTGACCCATTTTAGCAACAAGAAGACGTGGTCTACGACCTTCCCGTTCCAGAAACTTGTGAACTCTGAGTTTTTTAAAAAATAAGATTAAAAAAAATAAATACGTAGCAGACTGAGCACTACAGCACCACTAAACATGTTCACTGTTGGTACAAGAAAACAAAAAAATCATTGTTAAGGATGTGCACCACTAGAAGGAACACACATGCACTTTAATGGCATGTTGAGGGTTGCACCTCAAAAGAAGAAGAGGACAAGATTTTAAATTAGTGGGATTATTTCTGAATTTTCTATGAATAATTATTTTCTTCCTCATGTACATATCTCCAATATACAGACCCCCTCTTAAGCAAAAAGAAAATAGGGAATTGCTAGAATTTATTTGTTCACCAGCAGTCACTGACAGAAAACTTATTTCAGTCTCAGCTGTGGGAAAGAATGTGGCAAGTTACTTGGAATGAACAAAAGAAAGTTTTCTCTCTCTTCCCAAAGGGCCATGAAAACCCAGCTCTTCTCCTGTGCAGTGGGCCATGCTGGTAATTTTGCCTACTGTGTTTGGGAAAGTGTGTGTTGGTTATTTCCAGCCTCAGCTATGTTTGTACGGTTACAGTTTGTTGTACTGACTTTATATTGGTTGGGTTTTAATTTTCTCGTTTTTACTGATATTTCCCACCCAGAGTCATAGTTGGGCAGCCTTATACATTCTATAAATAAATAGTGCAGAATTGCATCATTCTTAGGGGAGCTGTAAACACAATAGTTTCCTCTGCTAATGAACATAAAAATTGCTGAGGGTTTCTGTTCTTTTGGAAGGAAGGAAATAAAGGTAGCACAGATGAAGAAGAGAGAGGAAGGGATAAAAAGGATCAGGCAGGGATGGGGTACAGGTGGCATGGAGAAGTAGAGAAAGATTAGAAAGAACAGAGGGAGAGAGAGAAAAGGTAGAGGGAGGAAGATGATAAAGGGAAATCTGGGGAAGAACATATAAACAGGGAAAGGAAGAAGGCTTTAAGGAAACAAAGGGACATGGCAGACCATGTCACACACATCCTGGAAGCCATATATTTTGCATTACCAATGTATAAAAATCTGAGCTCTTCATAACTTTGAATTTTATAAGCACTATTTGAGCATGAAATTGCATTTGCATATCACAATTTATAGTCCTGGTCTTGAAACTGAGAATTAAGAAAAGATTTTAAAAATCATATTCAAAATATACTTTTTAAAATAATTTATTTGCTAAATTTTAATTTCAAAATATTGCCCAAGTCTCATCAAGAAAATGATGGATTAAATGAACTTGAATTATTAAACAATTAAACTAAGAAATAACATGGAGACCTTACACAGAAACATCAAAAATTCTTTTTTTGAATTTGAAAGATACAAAAGCTTTAAAGGTTTTACTGGATCTTATGAAGTTTGGAAGAATTACATACACTAAGCAAATATGACCGGCTTAGAGGATGGAAAAAAGAGAAAGTGACCTCCCCACTTAGCAGTGGAGGAAAGATGTAAGGCCTAAACTAAAATCTAAAGAATATGAATTCTTGGAAAATAATACATATAGGCACAGAGAAAGAGAGTACATGTCTTACCTGTTGATGGCTTGAGTAATCTCATCACTCTCCCCAAACTCTTGACGATACGCGCCACTCACCATGCGATCACTGGCTCTGTGCTCACCAAACACCTTTTTCATTGCATCTGTTATTTCACCAACTGTACATCTGAAGCAAGTATACAATCAAAACCTTAGATTTACTTCTCCTGAAGTAGGTATGAACTATCAAAATACAACACCGACTTCAGCAAAAACTCCGTTCTTGTATTCTAGCAGTATGCTGTAACAAGAGTATATCTCATCTCCATATTCTCCAGTTCAACAATATTTGAAATTATAATAGCTTACATATGTAAGCATATTAGTGTAAGATATGTATCTTGATTTTTGTTCAAGAATGCAAGGTAGTATATATAGAACTCTCTCCTCCCATCCCACCCCCCAAAAAAACCCCTGTGAGGTAGGTTGGGCTGATGGATGACTGCCTAAAGTAACCCAGTGAGCTTCTGTGGTAGAGAGCAGACTCCCTGGTGTTAGTCCACACCTTAATTGCTACACCATGCTGGCTCCTAGTTCAGTTATACCCTCAGGGAGAATTGTTTCTGAAGCGATTAAAAGAGAAATTAACTGTTTTCAGCTGAATGTATTACAATGAATAGCAGGTTGGGATATGTCACTGTATCAGTTTCTCAACTATGTGGAACACTACAGGCTTTTACAGTTCCCATGTAGGCTTTCTTGTCAGCATGGTCTCAGGCATTCAGAATTATAGGTGAGTAGATTAAAGCCAGGGTTTACCACATCCAACTACCAAATTCTAGCCACTTTCTCATTAGTTGCTCAGGAAGTAGGCATGGCAAATCATGCTTAACAAGTGAGTTGCACAGCTCTACTACGAACCAAAATAGCAGATCTAAAGTCCATTTAGTTATTTGATAAATGCACACAATCCTTTCCACCTACCTTGCACGTGCTGCTTCTACTGCCAGGCCCAGCAAGTTACCTTGGCTTGTAGCCGCACATTCTGTTAAGGCCGTGAGACACTTTTGGGCTGCTACTTCATCTCTGCAAGCTTTCACCTTTAAGGAGAAGCGTGAAAGAAACATAATACTTCACACTACTACTCACAGCACAATCCTAGAGAGATTCCACCCTGACTTTCCTCACATACCTCAGTTGATGAAAAAGGACTTAATTAGCCATCTCAGTTACAAACATGCATATGCCTAAAACTGGGTTTTGAAGCCAAGCAATTCAGCTGCAATCACAGACTAAAAAGAAGTTTGTCAAGCTTTCAGATCAATCGCTGTTATAAACATTACATTCTGAGATTCATAACCTGCCCCATTCTGAGGCCCAATAAATAATCAATAAAATGTGCACATTTTACTATTTTTTAAATCAAAGCCGTTTTCAGAAATAAGTTTTCTTCATATCTAATGTATTAAAATCCATCTGCAGAATGTCTCTTTAATTTTTATCAATTTAAAAGGTTAAATCATGATTTCCCAGCACACACAAATATTCATTCACCGTAACTTTCTAAAATATAAAATCATATTCTTATACATAATTCCCATTCCAGACCGTTGCCTACCAACTATATACTTTTGGCAAAAAAATAACAAGCTCCCATTAAATGTGCTGAGATGTATCTTTCCAAATCTGAATATATCAAGCAGGTAATTGTTTACTATAGTTTCTATGGTTAATGAAAGCACATGTTTCTTTTCATTAGAGCAGTTGTGAGCTGGTGCCGTAAGTTAGGCTATGCTTTTGTACCTTTTCATAAAGCCATATTATAGGTGGCTAAAGCTTAAGGTTTATTTCATGAATTGTGTGGCCAAATTCTCCAAAATGGATTTCTGTTCAACAATGGAATGTTATCAGTAGGTCTGACCCCTTACCCTCAAAATAATTTCAAATGCCCAAAAGAAATTTTAGTGCTTGCATAATAATTTATTAAGCCATCTGTATCGTTACCTATACCAGATTCTTGAAGGTCAGTTTTAGCTACCTACTAGGGTCGAGATAAACAAAACTGAAAAAACAAAGCAGCAGAAGTGTCTCAAATGTTCACAACGTTGAGTTCAGATTTGTTTATTCGTTTAGTTGCTTCCGACTCTTCGTGACTTCATGGACCAGCCCACGCCAGAGTGTCCTGTTGGTCATCAACACCCCCAGCTCCCCCAGGGACGAGTCCGTCACCTCTAGAATATCATCTATCCGTCTTGCCCTTGGTCGGCCCCTCTTCCTTTTGCCTTCCACTCTCCCTAGCATCAGCATCTTCTCCAAGGTGTCCTTGTTAATGTTTCCTACCGCAGATTAAAGTTGCTATAGTAACTAATCATTTTGGCCAGGTGAAGAGGTTGAATTTAATTGTCTCCTTTTCACGTGTTAATGGTTGAATCACCTTGGGGGGAGGAACCTTCCCGGACTTGTTTCTGTTTTTGTTTTCTCTTCTGTGCAGACATGTAGAGAGTCAAGCTGCTCTCACTGAGAGCCCAAGACTTTTAAATATGTTTTGCTTTCATTTTGCTTTCTGTAAATAAATTATTTTTATAGGAATGCCTGGTGTGTGTGACTTTTCTGATCTCTCCTGGGCCAAAGGCTTTCCCAGCAATCTGCCAACAGTCCTGTCTTCTCATTATGCGGCCAAAGTATTTCAGGTTTGCCTTTAATATTCCCTCAAGTGAGCAGTCTGGCTTTATTTCCTGGAGGATGGACTGGTTTGATCTTCTTGCAGTCCAAGGCACTCTCAGAATTTTCCTCCAACACCACAGTTCAAAAGCATCTCTCTTCCTTCTCTCAGCCTTCCTTATGGTCCAGCTCTCGCAGCCATGTTACTACAGGGAACACCATTGCTTTAACTATGCGGACCTTTGTTGTCAGTGTAATGTCTCTGCTCTTAACTATTTTATTGAGATTTGTGATTGCTCTTCTCCCAAGGATTAAGCATCTTCTGATTTCCTGACTGCAGTCAGCATCTGCAGTAATCTTCGCACCTAGAAATACAAAGTCTTTCACTGCTTCTACATTTTCTCCCTCTATTTGCCAGTTATCAATCAAGCTGGTTGCCATAATCTTGGTTTTTTTGAGGTTTAGCTGCAAGCCAGCTTTTGCACTTTCTTCTTTCACTTTCATCATAAGGCTCCTCAGTTCCTCTTCGCTTCCAGCCATCAAAGTGGTATCATCTGCATATCTGAGATTGTTATGTTTCTTCCAGCGATTTTAACTCCAGCCTTGGATTCCTCAAGCCCAGCTTGTCGCATGATGTGTTCTGTGTACAAGTTGAATAGGTAGGGTGAGAGTATACAGCCCTGCTGTACTCCTTTCCCAATCTTAAACCAGTCCGTTGTTCTGTGGTCTGTTCTTACTGTTGCTACTTGGTCGTTATACAGATTCTTCAGGAGGCAGACAAGATGACTTGGTATCCCCATACCACTAAGAACTTGCCACAATTTGTTATGGTCCACACAGTCAAAGGCTTTAGAATAGTCAATAAAACAGAAATAGATGTTTTTCTGAAACTCCCTGGCTTTTTCCATTATCCAGTGGATATTGGCAATTTGGTCCCTAGTTCCTCTGCCTTTTCTAAACCCAGCTTGTACATCTGGCAATTCTCGCTCCATGAATTGCTGAAGTCTCCCTTGCAGGATCTTGAGCATTACCTTACTGGCATGTGAAATGAGTGCCACTGTTCGATAGTTTGAACATTCTTTAGTGTTTCCCTTTTTTGGTATGGGGATATAAGTTGATTTTTTCCAGTCTGATGGCCATTCTTGTGTTTTCCAAATATGCTGGCATATAGCATGCATTACCTTGACAGCATCATCTTGCAAGATTTTGAACACTTCAGCTGGGATGCCGTTGTCTCCTGCTGCCTTGTTATTAGCAATCCTTCTTAAGGCCCATTCAACCCCACTCTTCAGGATGTCTGGCTCTAGCTCACTGACCACACCATCAAAGCTATCTCCGATATTGTTATCCTTCCTATACAGGTCTTCTGTATATTCTTGCCACCTTTTCTTGATCTCTTCTTCTTCTGTTAGGTCCTTAGCATCTTTGTTTTTGATCATACCCATTTTTGCCTGGAATTTACCTCCAATGTTTCTAATTTTCTGGAAGAGGTCTCTTGTCCTTCCTATTCTATTGTCTTCTTCCACTTCCGTGCATTGCTTGTTAAAAATAATTCCTTATCTCTTCTGGCTAACCTCTGGAATTTTGTATTTAATTGGGCATATCTCCCCCTATCACTGTTGCCTTTTGCTTTCCTTCTTTCTTGGGCTACTTCTAGTGTCTCAGCAGACAGCCATTTTGCCTTCTTGGTTTTCTTTCTTTGGGATGTATTTTGTTGCCGCCTCCTGAACAATGTTGCGAACTGCTGTCCATAGTTCTTCCGGGACCCTATCTACTAAGTCCAGTCCCTTAAATCAATTCTTCACCTCCACTGCATATTCCTTAGGAATATTAGTGAGCTCATATCTAGCTGATCTGTGGGTCTTCCCTAATCTCTTTAGTCTGATCCTAAATTGTGCAAGAAGTTCATGATCGGAACTACAGTCAGCTCCAGGTCTTGTTTTCACCGACTGTATAGATGTCTGCCACCTTTGGCTGCAAAGGATGTAATCAATCTGATTTCGGTGTTGTCCATCTGGTGAAGTCCATGTATAAAGCCGTCTCTTCGGTTGTTGGAAGAGAGTGTTTGTCATGCAGAGTAAATTGTCTTGGCAAAATTCTATCAGCCTATGTCCTGCTTCGTTTTGTTCTCCCAGGCCATGCTTACCTGTAATTCCAGGTTTCATTTGACTGCCCACCTTAGCATTCCAGCCTCCCGTGATAGAAATAACATCTCTTTTAGGCGTGTTGTCCAGTAGGTGCTGCAGATCCTCATAGAACTGCTCTACTTCAGCTTCTTCAGCATCTGTGGTTGGGGCGTATATTTGGATCACTGTGATGTTAGACGGCTTGCCCTGAATTCGAATTGAGATCATTCTATCGTTTTTTGGATTGTATCCGAGCACTGCTTTAGCCACTTTACTATTAATTATGAAGGCTACTCCATTTCTTCTGTGGTCCTCTTGTCCACAGTAGTAGATCTGGTGGTCATTTGATGTGAAGTGGCCCATTCCAGTCCATTTCAGTTCACTGATGCCCAAAATGTCTATCTTTAATCTTGACATCTCACCAATAACCACATCCAATTTGCCCTGGCTCATAGATCTTACATTCCAGGTTCCAATGGTGTGTTGATCCTTAGAACATCGGATTCGCTGTCCACCACCAGCACCGTCGGCTGCTAGCTGTCCTTTCGGCTTTGAGCTAGCTGCGTCATCACGTCTGGGGCTAGTTGAACCCATCCTCTGTTCCTCCCCAGTAGCATTTTGACCATCTTTCGACCTGGGGGTCTCATCTTCCGATGGTATACCGACATATCTCTGGTTGTACTGATGCATTTAGTTTTCACGGCAAGAATACTGAGGTGGGTTGCCATTACCTTCCCCAGGGATTGCATTTAGTCTGACCTCTCTGTCATGACCTTCCCGTCTTGGGTGGCCCTTCACGGTTTAGCTCATGGCATCATTGAGGTGCTCAAGCTCCAGCACCATGACAAGGTAACAATCCTTTGCTGAAGAGTTCAGATTTAAGTGGACTAAAATAAGCCACTATCCCCCACATCAGTTCATTAGTTCATCTGCTGAAGTGTTACAGGATATTTACAAACATTTCTGACATTTACAAATTTGATTTTCAAACTTGCAAATGAAAGAGAGAGATAGTGCTTTAAGTTGTTCCTGGGAAGAGCTTCAAGGGAGCAGGAAACAGACAAACATCAGTCCTGAAAAGCTGCTTATTTCAGGTTGTGGATCTGAGTATTATACATGGGAATAGCATGCAATAAGTGTATATGGTGGAGTGAGAGACAGGAAAGAAAAATGGACAAAAAAGGATAGAGGAAAATGCATCTGTCTGTTTGCATATATAAGAATTGTGATTACAGAACAGTTTAATGGGCTATAATCCACCCCAGGATGAATAAGATAAAATTAGACCTAGCGTGGAAATCATTTTCAAGAGTAAACAGGAGTAAAAGGAAAAGAGTAAAAAGGAACATACCCGCCTTCTGTCTCAGCACAAGCTGGGAGCTTGTCAGTTTTTGTGAAAAACATATCAAGGAGTCAGATAATGCAATTAGAAACATTTGTCATGTCACCTTCAAGTAGAGCCTGATTTAGAAAGGTCACCTATGTCAGATGGAGAAGAGCAAGAACAGCGTTCTTGGAGTAATGGGGAAGGGGAAACAGATTTTTGCATGTATTTACTGTAAAATACCAAATTCCATACATTTAAATTATTCCTAGTATAAGAAAACTTGGAAACGTTTGTAGAAAGGAGCAGAGCTGTGATAGATGGAGCTAAGAGATTGCGCTAGAAATCTCCAACACAAACCTCAGCCACAAATAAGCAACAGATTAAGATAGCACATATAAGGCACTCCTAAAAAGCATTCTTTAAAAAAGCCCATCTGTTGCTGAGCAATTTGACAATAACCCTTATTCCTAAGCATTACTCAGTTCTTGTGGAGGAAATGAAAAAAAAAGGAACTTTTTTTCCTCTTCTTAAAAAATGTGCACAGCATTTACCTTTATCAGCTTCTCAATCTGTTTGTTTCGGACTGATGTATTATCAATTGCCAAAACCTCAACAGTCTCTTCTTTTTCTAACTGGTACTTATTTACTCCAACGATTACTTCTGAACCTATTATTTTCCAAATATTAAAAAAATGTATTTAATTTTTGCTGTTCTGTATCTGAAGTCAGCTGAAATCAATTCACAAGCTGAAATCATTTGAAATTGTACGTATTCAATATAAAATAGCTTATATATACAAGCTGAGATGTTCCAATGTACTCTGTTATATTACGAATGGTCAGACATCTATACTTAAAATATAAAAACTGTAACATTTAATGATAATTGAAGATTAAATTACAATGTTTAATTAGAAATAGGCCCCGATCAGCCACTTCTCACAGTTGATGTATCCTCTAACAGCAACACTTGAGCCTGTTTTTTGCTGCCAAAGCAAGCCCTACTCCTGGGTCTATGCTTTGCTCCATTAAACTTTCGATGCACAACAATTTGGTTTGTTAAACTGAAGTTATACTAAGTATGCAGTTAAGGAGCCATTCTATTGCAATTTCATAAATTTCCCTCTTCTGAAATAACTCCAAATCCTAAGGAGTAATTTAATTATTGCCAAGAAATAACAGAGACCGTAAAATATCAAAAAACAAGCTCCCATATAAGATGCATATTTAGTTTTTTGCACCAATCTACTGGAAGTTTATAATGATGCCTTTTAAATAAGGTTTTTCTGGCTGTCCTTACTGGGGCCTATATAAATGTGATTTTGAAGGCTGTGTGAGGAAAATAAGGAAAGTAAGTTTCCAGATGAGTGGGAAAGGCTAAATCAAATTGGCTGAATCAAATTGTGTGATGTAAGGAATTTACAACAGCCTTGAAGGGAAGCAGCAGTTGTGAAGTGGCAAACCCCAACTGCTCCACCAGCTCAGGACATGTACAGTTTGTCTTTGAGCATGTAGAAACATCCCTCCCCTACAGACTGGAGGGGTGGCCAAAAGTCTACCTGGGAGACAAGTGAAACTATTACCCCAGGAGACCAGAGATTGTATGTATGTCTTTATTTATTTAATTTCTATCCCGCCGTTATTACTTTAGAAATAACTCAAGGCAGCGAACATACCTAATCCTCCTTCCTCCTCCTCTTTTCCCCACAGCAACCACCCTGTGAGGTGGGTTGGGCTGAGAGAGAGTGACTGGCCCAAGGTTAGCCAGCCGGCTTTCATGCCTAAGACTCACAGACTCCTGGTTTCTAGCCCAGCACCTTAACCACTACTGAATTAGCCATTTATTGGATAAACAGAAAGATGTAAAAAATAATGGCATTAGAGAACACAGGAGCTGAGTGCAACCTTGTGCATAATAATTCAGCAAGATTTCAGGGGCCCACAGCTTACACTGATGGTTATGGGGGTTTTAATTCCCTGGAAATAGCAGAACAGGAGCCCTGAAGATAACCTTTTTAGTCTGTTAGACTTGGAGGGGTGGGGAGAGGATTGCTTCCTACTCTAGCGTAAATGTGATTGTAGTAAATGGGCTGGACTTTAAGCCCTTTATTATCAAAATAATGATTTGAATTTTAAGTGTTTTTTTTAATATGTCTTTTCTCACAGCTGTTACTGTTAGGAAAAGGTGACTGCTTTTCTTGAGGAGACCTAGGCAGTGTCAGAGAAGCACTGGTTTGCTTATTGCTATTGCTTATCTGTTGCGCTGCCTCAAAGAGTGCTTTGCATTCCAGCTTTTACCAGCAATCTCACCCCATCTTGCAGCAAGACTCCGACACTGGCTCTAATACAAGCCCTTGAAAGAGAGAAAGAAAAAAGGGGTGGTGGCTTCATACATTTTAGCTTTTAAACTCTACATGGATTATAAGGAGAAATTTATTGGATTTATTCATCATGGCACATGATGAATAAAAGGGAAAAATAATATTTAAGACAAAGTTGATTGAGTCTCCATGGACTGGTATGGTCTATCTGAATTTTTTGTTTTAAGAAATTTTGGCTGTGGAGGCAGCCCAAGCACTAAATCAACTCCTATGCCAATGCATAGATTTTTCCTTCCCAGCTTTGCCAATTTTAATTTTGGGAAGTTATTGGGGAATAAAATGTTTTTAAAGTTCTTTGCAGTTGAATTGTATAATATTGTTTTTACCTCAACAGGAAATGACTTGAACCTTGAGTTTCTTGAGAATTAAAGAATGATTAATTTAGAAAGGGAGGCCAGGACTGCAACAATTCCTGCTTCCCCCTCCTAGAGTCTGGTCAAAATGGAAACAGGAGAGGGGTGAGCGAAGCAGCAATTTGTCCTTTTGCTAACAGAGGTGAGAAAAGACTTTGGGTCCCCCCTTGCAGATCTTTGTGCTGCATTCAGCAAACGTCCTACTAGCAGTAAATCAGGGCCCCTGATGTGCTAACGGCTGCTCAAGGAGGAATTGTGCCATTAAGTAGAAATGCCCTTTGTTCATCCTGCATCCACAGTCTAAGAAAGCAGAGCAATGCCATCGTACACCCAGAAGTGCTGGAGGAGCTTAATGAAGTGTTTTCGGGATGGGGAGCATGGTAGAAAAGAAGTTTTGATGTTTCTTTCTATGATTGTTGCATGTTCATTTTTATTTGTGTGTGTGTGTGTGTGTGTATGTTATTTTGTACTCAGCTATGTAGTAAGTACAGCCTCATGTGGCGCAGAGTGGTAGGCGGCAGTACTGCACCCGAAACTCTCCCCACGACCCGAGTTCGATCCCAGTGGAAGCTGGATTCTCTCTCGGGTAGCCGGCTCAGGTCGACTCAGCCTTCCATCCTTCCGAGGTCGGTAAAATGAGCACCCCGCTTGCTGGGGAAGGTGACGACTGGGGAAGGCAATGGCAAACCACCCCACTCTATAGTCTGCCAAGGAAATATCACAAAAGCGGCATCCCCCCAAAGGGTCAGACATGACTCGGTGCTTGCACAGGGGACCTTTAACCTTTTTCATGTAGTAAGCAAACATATATATACAACATTAGCTAGAGCTAAAGGATTGTCATATAGAAATCCTGTTTATGCAAACACCACATTATTTAGTCCACTTAGCCAGCCCTGAGGGAAGCAGACGACTGTAATGGGCAATATGGCTCATTTTTTATACCAGGGGTGGATTATATACCTTGGACCAAGCTAGTGCCATATTTAACCATTGCATATAAAAATAATAGACATTTGACATGGCTTCCAGTAGTTACTTTCCTAATAGCTATTTTTATTTTGCTAGTATTGATGTATATTCTGTATATTAAAGTTAAATTTGGAATTCATAAAAAAAAAATATGAAGGGAAACTAAAGTGGAATGTAGTGGCAGTGTGGAAGACCATTGTATTTCACGGAGTTTAGGTGACATATTTTGATTTCCCCTTCATATTAAAAAAATTCTAAAAGTTTAGAGCTCATTCTGAGTTGTTTAACCTGCTTGTTTTTCACTCTTGCCTGAAAAGCGGGGAAGGGATCTTCACACAGGTGTGGGAAGACCTCAAGATTGTTTAGAGTAGCACTGGCTTCCTAGATAGTTCAGGCTTTTGTTATGAGCAGGGGCACCATCTAGTCAAGGTCACTCCCTGCAGTCTCAGCACCACAGAAATGAGATCACAAGGTTTTAGTGTCAGACTTTGATAAAAACCTCAAGATTGCCTCTTGGGTTTGGAGCTTGGCCACAGGCCTAGCCCTAGATGCAAAATTGGCTTGGGGTCTCTCAGCTGTGGTTTACTGAGGCTCCCAACAGCTGAAGTGAGATTTGTTATCATCTGGCTTGGTAAATTTTCTTGTGTTTGTTTAATTTGCCTACTACAGTTAAACAATAAAGCTTAAAGCCTCCTTACTTACTGGTGTGATCATTGTCTCTGGATCTAAAAGAACCAACTGTCTGGATACCTGATCACTGCCTGGATCTGTTGGTTCTCTGCCATTTGTTTTTCACTGTTTGAAGTGTGTGTGTGTGTGTGTGTGTGTGTGTGTATTCCCCCCCCTTTTTTTTTCTTTCTCTCCTTCTCTCTTTTGTTGGTCTCACCCAAGATTCAAAGCCCCCTCCTCCAGATTACACAAGATTTCCTCTCCATATTGCTTGAAGGACAAGAGGAGAAGGACAAAGGGGGGGATACAGTACACCCATCACCCAGCAACCTTCAGATTTGCACCAAGCTTTCACTGAGTGCCTCTACATGTGCGGAGTGCAAACTTTATAGATTGAGAGTGCCTTATCCTTGCATTTTGGGGACTAAAATCATTAACTTGCTATCTATGGAACTGAGTGCTCCTGATATTAGAAAGAACACTTCAGGGAACTGAATGGGCGGCAATTTCACAACTGATGGAAATAGCATGTATCTAGAAGGGAAAAGTTAAGTTGCAGGGGTCTCTGCTTGTGGCAGTGATAAGAGAAAGTGGAAGTGCTGGAGGGGAAAAAAAACAAACAAAAGAGGGACGCCAAGGAAGGAAGTTGAAAGTGCGAAAGCATGGGGGAGGGGGGGAGAGAAAGAAATCCCCATTGATGGCAATGAATGCAAGTGGCTCAGAAAAAGAGGGGCGAAAAACAATTCTTGCTTCCCCCTCTGAGCCCCTGGTTACAATGGCATTGGGGAGAAAGTCTTTTAATTCTTTGGTTTCAATACTTTGTGCCAATGCCAAAAATGGAAAAACCTAGCAGAGCAAAGAATGCAGTTCCAGTTAAAGTAGAATGTAAAGATTAAACCTGGAGAAAGGGGAACACAGTACCCTCTCCAGCCAGAAGCAAAAAAGATTGCAATCATTGAGTAAGGCTTCAGGAATGTGGACTGTTAAAGGCAGTTAATGAGATTTAAAGGATACTTTTTTCCTTTTTGCACTCCACTCTGAAAGCCATGAGATTTTTGTCTTTAACTAGGAGAATCCAAACACTTATAGCCCTACTACCTCAGGGCTCAAATGGAATGGTGATTTAATAGATTGATTTGTTGCTATGTGCTAATGATGCCTGAGCATGTACAAAGTGCACCATTTCCTTATTGATTTCCTTTTGACAAGCTATAGCTCAGATTACGAAAGACTGTTACTGGTCTGAGCTTTAAATTTTTTCAAGGACTAAGAGTTGCTACCTGAATAACAATAATAAAAAAAGCTATTTGCAGGGTAACACCAATTAAAAGATGCCTCAGTTTTGTTATCTTTATATGGCTACCCAGAGAAAAGACTCAGAACATTCTTGTCAGCCCCATCCCAGACTTGGAGAAGCCATTTTAACTGTATCTGCATAAGAAAGGGGGATGTACCAAGTTGTCTTCTTGCTAAAGTAGGTGAGGAAAAGATTTTGGGTCAGCCCTTAGCAGATTTTTGTGCTGCACTCAGTGATAACCAAAAAGACAGCCACTGGATGACACCAAGTTGGACTGCATTTTATCTTACTGATGGCTGCAGCACCATGATTCAGTGAAGCAGTAAAGCAGGCACCTCAGCCCAGAGAGTGGAAGGGTAGACCATTCATCTTTCACAATAGTGGCAATAAAGCCAACACTTTACTGTGATGGAACTAGTTTCATCACAGAGGGGAGAGAAGAATGCAAAGCAAGCAATGCAAACACTCTGTCACTGAACCTTCTGAGTGGCAGAACTAGTAGCTTTACACAGAGCCCAAATCTATGCAGGGACAGGATCACCAAATATATACATACAGATTCCAGATATGCTTAGGGAATGGCTCAAGATTATGGTCAGCTGTGGAAAAACCTACATGCAGAGCATCAGGACATAGTTGGCAACCACAGTCTGTTTAGCCCACTCTAAGGGAAAAGGAATGATTTTTTTTAATGATTTTTTAAACAAGCAATGCATGGAAGTGGAAGAAGAGAATAGAATAGGAAGGACAAGAGACCTCTTCCAGAAAATTAGAAACATCAGAGGTAAATTCCAGGCAAAGATGGGCATGATCAAAAACCAAGATGGCAAGGACCTAACAGAAGAAGAAGAGATCAAGAAAAGGTGGCAAGAATATACAGAAGACCTGTATAGGAAGGATAACAATATCGGGGATAGCTTTGACGGTGTGGTCAGTGAGCTAGAGCCAGACATCCTGAAGAGTGAGGTTGAATGGGCCTTAAGACGCATTGCTAACAACAAGGCAGTAGGAGACGACGGCATCCCAGCTAAACTGTTCAAAATCTTGCAAGATGATGCTGTCAAGGTAATGCATGCTATATGCCAGCAAATTTGGAAAACACAAGAATGGCCATCAGACTGGAAAAAATCAACTTATATCCCCATACCAAAAAAGGGAAACACTAAAGAATGTTCAAACTATCGAACAGTGGCACTCATTTCACATGCCAGTAAGGTAATGCTCAAGATCCTGCAAGGGAGACTTCAGCAATTCATGGAGCGAGAATTGCCAGATGTACAAGCTGGGTTTAGAAAAGGCAGAGGAACTAGGGACCAAATTACCAATATCTGCTGGATAATGGAAAAAGCCAGGGAGTTTCAGAAAAACATCTATTTCTGTTTTATTGACTATTCTAAAGCCTTTGACTGTGTGGACCATAACAAATTGTGGCAAGTTCTTAGTGGTATGGGGATACCAAGTCATCTTGTCTGCCTCCTGAAGAATCTGTATAACGACCAAGTAGCAACAGTAAGAACAGACCACGGAACAACGGACTGGTTTAAGACTGGGAAAGGAGTACGGCAGGGCTGTATCCTCTCACCCTACCTATTCAACTTGTACGCAGAACACATCATACGACATGCTGGGCTTGAGGAATCCAAGGCTGGAGTTAAAATCGCTGGAAGAAACATAACAATCTCAGATATGCAGATGATATCACTTTGATGGCTGAAAGCAAAGAGGAACTGAGGAGCCTTATGATGAAGGTGAAAGAAGAAAGTGCAAAAGCTGGCTTGCAGCTAAACCTCAAAAAAACCAAGACTATGGCAACCAGCTTGATTGATAACTGGCAAATAGAGGGAGAAAATGTAGAAGCAGTGAAAGACTTTGTATTTCTAGGTGCGAAGATTACTGCAGATGCTGACTGCAGTCAGGAAATCAGAAGATGCTTAATCCTTGGGAGAAGAGCAATGACAAATCTCGATAAAATAGTTAAGAGCAGAGACATCACACTGACAACAAAGGTCCGCGTAGTTAAAGCAATGGTGTTCCCAGTAGTAACATATGGCTGCGAGAGCTGGACCATAAGGAAGGCTGAGCGAAGGAAGATCGATGCTTTTGAACTGTGGTGTTGGAGGAAAATTCTGAGAGTGCCTTGGACTGCAAGAAGATCAAACCAGTCCATCCTCCAGGAAATAAAGCCAGACTGCTCACTTGAGGGAATGATATTAAAGGCAAAACTGAAGTACTTTGGCCACATAATGAGAAGACAGGACACCATGGAGAAGATGCTGATGCTAGGGAGAGTGGAGGGCAAAAGGAAGAGGGGCCGACCAAGGGCAAGGTGGATGGATGATATTCTAGAGGTGATGGACTCGTCCCTGGGGGAGCTGGGGGTGTTGACGACCGACAGGAAGCTCTGGCGTGGGCTGCTCCATGAAGTTACGAAGAGTCGGAAGTGACTAAACGAATAAACCACCAAGGGAAAAGGACTGAGGCTACTTCTCTCCTGACTGCCCTAGGAACAGAGCTCAAATATCACTGTGCATATAGGCTGCACGCATCTTCCTTGGCAGGGAGGATCGTGGGAACACCAAAAAATTGCTTGGCTAAACTAGTAGAAGTAAGTGGTTGGGGATGGGTAGAGGTACTCCCCATGGCACTTCTGGCTATCAGAAGCTCACCTTTAATATCTGGTTTCCTTGTTAAAAGCTGATGCAAAAGTACTGACTGTGCCCCTGGCATGGAAACTGCAGATGAGTCTACCCTTGATCATCAATCTTGCACAATCTGGTTTTATAAAAGGTTGCCAGCGGTTATACTGGATATACATGTAGAAAAAATAGAAATCAGCTGTAATGGTTTTGTTGAATGCAGAAAATGTCTCTGATATGGTGAAATAGAAATTGCTGAAACAAGTTTTGCTTAAATATGGAGCCCCTCTGTTTTTTTATAAATTGGATCAATATGCGGTACTCCTTTTTTCTCCAATATGTATATTACATATGGAATTATCTCATCACTTTTTCTTTTACAGTCTAAAGGAACACTATTTTATATTGTTTTGTATACAGTATATAAAACAAATTTTACAAGTTATATCTTTAAAAAGTAATAGTATTCCTCAGGGTCTTTTTTAAATGCACATTTACGAGGTTAATATGTACCTATGGAACTAATTAATTGTAGACTTAAAATTCTCAGTTTATGGCTGGAAGGACCTATATGTTGCCTTTCCATTGGCCTTGCTAGGACTGGATGGGCAGAAAGCACTCTTTTGCCACATACACGCTCAAGCCCTCTAAAACTGTTCTGTAAAGCTGAAGTTCTTCAGTGATTTATCAAAAAGTCTGAAATTTTTTAAATCAAAATGACGGTCATATAGGGGACAGCAGTCTTTATATTCTACTATTTTAAAAGTTATGCAATATAGAAGGCTGCTCGAGAAACACAGACGCAGAGTCTCCTTGGTCATGCAAAATTAGCTGCAGAGTCTTCATGCCAAACAAAACAATGTCCCAATGCTCTTCTTTTCTTGGCAATGTTGCTAAAAAAGCTCAACTTTTTCATTTTTTTATTTCTCTTGGAAGAGAATTTAAAAAGTTATAGAAAGTTTGAATCAACTTATCATTCATGTGCATATATTATTTCAGTGAGATGAGAGGGGACTTTTTAAATGCTTACAAGATTTAAGTATTTAAATCATTGTGTTTTCCTTACCAGAATCAATCCTGGCTTGTCTTCGAGCAGCACACTCTTCAATGCGAAGTTTTGGAATCCCTTCAACTACAGCTCTGGCCATTCCACCCATCTCCTCAATCTCATCGATGAGCTAGCAAACAAGACATTGCAATTACTATTGATGACCACAAGGGTGCTGGCTGTCTAGTACAATAGTTACTTAGTACTTAGGCTCCCTTCTGCAGAAAAATTTTGGAAAAATCCAAAAAGGATTAAGTAAGAACCCACTTCATAAGCAAGTACTTAATATAAGAATACACTTCCCAATTCTTGAAAGGATTAATTAATGTCCCATGAAGTAATTTAAAACTAACTCAAACTGAAAATGAAAGACCTTAAAAACTCTTCTTCAAATGGTGCACAAGTAATTTATTTTCAATACACTTACGCCATATACATAGTTAATTTCTTTCTTTAGGCCTCAGCCCAAAAAAACCCCAGAGACAACATATAGCGCAGGGTTTCTCAACCTTGGCAACTTTAAGACGGGTGGACTTCAACTCCCAGAATTCCCTAGCCAGCACATGCTGGCTGGGGGTTTCTGGGAGTTGAAGTCCACCCGTCTTAAAGTTGCCAAGGTTGAGAAACACTGATATAGAGTATTATTTATTATGAAGTGTATGTTCTTAACTTAGACTTAATTGGTCTCTCTCTTAACCCCCAAACTTGTCTTTTATTTGGTGTGATTAAAGACACTGGACCTGAAGCTGGGAGATCATGAGTTCTAGTCCTGCCTTAGGCATGAAGCCAGCTGGAGTGACTCCAGGCCAGTTGCAGTCCTTCTCAGCCCTAGGAAGGGAACGGCAATCCATTTCTGAAAATGCTGCCAAGAAAACTGCATGGACTTGTTCGTAGCCATCTGCTGACTCATCAGTGAAAAGTAAAATGGCCAGCTAACCAGAAAAGATGGGGGGTTTTTTGTTTCATTGGGTAAATGGGAAGGCACATAGTTGTTAAAGAGGCAATATGTCAATACAAACAAGAGAGCTAGTATTTTTTCTGAACTCATATGAAAGATTACCAGCATCTTCTATTCTCCATACCAAACAAACTGACCTTTAAAGCAGCTTCATAAACATCATTGGTAAGAGATTCCATTAGAAATGAACCACCCCATGGATCAGCAACTTTGGGTATGCCAGATTCTTCCTGTATTATTATCTGTGTATTCCTTGCAATTCGTGCGCTTTTCACAGTCGGCAGTCCTAAAGCTTCATCAAATGAATTTGTATGCAAGGACTGGGTACCGCCAAACACAGCTGCCATTGCTTCGACTGTGGTGCGGATAATGTTATTGTAAGGATCCTATTATAAAAATCATAACTTTGTTTAAAAAAATAAAAGTGATGCAGAGCAATACAGCTTGTCTTTCTAGTACAGCAGTATACAGAGGAATGTTTATTGAATTAGACATCAGTTATGGCCTGGAAATGTCAACAAAATCAGAATTAAAAAATATACCAGCATCAACAGGATTACATCTGCAGGTTGAACCCTATCATAACCAGATGAAAGTCAGTTACTGACATTGGGCTGGGATGCTTCAAAACTGTCTCTGGCTCCCAATGATGGAATGGAGGGTGGAATGGAGCCAGAAGATCAAATTACTGACTTTAATGGTTAAATGCTCCCTTTAGTAATATATATGCACTAGAAAGGCAGAATATAAATGTTTGCATAAATAAATACGTGCAATCAACATGTACTCCTTATCTGACCAATGGACCAGATACATTATAAGGGAAACTATATTTTTTATAAGATGTCTTAGACTAGCTTTCCCCAACATGGAAGTCCTTCAGATGTGTCAGGATCTCTCCCAAGGATTCCAACCTAAGTGTTATATTCCCACTTGTTAAGGAAAGGCTGGCTTAGACTATATTTACTAAGTGCCAAATATTCAAAGGAAGCACTTTAAAAACTGCAGCATAAACAAAGCAAATCCCTTCTTGGACCATTTGTCATGATCGCAGTTGCGATGTTTGCAACATCGCAACGGCTCACATGACAAAGCGCAGAGGCTTGTCAATGACTGGAGAAGGACGGGCGATAAACAAGACAAAGAAGATAATAGGTTGGGAGATCTACAAGCTCTCATTGCCCGGTAATCGACCATTAACACCAGTATCAAGGAAATGATCAGGGCGAGGATCGGAAGGGCGCGTCCGGGCGCTTTCTAGGAATACCGAAGCCTAATCGCCCGGTAATGGACCATTACTCCGCAAAAGGATAAACAGGGCGATGCCCGGGGCGAATGGGGCTGGACGACCTCTCACCTATCAAGTCTTGATGGCCTGTCACTCCATAGAACTCGTGGGGCACACCTGAGGAGTGTGGGGGTGGAGCGCTCTTTGGCGCGAGACTATTTAATTCAACTTTTGGCGTGCTTCCCTCACTCTCAGCTTTCTACTGGTGTGCATTCTATTCTGAATAAAAGCCAGAACTTAAACTTGCTTTAGAATCTGAGTCTTTTATTTAGTTTTAGGCATTCCTCACACCATTAAAGACACCGCATCTTCTGGAAAGGTCAAGCAGATGCTTCAAAACTGTCTCTGGTTGTCTGTAAATGTGTTTGTACATAAACAGACAACACTTATGCTATGACTGACAGAGAAGCAATTGACAGCTTTCAAAGCAGTGAAGCAAGGCTTCCAAAGGCTGTGGTTGCTTTAATGTTT
The DNA here is from genome assembly GCF_035149785.1 of Candoia aspera. Lineage (NCBI taxonomy): Eukaryota > Metazoa > Chordata > Lepidosauria > Squamata > Candoiidae > Candoia > Candoia aspera. Next base: position 163,270,277 of record NC_086153.1, on the reverse strand, counting down.
TAAGGAGAGATGCTTCACTCACACTAATGTGAAACATCCCTTTTGTATTCTCTGAACAGCCCTAACACTGCTGAGTGACCAAATTCTATCTTTCTCAATTTATAAAATTTTAATCAAATACGAAATATGTATTGCTATGTAGCACACCCACAAACACAGAGTATTAGGCTGCAGGAAATTTGGGCAAAGCTTTAGCAGCAATGACGGATGAAAAAATTATAATGCTTATAGAGGATAATGTCTTAACTTTCTTATTATTCCACCCACTATGCTGAGAAAAGAGAATTCCAGGAAACTAACTTCCTCACCCCCTTCCATCCCCAACAGACCCCAGAATCTTCCCCAAATACAACACTGGATGTTTTGGGGTATGAATTAGATGCCATCTCTATATAACTGGCATTGTAAGAAGACTCCAGACCTTAAGAGAGTTCTAGAGAAAAAGCATCTTCAGGAAAGCAACATGTTGAGTGGACACTATATTCACTTCTTTAAAATTTGCATGTCATCATAACTGATACTCTGACTTGTACCTGCTCAGTTAGTGACCATCCTGAAGTCTGACAATGAGCTCGAAGGAGAAGTGATTTGGTGTCCTTGGGCTGGAACATTTTCTCTATTAAGTGAGCCCAAAGCCGTCTCCCAGCTCTTAATTTAGCTATTTCCATATAGAAGTTCATGCCAATTCCCCAGAAGAAAGAGAGCCTGCAATAAAAGAACTTAGGTTCTTACCTAGAACAAGCAATAAATGATAGTGTAGAACCTATATTTCATATAAACAACATGGTTCAATTTAATTTTTTTAAAAGCATCCTTCTCATTTTCTCTAGGTTAGTAAAACACAGGTGATTTTACTAAAAGGTCACTGAATCATGGCCAATACACACTGCCTACAAACCAGGCTTTTTTTCTACGTAACCTATGAGACCAAGAAATACTAGGTTTTCAGAGCAATGAAGATTATGTGCGGCTCATTGTGAGAGCAGAGATCTGATGAATGTCTTAATTTAAACCAGCAGCATAATATTCCAAACTTTCTCACCTACAAATGTCACTAAGCCATGAAAAAGTCAACTAATCTTTTCAGCTAATAATCTGTTCAAAGAATGGCCAATTTGTTGAGCTTGTTTGCTTCAAGCACCACCAACAGCAGAACTAAGATCAGTTAAAGAATTTAATAATGATGTCCCATACCTATTCAACACACATAGCTCAAGTATTAGCATTAATAGTCATAATTTTCTTTATACAATTATTAGAGAGTAAATTACATGTAAAATGATATATTCATTGTTCAATAGAATGTACCCTGGAAGTATTAACAACCTACCTTTACTCAAGTAATACCACTTAAATCAGAAAGGGAATAGATTTTTCAACTGTGAATGCAGTTTTTAAACAGTACAGGATTGACAGCATCAGACAGTTTACTTTACACCCAGGCCAGGATAAAAACACAAGGGTAGCCCTGCTGGATCAGGCCACAAGCCTATATAATCCAATGTCTTCCTTCAAAGAAGTGAATGAGGAGGGAGGAAAAGACAACTCTCTATGTGTTCTATCCCATTAATTCATTTATTAATAATGTTTATAAGATTCATTATAATCATTAATAAATGCAGAATATAAAATGCGTATTAATCATCTTCCTAGTTAATAACTATTGAAATAATTTCTGTGAATTTGACCAATTCACTTTTAAAGATATCAAAGCTATGGAAACACTTCATCACATGGTGGTAAATTCTATTACTTAAACCATGCAGAGAATGAAGATTGTCCCCCTCTCTCTGGAAATACGAAGAAATGTTGAACTAACCCTAACCCTAACCTAAATATGTAGTAAATAATTGCTCTCTCGTGGATCTATGCATAATATAATTATACCTTAATGGTCTATTCACACACTGGGAATCCTAATAGGAAGTATTTCAGTAAGATGCCAGATTAAGAAAAAAATACAACTATAGCATTTTTTAAACAGAATAGATAATAGTACCTTCAAATGCAGTTATTTTATTTTAATCCAGATATTCTATAACTATAGATAAACAAGGAAGGAACTTGATGAATAAATACTGTTACAATATTCCGTTGTTCTAAATGGGCACAAATTGAGATGATAACTAGAGATAAATGGGAATGCGGCCATTAGAAGGAAACTTTACCTGAACCTTCAAGAATTGACTGAACTGTATTAATACTAAAAAAAACGTACAAAAACTCTCTTGAACAATCACTTACTTAATTAATCTAAAAGACAGAAAATCTCACAAGTGTAAGAGCAAGCCATTATATAATCATGAAATATAACAACTCAGTTTGCAATCTGTGCCCTGACCCTAAAGTTAGAGAAGGGTGCCCCTCCCCCACCATAGCTGAATTCATGTACCTTGGTGCAAATTCATCAATGGTGAGACCAGCTTTAAGTCCAGTTCTGCAGTACTCCAAGCCATCAGCTATAGTATAAGCTAACTCCAAAATGGCATCAGCTCCAGCCTCCTGCATGTGGTATCCACTGATGGAAATGGAATTAAATTTGGGCATGTGCTATAAGAAAAAATATGTACAAATTTGTTCTCTAATAAACTCTGATCCTTATACACAGCATAATGATAGCTAGTTGTGGTAATCAAAGCAAACAAAACCAAACAATACCTTCGATGTGTATTGGAAGATGTCAGCAATTATTCGCATTGATGGTTCTGGTGGGAAAATGTATGTATTTCGAACCATGAATTCCTTCAGTATATCATTTTGTATTGTCCCTGTCAGCTTGGTTTGAGGCACTCCTTGTTCTTCCCCAGTAACAATGAACGTGGCTAGGATAGGGATTACCGCCCCATTCATTGTCATTGAAACAGACATTTTCTCCAGGGGAATTCCATCAAAAAGAATCTTAGTATCTTCTACTGTGTCAATAGCAACTCCAGCCATTCCAACATCACCCCGAACTCGAGGATTGTCTGAGTCATAACCACGATGAGTTGCTAAATCAAATGCGACGGATAAACCCTGCTGACCAGCTTGAAAATGAAATTAATAATTTAGTAAAAATATAAAATTTAACATTCAACTAATCTTTCATCTTTGCTAGATGGAATTTAACTGAACATGGATATTAGTTGTTCAAAAGGAATATACACCAAAAGGAATGACATTAAAACTTAGTGAAGAATTCAGTGTTGCACAAGCAAGGGTCCAATTGCATGAGGCTTTCTTCCACCCTGAGGCCCCCAATTTTCTCCAAAGGATCCCCAATCCTCCAGTGCACATTCTGAGTAAGCACAGAGGGCTATATGGGGCAGCAGAAATATCTCCCTGCACTCCTGTTTGCTCTTGCAAGCAATTTTATTAACAAAAGAACTCTATTCTAAATATTTAAATAGATTTCATGTTACATATTTACAGCAGCTGCAACTTAAGCAATTCATTATTGAGAACTGAGAAAATATGCAACACTTCTCAGTCTTCCTAATGAAATAAAATGCATCCCTTCTGAGCAAGTACTTAGAAAATCTGAATGTTGTAGATGATCATCCTGACAAGGTGCTATTAATTCCCAAGCAACTTATTTCTAATACTGTATACTTATGATTACAACTGAAAGCCAGTTTGATTTAGTGGTTAAAGGCACTGGCTAGAAATTGGGAGACCATGAGTTCTAGTCCTGCCTAGGCACAAAGCCAGCTGGATGACTGTGGGCCAGTCACTTTCTCTCAGCCCTAGGAAGAAGGCAATGGAAAGCCACTTCCAAAAATGTGGTGAGGAAAACTGCAGGAATTCATCCAGAAGTCAAGACTGATTTGGAGGTACAAAAATATCTATTAAAAATATGATTATAACAACAGCATTGTCCTTAATGCCCAGTCCCTAACGAACACATCTCACCCTTGATGTTATCTTTGTAGAACTTGTTGCTTTCCTCCACAGTACTGAAGCCAGCATATTGGCGGATGGTCCAAGGCCTGTAGGTATACATGGTAGGATAAGGACCTCGAGTGAAGGGCTTTACTCCAGGTAATTCTTCAGGAAAGCCTGCTGTGTCACGTGTAGAATACAGTGGTTTGATGGTGATTCCTTCTGGAGTGTGCCATGTCAACTCTTCAGGGCTTTTGCCCTTTAGCTGCTTTTTAGCCATTGCAGCCCATTCAGGGTGGAGGAGCTGCTGATGCAGCAAACGCTGACTGTGTCCAAGGAGAGGGGCACCGGCTTCTTTCCTGCAACAGAAGGGCCAGTGATGCAGAAGTCCATTCTTGACCCGCAACATTTTCTACTGAAGTAGTTGTGAAGGTGTGCCCTGTGTTCCAAGAGCTGGATAAAATTAATAAGACAATTAGTTATTTTTAGAAAGCTCCAAGAGATAGATTTTCTTTTTATGTACTCCCACCTAAAACTAGACACATCCATTTTGTATAACAGGAAGAAAAAGGTTGTGATTTACAGACTTCTGAGGTTCTGATTTTAAAACGACTTTCAGACTTGTTTTGCACAGACTGTTTTCTCAAGGTGACAACTCACAGCCTGAACACTATTCAGTCATGGCACACTTACAAATAGTCTTAACAGATTGGGAGCACAAAGGGACCAGGAAGAACCAGGATCATAGCAAGAATTCAGAGCTGTTAATCAAGCAGCTTGATTTCTCTACCTATCAGAATATGGAAGGGCGAAGAAAATAAAACAGTGCCTGGATTCATTTCAAACTGTTCACCTTAACAGATGACCTCAGTAAAATTGCCATAGGAAAGAACAGGCTCTTAGAGTCACTGTGGTGAGAGCAATATATATTGAATTAGTAATAAAACAGCTATATAAGTTCATTATGCCCTTTTTAAAAAGTAGAATATGTAAATCTTGAGTATGAGCTACCTTGTATTTGAAAAGGTAAATGAGAAGTTCTGGCGCTTAAGAGACTTGCATTCATACTTTTCCGTCCCCGATAGGGAAAATATATAGGTCTGCATCCTTTGATTGTCTACTATTCTTTCCAAAGCATTGTATATATGCTCAAAGACACTTCCTTGCAAAAGAGGAAGGCGCTAAAAATGGTAGCTCCAAGATGATAACAGAACCGGCTAATTGATACGTCAAAGTGAACTAACACCACATCACAGGGTGTGTTCAGAAGACACACTGACCCACCGAAACTTAACTACAGTTTCTGGAATTAACCTAATATTCTCGGGTAGCGCGACACAATAAACGAATCACCAGGTGGGTTCACACAGCCTACAAAGCTCTAATTGGCCTAACAGGCTTGCGACTCCGTCGGTTAGATAAAGAAAAGGCCAACGCTCCCCAGCCACATCAATCAGCTCCTTGCGGCCGCCCGAATAATACCTGCTAAGCTACGCCACCGCCGGTCACTGGACAGGAAGAACTACTCTTTCGCGCAGGCGCCGTTGCGCTACACGCCGGCCCAGACACGCAGGCGCAATGGCCTTTCCCTTACGCTTGCGCACTGCGTCCACGGGGAAACGTTCGTGAACGCCCGCAATTTTTGAATTCACACGCGCGGCCAGCCTGGATAGGTAGGGACATGGAAATAAAGGCGGTGAGTTCTGGAATAGGTGGGTAGCCTGTATTATAGCAACCGGCATTTCAGTCGGGGAGGACGAAGAGTCCACGCTTTCAGGTGCCACGAATTGCCTCTACATAGCGTGCATTGCAACGTACTGTACTCCCTTTAGCATTTCACACATGCATAAGAAAAGGGTCGTGTGGTACTTGGAAAGCTAATGGGCTTCTTGGGGCATTGGAATCTCGGTCCTGGCATTAGGCAGAATGGCCGAGGTGGCGTTTTCAGTCGGGGGGCCCTGTTCACAGGCAGGTTAAGCCAAGCTGTGCTTCGCCATGTTTGGCTGAATAAAGCACAGTTGCCAAGATTTACCTGATAGCCCATCATTTACAAGGCTCTGTGGCTGCGTTGCAGGGCCTCCAGTGTCTTTGCTTTATAGAGGTGGCTACGCGGCATAATATTTCTGGCCCCCCTAAATGGCATTGAGTGGTGGAGGATGCTACTCCTTGCTGGTGACCCCATTAATAGCATTGGAAGTAGCAAGGACTGAGGGAAATGAAATGCAAAATGTACAGACTGCAGCCTTTCTCAGGTTTTTGACCCTGGAGGAACCCTTGAAATATTTTGCAGGCCTCAGGGAAGCCCGGCACATTCAGGCTCAACTATAGGCCAGATGTTACAAAATTATTAGATTCATTTCATGTGTAGGCCTGTAGATATGCATTAACAGTGTTCTTAAACTCAAAATAAAGAATGAAACTTACGTCTTTAATGTCAAGTTGCTGGAATTTGAAATAATTTTTAAAATCAATCGTGATCTCCCAGGGAACCCCTAGTGACATCTTGCGGAACCCTGGTTGAGAAGCCCTGCACTAGGGTAATTCTTGCTTTAGTTAGGGGCATTTGGGCAGCAAAGATTCCACTTGAAATTGTTAACATATAAGTAGGTCTCAGTGACTACATTTAAATACACTATTGTTATTGTTGTTGTTATTATTTACATGTTTAATGCAATTTCTGAGACAGTATTTTTTTTTAAGATTTACATCCTCTGTTCTTCCAACAGCCATTTATACAGATCTGTCAACTGAGAGGAGCAGTGGAATTGTAGACTACAATTTGTAGACACAGGTCCATGAAAGCTTATACCGTGATAAATATATTGGTTTTTCAAGTGTCACAAGCTGAGTGTTTTTACTGTAACAGATTATGTTAGCCATCTTGACATTGTTTTTGGTGTAGAAGGGCACAATATATGCTCAGTAGATTTCCAGATCACCAAGTAACGGAGCAACTTATTCACAATAACTTAATTGCAGGTTTGGGGTTGTGCTTCTGAATGTTGTTACTAGTGGACATATAGGATCCCTTAATAAGTAGATTGGTTTATAGAAGTGTGAAGAATATGAAAGATTTATGTTTATAAATAATCAACAATAATTCCTGTTTATTTGCTAAAAGACAAAAAAAAAATAGGAAGGATGGGAGGGGGAACCTTGTGCAGTACATTCTTAAGCACAAAGTTCAGTTGGTACTAATTCAGCAATTTATAGTGCTGGGTGGAAAGTCCTGAATACCTTCTGCCTCAGAAACAAAGATCAGGAAGATTAAGGAGAGGAGTTTAGTAAATCTTTTTTTTCCCTATTTTAAATCCTTTATTTATTAAAATACACTTACAGTTATAGTACAGTCAATATACAAAAAGTCATGGTACAACAAATATAGTAAGACAAAATAACAAAACAAAATATTTTCTATTAAGAAAAGAAAAGGAAAAAGGGAAAGTTTCTGACTATCATAGTTATAGATATACTTATATTCATCTGTTGTAATCTCTTTTCTCTATTTACCCTTAAATTATCATTATTTCTATTTAACTATTTCATTAATATAAAAAACCCATAGTCATAGCTTCATTTTGTTCATTTATAAGCAGGTAATCAAGAAGCGGTTGCCATAATTCCTTAAATCTCAAAGTATTTTTTATCTTTCATCAGAAATGTCAGTTTTGCCATTTGTGCTAAATCTAATAATTTAATCATCCATTCTTCTATTGTTGGTATATAAACTCTCTTCCAATGTTGAGCATATAAAATTCTTGCCACAGTTATCATATATAACAACAAATCTCCATATTTTTTCTTAGTTCTTCCTCCATTATTCCTAATAAAGATAATTCTGTTTTTTTAAACTCTATTTACCTTCACATTTTTTCAAATAATCATATATATCTGTTCCCAATATTTCTTTGCTTTATTACAAGTCCACCATAAATGGTAAAACGTTCCCTCCTCTTGCGCACATTTCCAACATTTATTTGATATATTTTTAAACATTTTTGATAATTTATCTGGCAAATACTTTTGATACATCATTTTGTAAAAGTTTTCTTTTAGATTGTAACACAATGTAAATTTTAATCCCCTCATCCACATCTTTTCCAATCTCTCTAGCATAATAATATAACCACAGTTTCTTGCCCATTCGATCATACAATCCTTTACTTGTTTGTCCTCTAAATTTAAACCTAGTAGCATTTTGTACATTTTGGTAATATGTTCATCGTTCATACATAATTGCTTTTCAAACTCTGTTTTACTAAAGGAGTTCAGTACATCTGATTTAGTTTTAAATTTAAATTGAATTAAGATATAAGGTAGAGCTTAACAGTTTCTGAACTCTTTTGAATTTTCAATATTTCTGCATAGATATATTTCACACATACCCTAAAACTAGATAAAGAAAACCCAATTAAATAAATGAATCCAAACATTATGCGTGTTCATTTATAATGGTCATGCCCTAGTCGTCCAATATAAAAGTGATATTATCAGTAAAGGTAAAAATGCTGCCAGTGATGGAGCCCAACAGTCAATATTATTTTTGAAGACCTCAACAGAAACTGGGTTTCTGTGATTCAGTTAGTTGCCTTGCCTCTCAGATACAATTGGCCAGCATGATAGCATTTCTGGACTATTATAGACTCCAGTAATACATTTGCACCTGCACCAGTTTGTCAAGGGTATAATGATAGGAGGTAAGCTTCTTAGATGGCTGTTGTTACATGGTGTTTAAGCCTTACATATAGGTTTCATGTTAAATTGCACCAGAAGGTATGCAACTGGTTGGAGCCAGTAGCTCTCTAATACAGAGGTCAGTGTTATAGCAGATGACCATGTTCTTTGTCCTGAAAAATAAAGCATACAGCCTTTCCTTATTAAAATTTTGAAAGGTAAACATCTTGTGAAAGAATTGTAGTGATTTTGGTGCGGAAATTTGGGCCACTGTGCAAGATTGTACCTGGGCTTGAAAAGGTTGCCAATTTTTGCTATAGTGACTCATCTTTTGTGTAGGGGATTCACATTAGGCTATACTCCAGCAGAGATTCTGAGTAAATCACAACAGTGCAGTGTTCCTAATTCCAGTAAATTCTTTGAAGGATCAGAGTGTGGAATCTTCTGCCTTTCCCTCATTTCTTATCCTGATAGGAACTCTGAAAATATGTTGTTGTTTATTCGTTTAGTCACTTCCGACTCTTCGTGACTTCATGGACCAGCCCACGCCAGAGCTTCCTGTCGGTCGTCAACACCCCCAGCTCCCCCAGGGACAAGTCCGTCACCTCTAGAATATCATCCATTCACCTTGCCCTTGGTCAGCCCCTCTTCCTTTTGCCTTCCACTTTCCCCAGCATCAGCATCTTCTCCAGGGTGTCCTGTCTTCTCATTATGTGGCCAGAGTATTTCAGTTTTGCCTTTAATATCATTCCCTCAAGTGAGCAGTCTGGCTTTATTTCCTGGAGGATGGACTGGTTTGATCTTCTTGCAGTCCAAGGCACTCTCAGAATTTTCCTCCAACACCACAGTTCCAAAGCATCGATCTTCCTTCGCTCAGCCTTCCTTATGGTCCAGCTCTCGCAGCCATATGTTACCACGGGGAACACCATTGCTTTAACTATGCGGACCTTTGTTGTCAGTGTGATGTCTCTGCTCTTAACTATTTTATCAAGATTTGTGATTGCTCTTCTCCCAAGGATTAAGCGTCTTCTGATTTCCTGACTGCAGTCAGCATCTGCAGTAATCTTTGCACCTAGAAATACAAAGTCTTTCACTGCTTCTACATTTTCTCCCTCTATTTGCCAGTTATCAATCAAGCTGGTTGCCATAATCTTGTTTTTTTTGAGGTTTAGCTGCAAACCAGCTTTTGCACTTTCTTCTTTCACCTTCATCATAAGGCTCCTCAGTTCCTCTTCGCTTTCAGCCATCGAAGTGGTATCATCTGCATATCTGAGACTGTTAATGTTTCTTCCAGCGATTTTAACTCCAGCCTTGGATTCCTCAAGCCCAGCTTGTCGCATGATGTGTCCTGCGTACAAGTTGAATAGGTAGGGTGAGAGTATACAGCCCTGCTGTACTCATTTCCCAATCTTAAACCAGTCCGTTGTTCCCTGGTCTGTTCTTACTGTTGCTATCTGGTCGTTATACAGGTTCTTCAGGAGGCAGACAAGATGACTTGGTAAAGATAAGAACACTTAAATTCCTACTGGTACCCCCAGTTTGGCCAATGATGTTTGCATGATTTAATACACCACCCCAAGGAAAGAATATATTTGCCTAAAGTGTGGGGCAGTAACAGCTGAATGTAATCTTGAATAATATTTCCTGATACAATTTGAAAATTGTATAAAAATCTTATTGTATTCCATACACTATCACAGGAATAGCCAAAGAACTAGTTAGCTTTAAAAAAAAGTATCTCCTTAACCTTTCTGGAGCTCTGGAAGAAGAAAATGCAAACCTGGAATCCTGCTGAATTTGGTCCTGAATGGTTTGATATGATAGAATGGATGCTTCCACCATGGAGAATAAAAGTGAGTTAAGTGAAGCAGTAGTGAAAAGTGGACAAAGGATTTGTTAAATGTGGTAGAACAGCAAGTGCTGCACAAGTTTCCAAAACCGATTCAAATAGGGTTCTGCTGCTCTGGAAAGTTATATAATAGGCAGCAGAAGAACCTTGTGTTTTCCTAATACACGTGTTGGATAACTGTCTGTCAAACAACTTAAAATTGTAAAGGAGTGTATTTTAGAATACAAAGGAGGCAACAGCAGAAATAGCATTTCTGTTCTCTTGAGTTACACAGTAACAAAGAGCTTATTTGCCTATGAGTATTATTACTATTGCAGTCTATATTCTTGCACGGAGCAGGCTTGGTCTGAGTTTTCTTTGTGTGTGCACTGCTGCTAACTGGAATGTTTGATTAAGCAACACCTGTTGTTCACATATTGCTGTGGGGAGAGGAAAGTGGGAGATGTTTGAAGAAATTAATAGCTGTCCTCTCCCAGCTTATTCATATGTTGTGTTTTTTCTTTGTATCTCTAATGGCAGTGGAGAATCCAATCCTGTGTCAGATCTAGGGTCAGAGTATCTTCAAGGGCTCAGAGAAGATACTACCTCTTTCTAGATTAGTTTTGAGACCAAGCTATTTGGGCAAAGGTCCAAAGTCGAAAATTCTATCTTTTCTGCACAGCAAGAGTTTAGGCTGGTATAGCCTTATACCATTCATGTTCTAAAATGTCACCAGATATCATTTAGAATATCATTGGCCACAGGCTTAATTTAAATCTTACACGTTCAATTAAGAATGTTTGATTTGATTGAGGATGCTTTAATTTTATTTATTTGTTTTACCTTTAAGTTAGTCTTGACTCCTGGTAACTACATGGACAAGTCCATGCAGCTTTCTTGGCAACATTTTTCATATGAGAGCCAGTTTGGTCTAGTGGTTAAGGTGCTGGGCTAGAAACCAGGAGGCTGTGCCTTCTGGTCCTGCCTTAGGCATGAAAGCCGGCTGGGTGACATTGGGTCAGTTGCTCTCTCTCAGCCCAGCTCACCTCACAGGGTTGTTGTGGGGAAAATAGGAGGAGGAAGGAAAATTTGGTATGTTCGCCGCCTTGAGTTATTTATAAAAATAATAAAGGCGGGATAGAAAATAAATAAATAAATATGTGGTTGCCATTCTTCCTAAGGCTAAGAGAGAATGACTGGTGCAAAGTAACCCAATTGGTTACCTACCTAAGGCAGGGCTAGAACTCAAATCTCCTGATTTCTAGCCCAGAATCTTTAACCATTGCACCCAAGTGGCTCTCATGTTTTAAGTAAATTATTATAATAATAATTATTATTATTACTACTACTACTACTATTAGATTTTCATCCCACCTTTTTAATATATAACTCAAGGTGGTGTACATAGCTATCCACCATTTTTGCTGATACAGCTATATGTCTTTGGTAGATATGGTGATTTTTGTCTAAAGGAGTAGAATTTCAATCTAATACACAATAATTCTGTATGTGTTTACTCAGAAGAAAATGCCATTGATTTCAGTGAGACCATCTGCCAAATAAGCAAGTATAAAATTGTTGCTAAAATTCTGCTTTTCCAATAATACCATTCATTTCTGAGCATATCATATATGTATTGGTGATATACAAGTATATTTTCGAGAAACAGCAAATGTATGCAAAGTGCTGATTTTCTATTTTTGCATAAATAAGACTGTATTGGAAAAGCCCAAGCAATACTAGTATAATGTGCAACTAAAGAGGACTGGCCACTAGGAGGTAAAGATGCTCTACAGTGAACATGCTGAATAATTATTATATAAAGGGAGAGTAATGCTCAGCACTTTTGAAGTCTTGGTGGAAAAGAGTAGTGCAATGTCTATATATTATTTTGGTGAGGGCATATATATCTTTTCTGTCATCCATAAAGGTTGTACAGTTGTTGACACATCTTCAAGCATTGCAAGAAATTGTAAATTTCACTGTAAGTTTTTTCATGTACAGGCATGAAAAGATTTGCATCTTTAATTGGCATTTGAGACAGAAACTTGAGAGGATTTAGTTGGTAGAATGTACATGATAAACTTTTGTTTGACAAGTTTTCTTTCCTGCAAATATAAATATCTATTTTATATCATTTAGTGAGCCACTAAAATCCTCCTTTATTGGACATAATGATGTAAAACAAAACTTGAAGTCATTGTGTGGATATGAACTTTGTATGGGGATTTCAGTTCTGATTACCTGTCTGTATAAAAGAAAAGATAGCCAACATTACATATTCTTTTGCAATGAATAAATGTGTCCTGATGTTTTTAATAAGTCCTGTATAGCTAAATTTCCAGGAAAGCTTAATGCATCTTTACTGTTTTACAGAAAGTTATATTTTGTTGAGCAGTTTCAAGAGATGAGAATAAGTTGTATCAACAAGCCAGCTGTAGTTGTTAACACTATCACAGGAATATGATCCAGTGTAAAGTGAATGCAGCTGGTAGTTTTGGGGGCTTTGCAAAGGATTTGAAATGCATTGGCATAAAGGAAGGCTGGCACTTGGTCATTTTGAGGCACATGCATTCCTCAAATGCTCAGCACAGCTCCCTCTAGGGCTTTGCACACAAAGAGTTGTTTTACTTTGCTGGCAGTCCTGTTGGAAAGCTTATCTGTGTTTGCATTCAGTATATGCACACAAGTGATATGGGAAAGACTGGAAGCAGCTGCCCCAAGCATTTCAGAGGACATGGCTGTTTCAGTCCTTTGGGGAGGGATGCTTTTCTTGTACCACGTGTTTTGAGATGTACCCTTCAGATCCTTTGCACAGCCCTAATAACAATTTACAGCATAATTCTAAGCTTATCTAAGCTTATACCCTAAATACTTATTACATGGTATTTAGGGACCATTGTCATGTTCACCGTTTCGATGTGTCTGTACATCGTAACGGTTCGCATGCCAGAGCACTGACGCACGTTCCTAGCTGGGAGGGAGCTGCTGATAAACCTTGCACGGAAAGCTATATCTCTCTGTGCTAAGCAGGAATGTGTTTGGGTTATCTTTTTGTGTCAAGGTCTTTTTGCCCGTTGATCAGCAGAACCCGTTAGGAGCACCTGGGAATGTGAATTTGAGACGATTGAAGGGGGTGGGTGGGACTCTGTTTGTAACGGGGCTATTTAGTTTGATTTTAGGTGCGCTTTTCTCATTCTCAGCTTTCTTTGTGTTTGCACTCTACCCTTAATAAAATCAGAACTTAAACTTTGCTTTTGAGTCTGAGTACTTTATTGGGAGAGGCATTCATTACATAAAGCTGAGAGTAGTGTTACGGCTATTCAGTAACTTTAATCAGCTTTGTTTTTAAAGCTGTCCATTATTATGCAATAAGGTGCAGTAAGGAAATTTAAAAAAAAATCAAATTCTGTAGGACAGGATGAAAGGTGAAAGGTCCCCTGTGCAAGCACCGAGTCATGTCTGACCCTTTGGGGGGACATTGCTTTCGCGACGTTTTCTTGGCAGACTATAGAGTGGGGTGGTTTGCCATTGCCTTCCCCAGTCACCTTCCCCAGCAAGCTGTGTAACAATCTAAAGAAAGATAGAACTGGAGAGAAGGTACAAATATTTTTAGGCTACCAAGATAAGAATACAGTTTTTAAAATAATATAATCATTATCTTAGAAGTAAGACACAAATTCAAATATCTCATAAAGGCAGCAGAAAATGTTGCCTATTTAAAAAGGAATTTTTTAAAGAATAACAGAAGAAAGTATTGGAGTATTTTAAGGGACAGGGTTCAAACAGAAGTAAGCCCCACTATTTGATGGGACTTGATTCCAGGGAAGTATACACAGGATTAATAAAAGTAAGAAGCAAGATTGTGAGTGGATATAATAATTAAAATTGCATGCATACAAAGGGTTAACATAAGCCATCATGCAGGTTGATAAGCCAAGTTGTGTAGGGTATACATTTTTTAAAACCTGCATGTTTTTTTAAATGTAAATGTTAATGTTCCTGCATGTTTTTCTGTAGCAAGAAATGCTTCTAGTTCCGAAGAAGGAAGAGGAGGAGGGGACACAGTTTCCCGAAGGTACTAATTTGTTTTGCATTTCTTGTCTATGAGAACTCTGAAAATAAGAGCTAAGACATGCTGATATTTACAGTGCAGTTGTTTCGAAGCATGCATCCTGCCTCTGGCTCTGTATTCCCTTGGGATAGAAAATGGAAAATACTCCTGCCTCTTGACTATCTTAATATGGGACAGAAATGGGGCTGTGATGGATGAAAGAAAATATTTCTCATGTTGATTCCTTTTTTTCCCATTATACTTGCATAATTTATGAATTGTTCCTTCTCTATTTCCTTCAGAACTAAAAGGATGATGTCCTCTAATGGTGAACTTCATATCCATTACAACATCCAGGATGTGTAATGAGATGTTTTTGACAGCTATAACTACTCTTTGAACTACACAATCAGCCAAAAGTATTACTTAAGTCAGTGTTTTCCAAGCTGTATGCTGAAGTATGACTGAAGCCCTGATCCTAACACTTTATCTGAGCTCAGAGCATGGGATGGTGTTGTGGGAAAATCCTCAAAAAAAGATTGCAAAAATTTAAACAACTTGCACAGAGATTGGATAATGAAAGGCAAATACAATAATCAAATACATACTCTTACATTATTATTTTAAAATCTCAGTATTCTTTATATAACTATAGCAAATAACTATATGAACTTAAAACGTGTAATCATACATAGCAGAAGAAATGTTTAAAGTATGTTTCAAACTTAAAACCAAATGATAGAAGAAGCCATTTATTTACAGTGTTAATTTTGTGAAAATATGTGACAGAACAAGTTAAACTAACAAAATCTAAGGGTCTTTTTCTTTTTTGTTGGTCTCCTAGGATAAAACTGCCACTCATCTTCCAAACCATATTAACTAGCCAAAACTTGTGCGGTCCGTTTCCTTAGTAATCCACAAATGCTCTATGGAAGCTTTTCATTAATTATACATACAATTTTTTGAAGCTTTTTATTTTGTCACCATATAGGAAATGCATCAGAAGTATAACTGTATTATTCCTGAGATAGCTATAAAAATATTGAAGGTGAAAGGTCCCCGGTGCAAGCACCAAGTCATGCCTGACCCTTTGGGGGGACGCCCCTTTTGCGACGTTTTCTTGGCAGACTATAGCGGGGTGGTTTGCCATTTAATAGTAATTCTCCATCTAGAAAACGATTATTTCTAGTGCTGTCTACCCAATGGCTACAATACTCCCTTTCTTGGTCATGTTAGGTTTTAAGTGACAAATAGTTATTGAATTGTACAGTCTCAGCCAAGAATGAAATAAAATCTGTATGCCTATTTGTTCTCTAATATCTTTTCAACAATATGTGTTAATATATATTGGTACCTTCTCGCTGAGGGTTTCAGCGAGAATGTACCAAGATTTTCTGGAATAGCATCATGTAGCTGCAGCTGACGGGTACAGAGGAAACCCACAAGGTTATAATTATTTCTGGGCTCTTATTTGCCAGGCAAAGAAAAGGACAAGACATAGAGGCAATATTAACTGTATTCAATATTCAAAGGTAAATTATGTCTGTTGTTTTAGAGGCAGATTGAGAAGCTTATATGAGTGTCTGAGCAAACTGTTGAGTTTTAAGTCAGAAAAATTAAAGCTGGATACTGGATGGAGCTATAATTCTTCAACTGGAAATCCTACAGAGTTGTTTCAGATTTTGTTTAATGTCACTTTTCTACTTGGTTTTGTTGGTTGTCTCCTTAGGATTGCACTGCAATAAGGCTGATTTTAAAATCTAAACAAACCCTGAGGCTTTAGGAACCAATCCATTTGGTCACATTGGTTTAAATTTATTTGGAATTTCTTTGCTGTTTATAAGAGGAATCTCTTGCTGAGCAAATGCTGCTGTTATCTCATTTGAATTTTATAGCCCTAAGTGTTCATCATAGAGCACAGCAGTCTAACCACGTTTAGGTGGAAGCTTTTCAGCATTCTTGCTTTTTGCATTTGAAACAGAATCTCCAGAAACAGAATTAATGGTGGTATCTTCAAAACGAAAAGTGAAATGGCAACTACTCCCAAAGAGCGTTAAAAAGAGTCTAGAATCCAAGATCCATTGGACAATAATGTAAGTATCAGTTTTTTCCTCCAAATATCTCCTTTCTCTTGGAATGTTTCACCTACATTGATAATCCAGTTGTCATTCATCAGTAACAATAACTTCAAATTAAGATAATTTCAGGAATGGAAAGAGGCATTGATTACTAGGTGAATTTTTGCAACATTGAATTATCGCTTTAGTTGCACAATAATTTTGGTTGCGCTGATTGTATGTAGACAGACACATCTGGAATGAAAAGCAGTGTGGCAACAATCCAACAGACGACAGTGTTGTCTGTTGGATTTTTGCAATAACGAATGACTCAGTTGTACAATCGTTTCAGTCGCACAGCTTGCATGTAAACAGATACTGTACATCTGGAATGAGGAGTTACTGATTTTTGTTACCAGCTGTAGTTTTGCGATGTTAAATGCAATATTAAATGACTGCTTTAGTTGCACAGTAGTTTTGTTTGCGCTGATTGCATGTAAACAGACACATGTGGAATGACAGGGAATTGGTATTGGTTGCTAGCTGGATTTTTGCACAATAGTTTCAGTTGCACTAATTGCACGTAAACAAGCACATCTGGGATTTAGGTCCCATCACTCTGCCACTGATTGATATTTAGGTCCAAACCTGTGATGAAACTGCTACAGTTTGTTGTATAAGTTACCATACCATACCGGTATTGCCTAAATAATGTGTTGTTAAACCAGTTTGCCAATATTTTGGAGCTTGAACGAATATAGAAAACTCAACAGATAAAGGTATTTTTAATGGAACTGATTACATTTTACTGTGCCAAATTTGAAACTGAGAAACAAAAACTTAGTTGAAAGGAAAAAATTAATCACATAGGAAAGGCTTTGTCTGCAGTTCTTAATATTTATACAGTAAAACATTGCTTTAACAGATTGCAAGCACAGCTAACCAATTTTTCCTTCAGTCTTCATTGTCCGATTGACCTTTTAGTGCAACTGATAAGATTTCTGTCAGTTACATTATTAATTCATATCATGATGCAAATGACGGTACATTTGGATTTAACAGACCCCCCCCCCAACTCCCCACTGACGTTTTACGTAATATGTCCTTTGTCAAGTTCATCACTCTGAAGAACTCTGAAACTTTCTATTTCCCTCTGGACCATACTGGTCTGGGGGACAGTTTGGTAGTTTCCAGGAGTAAATCCCCTGAACCAGGAGTGGTTTGAGATGTTTTGGACAGAACATTCTGGGTATAATAGGCCTATTTCAGAGCCAGTACATTTCAAGCCGTTTTGCTTTGAACGATTTACTTCTACCCAGGGAGAACCAAGCATGCTGCTCTGCTCTCCATTCATCAAGGCCATGTGCTCAGGCCTTGATGAAGGATTCTGCCCCTTTCTTCCGCACAGCTCTTGGCAGCAAAATAGGGCTGAGGGTTTAGGGCAAAACTAAATATTTAGAAAGAAAAGAAGAACAAAGGAACTTCATCTTTTCCACCAGGATGGATGTAACAGAAGTAACAATAAAGTCAGTAAAACTCTTTTTTACTTATCTTAACCTAATCTGTCTAAGCGTGTAATTCTTTATGCTTGGGAGGGCTGAATGTATAAGATCTATAATTTGTATTTCTCTGGCATGCTCACTGAAGCTATTTTGAGATAATCTTTTTCTGTGCCAGCTTCTCAGCTGTGTTATAAGTTCTGTTCCATTTCAGTGGTTCTAGCAGGCCACTAAATTGGCTTCACAAACTGCCTCCTTCTGAAATGGCATAGTGCAGAGGACATATAGTCAGGGGGACAGCCACATCCCAGATTGAGTTTCCACATCTTTAATAAACATGATAAATATCTATGAATATATAAATAGACAAATCTTTTAAATAAATAAATAAGCTGCCCAGAGTTGCTTATGATCTGCCAAATAAATCTTTTAAATAAATAATAAATAAATGATAGTTCATATGTTTTTTTTAAAAAAACCTTTTCTACTGTTTATTGGGGAGGGATTGTTTTTGCTTCTTTTGGTGTTTTTGTTTTTCTAGTTTTACATATAACCTATCATCTAATGCTCCAGGGTATAATCACAGCAGGCCATTAGGGGAATGATTTCCCGCCTCTAATTAGCAATTACTCATTCATGGGTTTGAAAGGGAGTCAGACAAGGCTGCATCTTAGCTCCTACCTTATTTAACCTCCCTCACAGGCAGATTATCCAACACACGCTTCCATCCTCCCAATGTTACTGTGGTTGATATTGTACTTTTATATGTTGATGATGTGGCAGCCCTTTCACAAACACCTGTAGGACTTAGGCGAGCACTCAAAGCTTTCACTCATTTTTTGCTGAGAGCACTTACTGATAATCAGTGACCAAAAAACTAAAGTGGTGGTTTTTGCTAAGAAGACCAAAGATTTAAATGGACCATTGAACGGAAGGAAATTCGGCAGGTTGAATGCTTCAATTACCTGAGGATAGTGTTCTAGTCTATAGATGCCTGGAAGATGCACATTGATCGTGCTGCTTCACAAGCACAAAGAGCACAGTAACTATTAGGATTTTGGCAGTGGGTGGGGAGGAAGGATAGGGAATACATCCAATCAACTCTGAAACTTTTTACAGCAAAAACCCTTGGCTCAAACATGTACGGTGCTCAGTTGGCACCATTCCCTCACTATAAACCATTTGAAACCATAGAAACAAAGTTTTTGCGAACCCTTTTCTTAAGTGCCCAGATGTGTATCCAATGTGATGCTCAGAAAGGGTGACAAAGAGTGGAGATAAGAGCATGGCTGTTAATACTCATATATTGGTTCAAATGTTACTTTTTCCCATCAGGACTGAATCTCAGTCCTGATAGACCACTTTCAGTCTTCATGGCAACAAGCAATTCTGGGAAAACTACCCATTATGGCTTGCCACTTGAGTTAGTGCTTTTGAATACACTCAGGTGAAACAAATCATTATAAAAAGGGTCCTAGATATAGAATTCCAGAATGAGATCAGCCATATTCCTGCCCATGTTAGAGTTCATACAACTTATTCCTGAGGGCTATGGGCATATGCTTAATTCATTTCGCTTCCCCTCCACAGCAAAGAGCCTTTCTCAGAGCCAGGTTTGATGTTTTACCCTCTGCAGTTCTTAATGGGAGATTTCCTAAAGTCCCCATGTATATGAGAACCTGGCCATGTAACACAAACACTATTGAGACCATCCCACATGTGTTTTTACATTGCCCCTATTACCAACTTAGTTGAGTGACTTTCATTCTTCCTCTGTTGACATGCATTACAGGTCATAATGAAAGTTAACTTCTTGATTTTCTCCTCCCAGATAAAGAACTGTTTATTACATACAACTTAGCTAGTCTTTGCCTGGCAGCAATTAAAATTTCCAAACAGATAATTAAGTTTACTGGCCATGGATAAAAGTACTGAGAATTGTTTTGTTTTGTTTTCCCTAATCTTTGTTTTTACATCTCTTTGGTGGCCTTCACAGGGCCCCCCTTTAGTATATAGTTTGAATATTAATATTAAGAATTTTTATAGAGATTTTATAGTATTTTGTTAGCAATACTAGCTTTTAGTTACCTTTCATTGATTGTAAGTTTCAGTGGAATTCCTGAAATGGATGTAATTCTCCTTGTTTGTATTTTATGCTGGGCTATGACCAAAATAACATGTTTGTTGTTGTTGTTACATAAAATCAACCCATTATATAAATGCTAATAGTTACGCTGGAAATGTCCTTTTATTGAAACAGTAGATCATCAGACTAGATGTTCAGAAGCTGAAGGCAAGTCACAAATCCTCAGTTTACATTGAGGATATCTAAGGTGCAGTGATTTTGTGTAGGATCAGACTCAAGAGATTACGGAAGACCCACAGATCAGCTAGATATGAGCTCACTAATATTCCTAAGGAATATGCAGTGGAGGTGAGGAATCGATTTAAGGGACTGGACTTAGTAGATAGGGTCCCGGAAGAATTATGGACAGAAGTTGGCAGCATTGTTCAGGAGGCGGCAACAAAATACATCCCAAAGAAAGAGAAAACCAAGAAGGCAAAATGGCTGTCTGCTGAGACACTAGAAGTAGCCCAAGAAAGAAGGAAAGCAAAAGGCAACAGTGATAGGGGGAGATATGCCCAATTAAATGCAAAATTCCAGAGGTTAGCCAGAAGAGATAAGGAATTATTTTTAAACAAGCAATGCGCGGAAGTGGAAGATGACAATAGAATAGGAAGGACAAGAGACCTCTTCCAGAAAATGAGAAACATTGGAGGTAAATTCCAGGCCAAAATGGGTATGATCAAAAACAAAGATGGCAAGGACCTAACAGAAGAAGAAGAGATCAAGAAAAGGTGGCAAGAATATACAGAAGACCTGTATAGGAAGGATAACAATATCGGGGATAGCTTTGACGGTGTGGTCAGTGAGCTAGAGCCAGACATCCTGAAGAGTGAGGTTGAGTGGGCCTTAAGAAGCATTGCTAATAACAAGGCAGCAGGAGACGACGGCATCCCAGCTGAACTGTTCAAAATCTTGCAAGATGATGCTGTCAAGGTAATGCATGCTATATGCCAGCAAATTTGGAAAACACAAGAATGGCCATCAGATTGGAAAAAATCAACTTATATCCCCATACCAAAAAAGGGAAACACTAAAGAATGTTCAAACTATCGAACAGTGGCACTCATTTCACATGCCAGTAAGGTAATGCTCAAGATCCTGCAAGGTAGACTTCAGCAATTCATGGAGCAAGAATTGCCAGATGTACAAGCTGGGTTTAGAAAAGGCAGAGGAACTAGAGACCAAATTGCCAATATCCGCTGGATAATGGAAAAAGCCAGGGAGTTTCAGAAAAACATCTATTTCTGTTTTATTGACTATTCTAAAGCCTTTGACTGTGTGGACCATAACAAATTGTGGCAAGTTCTTAATGGTATGGGGATACCAAGTCATCTTGTCTGCCTCCTGAAGAATCTGTATAACGACCAAGTAGCAACAGTAAGAACAGACCACAGAACAACGGACTGGTTTAAGATTGGGAAAGGAGTACGGCAGGGCTGTATACTCTCACCCTACCTATTCAACTTGTATGCAGAACACATCATGCGACAAGCTGGGCTTGACGAATCCAAGGCTGGAGTTAAAATCTCTGGAAGAAACATTAACAATCTCAGATATGCAGATGATACCACTTTGATGGCTGAAAGCGAAGAGGAACTGAGGAGCCTTATGATGAAGGTGAAAGAAGAAAGTGCAAAAGCTGGCTTGCAGCTAAACCTCAAAAAAACCAAGATTATGGCAACCAGCTTGATTGATAACTGGCAAATAGAGGGAGAAAATGTAGAAGCAGTGAAAGACTTTGTATTCCTAGGTGCAAAGATTACTGCAGATGCTGATTGCAGTCAGGAAATCAGAAGACGCTTAATCCTTGGGAGAAGAGCAATGACAAATCTCGATAAAATAGTTAAGAGCAGAGACATCACACTGACAACAAAGGCCCGCATAGTTAAAGCAATGGTGTTCCCTGTAGTAACATATGGCTGTGAGAGCTGGACCATAAGGAAGGCTGAGCGAAGGAAGATCGATGCTTTTGAACTGTGGTGTTGGAGGAAAATTCTGAGAGTGCCTTGGACTGCAAGAAGATCCAACCAGTCCATCCTCCAGGAAATAAAGCCAGACTGCTCACTTGAGGGAATGATATTAAAGGCCAAACTGAAATACTTTGGCCACATAATGAGAAGACAGGACACCCTGGAGAAGATGCTGATGCTAGGGAGAGTGGAGGGCAAAAGGAAGAGGGGCCAACCAAGGGCAAGATGGATGGATGATATTCTAGAGGTGACGGACTTGCCCCTGGGGGAGCTGGGGCTGTTGACGACCGACAGGAAGCTCTGGCGTGGGCTGGTCCATGAAGTCACGAAGAGTCGGAAGCGACTAAACGAATAAACAACAACAACAACAAAATTCATTAACACTTTTTCCAGGCAAGGACACAAAAGCATCAAATATAAAGTGTCTATGGGTGAAAAATGTTAATACATTATCTCTCTTTACAGAGCTACTCTATATGAAATTACAGAAGATTACAATGAAACTGAAAAGCACTTGAATATCCTCAAGAAAAGGTAATAAAAACAGGTGAACAACAACAACAAAAATCCTGCCAATGTTCCTCCTATATTAGCGTAATGTAAATGCTTTTGAATTCAGTAAGTTGTACCCTCAAAAAAGATTTAAAATAAGTTGTCTCCTGTTAGCTTGTGCATTAACCAGTAGCTCATTGGCCAGCTGGATGTGGCTGCAGCTGAACTAGAGTTTCTTTTGCTAGGCCAGGAATGAGGTACTGAATCAAACTGCCATTGGCTTGAGAAACAGGTGGTCCTTGGGTTACAACAATAATTGGGGCCATGATTGCTGTCGCTAAGTGATGTAGTCATAATGTGCAACATCATGTGACCACATCGCTTAGCAAAGACAATCCCAGCAGTCCTGGTTGCCATTGTAACCCCAAGATGTGTGGGTCATCAAGCAGGAAGCGGTGGGAGTCACAGGTAAGGAACGCAGGGCAGGCCCTGGGAAGCCCAGCACAGACCTTGCGTGAGTTGAGGGAGGACTTGGGAGGCCGGGTGCAGGCTGCATGTGAGTTGGGGGAGGCCGGGAGAGAGGGGTGCTTTGGTACAAGCACAGAAAGGCTGAGGGGTGGGTGGCATGACTTCTGACCTTTCTGCCACCTTCCCCATTGACTTTGCTTGTTGGACGGTTGCAGATGGCAATCATGGTACACTGCGGCCATCATAAAGTTGCCAAGCGCCTGAATTGCAATCAAATGACCCCAGGAGCACTGCAGTGGCCAGAACTTTGAGGACTGGTTGTAGGTACCCTTGTTCAGGGCTGTTGCAACTTCGAATGGTTGCTGAACAAGTGGTTGGTAAGCGAGGACTACCTGTATACATCAAGTGATAGTACAAATAGTGAGAAAGGAGTTTCTTTTCTTATTTCATTAATAGCCAAGAAACAATAGCAATCAATCTGAAATGGTGTTTCTGAAACTCCTTAGAATTCCAAATATGCTCAAGAACTTGAAACTCATTGTCATCTGCCAATTTTGCCCCCTTATGAATATTCTAATGCAGGGAAATCCATAAATATAAATGTAACTTTTCCAAACATTTTGAAGTGACCAGGTAAGATAGTTTTTTTTTCTTTTTTCAAGTCAAAAAGCACATTTGAGAAATTGAAATGTGTGCATTTTTATTTATTTATTTATTTATTGAGTCAGCATCCCTTAAAAAAAATAAATATAAAATCTGTCAGTATAATCCTCAATTTAGAGATGATTGGGGAGATCAAAGCACGTCTTAGGGCATCATAAAAAGGACACTGTATGAGGACATGGGCAAGAGTGTAGTTGAATTTATTTTATTTTTTTTCCATAAGAATGCAAATGAAGCTACAAATTCCTGAGATCTAAATATTGTAGTATCTCTTCATTTATCCTGTTTAACCTTTTGCTCACCTGCTTCTCATAACACTGAAGATAGTAAAAATGCATTGTAATTAAAAAAAAAATTAGTTATGTATTCTGCTCTTTGTCCTTCAGTTACAGGAAAGTTTTCTGAAAGAAGTCGACTCAAAATACCCATTTTACCACATAAAATTCCGTCTAGCAAGTCTTATTTCTTGAACTTTGATTTGCTTTTATATTCATCTTTTTCATGGACTTTTAAAAAGTTGATCTCTTTATTCTTTCATGTCTTTTCATGCCTGTTAGTTTATTTCTTTATTGGTTGTAATATTTCCAGTCCTGCAAGAATTTATTTTGTATCTTGACCATTTTTATGCATAATTTTAAAGGGAAATATAGAATCATAGAATTGTGGAGTTTGAAGAGGATCACAAGCATCATCTAGTCCAACCCTCTGCAAAGAGCAGGAAATTCAGTTAAAACATCCTTGAGTCCAGCCTCTTAAAAACCTCCAGAAATGGAGAATCCACAACCTCCATTAGGAGACTGTTCCATTGTTCTGCAGATATTACTGTCAGGAAATTTTGCTTATATTTAAATGAAATCTAGGTAGCTGCAACGTGGACCCATTATTTCTAGCCCTAGTTTCTGTGGCAGTGGAAAATAATTCCTGATCATCTTCCCTGTGGCATTCTTTCACCACTTGAATCATGCCTCCTGTCAATCTTCTTTTCTCCAGAATGAACATCCCCAGCTCTCGTAGAACATGTTCTCAAGTCTCTGTATCACTGTTACCCTCCTCTGAACCTCTTCTAACCTGTCAATATCTATCTGAAAATGTGGTGCCCTGCATATTCCAGGTGTGCTCTCACCAGTCCAGAGTAGAAGGGAATGAGGACTGTTTTTGACACAGCTCTTCTAATGTAGCCCAGAACTGTCTTAGCCATTTTTGGAGCAGCTGTACCGCATGCTGGCTCAAGTTTAGCTGGTCACTGACTGCACCTAATATTAATAGATTTTTTTAAATCATTTCTTATTTTTTTCTACTTTGTTAGAAAAAAAATTAGAACAGCATTGGTTTATTTGTTTCTTGGGTCTTAATATTTCTATATAGCATCCTAGAATAGGAATTATTGCCCAGTTAGGGCCTAATAAAATACATTCAATTTATTAAAAGGTGAAATGATAAAGAGAAACAACGTATCTACCTGAGTTGGTATGTAAGTCCATGCACTCAAATGTGGAGCTCTTAAGTTAAATATGGATCATAAATGTGGAACTATAAGCATCCATGTGCTTGTAAACCTCTCCTTTGGGACCCATAAGGTTTCATCCCTCATGGTGTGTTGCCACCTGGTAGCCAATAGGTTCTTTAAGACTCAAAGACAATAGGCTGAAACAAGAGTGGAATGCCAAAAAGGATTTCATTTAATAAATATTAAGAGAGAAAGATATATCAGTCCATGATCCTTCAGCTTGCCAGGACCCCCAAGAATGGCGGAAGACAAATTCCCTGAAGCCAGCAATTGCACAGCACCTTCCCAAGATTTTGAGTTACATCGAGGTTCAAACTGTCTGGGGGCTTTTGCCACCTTTTTATACTAAGCAGGAACAGGGACTTTAAACAGTAACACCTAGGGAGGACTTGGTAGTACATCTTTTCAAGGACTTGATCATAACTTTAGACAGTGGACCCTTTGCCAAGGATATTTTTAGTGTAGACAAGGTCTGATGACATATCGTCATCATTTTGGGAGTCCAGATAAGTGACCCTTTACTAATAATATTTTTATGAGAGTATTCTAGTATGCAGCTATTGTCCTCTCCCCACTCCCCCCCCCAAGCATTTTGAGGGAAAAAAGACATACGTTGGGTTAAACCACAGTGTGATTTGTTTAATTTTGCCTTAACTAGGTGTGTGAACCAAGCAACTCTGGTTTGTAAACTAGGGTTGTATTGCTTTAACCCAATAGAATACACCTACTATATATCACTATGGCAAAAGCTGAAGTTGTGTGTTGAGTTCAAACATTTAAGTGTGTACACTACCACTATCCAGATAAGTACATGTTGCACAAATATATTATGAAGAGAAGAGCTTCGCTGATCATCAGTAAAGAAACATTTTTAGCAGAGTAATTAGTACTAAATGAGTTCCACTTAGTTTAATATTTTTATCCACTGTATGATTTCATATACTTCAATTAATCTTGGTAGTATTAGCATAAACTGGTAATCTTGTTTAACAATTTGCTGAAGGCTTCTGAAACGTATTGAAACTTTGGAAGTTCCTGTGGATTCACTGGATGAGCTGAGGAATGTGCGAAAGATTCTAAAAGAAGAAGAGGAAAGGTATATTTTCATGGAAGAAGGATTGCTGCATCTGGAGGTAAATAAGGAAGAAAGGATGGATCTTGAGAATTTGTATAGCACATTGTGTGAGTAAATAGTTAATATGATATAATATACAACGTTCCACGAATAGGGGATTCTGATGGCTGCGTTAGACTATTGCTATAAAAGCAATGGAAAATTTTGCCTGACCTCAGCATTTATTATTTCCATTCATGGATTATTATTACTCCATGCAAGTGTTAAAGTGTCATAATAAGTCTATTAATCTTTCAGACACCACAAAATACTATGATGCTTATATAAAGGAGTATATGGTTTACCAAATCATCAACATTCATTCTTCCCTTTTTAACATATTTTTGATTTTGCTTTATTGTAAGTGTTTTGAACTTAAAAGCTTCAGTTGGTGCTAATAAACCATTACACTATTGTTGCAGAATATAAATATGCAGATTAGCCAAAATCTGATTATTATTTGTGGTTTGATTTGAAGAGTCAATTTAACTTGATTCAAATTTGCATTTTGAATGGGTGAATCAATTTAAAGTTTTGATTTATATTTGTATGCATAAAGTTAATTGATGGAAGGCATCTGATTCAGTTTGGGCCATGCTAATTCATCGATGTTGCCTAATTCTACTAAACACCATGTAACAGTTGACTCATGCTGATAATTATTAGGGCTGGGCAATTCCTTGAATTCAGTTTTGGAACATGCTTCAGAATACATGGGAGTATAATTTACTACCTGTCTGTGGCTCATTAAAGCAGCCATGGTATTTTCCAGAAACTGACAGCTGCTGAAAGGTTTTTTAATTGAATTAGAAGTGTTGCACAGCCTTATAATAACTCCCCCTTCCCAGAGTAGAACAGAAAACTAAATTTTAAACCCTAAACTGGTGCATATGTGAATCATTAAATGATCCTTTGCATCCCAGATTACAAGTTACATAATTACAAATTATATATTATATTTTTAATATTTCTTCCATTTGGCTAACAGGGATATCTTTTCAATAAATTCCACACAATAGTTAATT
Source organism: Candoia aspera (assembly GCF_035149785.1). Classification (NCBI taxonomy): domain Eukaryota; kingdom Metazoa; phylum Chordata; class Lepidosauria; order Squamata; family Candoiidae; genus Candoia; species Candoia aspera. The sequence continues at coordinate 163,242,937 of NC_086153.1, read as the reverse complement.
GGGGAAAAAAAGAGAGAAGACATGTGCTGCATAAACTTTGTGACCCAATCAAGTTTGTGTTAATTCTGACACAAAATGCAGTATATCCTTACTTTAAATACATTTGTTAACGTATTCTTTCCTTTTAAATGTAGGGAGAAATAACCAAAGATTCGTCAGCACTAAATACAATGCATGAAAACATGTACATTGTCCAGAAAGAAATACAGGCATTAAAACATGAGCTGACAGCATTGGAAGCAGAAGCAGACAAGGTATTTGGGAGGCAGGACTGGGTTTATTTCTGGGCAGCAGGAATTATACAAGGTATACTTTTTCCTTGACAAAGCAGTTTGAGAAGTGAAAATAATATTAGTCTTTTTTGCCCCCAGAAGTAGAATATGGGGGAAGAATTAAAGTAAACGTTTGGTGTTACATGTCCGCATTAAATGTTTTCTTCATTCTTTCCAGTTATTTCATAGAGATGGTAATGATGACCTAGGTCTTCCTGATCTTCCAGCTGAGTATCTCCAACTACCTTTTCTTCAGGTGAGCAAAGATAGTGGTAGTATGTCGCAAGTACTTGCCGACAGTAAGAAGTCTAAGTTCCTCTTGAACATACATCCTTTTAAGATCTGTTTTTTTTTACTGGACCTCTTTTTACTGTGATTCAGATTTTAAAAACCCTGTTATTCCAAAAGAGTGGTAAGCCCAGAAACCTCTCCTGTATCAGGCAAAAAATGATAAACGTGTTTTATGTTTCCTCCATTCTTTTCTAGTAACTTCTTATACTTTTGAGCTTTCTCATACTCTGTTAACATTGTGTTTTAGGTGATACGTATTTTTACTGTACAGATAGTAATATTTTAGATTTACACTTGCACAGGTAATTAATATACCATTATAATAGAGTATGTTACATTTTTATTAGAGAGACTCTGTTAGGCTAGTATTTTACCTTACCCCTTGATTTTACTTTTTGCTGTATATTTTCAAATTTGCTGTCATTGACTGAATAAACAGTATTTCATTCATTTTCATTTAATTATGTACTCTGTTAAACTTTCTATTCTATAGAACGAGGTTTTGAAGATTGCAAACCCACAAGCTCTTCTTGGTGACATGAATGTCATTCAGCAGTCAGATGAGATGAAGAATATGAAAGCTTTTCTAGGACAATTAAATGAAAAGGCAGAGTTCCAAGTGGAGTGAGTCAAGCCATCAATAGAAGAACAAAGACATGGACTGTACCTTTAGTTCCTTTTGTCTTCCAAGGAAATCTTTGAAAGAAATAATTTTTCTAACATGATTTGCATTCTGCAATTCTCCAGTGGCATTGTGGAAAATTTTCAGATGGATGTAATTAACAAAACATAATCTGCTACAGTTTTATTGGGGTAAAGATATCAAGAGATAGGCTTCCCAGTAGCATGCTGTGTTTTCTAGTTTCAAACTTTTTTGGGCTTCATAAACTTTATTTTTTCCAGAGGAATAGATAAAACAACCCCCAATATGATACTATGCTCAGAGCTATTCCTAACTCCTGATAGCTGCAAACCACACCATCTGTTGTAACCTATTTGTGCTTAAATGGTCTTATGGCTTAGTCCCATTGTTTTGACTGTAACCATCATTAAGATCTGATGCAAAGCCCCTAGTACTGGTCAGATGAGGCAGTATTCCACATAAGGCTACTTACTGTAGTGCCAAATACAAAATTTGTCCTGGTTCTGGGTTGTAGTCGTTTGAATATGTTGGTGTAATTTTGAGGCAAGCAGGCAACTTTTGCTGCTCGAGTAATATGTATGTATAAATGTAGATAAAAACACATTTAGATTACCTCATTGGCAAGCTGATTTAAGCATAAACAAGTTTTCACTGGGGACTCATGGCTCTTGCGAACTATTCAGTTAAACTTAGAGATAGTGAGCAACAGGTTTCTAGCTCTAAAAATCAATGGGAAGGAGCCCATTTCTCCCCTGCCCCCTGGAACTGGATATTTGCTCATTGCAAATTTTTGTGGATGTGGGCAAAGAATATAAGAAGCTTAAGTTGAGAGGCCAATGCTCCAGTGATTCTTAGACTGAGATTAGTTTGGTTTCTCCTTTCTTTCACTCTGCTTCTTTTCACTTGGGGATTGTATCTGAGAGAGAGAAAGAGCAAGTGTGCAAAACAGAACCCTAAGCTCCCACCATCAAAGTATTACTTTTTGGACAAGGCAACCTAGTTCAATTTCTAGCTCTTAAATGGGAGAAGCAGCTGCAAGGACATTTCTGCCTTTAGAAGTAGCTCTGGGGGAAGGAAGGTGGCATTAGTTTCAGGAAAGATTAGTCCTTATGCCATTGTCTAAATTGCTGCTGAATGAGCAACTTGGCCACCAAGGTAAGTCTTTGCTCCTTCCAGAGGGTGGGTGGGAGAAATTCTTTAAAGTGGACTGTGCTTATTGTTTTTGTCCTTATAAATATCAGGCAATAGCATTGGTGGCTGTAAGTACTCCAGTTTAGTACTGAACATTAAGATGTCCAGTTACATCTAATGAGAGTGTTCATTTTATTTGTATATTTAAAAAGAGAACAATCTTGTATGTAATCAAGCAACAGACCTTTTGTCTATTTGCTGTTACCTGTTATTCCTTTGAAATATAATTAGATCTCATGAATATTGAAATTAATACTTAAAAGTAGGAGAAGCCTGAAATGGAACTATTTTAATTACAGGATATCATTCCTCACTCAAATTACTATTGTGAAGAAACTAATACCTGATTCTCCTCAGGTTTAAGAACAAGTTTAAGGAATAATTCTCTTTCTCAGAGTTGTATTTCTCTGTGTTAATTTTCAAGCATTGTACACTTTTGGAAAATAAAATGGCATTTACTGTAGTTATCACCTTGGCCTAGATGTCTTTCTTTTTGATACAACTGTAAGGATATTGCTAGAATATTGTGTTGCCAATGAGATGCCTTTACAATTTATTTACATGTTGCTGATTGTTCGGTTTCTCTCTTGCACTCTTTTTAATGAGGAAAACCTACAGTAGTCTGATCCACAGAGAGGTAAAAGCATATGCATAGTTTTTACATAAGGGACATCATGAACTAAAGTAAAGGAGGCATGTCTGAGAAAGATTTTAGCTAAAATATGTTTACATCAAATTGTAAATTTACATTTTCTATGATAGAATATTACATCTATTTTAATTTTTCAGTTTGTGTGATGTGTTTTTATTCTGCAATGATTTTGTAGCCCTCTGGGATAAAGGTTTAAGTCACTGAAGTAGTTAGACTTGGGATTGTCAAGGTACAATTTGGCTGTGGCAGCTCTTTACAGGAAACAATGCTGCCTTAAGGTAATCAAAAACCAAGGTGTTTACTGCCTAATATAGAAGGGCTATAAAAACTGGAGTGTATTACTTGTATTTTAATTTCAGCTTATGAGTTTAAATATAAGTGACTTAACTGAAAATATTCTAGAGGCATGCAGCTTACTTTAGACAGGTGACAAGAATCATGCCACGTTCCAGAATAAATTATTCTAGAAACCTGTATTTCCTTGGGATATATTGTTACAGGTGTTTATGGGTTTTTCTTGTGAGGTTTTCTTTTCCCTTTTCAAGCACACATGTACCCCATAAGGGAAGTATATGTGGCCCCAATTCCCTTTCTTTGGTCCATGTATCCCTCCCTTCAGGATCATGCTGGTGAAATCTGGGACACAATGAATGAGGGGGGAGGTCTTATGGGCTAAGATAAACATTAAGTCTCATAGGCTTAACATACTTTTATTGACACCCCTATCATACGCTATCTGCTATACTCCTGTAAAAGTACAGCCACTAGCTGCCAAAAACTTCCTCGTTCCTGTTGTAAATAACACTCTTGTAAACCATGATCCACAAAAGATTCAGTCAGGCAGAAAAAGATTGTGAAGAGATAGAGTTGCACATAGAAAACTTTTCCCTGCTGAACATACAAAAGAAAAGGGGTGTCACATATCAGAATCCAAACATTTTGAAAGGAAGAGGAGTTGCCTACTTTTCACAATTGTGCACAATTTTGAGAATTCTACAATAATGCTTAGAACTAAGAATGACTTGACCATTGTATTGATTAATATTTAATACCAGTTCTATTTTAAAGTATGTCAAAACATTTTTCTTGTAATAAATTCAGGAGCAGCAATCAGAGATGAGGACAGGGATAATGAAATAGATCCAGAACACACCTTCAGTTCATTTGGTGAGTACTTTAAGTCCCTCCTCCACAGGTGTAGCTATTTTCCCCTTTATGTTTCCACCCACCTATTGACCCCCTCCTAGAAGATGTATATAAACTAAAGTGCAGCTCCCTCTTTATGCTTTGGCTGTGTTCTGCATCTGAGTAATAATGCTCTAGAGTCAACTCCAGGTATGTGAGATCAACTCCAGCCATCTATGAGGGTTAGAATTATGGCCTTTGAAATGATTGTCTAGACAGCTGAATGCATTAAGTATGCAGGTTCCTTCACTAATTTGGGAGTAATTTCTTGAAATGGGCAGAGCTTTTTAAAAGTCCTTATTCTGAAATACAAAGCTTTCAGTGACTTGCTTTTTCTTCTGCCATTCTACTGAAAGATTCTGCATCCAGGTGGTATAATTTCTGTGTTGCTAGCTTGGGAGTGCTTCCTTTTAAATGTACTCTTCCGTCATCTCAGATCACATCCTCTTCTACGTGTTTTCATAGCATATAAAATCCTTGAGATTGAAGGGCAGTATGACTTAAAATTTCCTGTACTGTAAATGGTAAGATATTTTTTCAGAGATCTGCTGCCTAATTTTTGTTCATTGTATATTGCTTTGGGTAGCCTTTAGTGAAGGAACTAATATGCTCATAAATAACAATGCTCATAATAAAGTCAGAATTATAGAGAACTGACTAATGGATGGAAAATTGGCATAAGGCAATTATCTAGTAAATAAATATGGACAGAAAACCAGTGATGTGATGTCCTCAGGCAATTAAAATGCTGTTTTGCAACTGCAGGTAGTCCTGTCCATGAGCTCCATTATAAAGCTTTGGTTGGTTTATTCTTGAGTCCACCAAGTTCCATGAGGTAGAATTTGTGTCCATGGTACCATCTGAGTTGGTACTGAATATACAGACCGCACATTATATGTAGAAACATCTGTACAAGGTGTTTAAGATAAAGTACATTTTATTATTAAAGGCAATGCCGATCTTACAAAGCATTGAGTAATATCTAGGAACATGTTTCAGGTTTCCATTTGTCCAATCCATCAAATTGGATGTTTGCTTCCAATCATCAGGCTCAGGACTTCTCTTTTGGTACTTAGGTTGCTGTTAAATGGGCAGGTGAAGATGTTGGTGCTTAACTGTTCCACAAAACTGCAGATCCTGGAACATATGTTAAGGAGGAATTTTCCTGAATCTCTCAAGGTAATGTAGATAATCCAAGGTAAATTTGAATTAAAATACCCAATAAGAAGAAAGAAGACCAAACCAAGCTGCATTTATTTATTTAGCTATTTATCACATTTGTATAGCCACCCATCTCACATAGTGACTCTGGGCAGCATGCATAATAAAACAGAATACATAAAAATCATTAAAAACCACAGCTTAAATTAAAATAAAAAGATAAACTAGAATCTCTTAATTTGTTTCCTTTCTCTCAGCTTTTCCATAAACCACAGAATCAGGAACCATGGGCAGGGAGAGGTTGTGCGGGTGTGGTCTGGTCCAATGCCTCAGCTACCCTCTTGTTCCAAACAATGACCAGGGTCTTGGCTGGACAGCAGACCATTAGGAATAACCTCCAGTTCTCTGGAACTCATTTGGGTCCATCAGTCGCCAGGGGTGGACTGATCAAATAAGTCCCACTTCCCTGAAGTGAAGAGCAGCACCATAGAATTTCATGGCCACCAGGGAGTGATCTGATCATGATGGGCTTACAGAGAGCTCTCTCAATTCCAGATCATGTTGCCACTGCTCCAACAAGAAAACCAGATCAGGAGTGTGATCATTGTTCTGTGTCGGGCCCTGGATAGGCCCATGGCTGTCATGGTAGCCATGAACTCCTGAGCCACCTCAGACCCACTCCCAGGGAAGGCATTTTGAAGTCCCCCAGGGTCATAAGCCTGCCAACCCTGAGATACAGTCAAGGAGCTCAGGCACGGAGGTTGCTATGCTGCAGGGAGGCTGGTACGGTAGCAACAGTCTCAAATTATCCCTAGAGCTGAGCAGGAGGACTGGTATAGTGCTACAAGGTCTTGGAAGGTAGATTTGGTGGAGACTTAAAGATGGGACTTTAGGGGAGTGGCAGTCTGAGTGGCACAGAGGACTCTGGAGTTCTGTTAGGGCACTCAGATGTGGGCACAGCCTAAGGCTTCTAATATTGCTTTGGCCGATTTTAGAATAACTGGATTTGAGAACATCGAGATAGAGACTACAGCAAATCAACTGACCATCCCTTCCTAACCATCCCAGGATATAATTAGATTATTAGGGATCCCTAAATGGTGAATGGTGGGCCTCCTCAGGTGTGAGAGATGTGAGTGGGTGCCCAGGTTTGGATGGGTAGTGTGAGAACACTCATCTCCTGAGTGAGAGGCAGGAGGTGTGGTTGGGTTGCCCCCCTGCTGACTAGTGAGAGAAGCCGAGGGGGGGCACAGTGTGTGAGTGTGGGTGGTGGTTGGGCTCTACTAGTGCCGAGAGTATGAGCTGGTACACTGGGGGGCCCTTCATCACCCTGTGATTGAGTTGAAGTGTGGTTGTGTGAACGAATGGAGGTGTCCCTATCCTTAACCAGTGATCTCGAGTCCAGGAGTGGGGGCTAATGGATCTCAAGATTCTGGGAGTTGTAGGGTAGGGCAGGTGATTGAGGTGGTGATGGGTAGGGGACAATATGACGGGAGCCAGAGGGCGGGTCATCATAGAGGAAGACACCCCTGATGTTTGTTACCTGTGGCGTGTTCCAGCCCTCTGTGCTCGAACCCTGGTCCTGGACAGCAGACTCGTGGTTGTCCTGACTTTTGGCTGCTACTCTGTAATGCCAGGTCAATAAACAACAAGGCCCCCCTCATATGTGACTTGATCACAGAAGAGGGGGCAGACCTGGCATGTATTACTGAAACCTGGCGGGGCGTGGAAGGAGGTGTTGCTCTTTTGGAGATATGCCTGGCTGGGTTTCGAGTCTGGCATCAGCCACAACCTCAGGGCAGGGGAGGAGGGGTGGTTGTTGCCATCCGAGAATCCCTAGTGGCCATCAGGGGTCCTGCTCCACAAGTGGCCGGGTGTGAAACCCTGTTCTTCAAGCTGGGTTCCCGAGAACAGTTGGGAGTGTTGCTATTGTACCAGCTTCCCTGCTTTGAGGCAACCTCCCTGCCTGAGCTGCTGGAAGCCATCTCAGGTTTGGCAGTGGAGTTCCCCAGGCTTATGGTGTTGGGGGACTTCAATCTGCCTTCCCTGGTGCGGGCCTTGGAAGCAGCCTGGGAGTTCATGGCTACCATGGCAGCCATGGGCCTGTTCCAGATTATTCAGGACCTGACTCGAGACAGTGGCCTCACCCTGGACCTAGTTTTCTTGTTGGAGCAGTGACAAGGCGATCTGAGGGGAGAATTACATCTTTCCCCTTTGTCATGGTCGGATCATGCCCTGGTGGCCTTGAGATTCTCTCATGCTGCCCGCCTCCGCAGGGAGGCAGGATCCATTCGATTGGTCCTCGCCCGGCGACTGATGGACCCGGCTGAGTTTCAGAGGGAGTGGGGGTTATACCCAAGTCTCTCCTGCATGGTCCAGCAGAAGCCCTGGCTGCTGCGTGGAATAGGGAGGCAGCTGGAGCCTTGGACAGGATCGTGCCTGTGCAGCCTCTCTTGCCCACCCACACCTGGCACTCCCCATGGTTTACGGAGGAGCTGATGGTTTTGAAGAGAGCTAAGAGATGCCTAGAGCACTGCTGGAGGAAGACAAAAACCGAACTCGACCGAACACAAGCTAGAGCCACAATTAAGGCCTACCTTGTGGTGGTAAGAGTGGCGAAGCGCCAGTACTTCTCCGCTCTTACTGTGTCCGCAGAATGCCACCCAGTGGCCCTGTTTAAGATTACCCAATCCCTTTTGGAGAAAGGGGAGTCAGAAATCCATCTACAGGGCCATGCTGAGGAATTTTCAGGGCACCTGCAGGATAAAATGGCTCGGATCCGGATCAAGTTGGACTCCAAGCGTGAGACAGTCGGAGGAGATACCCAGGGAATGTACTTACCAGGTTATCTGGGACTAGTTCGATCCTGTTGAACCCGAGGAAGTGGACAGGATCCTCTGGACTGTAAATGCTACCACTTGCCAATTAGATCCATGCCCCTCCTGGCTGGTGAAAGCAGCACAGGAGGTGACATGTGGCTGGGTCCAGGCGATGGTAAATACATCCCTGAGAGAGGGGGTGTTCCCAGCAGCCTTTAAGGAAGTGCTGGTGCACCCCTCCTCAAGAAACCATCGCTGGACCCTACTATACTGGACAATTTTCACCCAGTCTCCCACCTCCCCTTTTTGGGGAAGGTGATTGAGAAAGCGGTGGCTTTGCAGCTCCAGAGGATTCTGAATGAAACGGATTATCTAGACCCCTTTCAGTCAGGTTTCAGGCCCAGTTATGGGATGAAAATGGCATTGGTCGCACTTATGGATGACCTCTGGCGGGAGTGGGATGGGGGCAGTGCATCCATCCTTACTCTTCTTGACCTCTCAGTGGCTTTCAATACCATCGACCATGGTATCCTTCTGGATCAACTTAGGGAGTTGGGGGTAGGTGGTGTGGTTCTGCGCTGGTTCACCTCCTTCCTCCAGGGTCAGTCCCAGTTGGAGTTGATAGGGAGCAAGAGGTCCAGCCTGCGGCCCCTACTTTGTGGGATGCCGCAGGGTTCAGTATTCTCTCCACTCCTTTTTAACTTCTGCATGAAACAAAGCAGCATGCCTCTTACCACCTACAACCTACAAAAAACTATCCATGGGAGCCCACACCATATAACCTCCACTCCATCATCATGCTGTCATTACTTACATTATCTTCTTCGGCCACCTTCTTTTTAAATTCCATGAGGTCATCTATTTTTTGTTGCTTGGTTGGTTTAAGCAATGTCTGCATGCCGGAATACATTTTTTGTTGTTTCTTCCTCTTTTCTATGCTGTAATCTTCTCTTGATGGTAAATTATAAACAGTTCTCACCCAGTTTGTAGATAAAATTGTTTGGAAATTAGTTGTATACAGTTGTGCACAGAGATCAGTGATTAATGAAAGATTAGTCTGATAATATAGAAGTAAAAATAAAAATTTGCAGAGCACTCTAGTAGCTAGATGCTTTCACTTTGCCATCTTGGGGAACCAACGGTTTCCATTTAATAGGTATGTAGTTCAAAAGAATATGGATATCTGAAAATGTTAAACTCCACCTCTAAGTCAATATTTCTTCCTAAAACATAAAACTTTAGAACATTGTTTCATTATTTTGATGAAACGTTAATCTTATTACATCTCCAACATGATGATTTATTTAATTCCTTTTCTATGTAAACAATGGAGTCCTATAATCTATTCTTCTTTGTTGAATAAGCCATAACTTAAGATCTATTAAAAATGTTGATATCAATGTTAAGACAATTTCCCATTGTTTAGACAAAACAAAGATCTCTAATTTTTTGTTCCATTCAGCCTTCTTTGTCTTGCAACATTTAATAATCATTTCTAATAATTTAGGTGTCTAAAGCTGAAAATGTTGCTAGTCTGAATGAAAATGTCAATAAATGTTGTAGCTGCAAATACTGCCAGTTGGTGAATGCCCTGAGAAGGTAAAAGAACCCAAAGAATTTTATTTTTAAAAGTGTAAATAAATCATTATAAGCCCCCTTGTTGTTTTTTTTTTAAGGTTTATGGAGCAGTATTGCATATAAACAGAGGAAATCCATTCAAAAAGGAAGTGGTTGTGGATTCATGGCCAGAATTTAAAGCTGTAATTACTCGCCAACAAAAAGAAGTAAAGCAATACTCGTAATGGATCTATACAAACACACTGAACTACACAATGAACTTTTGGGGCACTAATCTAAAATTTCATACTGATTTCCCTAAACTGGTATTCTCCAGAGATGTGGGGACTATTAACATGTAGAGTTATGAAACTCAACAGCCTGGCTACTCTTGCTTTCATTTTAATTCTAATCTGTTATGTCAAAATCATGGTTGGAATTGATTATCTTAACTAGGCTTTCAAGGAACCAAAACAATTTCAAAGTATAGTTTAGTTCTCTAATTCAGGGGTGGACAACATTTTGGGACATAATGCAATTCTCATTGCTGTGTGGGTACAAAGCGCCTCCTTCAGAATGTGGCTATTAGTACAAGAAGAGCTTTTAGGGAAGAGAGTTGGCAAAACAATGGTGAAAAAGTTTAGAGACAAACAAGAGCTTCAGTGAGCTATGGACTATGGGTTACCCATCCTTCCTCTAAACTATAATTAATTTTAATTACCATTTCAGATTTAGGTACAATAAAAAGTAGAACTAAAAGTGGAAGTGAAAGCTACTGAAGTATATGAATAAAAAATTGTACATATAATGTTAAATCTAGTTTGACCATAAAATTATATCATTACCATTGCAGATCCCTTGATAGTTCTTCAGGCATTGTTGTTATATCTGTTATACATTCTTTATTTAATGTTGACCGTACATGTAGTCCTTGCTTAACAACCATTCATTTAGTGATGGTTCAGACTTATGATGGTGCTAAAAAAATCGACTTACGACCGGTCCTCACTCTTAGGACTGTCATAGCATCCCTGTGGTCATGTAATCACAATTTGGGTGCTTGGCAACTGGTTCACATTTATGACCATCACAGCATCCCAGGGTCACATGATCACCATTTTCATCCTTCCCAGCCAGCTTCTGGCAAGCAAAATCAATGGGGAACCAAGTGATTCACTTAACAACTACATGGTTCACTTAACGCCCATGGTGATTAGCTTAATGATCACTGCAAAAAAGGTTGTAAAATTGGGTTGGATTCACTTGCTGACCACTTCGCTTAGCAACTGAAATTCCAGTCCCAATTGTGGTTGTTAAGCAAGGACTACCTGTAGAGTTTGACAGCTGAACCAACTTATTTATTGTATATAGCCACCCAACTCAAACAATGTGTCTTTGGGCAGTGTACAAAAGAAAAAAGAAAGGAAAATCAAACCAATAATACCAAGCACATCATTAAAATGAAATAAAAAGTAAATGGTAAATGTGGCTAAATCTACTATAACTCCTAAAAAAGGGAGCCTGTACTCATTTTGGCCCAATGGTCCAGGGGAAGAACCAGATCTTAACCAGCTTCCTAAAGGCCTACTATTCCCAAGGAACATGGTGGAATTCCCTTCACTGAATGACTTCAAGCAAAGTCTAGATAAACATTTGTTGAGTTGTTTTGATTTGGTCCCTGCACATAGCAGAGGGTTGGACTCAATGGCTAATGGCCGTTTCAGTTCTATTGTATTGTTCAGTTTAGTATATCATGTGAATGCAGCCCAGGCAACACAGAGAATTGCAGTTTTCCCACTGCAGCTAATCAGTGGACCTACCTAATCTATAGACCTCCTCATTTCACTTTTGTGAACCTTAACTGTAGCAACAAACTAGGTGCATATCTGTGCACATAATACTATGAACTGAATTAAGATGCTGCTTTTTTTTTACACACAGGCCAAAAGTGATGCCCTAGACTATTTTACTAATGCCTATGCTGTTTTCTACAAAAATCTGCAAGCATACCAGGCATTGGTGGAGAACCCTGAAACTATAAACTGGGAGCAAGTCTTCCAGATACAAGGTAATGCCTATTCTTTGCTATGAAAAATAACACATTATTGGTTATCCTGAATTTTTAAAGAAGATTTTAAAATGAGAGACTGAAAAGTTCTTCAGAATTTCACAGATGATGTCAAATTCTTTCTCCAGCCAAAACCCTCACCCCCACTAGGATGCTTAATTATACCATCCATTATCCCAGACTATTGGTTATGATACAAACTATCTGGAGTTTTCCAAGTGGGGAAAGCTGCTTCAGATAAAAGATGAAAAAAATGATGGTACAAGTAAACCAGACTCTAATAGGATGCTGCCTTTTCATCACTCTGTTGTGATGGGATGTTTCTCCTGAGCTTCCCAAAAAGTTAGTCTGACTAGGTAACTGGAGCAAGTAGGCAGAAGCCAACTTTTTATTTTGACTCTCCAGGTGAAACAGCCATATTGTTCCCCATATGAACCTTGTCTAGCAAGCAGTGTGATCTCAGTGGATTGGAGCTCCTTAACAGCACCATTTTTTTTCTCTAAATTCTCTCATATAACTTCAAACTCATATTTTTTGACTTCTAAACAGGAAGAAGGCTTGTGAGAGACAATAGCATCCTTCCTTGTCATGGGGGGGTGTCTTTTCCTTATTATCCTTGTCTTCCACTGCCACCATTAAAATCTTGTTGAGACATTTTTAAATTTCTAAGGCACAAAGGAAAGATATAGAATAGCACAGACACTTGGTTAACATAGAAACAAAGGAAAAATTGACTTCTGTTAAATAACTTTAAAAATGGGTTTTAAAAGGGGTTCAGTTATTTATGAATTTATTTCTACGAATTATTTATATCCCATCAATACTAGCCTACTCTGGCCTTAAAATTATGCTTAACTCTATTACCCTGACAGGTATTGCAGGCTGGGATGCTCATTCTTCCTCAGACCTGTTCTTCTACCTGGCCTTCCCAAATCCTTCTCTCCCACTTGCTTCCTGCTGCTGGAATATAACCTGGGAGGAAATGCCCAGTGTTGCTGTTCCTTGATTGGCAGTTCCAACATCCCAATCATCACAGAGACTTAGTACTCTGAAAGGGTTTCTTCCTTTTCTCTCTTTCTTGCCATTCTTTCAATTCAACCAGAGCTATAATGAGATAAAGTGGCTGAGATTTGATAGATCAATTCTTCATTAATGCTCCGTAGCTAGCCCCAGAAGATGGGGAAGCAGAAAGTACCTTATCCAGTGTGCCCCCATGACTGTCCTTTTCAGTTATTGACAGATCCTTCTGGCTGCCTCTTCCTATCAAAGGTCAAGGAGGGAAATACATGGTGCTTCCTCTCAAATTCTGGCACTATGGATAAACTAACACCCGGTGGCACTGAAAGCCAAGAGAAGATGAGGCCCATAGGGCTTGAAGAAACCTTGTTGTGAAACAGAAGGAGTGTAAAACTCAAGTGGCAATGAGTACTACTGCTTTATATAATAATCCCTCTGAAATTAATTATGTATCCCAACTCCCAGAAGTATTTAATGGTTAGTAGCCTATGCAACAGGTTCTTCCAGGGATGACACAACACATGTACACAAGGTAACCCTCAAACATGGTGTGATTTATTACTTTTAAGCAATAGTAAACACGATGAAAGAAAACTGAACTCCAATAAGTTTGTGCTTATTTTTATCAACAGATTTCTTTTTGTATTAATACAGTAGATTTCTTATCTTTGCTTTCAGTGACTATTTCTTCTATCCTTATTTGATGCTCAACTTTGGGTACAAATAATAAAAAGGAAAGTCAGGAGTGTTCCTCTGACCCCTTCTGGAATTCAATTCTTTTCTCTGGTACAATTCCCTGTGTAAAGAACAAGCTTAAGCATCTTTCTGTTCTTATTTATATACCACATTGACATAAAAGGCATTCTGTGTTTTGGACTGGTTGAATTAGAATCCTTCTAGGAAAGCTTTTCAGAATGCTGAAGCCCAAGTGGTAAGGTCAGCCATCTAGCAAGTCCCCCCTCCTAATAAGTACCTGTACAATTGGTTGAAGTATTTTGTTCCTTTCAATGAATATCACTGTATGAGCCTTTAGCTTTGCTTTCAGAGTTGGCAGTTGCAGTTCAGGGATTTCTTTGATTTGAACTTGCCCTTAGATGTATAATCCTTGGACAATGCCATGCACCCTCAAGACTCACAGGCTATTCTTGCTTCCATCAGAATTTTAAATAATTCAGTCTACTTCCTTTAAGATCTGATTACCTTATGTTCTCTTCTGTACATCCAGTTGTCTTTTGCAAATCTGGAAGTTACTGGTACTGGATAGGGGCATGTGATAGAAAAAAATGGATGGGAAGCAACCCAACTGGATGGTTTTCCACAGAAGTTTCCTTATTTAGCTGGAGAGTCCATTTCCAGGACAAATATCCCAGAGATAATGCAATTATTTGAAATAGATATAAATTGACAGAACTTCAATCACCTAAAGTAAACAGGCACCTAAACAGGGAAGTAGTGACATAGGAAGTTGCTGGAGTTGGCCAACAGATTGGAAGAGGTCAGTCTACATACCAATACCAAAGAAAAGAGACTTAACAGAGAGTGCAAATTGTCATGCAATAACTTTTATGTCACATGCTTGCAAAATAATGCTCATCCAACATAGATTAGAGCCCTATGTGGAAAGGGAGATACCAGATGTTCAAGCTGGCTTTAGAAAAGGCCAAGGAACAGACATTATTACTGATGCATGTTGCATAATTAAGAAGATGAAAGAATGTCAAAAATAGCTCAGTATGTGCTTCTTTTGATTATAGAAAGGCCTTTGATTGTGTTGATCATGCCAAGCTGGGGAATATGCTGAGAAAAAAGGGAATCCCAGAATATCTAATTGTCATCATGCAAAACCTATACACAGATCAGGAAGCCACAGTATAGTCAGAATATGGTGGAACAGACTGACTCCAGGTTGGCAAAGGAGTGAGAATGGGCTGTATACTCTCCCCTTATTTATTCAACCTATATACATAATACATAATGAGGGAGGCTATGTTGGAAGAAGATGAGTGTGGTTTTAAAATTGGAGGAAGAAATATCAATAACTTGCACTATGCTGATGATACTACTCTGATAGCTGAAAATGCAAATGATCTTCAAGCTCTAGTAATGAAAGTCAAGGAACATAGTGAAAAAAAATGGGACTAAGATTAAATATAAAGAAGACCAAACTCATGACCACAGGTACAGCAACCAGCCTTAGAACTAATGATGAAGATACTGAAATGGTGGGTAGCTTCTGCCTTTTAGGATCAACTGTCAACAGGAAAAGAACCAGCAGTCAAGGAATATGCTGCAGACTAGCACTTGGTAGAGTAGAGATGAATGCCTTGGAAAAGACATTCAGATGCCAGAACATGTCTATAAGTACAAAGATCAGAATCATACAAGCAATGGTTTTCTGTGTGGCACTCTATAGAAGCAAAAGTTGGAGTTTGAAGAAGCAGGTTACAAGGAGTATTGACACCTCTGAGCTTTGATGCTGGAAAAGATTTCTGAGAATATCATGGACAACCAAGAAGAACGCAAACAGATTATTAAACAAATCAACCCAGAGCTATTACTTGAGGGACAAATTACCAGACTCAGATTATCACATTTTAAACACATTATGCGAAGACCTACAGTACCTCTCCTAAGAAGTCTATAATGCTGGAAAATGTGGAAGAAAAGAGAAAAAGAGGATAATGAGCAGCAAAGTGAATGGACTTGATTGCAATGATGATGGGTGCATTGTTGGAAGACCTGAAGCACTAGATTAGGGACAGGTTATCAGACAGAATCTGCCTGCACAGTCACTCAGAGTTGACACTGACTTGATGACACATAATTAATCAAATGTTCTTATGAGTGACCATTTTGCTGGACTTCTTTCAGTCATGTGTTAGGTGTTTCTGGCAAATAAGAATGAGTTTATTATTTGAATAATCCAGCAAGGTATACCAATTTGACTGTAGGTAGATTTGGTTTCATAATGTCACCTAAAAAAATTGAATTGTATTGGTTTTTCCACTTCAAAATAATTTCCAAAAATGTCAAAGTATTTGAAGAAAGATTGTGACATTTGTAGTTTTATAGATCATTAATAGTTATGGTTAGATTTAAAGATGGTGTCTTCTTTATATGTTATACTTAAAATATTTTTTCTCCCCTGAACATAGGTTTACAGGATGGCTTATACAAAACTTCCAAGATTGTTGCTGGTTCCAAGCGTGTAAATGTGAAGCTATCTTCATTCCAAATGATAATCCTCCCAGACCCAGATGCACTTCCAGATATTCAACTTCCGTATGTCTAACCATATTCTTACAATTTTCTGTAGCAATGCTGCTGTTCGGTAAATGTCAAAGCAAAATTTTAATTTATGAAAGCCGATATAAAAGTTTCAGTTTAGTCAAGGATTACCAGCAGTCCAATGCTTCCTGCCCCTATTACTCTAGTAACTTCTGAAATTCCCAGGAGAATGTTTAAGTTTAATAAAGTTGCTCTGAAAGTTGTATTTATCTGTTTGGGAAGGGTGGAAGGAGGCTCCAGAAACAAAACTTTTTTCCTTCCTTATTTGCCCCATTGAGCAAATTATGTCTTAAAAATCCTACTTTTGGGGTACTTCTTTGCAAACATAAAAGGATTCAATGCCCCCCTTGTGTTCCTATATTCATTTATCCTACGTTTCTTGCAGTAAATGTTAAGCAGAGAAATCTCTCTTAGGCTAGTTCCTGCACCAAAACTGACTTCCCTTGATGTATCTCATGCAACTCTGCTGAATAAGACATGGTCCCGAGGAGGCAGCAACCAATGCCAGAAGTACCTCCTCAACCTCATTTGCTGTTTCCCCAGCATATGTGTCTTGGATGAACATGGATGCCCCATCTCCTGGGGTCTGACAGACCAATTTGCTACTATGATCCATGGCTATACAGTGCCCAAGCATCGTAGGAAAGGGTATAACCGTCTCATTGCAACAAATCTAGCTAAGATGTTACACAGCAAGGGGTTTCCAGCTCAGGGAAATGTTCTGGAGGATAATTTACCATCAATAACTCTGCTGAAAAGCATGAATGCCAGATTCTTACCTTGTCAATTTGTCAGACTTATCCATACCCCTTACTGTCTTTTAGCTAAACCTGAGTTATAAATGAGTGGTCTTGGTAGATTTATATATATATGTGTGTGTGTGTGTGTGTGTATGTATAGTGTGTGTATGTATGTATGTATATGTATGTTGTGTATGTGTGTATGTGTGTGTGTATATATGTGTGTGTGTATGTGTGTGTATATGTGTGTGTATGTGTATATGTATGTGTATGTATATATGTATATATATATGAAAATGTAGTTACCAAATTCGGGGAATCAAACCTTGTATTTGATGTCATACACATTTGATCCTTTTATGATACATTTAGTCATAACCTTGAAGTCCATTTATGAAAAAGCAATGCATTAAAGTTAATGCAATTCTTAAAGGAGCAGCATCTTTTTTTCAAGCTTAGACAGAGGCCTGATAAGAGATCAGACTGTTTTAACAAATAATAGGGTGGTGCTGTCCTCATGCTAAGTTGGAAGCACCTATTGGTAATTTTTTTCATAGAAAGCACAGGCTTATTAAATTCACCAACTCAGTTCATTCCATTTTTTCCATATTACTGCCTCCCAAACCCTCTGAATCTTGTATGTTCTTTGATTCTTGCATATTCTTTGAACCTACATATGTTAATAAACTCTTTAACTGAGAAGGACTGTTGTATGAAAGATTACTGGGTAAACTGAATAGTGCCTAAGATCCCTTTGTGCCAGTCTCAATGAATGAGTTGTAGATATGATGGCCACATCATCTGCATTAAGAATGCTAGATTCTTAATCAGGATATTCTACACTGGATCAATGTACAATCCATTTATCAGATCAGTACTCCAGCCCTCTTAAAGGTACCCTTTATATTGGCTTTATTGAATTAAGGGCAGTCTTCGAATCTATTCCTTGTGAGAGACTTTGGGGGAAATTAGCCACAGCATCCATTGATAATTTTGCTACAGCAAAATGTTACCATGCAAATTAGAGCTAATTGTAATGGTGAACTAACTATCCCATCCCTCCTATTAAAAGACTTACAATGGTGTATTTTTACCCCTTTATAGTTTAATTTCTACATTAATTACACCATTGCAGCCTTTCCAAAGTGAGAGGTTCAGCCCCCCAGTGTCATGAGTAAGGATGGCGAGCAGGGGGCTCCCACCCAGACTGTCAAGCGCATGCGTAGCACTGAGGAACTGTTCAGCCATTCAAAGAGACACAGATCGGGACCGCCTTAACCTTTGGGGTTTATATGGCTGGGTTTTTCCCACGCTTCCTCAGTTTGTTAGGATTCTTGTTAAGTACTAGTAATAAATATTAGAGACCAAGTCATTGTCTCAGTGTGTTTCCTGGTAGTCAGGACATCAATCCTAACAAACTCTTCTCCCATCGAAAGAGGGAGGAACAAGCAATTAAGCAGATACGTTTAGAAATGTCTTCAGAAAACCAAGAAATGCGGCTCGCATTTGGCAGCAGCCTTACAACAACACCAGCAACAAGTAGATCTCCAGATCAACACATTACAAGCTGCCATGCTACAGCAGTTGCAACAACCAGCTCCGATTAACCCACAACCGGCAGCAGCAGCAGCAGCAGCAGCCCCACCAGTAATGTTGAGATCCCAGGGCAGTCTACCAGAGAAATTTGGAGGAGAAGCAGAACAGCTGAGAATCTTTCTCACACAGTGTACTATGTTCTTCGACAGCAGACCCGCAGAGTTTCCCACAGACAGAACCAGAGTCACCTTCATCCTAGGCCTGCTGAAGGGACCAGTGGCCAAATGGGCTATTCCCATGGTGGAGAACAACGACCTGATTCTCAACGACTACCAGAACTTTTTGGCAGGGTTCTGAGCACACTTTGACGACCCCATCAGAGAGGCCACGGCCAGCCGGGAGATTCGGAGGCTCAAGCAAGGTAACAAGAGGGTGGGACTCTACATTGCTGATTTCAAGTTGTTAGCAGGAGATCTGGACTGGAATGAGAGTGCATTAAAAGACCAATTCAAACGGGCTGGATGAGGAGATTAAGAATGAATTGGTGCGCCAGGGAACACCAGCTACGTTAGAAGCCCTATATCAGCTATCGGTGATCATAGATGCCAGGCTAGAGGAGCTTAGGCAGATGCAGCCGGGGAGAAGCAAGACCCTCCGAGTGTTTTCAGGATTTCCAGCTCCCTCTGTAACAGCCTCTCACTCAGCACAAGAGGAGCCAATGCAGATTGGGGCAAGCAGGAGACTGATTTCCGAGACTGAGAGGCAGAGAAGGAGAGAGAGAGCCCTGTGTTTCTACTGCGGAGCCCAGGGGCACATGGTGAGAGCTTGCCCAGCGAGAGGCCAAGCAGCTCCAGTAAGACCCCCAGGGCAAGCAGCTGAAACAGGACCCATCCCCGCCTCTGTTTCCAATCAGGGAAACTCCGTTGGTCTCCCTCCCAAGAGCTCAGCAGGGAGAGCGTAAATCAATTAAGGAGGGCTCGTTCCGAAGATTCCAGGCAAGACTTTTACTACTTACCCGTAAAAGTTCAAGTCAACCCAGAGCACCAGGTCAAGCTAGAGGCCCTCGTGGATTCTGGAGCTTCAACTAATTTTATTGATGCGCAGACCGTACAAGACTGCAACTACCCCCTCCACCTCCAGTAATTGTGGAGGGAGAGGAAGAGTACGAAGTGGAGGAGATTCTGGACTCTAGGAGGAGGGGAAGGGGCATCCAATATTTCATACACTGGAAAGGGTACCCTGAGGAGGAGCGCACGTGGGAGAATGCCAGAGATGTACATGCTCCAGCACTGGTTCATCGATTCCATCAGCTTTTCCCTCACAAACCCAAGCCTCGCATTTTACCCGAGATTCCTCTTTCGCCTGAGCAGGCCGAAGAAGCTCAAGCTGAGGAGTTTGTGAGTGTGTATTTCCCCCCGCCCCCGCCTGAAGCCTCGCCTCCAGTTACAGAGGAGCCGGGTGAACCACAGCCCTCAACCTCGGGCTTGCATTTCCCAGGGGGGAGGGGGGCTGACCCTGCTAACTCTCTAGATGTTTTTCAGCAGCAGCCACCTGGCTCGGAGGCATTATCGGATTGGGAGGGCAGCATTGCTTCGTCCGTGGAGGAGTTGTCCTTTGAAGAATTGCCTTCTTTGCCCAGTTCCCATGGGACTTTACAAGCAGACAACATATCTTATCAAGACTCTGGAGGGGAGGGGGCTGAAATGGAATATCAATCTGGAGGGGAGGATGATGTCATGAGTAAGGATGGCGAGCAGGGAGCTCCCACCCAGACTGTCAAGCGCATGCGTAGCACTGAGGAACTGTTCAGCCATTCAAAGAGACACAGATCGGGACCGCCTTAACCTTTGGGGTTTATATGGCTGGGTTTTTCCCACGCTTCCTCAGTTTGTTAGGATTCTTGTTAAGTACTAGTAATAAATATTAGAGACCAAGTCATTGTCTCAGTGTGTTTCCTGGTAGTCAGGACACCCAGTCTTGCCAACCAACCTGTTAGGAACACACACAAGTAAAGAGAACATACAGAAAGAAAACCCAATTAATATAAATCAGTTAACACTTTGAATTCCCTGCTACTATATTCTTCCCCATCAGAATCTATGTGTCTATAGATCAGTAACACAGAAAATAACTGTACAACCCATCCTTTTGAGCCAGGAGCAGTTACACATTAATATTATACTAGAGTTATCATACAGGCAGTCCTTGTTTAATGACCATTCATTTAGTGACAGTTCAGACTTATGACGATGCTGGAAAAATCAACTTAAAATCAGTCCTTGCACTTATGAACATTGCAGCATCCCACGGTCATGTGATTGCCATTTTCAACCTTCCCAGCTGGCTTCCAGCAAGCAAAATCAATGGGGAACTGAGTGATTCATTTAATGACCACCACAAAAAAGGTTGTGAAATCAGGTTGGATTTGCTTAATGATCACTTTGCCTAGCAACCAAAATTCTGGTCCCAATTGTGGTCATTAAGCAAGGACTACTTGTACATCCTTTTGAGGCAAGAGCAGTTACATTTCTGATGACAGGCAAAAAGAAGCAGCAACATTCTAGCCCCTGTGTGCAATGGGGTAAGTGGAAGAACAGCTATGGATAGACCATGTTGCTGGAAGCATGAAGAATAAACTGAGTAACATAAAAGCTTTTAGATTAGCAAATAGATCTAAGGCTTCAGAGGACACCATTCCCCTCTGTATAGTGAATCTCCAACTTTGGAAGGTGGGGATAATGCTGAAGGAAAGATGCCTGGATCTGAGGTCAACTGGTATTTAAGCATTGTTTACGTACCACTCAAACAGTTATAGCCAACTTTATATGAAACTTCATATGAAGTGATGACTTCATATGAAGTGATGACTTCATATGAAGTGATGACTTCATATGACTTCATATGAAAGTAGGAATGTATATATTGGTAATAGTTGCATATTACACACCAGGGTATGAAGATATTAGAACATTGAGTCATGAGTTAAAGGGGAAATCGTACAACATTCTCAATGTGATCCTGTGGTGGTGGGGAAAAATGTTACAGGAAGGAATGGATGGATGGGAACGAGATGAGGGTACAGAAAAAGTGATTTGATCATTTGGAGACCCAAAAATGAATAAGGATGGTGTTGGTTTAGTGCTTAAGTTTTTAACTTACTAACTTATTCCAGTTAAGTGGATAACATGCATATTACTGACTCAAAGCATGGAGGAGCAGTAAGTCCATTTCATAACACCTTTTCATGCTCATATTGGAAACAATTTCTCATTCTGTACTCCTCCACAGCTAATTTAGTATAATCTAACAACTCCTTATAAATAACAGTTCTTGGCATATTTTTCTGTAAGGGTTTCTCTAGATCCTTTACACAGGGAGGTGTTCAAAAAGCATTCCTTAATTCATTTAATGCTTAGTCTGCTGCCCTCGTAGCTCCCATTTGGAAAGAAGTTATTTCATATTCTATGCTTGTCCTGAAAGATGGTCTGGTAGATCATTAGAAGGAAATACCAACTCACCTTCATAAGTCTCATTTTTTTTTGTCAAGTCACTGCACTCTTCGGTGATTTTGTCCTTAACAATCCTCCTGCCCATTCCATAGTCCCATAATGAGGATTTTGTAAACCGTCGCATCACTTTCCAGTTATCACCATGAGCAAAAACAACACCTGAAGTAGAGGTAGAGATAGGAGGTCAAATCAGAGATAAGAGGTCAAGTTGAAGATCCATTTGTACCAGGAAAATTCCACCATTATAATGCATATGTCTGAAAGTTAATCCCAGTATTGTTAGAGTATCAAAAATGAAGGATATGGAAAGCAAACATTTATTTATTTTTAGCACTGGAAATGCAGTGGATGTGCCTTGATCAAGTGGTTACTTAAGTGTGAAGGTTAGCAAAAGGTGGTTCCTTAAAACGTATAAGCTGCCTATGATGAGTAAGGATTGCAGTCCAGCATGTAAAATAGCCTGGTGCCTCTTGCCAGGAGAGATGGTAGGAGATGATCCAAGTGGGGCTTTGAGAGAGAGAGAGAGAGAGAGAGAGAGAGAGAGAGAGAGAAACAATTTCCTTTCTTAGACATTGGACCAGCCAATTCCAACACTTACTAGAGTCTTGGCTTTGCAAATTCTCAGGTACCATAATTTGGGGCTAATACTGTCATGGTATAAATTTCTCACACACATACACCCCTTGTTTTTTAAATGGAATCCTTGGCAGTGCATTACTGTACTGTTCATATTGTATGAATATAATGCAGAAGTGTGTCAGGATGGAATCTCTGCAAGATGTTCTAATTCAAAGTTTTCCCCCTGCCATGATTTGCTGCTGCTGTGGAAGAAAGGAAGGGGGATGGTGCTGAATGGAAACCGCATGCGCAAAACAGCCGGCATTCCTTGGCAAGCTGGTAACAGATATGGGGAAAAGAAGAACTGTCAAGGTCAACTCCTGTGCCATCTGGAGACGGTTGAATAGAAGCGTGAAAAAATCGTGACTTCGCTTTGAAACTGGATGCTGGTTCCCATTGAATAAGCTTAATTCATATCCTACATGGCTTGTGATTAAGTTGCATTTAGGGGAATACAGAACTGTTCCGTGAAGGATGGTAAAAAATGTGTATTAAGGGAGAGAAACTGGCAAAAAAAATTCACACTATGCAAGATATGTAGAACTGTGTATATGAGGAACAATATGAAGAAAACAATACTGGGAATTCCTGCACCCCAAATCTGCAAACAAGTAGAAACAAACATGTTCAGGGGTGGAGGGTTGGATTTATGCTGTTAGTACAATTATTGCCATATTTTTTTTATTTTCTAGCTCACTCTGTTGGCACTGAAGGATTAAGTCAAGTCAGCAAAATAAAGATTTTATCTATCCTGTTTGGATTTGCAGAAGCTGTCTGCATTCTCTGATGTTACTGCCTATGAAAACTTCAGGTGAAATATTCTACAGGTTAAACCGCTGAGCTGCTGAGCTTGCCGATTGGATGGTCGGCGGTTCGAATCCGCGTGGCGGGGTGAGCTCCCGTTGCTAGTCCCAGCTCCTGCCAACCTAGCAGTTCGAAAACATGCCAATGTGAGTAGATTAATAGGTACCGCTTCGGCGGGCAGGTAACAGCGTTCTGTGTAGTCATGCCAGCCACATGACCATGGAAGTGTCTATGGACAAATGCCGGCTCTTTGGCTTTGAAATGGAGATGAGCACCGCCCCCTAGAGTCGGACACGACTGGACTCAATGTCAAGGGAAACCTTTACCTTTACCTAGTCCTTGTTTAGCAACTGAAATTGGTTCTAGTGACATGGTTGCTATGCAAATCATGTGACAGAGAGAGAGAAAAAGATTGCTGATTACTACCATCTCATTTAGATAGTTCTCTTATGCAGCAATGCCAGCATTACTCTTAATCCAAGTGTGTTGTTGTCAAGCACAGAAATTTGGGCATAAGTGCACCCATTAGTCAGAAAATGTTTTTTTTTTACTACTGTTTACTACAATTTATTACCGTTGTATTAGCAAACAGTTGCTATCTGAGGCAGTTGCTAAATGAGGACTACATGTACACAATACTGATCACACTTTAGCAAGGATTGTCAACTATGGTCTTGAATGAAGTAACTCACCAAAGCCCTTTGCAAAGTCCTCAAAAATGGGGATGAAGGGCCTCTCTGCAAATGCATCAGCCTGGTCCACTAGAGCCTCTTTGACCATCTCATAGCCAGTCAGCACCACCATTTCCTGGCATCCCAGTTTGATGCGGAAAACAGGGCCATATTCTTTTGACAACTGGAATTCAGCAGATGGAAAACGAGAGGCCATTTTGATCAATAATTAGATTCACATAAGCAGAATTCTGTTTAAAAAATGTCTCATAATTCCAAGGCTGAGGTAATTTTTTTTTCTCTTTCTTTTATATGATATATTATTATATTGGTTTTTGTTAAAACTGTCATTATGGCATTGCAGTGGTTGTTTAAAACATCTGAAATAACTTACCTAATTACTGTATTACATAAGTTTAACAAAAATAAAAATACTATTGCCTATTGGAAATTCATGTCAAAAGCTGACAGAGGTTTCTGTAAGTTCTAAAGAAATCAGCTCTGCAGGACTGACATGAAGATGTAACCACAACAAGAAATATGCTTAGATACCCTTTCTTGTTGAAGAAGATTTTCAATAATAGTATTTTCTGATGTGTTCATTACTATTCCTCCATGGACAGCACCATTCTTGCTCCACTATGCACAACTCTGCACATTGACTCCTTAGCTCTGCACAAGCATTTCTGTATCAATACTTCAAGAAAACTTAACATCTTTAAGAAAAAAATAAAATACCAGCAGTTATTCCCAGATCCATCCTATGTCTTGGATTTTGAAAATGCAGTTCTGAGATACTTTCCCTTTGAGTTTGAGCTCTTGACCCACTGAGTAAAAAAAAAAAAATCTTCAATTTAACAATTTTATTGACCAAATTTCAGCTTAATGCCATGATATTTTCATAGGAAAAAGTACATGTATGCTCACAACTAAGGACTTTTCTTTTATCCCAGGAAAGTTATAGTCTAAAGTTATACAACCATTTTCTTTAAACACTATTCTTGATTTGTTTATAAGAGCTTTTGGGTTCTAGAATATATTATAAGAAGTGATTAGAATATGGCAGAAAGTGCATTTAGAGACCTACATTAAGTAGAATTTTTTTTTTTTAAAACAAGGATTCTGAACCTCCTTTTTGCTTCATATTGAAACATATTCTAATTTGAGGGTTGACCAAGAGTATACTTTCTCTAACAAATTATTAAAGATTGAACTATCAAAGCTATACTGTAGCAGTATTGTGTATTATGTAGCAGTTCTATTATATCCTCATCTTTCTGTGTGCTGTTTAGAGTATGCTGATTTCCACTCTGTCTTCTACATCTTCATGGCCATAAACTTAAAGTGATGTTTTCGGTCTTCTTTGCCAGTACTATTTCATCATGTATATCCTGCCTTTCTGAGACAAATGCTTCCTCAGTGTGACAAATAATCAACCAATAACAATAAAATAATGAAAGCAAAGCAAACTATCTGAAGAGTTAAAAAAAAGAAGGCCACTCAAATTCAGAAACCATTTTCACTGCTCATTCAGCATCTTCTTGATGAACCAAAGAAGACTTGTTAAAAAAAGAAGTAGTCATCAGATATGGCTAAACTGTGAATAAGAAACTGAAGGGGCCTGATTTGAATCAAATCTCATAGGAAGCAACGGAAACTAAATCAGGAAACTTCTGGTGCTTGTAACCTTTCCTAAAGTGACAAGGAGGAGTCAAGGGGCTGAGATAATTGCCTTCTAAACCAGGAAAAGACTTCCAAACTACAGAATTGTTCTTCAAGTATTATACTTCTAATTATATTATTAACCATTCTTGTTGGACATGACATGGTATCTTATTTTTGTCAGCTACTGCAGGTCCGTCTCTCCTATCTTTCATTGTCACAGAAAGCTTGCCAGTGCGTCCTTTTAATTCTAATGGACAGGACGGGGCTGATAGGGGCCTTCCAATCAAAATGGTTTGGAAAAGTTAGCTACTTACAACAAAAACAGGGATGTGCTTAAAGAATGACATGAAACACCTTATGCAATATATTTGCTTCTGTTCTTGATGGCCACGTAACCGCTTTGAAACTTTATGGCCATTCAATTAAGAATATATCTGCTTAACATAGGAATCCCTCTTAATACATATATTAGTGTAAGGATTTTTACATTTTATAATTAACCACCCAGAGTCATTTGCAGAGATGGGCAGTAAAGAAATGTGATAAGTAAGTAAATAAGTAAATAATTTTTTTCTTCCTCTACACATCCATAGGTATTTTTAACCATCTGTTCAAGTTTGAGATAAACAATTAGAAAAATGTGCATCTATTAACAAAGAGATTTTTCTTTGAATAATCCTTCCAGCATATATAAGCAAATGCAAACACCAAGTTAACCTCATTTTTCATATACTCCTTAGGACCAACAGGAAGCATGTCAGTCTTATTCCAGTTAACTGGATAACCTGATAAATTGCTAAACTTTTGTACCAACATCAATACATTTTGGTAAAGAACATTCATAGTTAATCATCAGGTTTACCTTTAGCATTGCTTTATAAGGCCTCTTCAAATCCATTATGTGCAGATTTCCCAAAATGGGTAAGGTCCTGGGTCCCGGGGGAAGATTTGGGGAGCTGTTACTCTAGGAACTACTCGTATTGAAAAGGAATATAACCATAAGAATGAATAGTAATAATAATAAAACAAATGCAATCCAACCCATTTCCTTTCAGTAAGCGGTTTTCAGTAACAATTACAATGAAATCTGTAAACCGAAGCAGTACGAACATGTATTTCAAAGTGTTGCACTAGGCACAGTCCAGCTACTATTTCCAGTGAGTCATCAGACTGCCCCGTATGCT
Organism: Candoia aspera; assembly: GCF_035149785.1. Lineage (NCBI taxonomy): Eukaryota > Metazoa > Chordata > Lepidosauria > Squamata > Candoiidae > Candoia > Candoia aspera. The sequence goes on along the minus strand of NC_086153.1, from coordinate 163,216,066 downwards.
AGATAACTCCCAACCTTGCCTTTGCTTTCTGTCTCCTCCCCAGGAATTTGATCTATATTTGACTGTTTACCATTCACTGTGATACTTGTGCAGGTGGTGCTTATTTCTTAAATGGAAGCCTTGCGAAACAAGCTTAAACTAATTTGAACTGCACAGCAATCCAACACTTAGGGCAGATGGCAATAACTTCTAATGAATATACATTGGATTATGAAATCCTCTTGTCCGTTAACAATATTTCACAATTCAGTTAAGGAATCCAGCAGATGGAATCTTTTAGTCCATTAATGTACTGGATCCAGAGAGCAGCAGAGACATCCCTTCCTGAGTAATTATTCAGCTGATATTTTCACACAGTGCTAGAGAATTTTCCATCTCTGTCCAATCCACTGAGAAGGAAGTGGGTTTCCATTTTCTGCTTGAACTCTTACTTCTGTTTTAACAGTTTTCTGTGATGTACTTTCTCTTCACTTATATCACTGTGGTCTAGTAGAGTTTTCTAAGAAGATCTGCTACTCATAGCAAAAACCCCGTATTTGAATGAGTGATTTATTGGGCATTTGCATAGGAATAGCCACAAAATAGTGGTGATGCAACGAGAATCAACATAAATGGCCTCTTTAGAGAATTAGGTTCTCCAAGCATGTACAGAAAAGCAATATAACTCCTTGTGTCCACCTTCAATAAGCTCCAGAGAATATTCTAGGTGGGATCAATTAAGTGGGTTGGTTTTGCTTCCCATTAAGGATGGCTTGGATTTCTTGGTTTTCCAAATGCCACGGAATCCAATCAAGTTTAGGCATTATTTTTCATTTTAAAGCTGATCTGATTGATTATTTGATTGATTGATTCAAGTTATTCGTCTGCCTATCAAAAATATTTTCTGGGCAGCCATATGCTTTCCACCTACTATGGAAAGACCAAAATCAATTCCGACTGGGGGAGCATTCTGAATTTTGGATAAATCTTTTCAACTCAGTAAATCATTGTTTTAGATAAATCCATGTTGTTTCTTGTCATTCCTAAGTATTTAACCTTTTTTACAGTAATATTACATCCTGATAATAAGTGCTTGTTTTTCTTCCTCTGACAAATCCATGTCCTCCTTTCTTTCTTAATCTGATAAACCTGACACAAGGCCATTTTGCTGTATATATTGCATTAACAGTACTAAGGAGTTTTTTCGTTAGATAATTTTAAGTACAACACTGTCTGTAGAATTTCAGTTTATGTTCTTTCACTGAAAAGTTAAGTCCTTAAATTACATTTTCTTGACATATTTTCACTGCTAATGATTCTTATGCTAATTGAAAAAGGGGGAGAGGCAATCTTATCTTGCCATCTTCAGTATAGAGCATTGTTGTGGTACAAAGCCATTTACTATTTTTTCTTCCTTATTTTCAGATCTTCAAAGTAGACCAGGAAACTGTCCTAACAGCCAGGAACCACGCTGAGACAAGGAATAGGTCTCTAGTGTTTTATTACTGCTACATTAGACAGAAAATCCTAACAAACTGAAGAACTGTGGGAAAAACCCAGACAGATAAACCCCAAAGGTTAAGGCGGGTCTGATCTGTGTCTCTTTGAATGGTTGTTTAACTTCTCAGTACTACACATGCGTTTTCCCCCCTGGATAGAGGCCCCCTCCTGCTCAACATCAGTACTCATGGCAGAAACTGACATCACAAGTAATATTATACTTCTACTTTACTGATAGAGATTTAGTAACAAAATCCTGAAATCCTGACAGTATTTCTCCTTCCCTCCCTCTTCTACCAAAAAAGAGTCATTCTTGAGTTTCTTTCTTACCCATTCCTGTTTTTCTGGTCTATGTTCATGTTTTTCTAAGAGCTGCCCAATATTTTCTTCAAGGCCATCTCCGTATGCATTGATATCCCCTGCCTGGAACGTCGGTTGCTGGCGCCGGTGCTTGTCGGCCTGCTCTTTGTAGGCCGCCTGTGCTTCCTTCAGCGCTGCCGTGATTATTGGCCACGATTCCGCAATCTTCCGTCCCCAGTCACTAGCATCTACTTGGGGTCCCGGGGGTTGCGGTAGCTCCGGAATGGGGACGAAGTCATGCCCCGAGACTACTTCGAATGGGGTTTTCCCCGTGCTCGTGTGGACGGCGTTATTATATGCGACTTCCGCAAACGGGAGCAGTTCGACCCAGTCGTCTTGGTGGTAGTTTGTGTATGAGCGTATGAATTGTTCTAGGGTGGCATTGAGGACCTCTGTGGCTCCGTCCGTCTGGGGGTGCCAGGCAGTGGATAGAGCTTGTTGGGTCCCCGTCAGCTTTAGGAAGGCCCACCAGAATTTCGAAGTGAATTGTGTGCCCCTGTCGGTCACCACGCGTGCGGGACATCCGTGTAACCTGTACACGTGTATCAGGAAGAGTTTGGCTAGTTGTTGGGCGGACGGGACCGATGAGCAGGGGATGAAGTGGGCATGTTTCGAAAAGTAGTCTTTCACCACCCAAATGGCCGTTTTCTTCTGGCTGGGTGGGAGATCTACTATGAAATCCATGGAGATTTCCTCCCATGGGCGGGAGGGCTCCGCCACCTTTTGTAAAAGTCCCGGGGGCTTACCTGGTGCCCGTTTGGCCCTGGCGCATGTCGGGCAGGACGCTACATAGGCTTTCACATCCCGTCTCAGTGCGGGCCACCAGAATTGGCATCGTGTGAGGTGCAGGGTCTTCAGGAATCCGAAGTGTCCCGCTTGCTTGGCGTCGTGGGATCTGCGCAAGATCGCCTGGCATTGCGAGTCTGGGACATATATTCTGCCTTCCCCCCATGCCAGGTCCTGTGCCATCGTCACCTTGTCGGGGTTAGCTAGGAGCCAAGGGTCGGTTTTGAGGGCGGCCGTGAGGTCTGCGCGTATCCCCCCTGGCAGTTGCGGTTGGCGCCGTCTAGTTACTGGTTGCCCCACCGTCGGTTGTGCCGTGGGGTTGGGCTGCCTCCGAGCGCCGCTCCGGGTGGTCACTGCCATCCCCAGCTGGAAAGCGGATAGGACCGTCCCGATCATGTCTGGGGCGGGCTCCTCGTCTTGGGGCAGTCGGGAGAGGGCGTCGGCTAGGAAGTTCTTTTTGCCCGGCATGAATTTCAGCTGAAAGTTGAAGCGGCTGAAGAATTGGGCCCATCTGACCTGTTTTGGGCTGAGGCGTCTGGGCGTTCGGAGGGCCTCGAGGTTCCGGTGGTCTGTCCAGACCTCGAATGGTTGGGTGGCTCCTTCCAGTAGGTGCCTCCATGTTTCCAATGCCGATTTCACTGCGAAGGCTTCCTTCTCCCAGACGTGCCAGCGCCTTTCGGTCTCCGAGAATTTCCTCGACAGGTAGGCGCATGGTTTCAGGACTCCTGTGGGGTCCTTTTGGAGTAGGATGGCCCCCAGGGAGAAGTCTGAGGCGTCGGCTTGGACCACGAACGGCCGTTCTGGGTCCGGGTGCGCGAGGATTGGCTCCATGGTGAACAGCGCTTTCAGCCTGTTGAATGCGGTTTGGCACGCGGGAGTCCAATTTAGTACCTTGCCCGGGTTCTTGGCGCGTCGTGTGTCCCCCACCCCTTTAGTCTTGAGGAGGTCTGTTAGGGGGAGGGCTATCTCCGCGAACCCCCGTGCGAATGACCTGTAAAAATTCGCGAAGCCGAGGAAGCTCTGGAGTTGGCGCCTGTTACGGGGGCGTTCCCAGTTCACCACCGCCTCGACTTTTGCGGGGTCCATCTCTATGCCTTCTCCGGAGATTCGGTACCCCAGGTAATCTAGGCGTGCTTTATGGAATTCGCACTTTGAGGGTTTGGCATAGAGTTTCGCCCTTTTTAGCTTGTCGAGGACTTGTCTGACTAGGGTCATGTGTTCCTCCTGCGTTTTGGAGTAGATCAGGACGTCGTCTATGTAGACCAGGACCCCTTTGAACAGGTGCTCATGCAGAACCTCATTGATGAGCTGCATGAATACCCTCGGGGCCCCTGCTAGTCCGAATGGCAGCACTTTGTACTGAAACGCACCTAGGGGGCAGTTGAACGCCATTTTCCATTCGTCCCCCTCCCTGATTCGGATCCGGTAGTACGCCTCGCGAAGGTCCAGCTTGGAGAATACTCTGCCCGTGGACAGGTGGGCGAACATGTCTTTCACGAGGGGTAAGGGGTATTTATTGGATAGGGAAGCTGCATTGAGGCCCCGGTAGTCGGTGCAGAGCCGTAGGGTGCCATCCTTTTTCTCTCGGAATAGGACGGGCGCTCCGACCGGTGAGCATGCCGGCTCTATGAATCCCCTCTCTAGGTTTTTGTCGATGAACTCCCGGAGGGTTGCCATCTCCTTCGGGGTCATCGAGTAAATCTTCGGCCTCGGTAAGGGGACATCGGGCAGTAGGTCAATCCTGCAGTCCGTCTTGCGGTGGGGGGGTAGTTGATCAGCTTCCGCCTCTCCGAAGACCTCTGAGAAGTCAGCGTATTGCTCCGGTAGGTCTTCTGGGGTAGTTGTGTTGTCCTGGGTTGCCGCCTCTGCTCGTCCCACCGTGGGGTTGGTCCTGCCCACCGGAACTGGCACCCGGTACTCGCCGTCGTCGAATCGGAAGGTGCGGGTCGCCCAGTCGATGCGCGGGTTGTTTGTTGCGAGCCATGGTATCCCCAAGACTACGATGGGCCGTCCTATGTGGGTTACCACGAACGATGTTCGTTCGGTGTGGGTACCCATTTGTAGGGTAACCGGCTCGGTCTGCATCGTGGCTGGTGTCCCTCCCGCTGTTGAGCCGTCCAGCTGGTGAAATGCCAGCGGCGTGGGGAGGGGGAGGCAGCGTAGGGCGAGTTTTGCGACTATGTCGGGGTGGATCAGGTTTTTCGAGCACCCCGAGTCCACTAGTGCCGCGGCCGTGGTGGCTCCGTTGCCCCCAGAGAGCTTGATTGCCGCCATTATTATGGAGCTTTCGCTGCTCTGTCGAAGTGATCCGCGCCTCTGTCCCACCACCTGCCTCGCGGCGCATTTTAGGGCAGGTGGGGAGCGTTTCCCGCCGGCTGGTCTGGGTCTACGGCGTCCTCTCCCCCCCAGTAAGTGTCCCAGCCTTCGTCTGGTGTCTCTGTGGCTCCGGTCATTCGGCGGTGGGGGGGTGGCGGCAGGTTAGTTGGTTTGAGGTTAGGTTTCAGTGTGGGTTTAGGAGCGCTCGCTGGGGTTCGGTTGGAGAAGCAATCTGCCGTTTTGTGCCCCATTTTTCCACACCTCCCGCAGGACCCGCGAGTGAATTTCTTCCTTGGATATGTGGGACTGGCCGTCCCCACGTGTGGCGCGGGTACCTTTGGGTAGGTGTTGGTTTTGTCTTCCGTCGTTGCCATTAGGAGGGTGCGGTGCGCGTGTTCTGCTTTCCCCGCGAGGTGGATCCAGCCGTGCAGAGTCTCCGGATCGTCCCGGTAGAGAGCCCATTGAAGTACTTTGCGGTTGAGCCCCCTTTTAAACATTTCTAGCAGGGTGGTCTCAGACCAATCGTTGATCTTCCCTGCTAGGGCTTTAAATTCGAGGGCGTAGTCCGGGACAGTGCGTGCGCCCTGTTTGAGGCTTTGGAGTGCGCTTTTAGCCCTCTCTTTGGCTAGTGGGTCCTCAAAGTAGCGCTTCATCTCGGTAATGAAAGCATGGAAGTCAGAGAGGGCGGGGGAGTTGGACTCGTATATTTGGACGTACCAGTCTGCCGCCCGGTCTTGTAGTTTGATCGCCACGGCTGTGATCTTGTCCGCTTCGGAGTTAAAGGAGTGTCCGTGCCGCCCCATGAATTCCCTGGCGTTCGTAATGAAGAACGACAGTTTCGCGGGGTTCCCGTCGAAGAAAATGGGGAAGTCCTTTGGGGCCCGGGCGTTCTGTGAGTCCTCTCCTCTCGCTTCCCGACTCCTGGCTTCGTCCGCTTGGGCCGCTTGTTGATTAGCATTTGGCCTCTGGGGGTGCGACAACCCGCTCGGGGTGTGGGCCTGCACAGGAACGTCGTTGGGCGGCGCCGGGGACATCAGCGATTGCAGCATGGTCCTGAGGTCCTGTAGCTGGGCCTCCATGGCCGCGAGTCTGGCTTGAGTTTCCCCGTCCGAAATCCGCGCCGCAGCTGGGGTCGGGTCTATCGGTGTGTCCGCCGGGTTCAGCCGCTGGTGGGGTTCAGGCAGTCCCGTCCGCTGGTCCGCTTCCTCCGTTTGGGGGTGCGTTGGCTGGGTTGCCTCTCCGTCCTCCACTGTGCTTGCCGCAGTTGGGCTGACGCTCCACGCCCATGGCTGGGGTGCGATGTGGGGTGGGGGGGTCTCCGCTGCTCTCGGGAGGTATGTTGCTCCCTCCCGTGGCCGGGTCGCCTCTGCCGCCGTCTCCCTCTGGGGTTGGAGCTGAGGCTCGTGGTGGGCCGGGCGGGTGTCCGTGGCTCCTGGGGTCCGCGGTGCCTCTGGCCTCGATCGGTCCTCCTCTGCTTCTTGCCGTGCGGTTCGCCCGCTTTGGCCGTGACGCGTCAGCCTCATTGCTCGTGGTCTTCTCGCCAGCTATTCCTCCCGCGGCTCGTTGTCCGGTGGGGCTCGGCGAGGCTGAGTTTGTGACTCTCAGCTTTATGTCATGCACTGCCTACCGCAGAGTAAAACGCAGACGCTGATTCATATGAAAGCAGGTTCCGGTTTATTTCATGCGTAGCGTCAGTTACGAAAAAAGCTGAGAGTGAGTGGAGCGCGCCGGTGCGGGGTTTAAATACCCCGCGCCGGTCAGCGCCCCCTCACCCTGGGTTACGTCACCCCCCCTTTGTCCTGCTTGCTGTCTTGCCGGTAGGTGAAGGGTTGCGAGGCCCCATCTGGTGCCCCGGGATCGCCCATCATCGGTTTCCTCATTCAGCCGGTGATTGCTGTCAGCTGGGCGATCTCCATTGCGCTTGTGCTAACGGCTTGGGTGTGCCTCGCGATCCGCCTAGCCTTTGTCTTTTCTTCCTTCTCTTTTGTGTTCTGATGGCTGCATCCTCCGGCTAGGGTCTGTGGCTGTTGTCGTGCTTGTTATGCTTATCTTGAGCCCCTTCCTCTGCTTCCTCGTTATTGTCATGTGTGCCGTTGTGCTGATGTCTTCAGCTCAACGGCACTCATGACACCTATGAGGGTTGGGGAGACATTTTATTTTGAAAAAACCAAGATACAAAAGTGAAACATACAAATGTATATGTGTGAGCACTTTCTATTGCTATTATCTTATCCTAAACATTATTTCTAATGCTGTTGCTACTATACAATTTTCTCTATACTATATTCTACTGGTATTACTTCTTTACTCTGTACTATTACTACTATGGAGCAATGTTTTCCTTTTACAGATGCTGTTCCTTCTTTAATTCCTCTCTCTGGGATTTCTTCTACTTTTTTTCTTCTCTATTATTGGCCAGCGTGTAAAGCTCTTGCACTTCCCGCGTTGTGCTTTGCTTTGTTGTGCTGTGCTTGCCTCGTCATTTTCCTCTGGGCCATCCAGTCTCTGTGATGGGAAAATGCCTTCTTTTCTTCAGCTGCTTTATTCTGTTTGCTGGTGGCTGCAGAGCTTCCAAAACACCTGTCTCCTCCATTCTCATCCCGTCTCCCCCCCACACCTGTGTCAAGGTTGCAGCTTTATTGGCAACTCTGCCATGCCGACACTGGGGAGGAGCCTCAGAGAGGTGGGGATGGGGCAGCACAGGTTCCTGCAAATTTTCTAAACAGCCCTCTCTTCCACCCATGTCTTGTAAGATTTTAAACTTTACCTCCTAGATCTTTTATTAGACCAGAGAAATGTACTTTCAGACATGCAAGATTCTGTTAATGTAGCCTTACAATAAAGTAGAATTAGCTCCTCTGTCTGTGCTTCCTGTATGCACTACCTCACAAAGATGACATGAATCTTGCAAGTCTGAAAGTACGTTTCTCCCTCATTCTCCCAAGGTCATTCCCACATACCATTACAAAAATAAAGGAGAGGGGGGCAAGCTTCCTTTCTTTCTTGTACATTATTGTCATAAAAGTCCATTTACAATGAGCTTAGCTCTTTGGTTTTTTGTAGATACTCCATATTAATGTAAGAAAATTGATGCTGCAGTTCCCCTTTTCATAGGTGTAAATATGAAAGTCAGTTCCATGTTATCAAAGGCTTTCTCCAAATGCAGGATGCCATGGCTGCTTTGTTCCTTTTCCACTTTATATAAATTCTATACTTATTTATTTACAAATTGATAATGCTACCATTATAGCTATTTGTAATGAATGCCTCTCCCAATAAAGTACTCAGACTCAAAAGCAAAGTTTAAGTTCTGATTTTATTAAGGATAGAGTGCAAACACAAAGAAAGCTGAGAATGAGAAAAGCGCACCTAAAATCAAACTAAATAGCTCCGTTACAGAGTCCCACCCCCCCCTTCAACTGTCTCAAATTCACATTCCCAGGTGCTCCTAACGAGTTCTGCTGATCAACGGGCAAAAAGTCCTTGACACAAAAAGATAACCCAAACACATTCCTGCTTAGCGCAGAGAGATATAGCACTCGGTGCAAGGTTTATCAGCAGCTCCCTCCCAGCTAGGAACACACGTCAGCGCTCTGGCATGCGAACCCCAGATGCAGTGTATGCTGATGACATGGCTCTTATTTCCTAATTTGAGATTGGTTGTAGAAGATTGTTGGCCAGACTAGCTGCTTATTCTGAAATAGAAAAACTGAAGATAAATTATAATAAAACTAAGGTAGTAGATTTTGGCAAAAATAATATTAAAAATAGATGGCCAATTAATGCCCCACTAATAGAACAATGTCCCTCCTTTAAATACCTGGGCATCACTTTTCATAAGTCCCTTTTATGGAAAGTACACTGCATAGTTAAAGCAATGGTATTCCCTGTAGTAACATATGGCTGTGAGAGCTGGACCATAAGGAAGGCTGAGAGAAGGAAGATCGATGCTTTGGAACTGTGGTGTTGGAGGAAAATTCTGAGAGTGCCTTGGACTGCAAGAAGTTCAAACCAGTCCATGCTCCAGGAAATAAAGCCAGACTGCTCACTTGAGGGAATGATATTAAAGGCAAAACTGAAATACTTTGGCCACATAATGAGAAGACAGGACACCCTGGAGAAGATGCTGATGCTAGGGAGAGTGGAAGGCAAAAGGAAGAGGGGCCAACCAAGGGCAAGATGGATGGATGACATTCTAGAGGTGACGGATTCAACCTTGGGGTTGCTGGGGGTGGCAATGACCGACAGGAAGCTCTGGCGTGGGCTGGTCCATGAAGTCACGAAGAGTCAGAAGCGACTGAATGAATAAACAAAAAACAACACTTATCTAATCTCTTGGCAACTGGCAGCGTGCAGTGACCTTCTGACATTTTTCTATTCTAAAGGAGGACAACTGGTAGCCTCTGCACTTAAAATATTCCAAGGCAAGGTGATAGGCCAGATGCTGCATGGGGCTGAGATTAGTGGGTGGGATGAGAAGGTCATTGCCCAATTGGAAGTAGTCCAAAACAACTTTATAAGGAAAATCTTGGGCCTCCCCCAGGGTACCCCTGCTGCCTATTTAAGGATGGAGGTAGGGCTACCTTCCATCACTGTTAGAATACACCTTGCAAAGCCTTCAAGAATCCCATCTTGCCGAACTCTGTTTTCTCCATTACACAGCTGGGAATCAATGGACTAAAATTTTCTCACCCATTTTACAAATGTATTCCCTACCACCTTTGGGAGAACTTAGTTCTTGGAATACAGAAAATATTAGATATTGGCTTTTTGAAAGGGATGCTAATAAAGACGCAACTGTCATACAATCATCCAAATTTTCATCCTGGTACCATCATTATAAAAAACATAGAATCACTACTACAAATATTATTATTTTATTGTTTTTTTTAAAGAAAGAATACAATTGATAACTAGGTATAACAAATATATAAATTTGCACTTGAGATTATCGCAGAAAAATGAGCTTGCTTTTTTTAAAAGTACTTATAATTACTCTTTCTAATTAATGCAAAAGAGACAAAAGATACTAAACAGAAAGTTGAAGAAGAGAAAAAATAGTAAAAGGCGAAAGAAAGAAATGGCCCCCAAAGGGAAAAAAATAACAGTAAAAACAATACAAGGCTCTTTGCTTTTCATGATTTCCCAACTATTCTTCCCCATCAGAATCTACATTTTATGTGTCTATAAATCATTACAATTCAGCTCTTTGACCACATCTGATTCCTAGACAATCTGACATCATGTCAGATTTTGCCTCTGTATCAAAATAAAGCCATTTGAAAGGCTGAGAAAACAGCTTTTTATACTTCTTTCTGTTGGATCAACGTAACACAGCACAGGTCTTGTACGGCATGGGAGGGGTTATAAACCCGACCACAGGGGTCAGGTCCAGGTCATCTTTAGGTGTTCCTGCGGGTGGCTGGAAGGTAAATCTCTGCAGGAGGCTGGCAAAGAAGAGGAAGAGCTCCATTTTGGCAAGGTTCTCCCCAATGCATACTCTCCGACCTGGAAGAAAGCATACATGGCAAACAAATGGTGGATTTCTTGGTTTCTTAAACTTTTTCACATGGCTTCCCAATGTCATCTTGCTCCAAAGGAATAATTATAATCTTAAAGGAATATGAACCTTCCTAACTATTCTGCTACACTGAAAGTCTCTCAAGGATAGCTTGTCACTGAACCAACATTAGCTACATGCATGCATATCCATGCAGACATATACAGAGTGATGTTACCTGCAGAAAATGGCAGGAATGCAGCTTTTTTCACAAATTGTCCCTCAGAATCAAGGAAATGCTCAGGGTAGAATTCATGAGGTTTCTCCCACTGAGATTCATCATGGAGCACAGATGTCAGCAATGGAACAATGTGCATGCCCTAAACATTGAAAGGGAAAAAGCTATATGAAAAGGAGTGTGTCCATTTAAGCATTGCTATAGAAATCATTCAGTGAGTTTTTAAAAGTGTTGTTTAGAAGTAAATACTGGGCCTGGAGAAAGACTCAATTTCAAAAATAAAATAAAAAAAATGTAACAACAACAATTCTAAAAGTGGTATTGCAAATCTATATACTGCTTTAAATACAGGGCCTAGAGAAAAGGACAGGCTCAAAAAATTGAAACATGAGGCATATTAATAGAATATCAGCTGGACCACTGCTCAATAGCTCTTAAACTGCATTTTGTTACCATGAAAACTCTACTTTACATTGTCCAAGAAAGACTAGAACTTGCATAAATCACTGATTTCAGACTGATCACCTTGGGAATGAAGAAGCCTTTGAAAGTTATGTCCCTGGTGGTTGCATGTGGCACATTGGTTGGAACAATGTCAGCAAACCTTTGAACTTCATGAATCACTGCATCGGTGTAAGGCATTCTGGCCCGGTGGTCTGTCCTTGGCTGTAGATCTCCGATTACCTTTGCAATTTCTTCTTGGACCTTCCCTGGGAGAACAAAACAGAATTATGTATCACCCCTTCAATTTGTCCCTCATGCATTGGTCACTTTCTGAACTACAGTAATTGGCTGTACTTGTGGCTGCCTTGAAGACCACTCAGAGGTTTCAGCTGGTCCACAATGTGGCAGAGGGGGCAGTGGTTTCCATGCCTCATTGTGCCCACATGAGCCCACTGGAGTAGCTGTAGTAGGCTTCTTAGTGCCATTCATATGCTGGTGAGATTGGGCAAGTAGGCACACTTGGGGTCCATTTATGTCATCTAGTGGGAATCCAGGAAGAGTGCCTGCCCTCTGGAAAGATCCCCTCCCCCAGAGATCCAGTTTTCTGCCACTCTGATGAAGTTCAGAAAACTACTGGAGACCAGGCTATTCTCCCAGCCTTGCGGTAGGTTGAGGTTGGAGCCCTGGTTGAGTGGCTTTTTGTTTTTGTTTTTCTTTAGGCCACTTCAGTCTCACTCTCTCTCTCCCTTTCTCTCCCTCTCTCCTGTTCTCTTCTCCTGTTCCTGTTCCCAGAACCACCAGGACTCAAGCAGCCCCAAATTGCTGAATAAAAACAAAATAAAAATTAATCATTGGAGAACAGTTGCTAAAGCCTCTAGGAACTTGGTTGCACAGAGAGAACAAAAACAGATTCATATACAAGGGAAATATTACAAAGATACAGAAAATATTGTTAGTGGTAATTTTAAAAGTCATATCTTCTATGGAGTTTTTAACTTGCTTAAGTATATCCAGAAATGTTTCATCTGCAGTATTAGAAGATAAGGCCATGAAGCCAAATATGCTTGTAGTGCATATCTGTGGTACGAATCTGCGATCTCCTGTGGGTTTTATTTTTAATATTTTTTCCCACCTTTATTATTTTTATAAATAACTCAAGGTGGGGAACATATCTAATACTCCTTTGTCCTCCTATTTTCCCCAAAACAACAACCCTATGAGAGAGCACAACCAGCCCAAAATCACCCCATCAGCTTTAATACCTAAGGCAGGGCGAGAACTCTCAGTCTCCTGGTTTCTAGCCCGTTGCCTTCACCACTAGGCCAAACTGGCTCTCAGATGCTAGCATTTTTTTCTCTTCTTTCTCCTTCTTTTATGAATATTTCCATCCAAAGAAGAGATGAACGAATCAGCTTACAGCTTCAACCCACAGAAGGAATGAAATGTAAAATGGAGCACAGGGAGATGTGTCAAAATCTGATCACAACAGAAATACACACATCTTCACAGAAAGTCACTTCCCTCTTGCCTCATATTAGACAATGAAGGACAATTCCCACCCCCTACCCCTGGTTTTATTTGTTATGAACTAAGAGAAAGAACAAAAAAAGGGAAAACAAGGAAAAACAAGGGAAAAATACATGTACATATATCAACTAAACTTTAGACTAGAGCGAAGATTACAATGAAAATATGATAAAAATATTTGTGTTTTTTTAAAAAGGGTAAAACAAACAAAAAAGGGAAAGAAAGAAAAACATTCTAGGAAAACATTCTAGTAACCCCCCCCCCACACACACACACACCTTTCCCCCCCTTGTCATTATCTTGGTTTCCTTTTCATTGATTTCATATAATTTTGGGGATTTCCCTCCTCATAAATTCCGCTAATAACGTAGTGAATATCTTGTAACTGACATTCAGTAAACAAACGGGTCTATACGAATGGAGGTTTTTTGGGTTATTCCCTTCTCTGTGTATTAATGTTATAGGTGCCTCGTCCCACATCTCTGGAATTGTTTTGCTGTCTGAGATTCATTCATCTTCTTCAATAGTGGTTCTGCTAGTTTCTCTCCGAGCTTTTTGAAGCACAAGGTTACCATCCTATCTGTGCCTGTCGCTTACCAATCTTAATTTTCTTTCATGCTTCTTTGATCTCTCAAGTTGTTATAAATTTGCTTAACATTTCTCTCTGTTCTTCAGTAAGTTCTTTAGCTTCTGGATGTTCAATATATGTGTTCAAGTTTCCTTCATTTCTTTTATGCCTGGAATTTAATTTCTTCAAAGTTTTGCAAGTTTTTCTGTTATTTCCAATCTTGGATATAGCAGTTTTTTCTCTTTCTTTTTTGCTGTTACCATCCTCCTTTCCTTCCCTTTTCTGACGTGATATGTCAGAGGTTTCCCTGGTTTGTTTGCATTTCCAAAATTGTATCTCCTTTTTGAAATGATCTGCCCGTGTGACTGAGCAAATCTGCACTTCTGGGAGAGATGGCGCGAGAGCCACAGAGATCCAACACATGGGAATTCCTGAGTACACTTGGTGTCTTGCTGAACGAAACTTACCGTCTCTTCTTTTGGATTTCTTGATCTCCAAACATTGGTCAAGGCCACGATATCCATATTCTGAAGAACCTTTCCTGGAAGCTGTCCTCCTTTTTGTTCCTCTAGGGATGATATGCCTAACCTCCTATAATAATTATTTCCTTCTCTGCAATCCTTATTAACATCTAGAAGAAGCTTCCATAGAATTGTTCCTTGTCTGTTTTTGGAGTATAAATGGATGTCAGTATTAAAATCTTACCTTCTTTTCTTAAGTTCAAGATGAAAAATTCTTCCTTTTCTATCTTTTAACTGTTCTAGTACTTCCCAGGAAGGGGATTTAAGATAAATTACTATTCCATTTTTCTTTGTCTTTCCCAATGCTGTATATTCCTGGCCTAGTTTTCTTTGTTTCAACAATGGACATGGTTTTGTTTTCTGTGCGTTTCTTGTAGACAAATACTATTGGCTTTCAATCTTTTGAGTTTATTAAAATTCACTTTCATTTACAAAGTAAGTTTAGTCTATTTATATTTAGAGAGATCAATGTTATCTTGTCTATTTAAAGGGCAACCTATTCTTGCTTCATTTATCTTCCCTTCATTCATATTACATTCCAGGTACCAAAAATCTTCTTTCAGTTACTTTTATATTTTTGGTTATTAGGCCAATGACATGAATTGGTCATCAAGAAAGTCCTTACTTACTTTGAATTTCCGGATACTTCACCATTAGGAGGATGGCCCAGCGCAGAGTGCTTCCAGTCGTTTCTGTGCCAGCAGCAAACAAGTTAGCTACAAGAGCTTTAAGGTTTTCATTATGGAAATATTCACCGTTTGTCATCTTCATATTTTCCTGAAGTGCATAAAGAAAACACTAGTAAGGAAACTCAACCTACTCATGTAACCAATCGAAGGCTAAGAGGACACTTCATGGGTGGGTAACATCCTCCCCCAGAGGTTAGACTTGCCCCAACCCTACTGGATTTCTATAAGGAAAACTCTAAGACCAAACAGTTATGCCAAAAGAAAAAAGGATTGGTCCACCAAAGGGATCACCCCAAGATCCCCCTCCAAGGACACTCCTTGGACACTCCTCCACCCCTTCTGGAGCCATTCCTACAGAAAAGGCTCAATATTAATGGCAGTTTTAATGGAGAGAAAAACAGTCTGGGTGTAGTTTTTGTAGCTGCAGATTCTGAAATAAAGTAATGAACAGAAAATGTTTAGAAACTGCTCAGTATTTGTTTCTGAATACATTTCTGAAGCAAGGATCTTAACCAACCTGCAGGAAGTTTATATGGAGGCACGTTTTAAAAATATCTTTAAAAAATCATCATTAATTCCAGGCATGTATAAAATAATCCATTACCTCTCTTTGCCGAACAAGAAATGAATCGATAAAATTCCTCTGGTCATTTTCATCAAGATCTTTGAGATATTTTATGAAGGTGGTCTGTATGAAATCATGGAGTTCGTTCATATTATTCATGACTTTTTTACAAGAATCCAAAAGGAACCCCAGCATAGGAAACATGTTATAAAACTGAAAGAATGATAAAAGAAAATATATATTAAGGAAGTTGAATAATTTGAATTTCTCAGGTGGACATTTCAAAGCTTTTTTATCAAAATAATGTTCCATATGTCTACAACAAATCAGCAAGAATAATAAAAACAATGACTGAGGGAGCTATGGATAGTCAATATTTTTAATTCACTAAGGCTCAAATCCCATGGACAAAACCCCCACACAATTTTTGGGTGAGGGAATGCTCATTTTCCAACATGCTATTGAAAGAGCTCCTCCTGCTCACATCCTGGTGATTCCCAAACAAGCAATGGGAATGATTAATCTAAGCAACCGAATGCACACGTCCTAGTCAAGGAAACTGTTGAGCACAGTTAGAGTTGGGGAGTATTCTGTAAAGAAACAAAAAGACGGAAAAGGTATTTGCAATGAAGGCTCCCACCCCTCCAATCTGAGTGCATTCACAAGAAATGTACAAGAAAGGGAGAGGGAGTGATGGAGTCATGATGCTCAGAAGGGATCTGCATGCTCCCACGTGATGTTTCCATGCAACTACTGTATGTAAGGGTGGACTTTGGATCCTGATAGCATCATGTTCATGTTGCCTTTTGGATGGGATCTTGCTGAGGATGCCCATGAGAAGCAACATGCTTTGCTTTGCAATAAAGCTTGAATGTCACACATTCTGCTGCAGTTTTTTCATGACATTCTTTTCAAATGAAAAATTAGATTACCAGCACAACAGGGGTTGCCGCAAGCCGAACGTTTTCCCTCATTAGCTTTAGTAGTCTTAGAAATGTGGCATCTTCATAGTCATAGCGCTTCCCAAGTAGAATAGAAACTATGATATTGGAAACAGCAGCCGTCATAATTGTTGTGATCTCAAATGGTTTTCCTGGTCAATGAACAATAAATCAAAAGAGAAGTGTGAACGAAACCAGGATTAAGTCTTCTCTTCAAGGCATTTTGACTGAACATCTCCTTAAATAAAGGGAGCATTTATCATAGAAACCTAGAACTAGTGCTGATGACACTGGAAGTATTTAGGTTAAGAAACATGAAAAAGTATTTAAATGTAAATGATTGTCCCAGAGGAACAATTGCTGTATCTGACCGTACCTCAGTGATGATTTCTCTATAATTGGGGAACTCTTCGAGGGTAAAATAGTTGGCCAAGGCATTTCAATGCTTCCTCATTAAATGATTGCAGTTTTAATGATCAAATCACTACTGAGCTTAAAAAAAAGTTAATTTGGATTGTCTTGGAGTATTAGATGGGAGTTTTTCTACATTTATTCTTTATGTTATACATCAGCATATTGACTAACACAGGAGCAAACAGGAGATTTATTTTCATAATTTGGGGTAATTATTGAAATAGAACTAAATCTAATTTATGCTAAAACATTTCTTTCTATCCTTTCCAACCATCCTTCCTTCTACCACAACCATCCATCATTTCAGATATTGTCTTTCATTCTTCAAACTTCTTTCTTTTTGAGCTTCTCCTCAAGTCCATGCAAGCTCAACTTTAACGTGTGTAATGAAGCAGAAGGATTTGGTGCATGCCACAGAATATAAGGACAGATTTCAGTTTGAGTCTTCTATGCTAAAATAAAGAAATTGACTGCTTTAGAGTCCTTTGGTGGCAGATTGGCTAAAACTGACCCATAATGTCCTCAGTGTTAACAGGCAATGATAGATATGGCATGATTACCAATAAGGCTCGGAACCTAGTTTATCCCTTCTCTGTATCCCTTTCTATATTTCTAGAACATTATATGAAAGCCTTGATTGACCAAAGCCATAAATGGTCACAGAGGTAAATATCTACGGACCATTGGTGATGACCAAGCGATACGGAATCTTTGGTTTGGAATGGAGGAGAAGTAAATTTTAAGGAACTTGAACTAATGAATAAAAGGAAGGAAGGAAATTAGATCTATTATATGGGAGGAAGTTATAATAGATCTGAATGCAGATACTTATGGTGGTATCAAACCAGTAGTTACCAACAGGCAGGACAGAGTGATTATGACAAGACTGTGCAGGTGCTTCCCACTCTCAAATCTGTGAACAGAACAGCCAAAACAGCGTTCATCTCAGAAGGCTGGAAAGTGCTAGAATTCAAACCCTGGAATGCAGACACCCACAGTATATATACTGTGACTCCTGTGTAGTGGGAGTAAACTAGATATTGCTTTTTTTTCAATGATCTCATGCCTCTCTTTACTGCAACTGGCTTACCAGAAAGCAAATAGGTTGATCCGTTGGTAGGTATGTAGGAATGCTCCACAAATGGCAACTCATTTGGCAGTAAGACAAAGAAGCTTTAATTTTCTAGATCACAGTTATATCAGAGGGCATCTCTTTTTTCTTCCTCCTCATGTCAATGAATGGTCAGTTTTATCCATATCATTTCTGGGTTCCAAAAATGCAGAGAACCATAAATGCCAACGATTAGAGCTCTGTGTATCGCTCTGCTGCTATCCCATGGTTATCCAGATTTTTCCAAGCACTGTGTGCTAGGCAGATATGACACTGGAGGGCCTTAGGGACCACAATTGTGGAAAATATGGGACTCCTTCTCCTGCTATATTGGCTACCTGTGAGGTGTGCTGCTGAATAAGTGCACCAACTGCAGTTTGAGCGATATGATTGTGCTAACGATAACGGGGGATTCCAGATGGACAATGGAAAGGTAATAGTTTCGTTGGAGAACTTGGGTAAAATATGTATCCCTTAATAAATGTGGATTATGTCTTTTTGTTCTCTGGGAAACTGCAATATGATTATCATTGGCCAAGAGCAGGGAGGAGCAGTAACTCCAACACCTTTTCACGCTCAGATGGAGGGCTTGCAGCCCTAACTCCTCCCTGTATTGGGGATCTAGAGGATTCTGAACAGAAAATCAAGCCTAGAACTGTTATTCACAAGGGATTGTTGGACTACTGTACTGTAAATGAACTTTTCAAGTCACATGGAATCCATTTGACACCCAGACATCACATTTCTGTAAATATAGTTAGCATAAATTGGACAAGGAAGCATATTTATAGGAAAAGGATGGGTTTGAGAATTGTTGGAGAGAAGGTACTCCAGAAGCACTCCTTCTTCCCTTGATACAAACTGAGGAATTTGTTTCCCATTCCGCGTTTGTCCTGGCAGATGCTCCGGTAGAGCATTGGGAGGAAATGCCAACCCACCTGCATAAGTCTCAATCGTCTTTGCTAAGACACCACACTCTTCAATGATTTTGTCCTCAATGGTCCTCCTGCCCATCCCGTAGTCCCGTAACGTGGCTAATGTGAACCGTCGCATCACTTTCCAGTTCTCACCACGAGCAAAAACAATGCCTGAAGAGAAAAGATAGAGAAAAGGGGTCAGATGGAGAGATGTAATTTTACCATGAAAAGTCCCTGGTTTAGTGTATAATTTAGGGGTAAGATTATCTCAGGATTGTAAAAAATCAAGAATTAAGAATGTGGAAAGCAGTTTGTTTCTATATGATCTTTACACCAAACAATTTTTTACCTCCTTCCCAAAGCTTTGGAATTTTGTGTATATTTTCTGAGTAAGTGGTTGCAAAGACCTGAGGATTTTTTGGTGTTGTTTTAAGTGATTCATCAATGGATTCTGAGTAAGTCTTGCAGTCCCCCATTTAAAATTCCCAGGTCCTCCTTGCCAGGAGAGGGGGACACGACCCAGATGGGGATTATCTGTGCCCTGTGACTAACCTGAAATTTTCAATTAACACCTGGAAGAGGGTCTGCTTAGCCAAGCTAGCTCTTCCTCTTTCCTCTCACAGTTGTGAAATAACAAACTACCTGCTCTGACCCCAGTTAGATAATTATTCCCACTTTGTCTTAACTAGTGACCCAATACTGCTGCACTTAACAGTGTAGCTCATCCTCTCTAATAGGTAAACTTCCCTTGCTGAGGCCTAAACTGAGCTACTCCTGGGGGAGGTTGAAGGACTCTAAAATATATCCAATGAAAGCAACCACTTTTGAGTCGAATCTATGGAATTTCCTGCTCGCCACTACTTTGGAACTCAGCAGTGGGAAGAATCTCTCTGATGCTGTAAGTATTGGGAATTCATTAATCAATGTGTATTGATGCTGATTATTCTGGTATCTTTCCCAGGGCATGCTCTCTTCAGTATCCAATATGAGGAGAATACGTTTTCAGATGAATGGGAATGCTTAACTCAAATGGAAACATAAGGAATTTGCAATAGCCTTGGAGCTGGTTCACACCAGCTTGTTGTAACCCTTGTCAGAACGTTCCCATGGCAACCCTTGAATCTGTCCTCAAGATGCTAATGAAGGAGTCTTCTTCCTGGCATTTGGCACCCTAAATTGTCACCCCTTCTCACTAAGACAATTGTTTTCTTTGAAGATAGTTGATAGCAGAAGGGTAGGAAGTAACCCGAGACCTATTACGTATGAATAGGTATGCCTGCATCATTTCCCCCCTTTTTTGAAATATATAAATATCAGTGCAATTTGTTTGTTTGCAGGGGTGTCTCTCCCAATCCTTTTGGTGGGGTCCCCTCCAGTATGTACTGTTCATATAATAAACACTGCAGTGAGCCCTGATTATTTGCTTTGGGTTCTGCATTTTGATTCCACACCAACAAGAAAATGTTAAAGATGGTTGCTCCTTGCACAGGCCAGCCACTTCCAACACTCACCAGAGACTTGAAACCGTAGACAAGAAAAGTAAGCACATGCGGAGTGGTATACTTCAATGAATGAGAGGCTACCATAGTCATGCTGATGATGACTGCGCAGAAACCAACAGCAGCAGTTACCAGCTTGAGATGTTTAGCCTAACATTTGAAGACACAACCACAACACCAACTCAGAGGGAGATAGAAGCCCAGGCAGAAACTCCACCAGAGTCAAATGATGAGGCCAAGGGTGCAGAAGGGGTTGAACCACCAAGTGTCACTCCTGAACTTGCTCCAAGATGCTCATCATGACCCAAAAAAGCCAAGAGACTCACCTACCCCGCAAGGTCGTCATTACCAAAAAACCCTGCATCATGGAATGAAGTCCAGCAAATGCCACCAGATGAAGAAAGCAAGTGGAAGAAAGCAGCACAAGAAGAGCTAGAGGCAATACATAAGAAAAAAACATGGACTTTGACAAAACTACCAACAGGCATGAAAGCCATAAGATGCAAATGGGTTTTCAAAGCCAAACAAGATGAAAATGGAGAAGTACAATGATGCAAAGCTAGACTAGTCGCAAAAGGCTATTGGTAAAAATATGGACTTGATGACTATGAAAGTTTTGCTCCTGTTGTAAAATATACCACAATCAGAATGCTCCTGAGTCTAGCAGCTTCCAGGAACATGACTGTTGAACACCTAGATGCAAAAACTGCATTTCTTCATGGAGAGATAGAGGAAGAATAGCACATGCTGCAACCTCCAGGCTTCGCCAATCCCAAGACACAGCAACTCATTGCAAACTTCAGAAGGGGATGTATGGCCTGAAGCAAGTAGCAAGAGCATGGAATAACAAGTTGAACGAAGTACTTCTTAAGCAAGGTTTTGTTCAAGGCAAAGCTGATCCCTGTCTCTACACAAGACACAGAAATGGCAGAGAGGTGTACATTCTTTGTTATGTGGATGATTTGATGATTTGCCATAATAGCAAAAGAGACTTTGATGAAATCATGTCCAACCTGAACAAAGAAGTAGAAGTCAAGCATCTGGGCAATGCCAGCTTACAACTTGGGTATACAGATTAAAACAGAAGAGGATGGAAGCTTTCTTCTAAGCCAGAAGCAAAAGATCCTAGAACTGTTGGAGAGCTTAGGACTGCAAAATGCCAACCCTGTGCCAACACCAATGGAAACAGGTTTCCACAAGCAACAGGAACCTAGTGAACTTTTACCTGAGAACAATGGCTATAAAAGTGCCATAGGTAAGTTATTGTTTCTAGCCACTACCACTAGGCCAGACACAGCAGCTGCAGTAAATGTTCTATGCAGAAAAACTAGCACACCCACACAGAGAGACTGGCCTGGTGTTAAGCAGGTGAGAAGGTAGCTAAAGGGCACTATACACCTAAAACTAAAGCTACCAGCCACTGACAATCCTAAACTAGTGGGGTTTAGAGATGCAGATTGGGCAGAAGACATTACTGACTGTAAATCCCCTGGTGGGTACGTATTTTTTTATGGGGGTGGAACAGTAAGCTGGGGAAGCTGTAAGCAAGCTACAGTTGCACATTCATCCACAGAGGCAGAGTATGTGTCAGCAGCAGAAGCATGCAAAGAGGTTTCATGGCTCAAGCTACTGCTTGAAGACATGGGAATAGAGGAAGCTACCCCTATTCAGATATACAAAGGCAACCAAAGTTGTATCAGACTCTCACAGTCAGAAAAGATTAATGGGAGAACTACATAAACACATTGATGTTAAGTATCATGTAGCAAAGGACTTGCAAGAGCAAGAAATAGTCAGATTAGACTATTGTCCCACAAGGAACATGACTGCGGATGTTCTCATGAAGCTGTTGCTGAGCAGCAGTTACCAAGAACTGTGGAAGAAGTTGAACCTTGTAGACTCTGAGACATGCTAACTTGAGAAGGGGTGTTGGAATTATCAGGGGTCAACTCAGCATTTTCTCATAAGCAGAAAGGGGTCTTTCTAGGAAACACATCTCTATTGTGTTTGTGGGTTGTCACATAGGTCACCTGATTTCCACTTCCTCCTCCTTGGGCCTGGGGATTAATGGTCTCCATTACCCTTCTGGCATGCATGCAAGCCATTTTCATCTCGCTTGCACGCAGACTTTCTATGCTACATAGAAAATGTCTACAAAGAACCAGTGATGATTAAGTGAACCTACCTGTATCCAGATCTACTGAATAAAAGTAAGCTGTCTCTATTTTTCTTCATCTAACTACTGTGTGAAGACTGAATTTATTTCTGAATGTAATTAAGCTTAATGTGCAAGTTCTCCTTTGGTTCAAGCTTCTACTTTGCAAGATTACTGTTAGCTGCTTGGAGTTCTTTTATTAACCTTTAAAAACTCCATCAAGGAGAACAATTTTAAAGATGAATGGGAATGGTTAACTCAAATGGAAACATAAGACATTTGCAATAGCCTTGGAGCTGGTTCACATCAGCCTGTTGTAACCCGCATCAGAACATTTCCATGGCAACCCATGGATCTGTCCTCAAGATGCCAATGAAGGAGTCTTCTTCCTGGCATTTCGCATCCTAAGTTGCCACCCCTTCTCACTAAGGCAATTGTTTTCTTTGAAGATAGTACACATATGAAGGGTAGGAAGTAACCCGAGACCTATTATGTATGAATAGGTATGCCTGCATCATCACATGGATAGATATGCCTGCATCATTTCCCCCCTTTTCTGAAATGTATAAATATCCATGCAGTTTGTTTGTTTGCAGGGGTGTCTCTCCCTATTCTTTTGGTGGGCTCCCCTCCAGTACATACTGTTCATATAATAAACACTGCAGTGACCCCTGATTATTTGCTTTGGGTTCTGCGTTTTGATTCCACACCAACATGAAAATAATAAAGATGGTTGTTCCTTGCACAGGCCAGCCACTTCCAACACTCATCAGAGACTTGGAGTAGGCTTTGCAAATTCTCAGCTCCCATAGCTAGGGACTAATATTGTGATTGGTTTTTTTACTTTTGTTCTATTTTTGGCAATGCATTCTACACCTCCCTTGACTGTCACTGAAGGACAAAGTCACAACGGCACAAGTAAGGTTTTAGTTGGATCTCCATCCTGGTTGGATTTGCAGAAGCTGTCCCAGTCCTTTGAGGTTACTGCCTGTGAAAACCTCAGGTAAAAAAAAATGACATGATACTGATCACTAGGGCAAGGACTTCTATGATATGTCATATTTTTTCTGGAACCTTTATTTGAATTTATAAGTAAGTTAAAACATGTTTTAGAGTAATCTGGTGAGAATTAGATGCTTTTTATTTTGCCTGAAAAGTCATATTTTGACTTTTTAAAGGTGTTATGTCACATTTCTGCTTAATTTTGTAACACATGTAATATTTTGGTCATATTTTGGTCATTGGCAACACTCCTGATTAGCCAGCAAGTTCAAGCCAGAAAAGAAAGTGAGAATTTACCTGTTTTTTTTTTTCCTCTTTTTCTTATTCACTCCCCAAATCAGGGAGGTATCTCTCTCTCTCTCTCTCTCTCTCTCTCTCTGTGTGTGTGTGTGTGTGTGTGAGAGAGAGAGAGAGAGATAGGTGGGAACAAAGACTCCTTCCCTGACCAGACCTAAAAAAAAGGTGAGAATTTGCCTGTTTTTTCTTTTTCTTATTTGCTCCACAACTCATGGCTGTGTGTGTGTGTGTGTAAGAGAGGGAGAACATCCTTTTCAAAAATGACTTCAGCAGGCAGAGGCTTCTCCCTGACCAGGCCTGAAAAAAAGACTGAGTATTTGCATTTTTTTTCCTTTTCTCATTTACTCCCCAATTCAGGTATGTGTGTGTTTGAGGTGGTGGACTCATGTGAGAGCTGCATTCTGATTTCAACATGCCTAAAAGTAGATGTTCAGCAAGTGTGAAATTATGGTGTCTTGTTCAAGAATTTGGGGAGCAGATTTTCAGTAGCAATAGTGATATTTTGTTTTGTAAATTGTGTGAAGTTAAAGTATCAGCCCAAAAGCATTTTAATATTCAACAACATTGTGACACTGTGAAACATAAGAGTTGTTTAGCAAGATTTACCTTCACTGAGAACAGGCAACATCTCCTTTTCAAGAGAGCTTCTTCTTCAACTGCAGGTTCATCAAATACCCAGTCAGAATTTTGTAAGGGTCTGTGTACAATGATTGTTACTTCAAATATTCCCTTAAGGAAATTAGGTAGTGGTAGCCTCAGGCATTTTTTGGAGAAGTACACCAGTCACCCGATTCCAAATGAATCAACTGTAAGGAAAAATTACATCCCTGCCTGCTATGAAGATGTGTTAGAAAAGATAAGATCTTCTGTTGATAACAATAAGATATGGGTTTCAATAGATGAAACAAGTGAAGAAATGGAAGATATGTAGCCAGTGTTATTATTGGCACTCTGAAATGTGACAAGCCTGGTGAAGTATTTCTTCTAACATGTGAAACTCTACAAAAAGTAAACAATTCCACTATTGCTATGCTCTTTGACGATTCTATGAAACTACTCTGGCTGGATGGTGTACAAAGGGGAAATATCCTTCTCTTTGTAACAGATGCTGCTCCATACATGACCAAAGCAGCCAAGGGACTTAAACTTCTTTATCCAAAAATGATCCATATCACATGCCTTGCACATGGTTTACATAGAGTGGCTGAAAAGTTTCGAAGCAACTATCCTGATGTAGATAAGATAATTTGGAATGGGAAACAAAAGTTCATTAAAGCTCCACTTTGAGTACAAAAGTTCAAAGAAATTATTCCTACTTTGACTCTCCCTCCCCAAACTGTTGTGACATGTTGGGGGACTTGGCTGGGAATATGTATTATTTCACAAATTATGCTTCCTCACAGCAGATAGTTAAAGAATTTGACTGTTGTGAATCTTCCTCCATCAAGATTGTGCAAAATTCCTTTTCTGAAACCTTGGCTGGGAACTTGGCATATATAGGATCTCACTTCAGTGGATTATCAAGAGCAATCACCTGCCTTAAAACTGTAGGAATGGAACTTAGTGATGCACTGAACATTATAAAACAGAGAATGATTTAAAGCAAGCAAAGGGGAAAGTGGCTGAAAAAATTAGTGATAAACTGCAAAGAGTGCTGCAATCTAATCTGGGTTATTCAACACTTTGCAAAATAAGGAACGTTCTAAATGGACTTGAAGCAACATTTGAAGACTTCGAGCCAGAATTTTCTCCAGATGAGTTTGCTTTTTTCAAATTTGTTCCTATCACCTCTTGTGATGTCAAACAGAGTTTCTCCAGATACAAGAACATACTGGTGGTGGTGGACAACAGAAGGAGTTTTGAGTTTGATAACCGTAAGATGCACATGATCATCCAATGCAATTCTTCTGTTAATGAAAACTAAACCAGAGATGACCATTTTACTCTCAAAATGTTCATCTGATTCCTTCAATACTAGCACTTCTGCACTGGAAGTGAAGAAGAATAAATCTTTTAATTTGTGTGTGTGTGTAAGCACAGATTTTTAAAAATTGTGTGCTAATTTCAGAAAAATTGTAAGTAATATTTTTGCTTAAAAAGTCATATTTTTGCTTTAATTGGTCATATTTAAATGGTTTGAAGGTCATAAATGTTTGCATATTTCTAACATTTTTAGGTCATAGAAATCCTCACCCTAGTGATCACACATCTGCAAAGAATGCCAGCTAAGATCCAGAATGAAATAACTCACCAAAGCCTTTGGATAGATCATCAAATATTGGGACGAAGGGCCTCCCTGCAAAAGCATCTGCCTGGTCCACTAGAGCCTCTTTGACCGTCTCATAGCCAGTCAGCACCACCATTTCCTGGAATCCCAGTTTGAGGCGGAAGACAGGACCGTATTCTTTCGACAACTGGAATTCAACAGAAGGAAAACAAAAGACCATTTAATCAATAATCAGACTCACATATGCAGAAATTGGATTAAAACATCATGTCTCACAATTCAAATGTGAAGGTCAGGTTATTTTCTTTTTATCTTTTATGGCACATTATGATGCTGTTCTTTTCATTAGTGCATTTAATTTTCATAGTATATATATTTAACACAAAAAGAACCTTTATGTAGTAAAAGGATCCTTGATCACCACACTAAACTGATAAATGTTTCTCATAAATTCTCCAGAAGTCAACTGCAGAGAACTTTGTGTGAGATGAAGCCTGCACCAGAGTTACACTTGTATTCCAGGATCTTGCAAAGCTGCCCTGCAGCCTTCAGTGCCGGACATACAGTGGAAGTTTAGCTAAAAGAGAAGCTGAGCCTCTGCCACGTCGTTGAAGGGATCACACAGAGACTTTCCAATTGTGCCCGTAGTAGTTTTCGAAGGTGATCACGTGAATTCCTTAAGGAAAGAACTTCAAATATATGCTCATGAATGAATCTGAAAATCAGGAAAGGTACTCCTCTCCCCTTCTTAATAAGCTGTAAGAGAATTTTGGGTGGGTGCTCCTCCCTGCAGAAATGGTTTTAATTACTTATACTTCTGCTTAAAAGGTGCAAATATCGGAGATCCTCTAAACAGATGTATCAAATCATTCACCTTAACTGCATTGATATTTTCCCGTAGGCTCATTGGGATTTTGAACCATCTCTGCAAATCTGAATAAACAATTAGAAAAAAATGTACAAATAAAAACAAGATGTTTTTATTGGAATAATCTTTCCAGGATATTTAAACATTCAAATACGAGGTAAAGCCTCATGTTTCAAACATTTCCGTAGACAATGAAAAGCAACAGGGAACACATGAGACTTACCTCTGCAAGTTACCGAGATTTTGTGCTATATCAGTAAATTTCAGCAAAGAACATCCATGCTTGTTAATTGCCAGGCTTTACCTTTATCATTGTTCTGTAAGGCCTCTTCAGATCCATCCTGTGCAGATTTCCCAAAATGGGTATGGTCCTGGGTCCCGGGGGAAGATTTGCGGAGCTGTTATTCCAGTGACTGCCCTTTTTCAAAAGGGATGTAATTGCAAGAAGACATAGTAATAATGTTAAAACAAGTCCAATCCAATCCATTTCTTTTTAGCAGTTTTTAGTAATAATTACGATTAATCCTGCAAACTGAAGCGTTACAAGCATCTATTTCAAAGCATTGCATTAGGCATTGCCTGACCACTCTTTCTCCTGAATCATCAGACCACTCTATATGAGAGAGGACTCTGTTTTCTCTCTCCTCCCCAGGATTTTGATCTGTTTTTGCATACCCGTGGGGTCTATGGAAACGTTGCAAACTGTCTTGTACTTGAGAACTGATCTGTTTATCTAAAGCTACAGCTTATCAACAAATATTTTCTTTTTTTAATAGTAATTTTATTAACCATTATAATTACAACAGTAAAAAATTAAACAAACTAAAAAAGATAGCAGAATAGAAAGAAAGAATAGAAAGTGCAGAAAAGAAAGGAAAAAGGAAAAATAGAAATAGAAGTAGGAAAAAGAAGAAAAGTAAGAATATAGTGAAGAAAAAGAAAAGATTACATATATATATAAAGATTACATATAGATATATAGATATATATACACACACACAGAGAGACACATAACCATATACTGGGAAGGCACAATAGAGTGCCAAGAAAATGTCTGTGAAAGTGGCATCCCCCAAGGAGTCAGAAAATGACTCGGGGACCTTTCTTCTTTCTTCTTTTCATACATAACCATACAGAAGTCACCTTCCAACTTCATCACAATTAGTATAAACAGTTTCAGCAACTTATCACCTCCTCTTACAGTGCAACAAATGGTCTCTTCTTCCCATATCTGATCTCTTATCGATAAACTAATCCGTAAAGCATTGTCATTTCAGTCCTGGTGTCAGCAAAGTCAGTTAAGGGTTAGCAGAGTTGACAACATATTTACTTTAACCTTGAAATAAACCAACTTTATATTCCTTCCTTTCAATTCTAACAATCTTAGTCTTTAGTCCATTCAAATAATGTCCTAGAAATTGATTTCTTTTCACTTTTCCTTTGTCTCTTCTCACAAGATTCTTCAAAGATTCTTCAAAGATTCTTCAAACAAGCCTCCTTTGTAAATCCAATATAGGAAAATTGTCTAGATCGCTCTCTTGGTTTATTGTTTGTATATCCCATGTAATTACTGAAAACCTCAGCCGGTTTCTTTTGCCTGTCCAGTGTAGCATCTTTTTCCATGTCCTTCCTGTCGCCTGTCACCTGTACATTCATTTTCAGCTCAGCTCGATCTTGTCAGGGAGAGCTTGTTCCTCTTCCATAAAAACTTTTGGAGACAGTCTCTCCCTAAAGGCAGATGTCACTGTTGACGCTGTTAGAACCAGCTGCTGAGTCCATGGTTCAAAAATACCCATCAATATGCTCAATGTTAGAACAGTTTGCTTCGTTCTGTAATTGTCAGTTGAGTTTCTGTGTTCTTCTCCTTTAATTGTAATCTTTAGTTCCCTCTCATTCCCTCTAGTGTCCAATTTTTAAAGCTTTATCTTATAATGTTTTTTTTAATTTGAAACAAAAGCATTTTACCATGGAAGTAAGGTAAAGGTAAAGGTTTCCCTTGACGTAAAGTCCAGTCGTGTCCAACTCTAGGGGGCGGTGCTCATCTCCGTTTCTAAGCCTTAGAGCCGGCGTTGTCCGTAGACACTTCTGGGTCGTGTGGCCAGCATGACGACACGGAACGCTGTTACCATCCCGCCGAAGCGGTACCTATTGATCTACTCACATTTGCATGTTTTCGAACTGCTAGGTGAGCAGGAGCTGGGACTAGCAACGGGAGCTCACCCCGCCACGCGGTTTTGAACCGCCGACCTTCCGATTGGCAGCTCAGCGGTTTAACCCGCAGCGCCACCGCGTCCCATTTACCATGGAAAGGATTCATTATAATTAATTCCAAAATCTTATTTCAAATTTATCTGGACCCTTAGTCCATTTGTAACTTTCTAAAAAAAAAGTTTTGATCACCTTTTTACTGTTTATTCCTTAATTTTTTTTTAAAGTACTTAAATCTGTAGTTAGAACTTTTGCTAAGGATTGAAGGAAACTTACCTGGTTCTGTCAAACTTGTTGATCCAAAATTTTCTAATAGCTGAAAAGCAGTTAGCAAGCAATTTCTGAAAAAGATTAGAAAAGGAAGTATGAGAACCCAGTGTCCTTAAAGGAACTGACTGTTTGGTTCTCCAGACTTTTCTTTTGAGTTTTATATGTCCGTATGTCCTATCATTTTGTCTTTTGGTTTGCTTTGGCTTGGCTTTTTGTAAGCCACCCAGAGCTGTGATAGTTTGGGGTGGCCTGTAAAATTTGTGAATAAATAAACTCATTCGGATCACTGTGATTGGTAACCTCTCTCAGCTCTTGAGTATAACACACAACCTCAGATTGACCCATTTTCTTAAATTTCTTGCATGTAAGACATTCCGTCTGGATAAGTTGGATACATCATTTCCCAGACCAAGTACATCTGGAACCCTTCACTGTATTGACCCAAATCTCCTTGCTCATGGTTTTCTTTTACTTTGATTTCAATTTTTCCCTTAGAAGTCCTTTAGCAACCCCATTACAGGTAGTCCTCAACTTACAAATATTCATTCATTCATCTCTTGCATACCGACACACACCACCATGCACCCTCCCTGACCATGGATGGGTTTGAATGGAACATCAGTCTTGCCCAAGACAGAGGGAGAGACATTCTTCTCTGCTTCAACAGGTAAGGTGAAAGCTTGAAAAGTTTGCTATGCCTATGTCTTCAAAGAGGGTGCATAACTGGGGTGGGCACTGATTTCAGCAGTTCCATAAATATGAAGCTCCCTGGGAATGCGTGGCTAACATATGAGCCCAGGAATGGTTGCAGCTTTAAGAAGGTGACCGTAAGTGTGTTCTATATGCCTTTGCCCACTCCAGAGCTCCTTTTCAGCTTCCAGTCCCAAGTGTATCAAATCCATACAGCATTATCTTCCTGGAAAGAACTACACATTGCATTTACAAAAGCTTCCAATCAACTTGGAGGTTTTCACCCAATGGGCAGTCCAAAACCCCCTGCCTATCAGCCAGGTGGACATTAATGTCATTCTTTCCATTTTTGCAGAATGGAATAGTTATGAGACTGAGTACTTTCAGAGGCAGGCTCCCTTTAGTTCTCTCAGGACCTCTTCGAAAATCAGTCCATTCTCATCCTTGTATCTGTAGTTTACTCAGGAAAACCCAGTTATTTTGCTCTCTGATTGTTAAGGGTTTCCCTCTTGTTCCCAATCCTTCATTCTGCGCCCTGGCTTTGACTGGCACAATGCCAGCTCTACTGAAAAGGAGAGAGATTCTGTAACCCCAAGATCAGGGAGCTCTGCCCCAGATCAGTGGTGAGCAACAATATTCACCTGAGGGGCACTTTGCCTCTTGGCAGACCTCTGAGGTCCACATACCAGCAGTGGTGGAGCAAAAGCTAGATTGTGTTACTTCCTTTCTTTGACTGATTCCCACACATTCACCAATACGTTTCGAAATGCCTCATACCTAGGAGTTCTCATTAATAGTTATTGCACCCTTGCAATTCTACACGTGAGGAGGTAGAATGGGATGGACCTTTGCCCCATGCTTGCTGTGTTTATGGTCCCTCTGGCTGTACAGAAGGAGTCTGTGGGCACGTGAAGCCCTGTTGCAGTCACCCTCTGGCAAAGTAGGTTGCGAGATTATGAAACCTACTTATGCTCCCCTCCCTCCTCGTGTTTAGACATGACTCAGAGTAATGAGAAATGAAGAGTACTATATATCCATTAAACCTTTTATACAAATATACAGCTTTTTGTCTCTATGTACGCATGTATTCTTACCCAGAACCCAGGAATATAATTATTTCATAAATTGAAATTTTCTCTTAATTACCTTTTTCCTCTATTACGCCTTCTGCAAGTACAAAGAAAAACTAGAGAAGAATACAATGAACCAAAACAAAGATTTACATAGTAAAATTAGCTAAAAATTCAAGAGGATGTTAATATAAGTCTGCAATTTGAAAATGTGTGTCAGTATGAATATGTCATTATTTAAAAGGGGTTATTATGCAGTAATTAACATCTAGTATAGCTCAAATCTTGAATTATACATTGCCATCATTCCTGCCTGGTCTAAGATGTTTGCCCTGTGCAAAGCCAGTATACTGAGTATACTTTTGGGGAATACAGACGTTAGTCATCATTGATAAAAAGAGAGAGCCACCTGAAAGGAAAAACTTGCTTTTAAGGTAGGTTTCATGCTCTTATTAATCATGGTCCAATATTATTGGGCTTTGTAACATTGCTACCAAACATGGGGAAAAATTAATCATCATCCTTTATTATTGTATTTCCAGCAATGCGATAGAGAATGAATTGTCTCTTTTGGCAACCAACACTGGAGTAATATACCATCAGTGGAAGATCTTATACCAGTCTTCTCTGAATATAGCCTGACTGTAAATTTGATGATTTCCTTCCATTTCTATTCTTATATATTACTTGTTCTCTTAACATTCTGCACCAATTAATCATACCGTCTTTGACTTGTTCACTTTCTGAATGATGTGATCTGATTTTTGTGTAATACTTTGTTCAAGTCCTGTCAGGTCTCTACGTATTCCACCTGGGTTTTGTAATTCCTTTTGGACTCTGCTACTGAATTGTAGGTATTGCCACCAACGAGGGGATTCTGGCCACTCAGAAGAGAGAGCTTTGAAGGATTTCTTCCTTGTCTTATTAACAATGAAGTCTTGTAGCCCATATAAATTATAATTATAATCCCTCGCCTGATCCTTTGTGTTTGTATATGAAAGTAAATATTTCACATTGAGGTAAGAAGTGATAGAGCTGGCCTGATATTTTTTCTATGTTTGTGTAATCTGTTTAAGACACTCATTATTATTGAACGATCCTTTATTGGTTGTATTTTTCTACATCTACCAAATCAAAGGTATTTGTGCAACTTCCCTGGAAGTCCTGCTCCGTTCAGAGAGACAATCCAGCCGTAAGGTGTTCTAATCCGTCTCTTATCCCAGTTAACACAACTGGCCACCCGTCCACCTCATTCTTTCACATGTTATAAATCTTTAGACTTTCTACCTCTGGGTCTTTTACTAGACAGTATAAAATCAGTTGTGTATCTCTGCCAGTGATTTAGTGTGGATTCTTCTGTCTTACTGGGATCCTCTGGAACAAAAACTCAAGCCTTGGCAAGATGTTCATTCCAACTGGGACAGTTACAGCTTTGTCCATCTTGAAATATCTGCCATTCTGTTTCTCCAGATGAGGAAATAATTGTTCTTAAATAAATATTTTTTTTACTTTTTGTGAAATAAATCCCAGTAACGTTTCCTATTGGTACTGCTTTTTTTATTTCAGATAAGTTCTGTTCCATTGTGTATCTTCCAATATTTTTATTGGTATGAGAAATCAATTTGGTTAACTATTCTTTCTGCAATGCAGCAGTGTGGATAGTACTGTGCATGCCTTCGTATGCCCATAAACATGCCTGCTCTGCCAGGGGAACTGGTTACAATTTTGTTTCTGCATGAGGGTCGAGGGGCCGGTTGTGATCTATCAGCCCTACATGGCATAGGTCCCAGTTATTTGAGGGACCACCTATCTCCTGTGGTGTCTGCCTGGCCAATATGAGCCAACAGGGCTGGCACGTCCCAGCTCCCTAATATTAAACTGTGTCATCTTTCAGAACCCAGGAAGCGCTCCTTCTCTCACACAGGGCCTGAGATTTGGGCGGCACCCATGCTGATGGTGCTCTAGAGGGCCTTAACGACTTGGCAGTTTTCCTTTGCCTTGGGCAGGCAGCTGGATCCCCTTGTGCAGCATATCCGTGAATGTTTTCTCTGTTGTTGGCTAGATGGGCTGTTTTGTTCTATTTTTTAAAATTAGTTAGCTTGGGTTTTTTTCTTTCCTTATTAATATTGTATTTTATTCTGTTTACATATATTCTGTTTATTCTGTTGATGTTGTGAGCCACTCGAATTATTCTGGAGTTGAGCAGCACCTATACCGAATGAATTGAATTAAATTAAATTATATTAAAACAATTAAATATAATTCACCACACTCCACACCCCAAGCTAATCCTTAATTCAAGCTCTTACCTGTCCTTGGTCAGACTCACTCCTCATATCCTTTCAGCGGCATTCTAGGCATCTCTGAAATGGTGGTTTCATCTCTGAAAATCAGAGAGCTGTCTGGGATCCATGTACATAGAGAGTCTACACGGGCACAATCTGATTCAAGGCTGATGTCATTTTCTCATTCTCACGTGCAGCAGAGCTTCAGAAATTTCCCAAAGTTCCCCCAGGTTTTTCAGGTGTCTGGGGAGGACCAGTCAAATAGGTCCCACCTAATGGAGGGCAGTCACAGAAATCTCCAAGGCTAAGAGGGAGTGATCTGTCCATGATAAAGGCTAATGTCCACATTTCTGAACTCTAGGTCACATAGCTGCTGCCCTGAGTAAAAAAATAGAGCTAGTAAGTGACGCCCATTGTAAGTGAGATCATCAAATGGCCCAAGATTGCCATGGTGGCCATGAACTCCTGAGCCACCTCTGAGTCAAGGAAAGACAGGATGAAATTCCTCAGGAGCTAAGCCTTGGGAATTCCACCAACCATCAGTAAAAATAATACAAAGCTCTTTGCTTTTCATGATTTCCCGACTATTCTTCCCCATCAGAATCTACATTTTATGTGTCTATAGATCATTACAATTCAGCTGTTCAACAACATCTGAAACCTAGACAGTCCGGCATCATGTTGTCAGATTTTGCCTCAAAATAAAGCCATTTGAAAGGCTGAGAAAACAGCTTTTTGTAATTCTTTCTGTTGGATCAATGTAACACAGCACAGGTCTTGTATGGCATGGGAGGGATTGTAAGTCCAAGATCAGGGGTCAGGTCCAGGTCATCTTTAGATATTCCTGGGGGTGGCTAGAAGGTAATCTCTGCAGGAGGCTGGCAAAGAAGAGGAAGAGCTCCATTTTGGCAAGATTCTCACCTGCACATGCTCTCTGACCTAGAAGAAAGCATGCATGGCAAAAAATTGGTGGGTTTATTGGTTTCTTAAACTTTTTCACATGGCTTCTCAATGTCCTATGGCCATGGAGAGGTCAGCACACCACAAAACAGTGAGAGATCGTAGATACAGAAAGAAGTTAAATGCAGTAATGGAATGGAGATGGATTTTTTTTTCTGACTACTAGATGGCAGCGGATGTCCTGAATGTGAAAATAATTTTATTTTAGCAGCTTCTAAAAACAGCTTCATTCTATAAAATAGCTGTACAGAAATAAAAACTTTACTCAAGGAGGTTAATAAGCTTTAGCTTTGATGATTAGCTTGAGGAAAGTTTTCTATGTGTGGTGTTTCTATATGGTTATCTCCCTTATAGCACCTAAGTGCAGGTAATCAGTTTTCAAGGATAGACACTGATAGGTTCCTTTTCAAACAATAATCAAATTACATATTGATATTATGGCCAGAGTAAGAAAGGTCTCTATCAGGTTCTATTTCATTGGAGATAAGAGTCAAACAGGGCTGTTTGTTTGCTCTGTTTTATTTAACACTTAGATCAATAATATCATAGTGGCCATGAAATCACAAAACTTCCCCCAGCCCCACCCAAAGAGTAGGCAGAAAAGTTCAGTGTTAATGTATGTGGACAGCATGGTTCTCATTTCCTGTTCTTGGACTGGTTTTACAGGTTCGTTGGTGAGATTACTTGATGGCTGTGAAAGGGAGAAATTGAGGATAAATTATGATAAAACAAAGGGAGTAGAAGTAATGTCAAACACAGAGGGACAATCAATGCCCAACAAATAGAGCAAGGACCCTCTTTTTTTGATCCCAGATGAGGGCAGTTAAAATATTGTAGGCCAAGGTGATAGCCCAGATGTTTATCGTGCTGAGATATGTGGTGGGATGAGTGGTTTGTTACTTAATTGGACATAGTCCAAAATAACTTTGTAGGGAAGATTATGAGTGCTTCTCTAAGGGTGGAGGTAGAGTTACTTTCCATACCTTGCACTCTTGGGACATCATAAGAAACTAGATAGCTTTCAAGAATCCCACCTTGCCAATTTTTGTTTTCTCCATTACAAAGCTGGGAATCAGCTATTCTCGCCCATCCTATTCTCTGTCCCCTTTGGGGGAACTCAGTTCTTGGAACAGAAAAACCAGAGAACAGCATCTGTGCCCCTCTGGTGCCAGACAAGGGGAGGATATAACTGGCTATGGCCACTGTCCAATTTATAATGAAATCCGGGCCAAACTACTGATAGTAGGTGAACTCAAGGGCTTGGACTCCAAATGGCTGAATTAGATTCTTGCAGGTGTGTTTCAAAGCATGAGATATCAGGCTGCTACTTTTGCTTTGTTGTCATTTAAACTTTATTTTTGTGCCTTTGAGTCAATCTTGTCTTAACACTCAGGAACCACGCTGAGACAAGGAATAGGTCTCTAGTGTTTTATTACTGCTACATTAGACAGAAAATCCTAACAAACTGAAGTGTGGGAAAAACCCAGACAGATAAACCCCAAAAGTCAAGGCGGGTCTGATCTGTGTCTCTTTGAATGGCTGCTTAATTCCTCAGTACTACGCATGCGTTTTCCCCCCTGGATAGGGGCCCCCTCCTGCTCACCATCAGTACTCATGACATCACCCTCCCCTCCAGATTCACATTCCATTTCAGCCCCCTGCCTTCCAGAGTTCCGCCCTCCCTCCAGGGTCTCATGAGAGTCCATCTCCCCCACCAAGCTCCCATGGGAACTGGGCAACGATGGAAATTCTTCAAAGGAAAACTCCTCCAAGGACGAATCACTGCTGCTCTCCAGGTCTGATAATGCTTCTGGCCCAGGTGGCTGCTTCTGGAAAATAGCTAGATAATTAGAAGATTCTTCCCCCCTCTCCCTTGGGAAATGCAAGCCGGAGGTGGAGGACTGTGGCTCTCCCTTCTCCTCTCGCTCTGGCCTCAGAGCCTCTGGTGGGGGTGGAGGTGGCCAACTTACGAACTCCTCTGCTTGGGATTCCTCTGCTTGCTCAGTCAAGTGAGGAATCTCTGGTAGAGTGCAAGGCTTAGGTTTGTGAGGGAAAAGCTGATGGAATCGTTGAACCAGCGCTTGTGCATGCACATCTCTGGCATTTTCCCACATGCACTCTTCCTCAGTGTACCCTTTCCAGTGTATTAAATATTGGATGCCCCTTCCCCTCCTCCTAGTGTCCAGAATTTCCTCAACTTCGTATTCCTCCTCCCCCTCCACAATTACTGTAGGTGAGGGGGCATTTGTGATCATAAGGTAGTTGGGGGAGGCTCTTTGGCTAGCAAGGCTCTGTGAAAAACTGGATGGATTTTCATGGATGCTGGCAGCTTTAAGCAATAAGCCACTGGATTTATCTGCTGTACCACAGTGAAAGGGCCCACAGACTTAGAGTCCAACTTCTTGGAAGGCCAGGTAGAGATCAAAAACTTGGTAGAGAGCCACACTTTGTCTCCTACCACAATCGCTGTCTGTGAGCATCTGCAGCTCTCTTGTAAGCACTCTTTGCCCTGTTCAGCTACTCCTTTAACAACTCCTGTGTGGCTTGTTGCTCTTTAAGAAAATCAGCCGTGGCTGGAACAGTTCCCTGCTGGGAGGAGGTGGGCAAGACCTGAGGGTTAACCCCGTAGAGTGCTTGGAAAGGAGACATCTTGGTAGAGGATTGCACAGAGGTGTTATAAGTAAATTCTGCCATGGGGAGCAGGGCTGGCCAATTGTCTTGCTGATAAGTGGTGTAACACCTGAGATACTGCTGTAACCATTGGTTAATTTTCTCAGCTTGCCCGTTACTAGCCGGATGATGCATTGATGATAGGTGGATCTGGACCCCTAATGACTGGAAAAGTGCCCTCCAGAACGTGGAAGTGAACTGAGGGCCTCTATCACTCACCAAGTGATTTATCATGCCTCTATACCTAAAAACATGGTCCATGAACAACTGCGCTGTGGCTTGCGCAGATGGGAGGCCCTTGCAAGGAATAAAATGCACCATTTTAGTGAAAAGGTCCACCACCAGTAGTATGGAAGTCAGCCCCTGGACCAGGGGTAAATCAGTGATGAAATGGATGGAGATTATATCCCAAGGCCTACTGGGGGCGTATAGGGGTTGCAAGAGTCCTGTGGGCTTCCCTGAGAGAGGCTTGTCTTGTCTACAGGTATGACAAGAAGCAACATAACCCTTTATGTCTGCAGTCATCTTAGGCCACCAGTAGTCTCTCAGAGCTCTATGGAGAGTTTTGAAAACACCTCCGTAGCCTGCGGTTTGATGGTCATGGCAAAGTCTCAGTACTTCTTCCCTCAATGAGGGGGGAATGTATAATCGCCCACTATGCCAGAGGAGTCCTGCCTCCACATTAAAGGGGGAGGCAGTGTCTTGCAGGCCCCTCTGGAGGTCATCCATCCTGGCCCTGGCATATGGGTCCTGTTGCTGCTAAGCTCTGACTCTTGTGAATAGGTCCTCTGCTTGTCTGCCTGCTGCTAAAATCTCTGTCTGGTTCCCCCTCATAGACTGCTGAAAGTTGTGAGGTTGTAATATAGTAGCTTATACCTCCTGGTGAGTAGTGGGAGTTGCCTGAATGGATCGAGACAGGGCATCTGCCAAACAGTTCTGTGCCCTGGGAACATAAGAAATAACAAAATTGAAACGGGAGAAAAACTGGCTCCATCTGATTTGGCGTGGGGTGAGGGATCTGGTGTTTTGTAGAAGCTGTAAATTCTTGTGATCGGTGCAAACTTTCACAGGAAATGTTGCACCTTCTAGCCAGTGCCTCCACTCTTGAAATTCTGCTTTAATTGCCAGCAACTCCTTGTTAAAAACATCATAGTTTCTCTGCTGGTGAGAGCGTGCGGGAGAAAAATGCACAAGGGAGCAGTGTCTTTCCTTCTTTGTCATTATATTGCAATAAAACAGCTGCGATAGCAAAATCTGAAGCATCTGAATGCATTATGAATTGCTTCGAGGGATCAGGGTGCTTTAAAAGTGGCTGGGATGCAAAGAGTTGCTTGAATTCTTGGAAGGCTGCTTGCTCTCTCTCCCCCCAAATGAATTTTGATCCTTTCTTCAAAGCTGTGTGAGGGGCTTGGCCCTGTCACTAAATTTATTTATGAAACTCCTGTAGAAATTGGAGAATCCTAGGAATCTTTGTACCTCTTTCACATCATGGGGGGGTTGCCAAGAGAGAATTTCCTGGACTTTTGAAAGATCCATGGATATGCCTTCTGTTGATATTCTATAGCCCAGGAAATGTAATTCAGTTAAATCGAAGGCACACTTCTCTAGCTTGGTGAACAGCTTATGTCATGAGTACTGATGGTGAGCAGGAGGGGGCCTCTATCCAGGGGGGAAAATGCATGCGTAGTACTGAGGAATTAAGCAGCTGTTCAAAGAGACACAGATCAGACCTGCCTTAACTTTTGAGGTATATCTGTCTGAGTTTTCCCATGCTTCTTCAGTTTGTTAGAATTTTCTGTCTTATGTAGCAGTAATAAACACTAGAGACCTACTCCTCGACTCAGCGTGATTCTTGACTGTTAGGACAGCTTGTTCTCTCTCAGTCTTTGTAAGACATTACGTACATGGGTTACATGAGTTGTAGCATCCTCAGAGAATATTAATATGTCATCTAGATAAATGACCAGATACTTATCTAGTAAATCAGGGAAAATTTGATTCATAAATCAGGAAAATATGGCTCCCGCATTCGTCAAGCCAAACGGAAGAACAAGGTACTCAAATTTCCCATACCTGGTATCGAAGGCAGTCAGGTATCCATACCCCTCTTTCATCTGGATCAGATTGTATACATTCCTGAGCTCCAACCTAGTAAATATGTGTGCTTTCTGTAAGCGATCCAGCAGATCAGATATTAGGGGGAGTGGGTAATTTTCTTTGACTGTGACTTTATTGCGGGAACTGAAATCATGCACCACTCTCATGGGTGCCTCCTGGTTTGCCGGTGCCAACGGGCCAGGCTTCTCTAGTACGAAGAAGGTAGGACCAGACGCTGGGGAAGTAGATGGTCGGATGAAACCCTTTTGGAGATTAGAATCCAAGTAATCCTTTAAGGTGGCTAGTTCCTTGGGGGCCATGGGATATTGTTTCCTTGCTGGAATCTTGGCTCCTGGTATCAACTCAATGGTGCAATCACAGTCCCTATGGAGGGTTAGTGCTGTGGCCTCTTGCTCGCTGAAAACATCTGCGAAATCTGCATACTTGGCTGGCAACTGGATCCCCCCTGCTTTGGTGACTGCACTGGTTGCTGGAGAGAGGAGAATGGCTTGAATCTTGTGGTGCTGGCATTCCTTAGCTGGGAAGGAGATTGCTCCCATAGTCCAGTTCAACAATGGGTTGTGGATCTTCAGCCAAGGTGTGCCCAGGACTATAGGCACATTAAGTGATGCAATAACATAAAGGTGGATCCACTCAGTGTGGTTTCCTGTTGTTAGTTGCAAAGGTTCTGTGAAACTTCTAATCAGCCCTGCCTTGAGGGGCTGGCCGTCAATGGTCTCCACTTCTATGGGACGTGGCAATTCTATAGTCGGGATGTTGAGGTCTTGTACAGTCTGTACATCAATAAAATTGGTGGAAGCTCCGGAATCCACGAGGGCCTCTAGCTTGACCTTGTGCTCTGGGTTTACGTGCATTATGACTGGTAAGTAGTAAAAGGATTGCCTGGAATCCTCAGAATGAGACCTTCTTAATTGATTGATGGTCTCCCTGCTGAGCTCTCTGGAGGGAGACTGATGGAGTTTCCCTGGTTGGAAGTAGAGGCGGAGGTGGCTCTTGGTTCTGCTGCTTGCCCTGGGGCTGTTACAGAATTTGCTTGGCTTCTTGCTGGGCAAGCTCTCACCATGTGCCCCTGGACTCCGCAGTAGAAACAGAGGGCTCTCTCTCTCCTTCTCTGTCTCTCAGCCTCGGAAATAAGCCTCCTGCTCACCCCGATCTGCATCAGCTTCTCTGGTCCTGAGTAAAGAGATGCTGCGGAGAGAGCTGGAAATCCTGGAAGTGCTCTGAGGCCTCTGTTTCTCCCCAGCTGCATCTGTCTGAGCTCTTCTACCCTGGCGTCTACGACCAGAGACAGTTAATATAAACCTTCTAGGGTAGCTGGTGTTCCCTGGCGCACTAATTCATTTTTAATTTCTTCATCCAGCCCCTGTTTGAATTGGTCTTTCAAGGCACTCTCATTCCAGTCCAGATCTCCTGCTAACAGCTTGAAATCAGCAATGTACATTCCCACCCTCTTGTTGCCTTGTTTGAGCTTCCGAATTTCCCAGCTGGCAGTGACCTCTCTGATCCAGTCATCAAAGTGTGCTTGGAACCCTGCTAGAAAATTCTGGTAGTCACTGAGAATTGGATCATTGTTCTCCACCATGGGAATAGCCCATTTGGCTGTTGGGCCCTTTAGCAGACTTAAAATGAAGGTGACTCTGGTTCTGTCTGTGGGAAACTCTACTGGTCTGCTGTCAAAAAACATTGTGCACTTTGTGAGAAAGGTTCTCAACTGTCCTGCTTCTCCTGCAAACTTCTCTGGTAGACTGCCCTGGGATCTCAAGACTACTGGTGGAGCTGCTGCTGCTGCTGCTGGCACCAGTTGTGGGTTAATCGGAGCTGGTTGTTGTAACTGCTGTAGCATGGCTGCTTGTAATGTGTTGATCTGGAGATCTACTTGTTAGTGTTGTTGTTGCAATGCTGCTGCCAGTTGTTGGATGGCTTGCCAAATTTCCTGGTTTTCTGAAGACATTTTCCCAAAAGTCTCTTCCTTTTTTTTCGTTCCTCCCTCTTTCAATGGCAGTAAGAATTTGTTAGGATTTTCTGTCCTAACAGTCAGGAACCACGCTGAGACAAGGCATAGGTCTCTAGTGTTTTATTACTGCTACATTAGACAGAAAATCCTAACAAACTGAAGAACCATGGG
This sequence comes from Candoia aspera, assembly GCF_035149785.1. Classification (NCBI taxonomy): domain Eukaryota; kingdom Metazoa; phylum Chordata; class Lepidosauria; order Squamata; family Candoiidae; genus Candoia; species Candoia aspera. Next base: position 163,175,246 of record NC_086153.1, on the reverse strand, counting down.
AAAAACCCAGACAGATAAACCCCAAAAGTCAAGGCGGGTCTGATCTGTGTCTCTTTGAATGGCTGCTTAACTCCTCAGTACTATGCATGCGTTTTCCCCCCTGGATAGGGGCCCCCTCCTGCTCACCATCAGTACTCATGACAAATCTTGACTCCTGGTGACTGCCTGGACAAGTCCCTGCAGTTTTCTTGGCAAGATATCAGAAGTGGTTTGCCCTTGCCTGTCTCCTTAGGACTGAGAGAGAGTGACTAGTCATAGGTCACCCAACTGGATTGGTGTCTAAGGCAGGACTAGAACTCAGAGTCTCCTGGTTTCTAGCCTGATGGCTAAACCACTACAACTAACTACAAACATTACAACTGGCCCTCACATTTAAACTTAGAAAGAAGTTTTTAAAGTGTTTAATTGTAGCCCTGGTTTTATCTTGATCCAATTTTCTTATGTCTAACATTTTTTAAATCATATTTTATCCTATCTTATGATATTTTATTTTATTGCTTTCTTGTATTTTATGCTCTGCTCCATTGTTGTGACCTAAACATAAACCTATTTACTTACAAAGTCAAGCTAAGAATACCCAAAGCCTGCAACCACCTGAAGGCCAGAGTCAGCCAGGAAGGCTGCAAGACAAGATTCATCCTGGATCGCCAAAATATAGAGGTGCTGAGGCCAACTCAGCAGGAATAACAGGAACTCATGCACAGAGTCAATTATTCTGCAGACCAACTTTGGAAACAACAGACAAGTCGGTGAATGGGTGGTGGAGTCTGGCCACAAATGTTGCCCATTAGGTCTAAACTCTGTTAAATTAAGGCCAATGAAATCCAGGTTTTATCAGTTGTTTTCTTTCCAAGCAAGGTGTTAAGGGTTGCCTATTACTGGATGCATGTTCACATGTACAAAGAATCTTACCTGCAGAGAAAGGCAGGAATGCTTCTTTTTTCACAAATTTTCCCTTAGAGTCAAGAAAATGCTCAGGATAGAATTCCTGAGGTTTCTCCCACTGAGATTCATCATGGAGTACAGATGTCAGCAATGGAGCAATGTGCATGCCCTAAAAACTGAAAGGGAAAAAAAGTATATGAAAAGGAATATGTCCATTTAAGACATTGCTAGACAAATCATTACAGTGATTTTTTTAAAAAAAATGTTATTGCAATGTAAATACTGGGCCTGGAGAAACACTCAGTTTAAAAAAAAAACAAAAACAAAGGAAAGACATGAGGCAAATTAATATATTATCAGCTGGGCCAGTGCTTAATAGCTCTTAAAACTGCATGTTACTATACTGAAAATTGTACATTTTGATGTATAAAGCAGGAATAGAACTTGAACAATGCATTTACTTCAGACTGATCACCTTGGGAATGAAGAAGCCTTTGAAAGTTATGTCCCTGGTGGTTGCATGTGGCACATTGGTTGGAACAATATCAGCAAACCTTTGAACTTCATGAATCACCGCATCGGTGTAAGGCATTTTGGCTCGGTCTTCCGTCCGTGGCTGACAAACCCCAATCTCTTTTGCAATTTCTTCTTGGACTTTACCTGAGAGAACAAAACAGCTTAAAAAGCTAGCCACAACAAAACTTTCTCATGCTGTCTAAAAATAGTTTCAATCTCAAATCCAACAGAATCCCTTGCTTAACTAAAAAATATTGTCCATAAAAATAAAATCGAATAAGAAACAGAGAACAATTTTATTCCCTTAAAAAAATAAAATAAAGTTCAATAAAACAGTATGCCTTTTAGATTTCTTGCTTGACTTTTAATCCATGAAAGTAAACAAAACACATTTAAACATAAGTCCCTGAAAATAATGAAAAATCCACCAAGAGAAGATAGTACTTCGGTATCAGAGATCACCTCTTAAAATTCAGTAAGAAAAGCAGAAGTGAATTAAGAAACCGGGTGGCTGGAATTAATGTCCCTAAGGGCTTCAGACGCAGTTCGGACAAGATGGTTCTCCCACTTCTCAGCTGTTCCACACACGATTTGATCATCGATTTCATGACCCTCCGGCAAGCTGCAGCTGTCCAGAAACCTGAGGAGCGGTTCTTGAATTTCCTCCTTCCTGGAGAATATTTTGGGGCTCAGAATCTCCCCTGAGCCACCAATTAAACATCACGCTGTCGGTCTAGCCTCGGAGCTGGCTAAGATCGCACTTCCACCATGAAATCCCCGCTGGAAGTCTCGTAGAAACTTTCCAATTGTGCCCATAGTAGTTTTCAAAGGTGATCATGTGAATTCCTTAAGAAAAGAACTTAAAATATACACTCATGAACAAATATGAAAATCAGGAATGTTACCCCTCTCCCCTTCATTAATAGCTGTAAGAAAAGCTTGGGTGGGGTGTTCCTTCCTGAAGAAATGGTTTTAATTACTTATAATTCTGCTTAAGAGGTGCAAACATAGGAGTCCCTCTAAGTAGATGTATCAGATCTTTTACTTTAATACAGTAGCATTGATATTTCCCCATTGGCTCACTGGGATTTTGAACCATCTCTTTTCCCCTAGTCCCCACTAGCCAACATTCCTTGGTGGATGGGACCGGTAACATGCCCAGCATGCCAGACTGAATCAGATGGGTAGAAACAACTGGGAGAAGACAGTCCCTTAGGTAACCCGGGCCCAGTCCATGAAGGGCTTTAAAGGTGACAACCAGCACCTTGAACTGCATCCAGAAGCACACTGGTAACCAATGCAGCCCCCGAAGCAGTGGCATTACATGTGTCCAATATCCAACACCATTTACTATCTGTGCAGCAACATTCTGTACCCGTTGAAGCTTCTGAAAGGTCTTCAAGGGCAGCCCCAGGTAGAGAAGTAATTGTCCTAACTGCCAGGAAACATGCTGAGACAAGGAACTGGTCTCTAATGTTTTATTGCTTGTACATAACAGGAATCCTAACAAACTGAAGAAGCGTGGGAAAAAACCAGCCATATAAACCCCAAAGGTTAAGGCGGTCCCGATCTGTCTCTTTGAATGGCTACCTAATTCCTCAGTGCTACGCATGCGCTTAACAGTCTGGATGGGAGCCCCCTGCTCGCCATCCTTACTCATGACAGTAATCCAGATTACTGCATGCTTCTTAATCACCAGGTGTTACGTCCATCATTGTTCTGTAAGGCCTCTTCAGATCCATCACATGCAGATTTCCCAGAATGGGTATGGTCCTGGGTTCCAGGGGAAGATTTGGGGAGCTGTTATTCCAGGAACTGCCTTTTTCAAAAGGGATGCAATGGCAAGAAGACATAGTAATAGTGTTAAAACAGGTCCAATCCAATCCATCTCCTTTTAGTAAGCAGTTTTCAGTAATAGTTGCAATGAATCTTATAAACTGAAATGATTCAAGCATGTCCTTCAAAGAAATGCATTAGGCATTGCCTGACCACTCTTTCTGCTGAATCACCAGAGTGCTGTGGACAGTAAAGTACTTCCAACCTTTGCTCTTGTTTTCTCTCTCCCCACCAGGAATCTGATCTGAACTTGCCTAGGTATGGGCGGGATCTACGAACCTTGTCAAACAAGTTTAAACTTCTTTGAGCTGTGTAACAATCCAACCTTTAGGACAGGTGTTAATAATATTTTATCAAGCCTTTGGGGTAAACGTTTCACTATTCAGTTAAGGAATCCAGCAAATGGAATCAAATTAACCAATACTGGGCCCAAAGAACCACAGAGATGTGCCTTCATGAGTAATTATTTAGCCAATGATTTAGCCAATGATTTCACACAATGAAAAAGAATTTTCCACGTCTCTCTGAGTAGGAAGAGGGGAGTATTTTCTTTTTTCTGCATGATCTCTTCTTTGGGCCAAACAGGTTTCTGTGACCAACTTCCTCTCTGCTTGTGGCACTGGGGTCTTGGAGGGTGATGTATGCAAATGTATGCAGCCGTGTATGGCCATTTCATTTCCTCCTCCTTCCACGCTGAGGAAACCTGTCAACTGGTCCAAGAATGCAGCAGTGTGGGCAGTATTGTGCATGCCTTCCAATGCCCCTATAACATGCCTGCTCTGCCAGGAGAACTGGTTACAGTTTAGTTTCTGCATGAGGGTCAAGGGGCTTTTGTGACCAATAAACCCTTACATGGCAAAGGTCCCGGTTATTTGAGGGACCGCCTATCGCCTGTGGTATCTGCCTGTCCGATATGAGCCGACGGGGTTGGCATGTCCCAGCTCCCTAATATCAACCCACGTCATCTTTCAGGCCCCAGGAAGTGCGCCTTCTCTGTCACAGGGCCTGAGATTTGGGTGGCTTCCATGCCAATGGTGCCATACAGGGCCTTAACGACCTGGCAGTTCCCCCTGGCCTTGGGGCAGGGTAGCTGGATCCCCCTGTGAAGTACAGTATATCCATTAATGCTTTCAGTGTTGTTGGCTGGATTATTATTATTATTATTATTATTATTATTATTAGTTCTCTATTTATCTTGGGGGGGTTTTAATCTCCTTATTAATATTGTATTTTATTCTGTTTGTTTGTTTATTTATTTATTTATTAAATTTTTCTGCCGCCCATCTTGCTTACAATGGCTCTGGATGACTTACAAATAATAAAAATGGCAAATCACTAAAACAATTAAATATAAATACATGAAAATACAAATACAAGATATAAAATATAAAACATAGAATATAGAATATAAAATTCAAGATGGGAAGCTTTTAATCCTGGCACCTTCACGGGGGCCAACCACCCCCATGAATAGCTGTCCCCCCTCCTATCCCAGGCCAGGTGGCATAACCATGTTTTCATTCCCTTCTGAAAGGCCGGGAGAATGGGGGCCTGTCTTACCCCCAGGGGATAGCTTGTTCCAAAGGGTGGGTGCCATGGCAGAGAAGGCCCTCCCCCTGGATCCTGCCAATCAGCAATCCATCATGGTCAGGGTCCGTAACACGCCCTCCCTGCCTGACTGGGTGGGATGGGTCGATGTAACGGGGGTGAAGCAGTCCCTCAGGTAACCTGGCCCCATGCCACGTAGGGCTTTAAAGGTGATGACCAACACCTTGAATTGGGCCCAGAAGCAAACCGGCACTCAAAGCAACTTGTGCAGCAAAGGTGTTATATGTGCCCTTCCAGGGGCTCCTAAAACTGCTCGTGCAGCTGCATTTTGCACCAGCTGTAGCTTCTGGAAACTCTTCAAGTGTAGCCCCATGTAGACTGCATTGCAGTAGTCTATGCAGGAGATGACCAGGCCATGAGTTACTGTGCGGAGGGACTCCTGATCCAGGAAGGGACATAGCTGGCACACAACATGAAGTTGTGCAAAGGCTTCCCTGGCCACAGCTGCCACCTGCTCTTTGAGCAGGAGCCGTGAGTCCAGGAGAACCCCCAGGTTCCACACTGGGTCTGTCTGGGGCAGTGCAACCCCATCCAGAACCAAAGATAGGAAATTTCTGGATACCTGGGAGCCCCCAAACCGCAGCCATTCCGTCTTGCCAGGGTTCAGCTGAAGCCTGTTGTTCCCCATCCAAACCTTTACAGCCTCCAGGCACTGCGAAAGGGTGGCAACAGCATCATTTATGTCACCTGAGATGGAGATGTATAATTGAGTATCATCAGCATATTGATGATACCTCACCCCATGGCAACGGATGATCTCATCCAGCGGTTTCAGGTAGATGTTAAGAAGGAGCAGAGAGAGTACTGAACCCTGCGGCACCCCACAAAGGAGGGCCCGGGGCCCAGATTTCTCTCTCTCTATCAACACTGATTGGGACCAGCCCTGGAAGAAGGAGGTGAACCAACGCAACACTACACTACCCACCCCCAACTCCCTGAGCTGACCCAAAAGGATACCATGGTCAATGGTATCGAAAGCCACTGAGAGGTCATGAAGAGCCAGGATGAATGCACTGCCCCCATCCAGCCCTCACCAGAGATCATCCATAAGCTTGACCAAAGCTGTTTCCATCCCATATCCAGGCCTGAAACCTGACTCAAAGGGGTCCAGATAATCTGTTTCATCCAGGATCCTCTGGACCTGCAATGCTACCACTTTCTCAATCCAGTCTCCCACTTTCTAAAAAGGGATGGTGGGAGACTGGATGAAAATTGTCCAGAATGGTAGGGTCCAGTGATGGTTTCTTGAGGAGGGGGCACACCAGCACCTCTTTAAAGGCTGCCAGAAACACTCCCTCCCCCAAGGATGAATTGACCATCACCTGGACCCACCTACACGTCACCTCCTGAGCTGCCTTCACCAGCCAGGAGGGACAGGGATCTAGTTGGCAAGTGATAGCATTTATAGACCCAAGAACCCTTTCCACTTCCTCAGGCCCAACAGGATCAAACTGTTCCCAGATAACTGAGTAAGTACTCTCCCCAGGCATCTTCCCAGGCCCTGCCCCGCACCTGGCATCCAATTTGGAACAAATCTGAGCAATTTTATCCTCCAGATGCCAAGAAAACTCCTCAGCACAGGCCTGTAGATGGGTTTCTAGATCCACCTTCCCTAAAAGAGATCGGGTGATCCTAAACAGGGCCATCAGGCGGCATTCTGTGGATGCAATAAGAGCAGAGAAATACTGACATTTCACCTCTCTTACCTCCACAAGGTAGGCCTTAACAGCCATTCCAGCTTGTGTTTGGTTGAGTTCAGTCCTTGTCTTTCTCCAGCAGCACTCCAGATGTCTCTTGATCCTCTTCAGAACCCTCAGCTCCTCTGTAAACCATGGAGAGTGTTGGGCTTGATTGACCAAGAGGGCGTGATCCAGTCCACGGCCCTGGCTGCCTCCCTATTCCAGGCAGCAGCCAGGGCCCCTGCTGGACTATGCAGCAGATCCTCAGGTATAACCCCCAGCTTCCTCTGAAACCCTGCTGGGTCCATCAGTCACCGGGAGTAGACCGATTGAATTGGTCCTGCCTCCCTGTGGAGGGGGGCAGCATAGGAGCATCTCAAGGTCACCAGGGTGTGATATGACCATGACAAAGGGGACAGATGTAACTCGCCCCTCAGATAACATTGCCATTGCTCCAACAAGAAAACTAAATCCAGTGTGAGGCCACTGCCTCGAGTCGGGTCCTGAATAATCTGAGATAGGCCCATGGCCACCATGGTGGCTGTGAACTCCTGAGCTGCCTCTGAGGCATGCCCCAGGTATGGCAGGTTGAAGTCCCCCAGAACCATGAGTCTGAGGAACTCCAGTTCCAGCCCTGAGACAGCCTCCAGCAGCTCAGGCAGGGAGGTTGCTATGCAGCAGGGAGGCTGGTACAATAGCAACAATCCCAACTGTTCTTGGGAACCCAACTTCAAAAACAGGGTCTCACAACCAGCCACTTGCAGAGCAGTGCACCTGAGGGCCAACAGAGACTCCTGGATGACAACAGCCACCCCTCCTCCCCTGCCCTGGGGTCTCAGCTGGTGCCATACCATGAACCCAGCCAGGCACATTTCTGAAAGGGGTACCCCTCACCCTTCAGGGCCCAGGCAGGTCTCGGTAATACATGCCAGATCTTTATTCTGTTTATGTTTATTCTGCAGATTCAGTTTATGTAGAGAGCCACTCAAGAATTATTCTGGCATCGGGCAGCACCTATATCAAGTGAATCAAATTAAATTAAAACAATTAAATATGTTTCACCCTTACTACCCTAAGGTAATCCTTAATACAGATTCTTAACTGTTCTTAGCCAGATTCATTCCTCATATCTTTTCAGAGGTATTCTAGGAACCTCCGCAATGATGGTTTCATCTCCGAAAACAGGGAGCTCTCTAGGACACACATGCATAGACAGTTCACATGGGAAGAATCCAATTCAAGGCTGACATCATTTGTTCATTCTCACTAGTGACTAAGGCCCCTGAACTTAGAACCAGAGCTTCAGAAATTTCCCCAAGTTCCCCCAGGTCTTTCAAGTGTCTGGGGAGGACCAGCCAAATAGGTCCCATCTCCCTCTGGTGGGAGGAAGCCACAGAAAACTCCAAGGCTAAGAGAATCTGTCCTTGACAAGGGACTAATGCTACATTTCTGAATTCTAGATGGTATTCAAGCAGCAATCCCATCCGACCTGCATGGCCCACCTTTACAGATAGGATCTTATGTCTAGTTATTTGTGGAACAGCTCCCTGGAAGCCACCAGAGTCTCTGGCTGCACACACATCCTGCCCTGGAATATCAACTGACGACTCAGCCTTAAACCCAGGTGGGCACATTTCCAATTTTTTTCTTTAAGAAAGAATAGAATTGATAACTAGGTACAACAAAGGAATACATAAATTTGCACTTGGGACTATTGCATAAAACATGATATTGCTTTTCTAAAAACTACTTAAAATTACTCTTTTTAGGTAAAGCAAAACAGACCAAAAATACTAAACAGAAACAGAAAGTCAAAGAGGAGGAAAAATAGTAAAAGGCAAAGGAAACAAGGGCCCCAAAAGAAAAAGTCAGTAAAAACAATACAAAGCTTTTTGCTTTTAATCATTTCCAGACTATTCTTCCCTATCAGCATCTACATTTTATGTATCTATAGATCATTACAATTCAGCTCCTCAACAAGATCTTAAACTTAGACAATCTGGCATCATGTTGTCAGATTTTGCCAATGTGTCAAAATAAAGCCATTTCAAAGGCTGAGAAAACAGCTTTTCATATTTTTTTCTGTTGGATCAACGTAAAACAGCACAGGTTTTGTACAGCATGGGAGGGGCTGTAAACCCAACTGCAGGGGTCAGGTTCAGATCATCTTTAGATGTTCCTGGGGGTGGCTGGAAGGTAAATTTCTGCAGGAGGCTGGTAAAAGAGAGGAAGAGCTCCATTTTGGCAAGGTTCTCACCTGCACATGCTCTCCGACCTGGAAGGAAGCATAAGTAACAACAACAAAAAAAGGTTTTATTGGTTTCTTGAATATGTTCACATGGCTTCCCAATGTCCTATGGCCATGGAGAGGTCAGCACACTGAAAAGCAATGGCAGAGCATAGATACAGAATGAAATTAAAAGGCAGTAAAGGAATGCAGATGGATTATTTTTCTATTAGATGGCAGCAGATGTTCTAAATGTGAAAATAATGTCAAAAAGACATAAAATTAATGCCCAACAAATAGAGTAATGCCCCTCTTTTAAATATGTAGGCATCACCTTTCATTAGTTCTTTATATAGGAAAGACATGTGGGCAATATCCTCAAGTTGTTTGATTCCAGAGGATGGCAGTTAAAATATTGTAGGGTAAGGTGATAGCCCAGATGTTGATGGAACTGAGATCTGGATGGGGTGAGGAGGTTGATTCTCAGTTAGACATAGCCCAAAATAACTTCATTGGGATGCTTTTAGGCCTCCCTAGAGCACCCCTTCTGTACATCTAATTCTCTGCTCTTTGCAGGGAACTCAGTTCTCAGACACAGAATACATTAGAGATAGGCTTCTTGAAAAGGATGCTAATAAACATGCTGCTGGGGTACAATGGCATCAAGATGAAAATATATCCTGGTACCATTACTACGAAACCTCTGAAGCCTATCCCAGAATCTGATTAGTATTATCAGTGCCCCACTGAGAAAGGCCTTTACGTCCCATTGGCTGCAGACTATGGCTTTGGCTTAGCTTGAAGAGAGATTTCATAAGTGCCCTGTTGAACAGCGTCTCTGCCCCTGTGCTGTCAGTCAAGGGGAGGACATTACTGGCTCTGTCCTCCACTGCCCAGTTTACATTGAAATCAGGGCCAAACTACTGATTGTAGGTGAACTCAAGGGCTTGAACCACAAATGACTGAATTAGGTTCTTGCAGATGTGTTTCAAAAAATTAGTAATCAGGTTGCTACTTTTGCTTTGTTCTCATTTAAACTTAAAAGAATTTTTTAACTTTTTTAATTGTAACCCTGGTTTTATCTTGATTGAATTTATTTATGTCTAACACTCTTTTTATTATTTTATTTTATTTTATTTTGCTTTATTGTATTTTATGCTCTGCTCCATTGTTGTGACCTAAACATAATTCTTTTTACTTATAGAGTCAAACTAAGAATACCGAAAGCCTGCAGCCTCCTGAAGGCCAGAGTCAGCCAGGAAGGCTGCAAGACAAGATTCATCCTGGATTGCCAAAATGCAGATGTGGTGAGGCCAACATGGCAGGAATAACAGGAACTCAGGCGCAGAGTTGATGGGTCTCCAGAGTTTGGAAACAACAGACTAATCAGTCAATGAGTGGGGTTTTTTTGGTTTTTGTTTAATTGTATGGCATAGCATTTTGGTGATCAAGCTGCTTTTCTTGCTGGGAAATCCTTGTGAGGTCCAGCAGCCAGATGTGTAGATTGTTTAGCTGTGAAAAGTCACATTCCCCTGGGTGCACCTTGAGGAGGCTAGTCTACATTGCACTGAGTTGGGCTGAGAGAAAGTGACTGGCCCAAGGTCACCCAGCCGGCTTTCATGGCTAAGGTGGGACTAGAACTCACAGACTCCTGGTTTCTAGCCCAGCGCCTTAACCACTAGAACAAACTGGCTGACTTCAATGAGTGGTGAAGTCTGGCCACAAATGTTGCCCATTAGGTCTAAACTCTGTAAAATTAAGGCCTATGAAATTGAGCTTTTATCATTTGTTTTCTTTTCAAGTAAGGTGTGAAGGCTTGCCTATTAATGGATGCATGCTCACGCAGCAGAGAATCTTACCTGCAGAGAAAGGCAGGAATGCAGCGTTTTTTGCAAATTTTCCCTCAGAGTCAAGAAAATGCTCAGGGTAGAATTCATGAGGGTTCTCCCACTGAGATTCATCATGGAGCACAGATGTCAGCAATGGAGCAATGTGCATGCCCTAAACAACGAAAGGGAAAAAACTGTATGAAAAGGAGTATGTCCATTTAAGAGATTACTATATAAATTATATAATTTATTACAGTGAGTTTTTAAGAGTGTTATTGAGAAGTCAATAGTGGGCCTGGAGAAACACTCAAATTCAAAAATAAAAAAATAAAAAATATTACAACTACATTTTTAAAGGGGTATTGCAAATCCAGATATACTGCTATAAATACAGGGCCTAGAGAAATGGACAGGTTCAAAAAGTTGAAACATGAGGCATATTAATAGAATATCAGCTGGACCCCTGCTCAATAGCTATTAAACTGCATTTTGTTACCATGAAAATTCTACTTTACATTGTCCAAGAAAGACTAGATCTTGTATAATGCAGTGATTTCAGACTGATCACCCTGGGAATGAAGAAGCCTTTGAAAGTTATATCCCTGGTGGTTGCATGTGGCACATTGGTTGGAACAATTGGTTGCATGTGGCACATTGGTTGGAACAATGTCAGCAAACCTTTGAACTTCATGAATCACCGCATCGGTGTAAGGCATTCTGGCCCGGTGGTCTGTCCTTGGCTGTAGATCTCCAATCACCTTTGCAATTTCTTCTTGGACCTTCCCTGGGAGAACAAAACAGTATTATGTATCACCCCTCCAAATAGTCCCTCATGCATTGGTCACTTTATGAACTACAGTAATGGCTGTACATGTGGCCACCTTGAAGACCACTCAGAGGTTTCAGCTGGTCCACAATGTGGCAGAGGGGGCAGTGGTTTCCATGCCTCATTGTGCCCACATGAGCCCACTGGAGTAGCTGTAGTAGGCTTCTTAGTGCCATTCATATGCTGGTGACATTGGGCAAGTAGGCACACTTGGGGTCCATTTATGTCATCTAGTGGGACTCCAGGAAGAGTGCCTGCCCTTTGGAAAGATCCCACCCCCCCAGAGATACAGTTTTCTGCCACTCTGACGAAGTTCAGAAAACTACTGGAAACCAGGTTATTCTCCCGGCCTTGCGGTAGGTTGAGTTTGGAGACCTTGGTTGGGTGGCTTTTGGTTTTTGTTTGTCTTCAGGCCATTGATGAGTCTTTTTTTGCTTTTGCTTTTGCTTTTTTTCTTTTCTTTTTTGTCCTGTTTTTTTTTATCTGTAAGCTACCCAGAACCACCAGGTCTCAAGTAGCCCCAAAATTGCTGACTAAAAACAAAATAATAAATATTTGGAGAACTGGTGCTAAAGTCTGAAGGAACTTGGTCACACATTAGAGAAACAAAACAAATTAATATTTGAGGGAAATATTACAAAGATACAGAAAATATAATTAGTATAATTTTCAAATATAAAATTCAACGGAGTTTTTAACTTGCTTAAGTACATACAGAATATTTCATCGGCAGTATTAGAAGATAAGCCCATGAAGCCAAGTATGCTTGTAGTGCATATCTGGTGGTACAAATCTGTGATCTCCTGTGGGGTACTTGTAAGATTTTTTTGGGGGGGGGGTTAAATATTTTTTCCCCCACCTTTATTATTTTTATAAATAACTCAAGGCAGGGAACATGCCTAATACTCCTTCCTCCTCCTATTTCCCCCACAACAACAGTCCTGTGAGGTGAGTTGGGCTGAGAAAAGGTCACTGGCCCAAGGTCACCCAGCCGGCTTTCATGCCTAAGGCGGGACTAGAACTCACCGTCTCCTGATTGCTAGCCGGGAGCCGTACCCACTAGGCCAAACTGGCTCTCACATGCTAGAACGTTTTTCTCTTCTTTCTCCTTCTTTTATGAATATTTCCATCCAGCGAAGAGATGAACGAATGATTGACTATCAGCTTACAGCTTCAACCCACAGAGAGAATGAAATGTAAAGTGGAGCACAGAGAGATGTGTCAAAGTCTGATCACAACAGAAATACAGTACTCTTCACAGAAAGTCACTTCCCTCTTGCCTCATATTAGTGGGTATAGGGCAACTCCTGCTGCCCCCGGTTTTATTTGTTATTAATTTAATTTCTTCAGAGTTTTGCAAGTTCTTCTGTTATTTCCGATCGTGGATATAGCCGTTTTTTCTCTTTCTTTTTTGCTGTTATCATCCTCCTTTCCTTCCCTTTTCTGACGTGATATGTCAGAGGTTTCCCTGGTTTGTTTGCATTTCCAAAATATTTTATCTTCTTTTTGAAATGATCTGCCCATGTCACTGAGCAAATCTGCACTTCTGTGAGAGATGACGCGAGAGCCATAGAGATCCAGCACATGGGAATTCTTGAGTACACTTGGTGTCTTGCTGAATGAAACTTACCGTCTCTTCTTTTGGATTTCTTGATCTCCAAACATTGGTCAAGGCCACAATATCCATATTCTGAAGAACCTTTCCTGGAAGTTGTCCTCCTTTCTTTCCCTCTAGGGATGATGTGCCTAGATCAGATCTCGCACTTTATCCATGTCTCCTAGGATAATCATTTCCTTCTCTCAAATTAACATCCGGAAGAAGCCTCCATAGAATTGTTCCTTATCTGTCTTTGGAGTCTAAATGGATGCCAGTGTTAACATCTTACCTTCTTTTCTTAAGTTTGAGATCAAAGTTCTTCCTTCTTTAACTTTTAATTGTTTTAGTACTTCCCAGGAAGGTGATTTAAGATAAATTACTATTCTGTTTTTCTTTGTATTTCCTGATGTTGTATATTGCTGGCCTAGTTTTTTTTTGTTTCAACAAATTGACATTGACAAAGTTTTGTTTTCTGTGCGTTTCTTGCAGTCAAACAGGATTGGCTTTCAATGTTTTGAGTTTATTAAAATTCACTTTCATTTATGAGGTAAGTTTACTCTGTATATATTTAGTGAGATCAATGATGTCTTGTCTATTTGAAGGGAAAAAATATTCTTGCTTCATCTCTTTTCCCTTCATTCAAGTATCATTGACACCAAAAATCTTTGTTCTCTCATTTTTATATTTTTGGTTGCAAGCCAATCACAAGAAAGTCCTTACTTACTCTGAATTTCTGGGTGCTTCATCATTAGGAGGATGGCCCAGAGCAGACTGTTTGCAGATGTTTCTGTACCAGCACCAAATAGGTCACTTATAAGAGCTTTAAGGTTTTCATTATGGAAATATTTGCCATTTGTCATCTTCATATTCTCCTGAAGTGTATAAAGAAAACTCTAGTAAGGAAACTCAACCTACTCATGTAACCAATATTCTCAAAGGCTAAGAGGACGCTTCATGGGTGAGTACTATCCCCCCCACCCCCAAGAGGTTAGACTTGCCCCACCCCACTGGATTTCTATAAGGGAAACTCTAAGAAACAGTCCAGGCATAGCTTTAGTAGCTGCAGATTCTGAAATAAAGTAATGAGGAGGAAATGTCTAGAAACTGCTAGAAACTCGTTTCCTTCTACATTTCTGAAGGAAGGTTCTTAACCAACCTGCAGGAAGTTTATATGGAGCCACGTTTTAAAAATATGTAAAATAATCATCAATAATTCCAGGCATGTATAAAATAATCCATTACCTCTCTTTGCCGAACAAGAAATGAATCAATAAAACTCCTCCTGTCATTTTCATCAAGATCTTTGAGACGTTCTATGAAGGTGATCTGTATGAAATCATGCAACTCCTTTCTGTTATTCATTACTGTTTTATGAGAACCCAAAAGGAACCCCAGCATGGGAAATACATTATATATCTGAAAAAATGATGGAAAAAAAACCCATAAAAGCAATCAGTCTAAGCAACCAAATGCAAGCCCTAGTCAAGGAAACTATTGAGCACAGTTAGAGTTGCAGAGTATTCTCCAAAGATTAAAAAGATGGAAAAGGTATTTTCCGTGAAGGCTCCCACCCCTCCAACCTGAGTGCATTCACGAGAAATGTACAAGGAAGGGAGAGGAAGTGATGAAGCATGCATCATGGAGTCATGATGCTCAGAAGGGATCTGCATGCTCCCACGTGATGTTTCCATGCAACTCCGGTATGTAACGGTGGACTTTGAATCCTGATAGCATCATGTTCATGTTGCCTTTTGGATGGGACCTTGCTGCAGATGCCCATGAGAAGCAACATGCTTTGCTTTGCAATAAAGCTTGAATGCCACACATTCTGCTGTGTTTTTTTCATGACATTCTTTTCAAATGAAAACTTAGCTTACCAACAAAACAGGAGTTGCTGAAAGCTGGACGTTTTCCCTCATTAGCTTTAGTAGTCTTAGAAATGTGGCATCTTCATAGTCATAGCGTGTGATGGTTGCCTTATTCTACAAAAACACAGACTCACCAGCCAGGGCTAAGGATATCTGGTTTATTGAGAATAGAATGCAGACATGGAGAAAGACGGGAATGAGCACATGGTGTGCGAGGTAGCCGGTAAATACCCGCGGTGCGGACCCGATCCTTCCCCACCCCCCATGGTCCCAAAGTCCTGCCCGACGGCGAATCCGGGGTCCCAATGGGCGATCAGGGGGCAATTCCGGAGTCTCGATGGGCGATCAGGGGGATTAGTGCTGATTACCTCTGTCCTCTTCCTGTGTCCAGAGCAGGTGTGTCC
Source organism: Candoia aspera (assembly GCF_035149785.1). Classification (NCBI taxonomy): domain Eukaryota; kingdom Metazoa; phylum Chordata; class Lepidosauria; order Squamata; family Candoiidae; genus Candoia; species Candoia aspera. The sequence continues at coordinate 163,159,971 of NC_086153.1, read as the reverse complement.
CCGTGGTAATGCAGAGATGTCAGGGAGATAGGATGATGGCTTCCCGGGTCAGGGCAAAGGTATGGCTCCTTGTCCCTTATCTGCATTGTCCCTTAGTGCTTATAGGATTAGCACTGATTCCTTCCTCCCCTCTTCCCTTCACCGGGAAGGCATGTTCCCCGTTGTGATATATGTATACATCACAACGGGGAACATGACATAGCGCTTCCCAAATAGAATAGAAACTATGATGTTGGAAACAGCAGCCGTCATAATTGTTGTGACTCCAAATGATTTTCCTGGGCAACAAATAAATCAAAACAGAAGTGTGAACGAAACCAGGATTAAGTCTTCTCTTCAATACATTTTGACTGAAAGTCAGCTTATACAGTATAAAGGGCGTGTTTATCACAGAAACCTAGAGCTCAACTTTAGCATGTGTAATGAAGCAGAGGGATTTGATGCATGCCACAGAATATCAGAAGAGATTGCATTTTGAGTCTTCTATACTAAAATAAATAGATTGCTTTAAAGTCCCTTTCTGGCATCTTGGCGAAAACTAATGCATGCTCTCCTCAGTGTTAATAGGGACTACTGCATGTGGCATGAGGGCAAGTAAAGCTTGGAATCTCTTTAACCCCTTCTCTGTATCCCTATAAAGCAATATGCACAAGCCTTGATTGACCAAAGCCATAATGGACATGGAGGTAACTGTTTATGGACCATTGGTGATGGCCAAGCAATATGGAATCCGTGACTTGGAATGAAAGAGAAGTAAATTTTAAACAGCTTGAACTAATGAATAAAGGGAAGGAAGGAAGGAAAATTAGATCTATTATATGGGAGGTAGTTATAATAGATCTGAATGCAGATACTTATGGCGGTATCAAACCAGTAGTTACCAACAGGCAGGACAGAGTGATTATGACAAGACTGTGCAGGTGCTTCCCACTCTCAAATCTGTGAACAGAACAGCCAAAACAGCATTCATCTCAGAAGGCTGGAAAGTGCTAGAATTCAAACCCTGGAATGCAGACACCCACAGTATATATACTGTGACTCCTGTGTAGTGGGAGTAAACTAGATATTGCTTTTTTTCCCAGTGATCTCATGCCTCTCTTTACTGCAACTGGCTTACCAGAAAGCAAATAGGTTGATCAGTTGGTAGGTATGTAGGAATGCTCCACAAATGGCAACTCATTTGTCAGTAAGACAAAGAAGCTTTAATTTTCTAGATCACTGTTATATCAGAGGGCATCTCTTTTTTCTTCCTCCTCATGTCAATGAATGGTCAGTTTTATCCATATCATTTCTGAGTTCCAAAAATGCAGAGAACCGTAAATGCCAACGATTAGAGCTCTGTGTATCGCTCTGCTGCTATCCCATGGTTATCCAGATTTTTCCAAGCACTGTGTGCTAGGCAGATATGACACTGGAGGGCCTTAGGGACCACAATTGTGGAAAATATGGGACTCCTTCTCCTGCTCTATTGGCTACCTGTGAGGTGTGCTGCTGAATAAGTGCACCAACTGCAGTTTGAGCGATATGATTGTGCTAACGATAACGGGGGATTCCAGATGGACAATGGAAAGATAATAGTTGTGTTGGAGAACTTGGATAAAATATGTATCCCTTACTAAATGTGGATTATGTCTTTTTGTTCTCTGGGAAACTGCAATATGATTATCATTGGCCAAGAGCAGGGAGGAGCAGTAACTCCAACACCTTTTCACGCTCAGATGGAGGGCTTGCAGCCCTAACTCCTCTCTGTATTGGGGATCTAGAGGATTCTGAACAGAAAATCAAGTCTAGAACTGTTATTCACAAGGGATTGTTGGACTACTGTACTGTAAATGAACTTTTCAAGACACATTGAATCCATTTGACACCCAGACATCACATTTCTGTAAATATAGTTAGCATAAATTGGACAAGGAAGCATATTTATAGGAAAAAAAGAATGGGTTTGAGAATTGTTGGAGAGAAGGTACTCCAGAAGCACTCCTTCTTCCCTTGATACAAACTGAGGAATTTGTTTCCCGGTCTGTGTTTGTCCTGGCAGATGCTCCGGTAGAGCATTGGGAGGAAATGCCAACCCACCTGCATAAGTCTCAATCGTCTTTGCTAAGACGCCACACTCTTCAATGATTTTGTCCTCAATGGTCCTCCTGCCCATCCCGTAGTCCCGTAACGTGGCTAATGTGAACCGTCGCATCACTTTCCAGTTCTCACCACGAGCAAAAACAATGCCTGAAGAGAAAAGATAGAGAAAAGGGGTCAGATGGAGATGTGTAATTTTACCAAGAAATGTCCCTGGTTTTGCATATAATTTTGGTAGAAGTTCATCTGAGTATTTTTAGAAAACCAGGAATGGATGATGTACAAAGCAGTTTGTTTCTATATGATCTTTATGCCAAACATTTTTGTACTTCTTTCCAGGAGCCCAGAATTTTGTGGATATTTACTGAGCAAGTGGCTGTAAAGACCTGAGTTTTTTGGTTTTGTTTTTATTGATGCCTCGATGGATTCTGAGTAAGTCCTGCAGTCCCCCATTTAAAATTCCCAGGTCCCTCTTGCAAGGAGAGGGGGGAGGAGATGACCCTGATTGGGATCATCTGTGCCCTGTGACTAACCTGCCTTTTTCCATTAAAACCTGGAAGAGAGGCTGCTTAGACAAGCTAGCTCTTCTTCTTTCTTCTTGTAGCTGTAAGATAAGAAACACCTATTCTGACCCCAGTTGGATAATTATTCCCACCTTTGTGGTAAGGAGTGACCCAATACCTGCTGCACTTAACAGTGTAGCTCATCCTCACTAATAGGTAAGCTTCCCTTGCTGAGGCCTAAACTGAGCTACTCCAGGGGCCGTTTGAAGGGGTCTAAAACTTGCCCAATGAAAACAACCACTTTGCCAGTCGATTCCAAGGAATTGCCTTCTCGCCACTACTTTGGAACTCCTCAGTGGGAGGAATCTCTCTGATGCTGTAAGTATTGGGAATTCATTTATCAATGTGTATTGATGCTGATTATTCTGGTATCTTTCCCGGGGCATACTCTCTTCAGTATCCAATGTGAGGAGAACAAGCTTTCAGTTGAATGGGAATGATTAACTCAAATGGAAATATAAGGCATTTGCAATAGCCTTGGAGCTGGTTCACACCAGCCTGTCGTAACCCGCATCAGAACATTCCCATGACAACCCATGAATCTGTCGCCAGGATGCCAGAGAAGGATGTCTTCTTCCTGGCATTTGGCACCCTAAGTTGCCACTCCTTCTCACTAAGACAGTTGTTTTCTTTGAAGATAGTAGATATCAGAAGGGTAGGAAGGAACCCAAGACCTATTACATATGAATAGGTATGCCTGCATCATTTCCCCCCTTTTCTGAAATGTATAAATATCAGTGCAATTCGTTTGTTTGCAGGGGTGTCTCTCTAAAACTAATGCATACTCTCCTCAGTGTCAAGAGGGACTGCTGCATGTGGCATGAGGGCAAGTAAGGCTTGGAATCTGTTTAACCCCTTCTCTGTATTCCTATAAAGCAATATGTGCAAGCCTTGATTGACCAAAGCCATAGTGGACATGGAGGTAAATATTTATGGACCACTTGTGATGACCAAGCGATATGGAAGTCTGTGGCTCGGAATGGAAGAGAAGTAAATTTTAAGGAGCTTGAACTAATAATGAAAAGGAAGGAAACTAGATCTATTATATGGGAGGAGGTTATAATAGATCTGAATGGAGATACTTATGGTGGTATCAAACCAGTAGTTACCAACAGGCAGGACAGAGCGATTATGACAAGACTGTGCAGGTTCTTCCCATTCTCAAATCTGTGAACAGAACAGCCAAAATAGCATTCAACGTTTGGCAAAGAACATCCATGCTTGTTAGTTGCCAGGCTTTACCTGTATCATTGTTCTGTAAGGCCTCTTCAGATCCATCCTGTGCAGATTTCCCAAAATGGGTATGGTCCTGGGTCCCGGGGGAAGATTTGCGGAGCTGTTATTCCAGTGACTGCCCTTTTTCAAAAGGGATGTAATTGCAAGAAGACATAGTAATAGTGTTAAAACAAGTCCAATCCAATCCATTTCTTTTTAGCAGTTTTTAGTAATAATTACGATTAATCCTGCAAACTGAAGCGTTACAAGCATCTATTTCAAAGCATTGCATTAGGCATTGCCTGACCACTCTTTCTCCTGAATCATCAGACCACTCTATATGAGAGAGGACTCTGTTTTCTCTCTCCTCCCCAGGATTTTGATCTGTTTTTGCATACCCGTGGGGTCTATGGAAACGTTGCAAACTGTCTTGTACTTGAGAACTGATCTGTTTATCTAAAGCTACAGCTTATCAACAAATATTTTCTTTTTTTAATAGTAATTTTATTAACCATTATAATTACAACAGTAAAAAGTTAAACAAACTAAAAAAGATAGAAGAATAGAAAGAAAGAATAGAAAGTGCAGAAAAGAAAGGAAAAAGGAAAAATAGAAATAGAAGTAGGAAAAAGAAGAAAAGTAAGAATATAGTGAAGAAAAAGAAAAGATTACATATATATATAAAGATTACATATAGATATATAGATATATATACACACACACAGAGAGACACATAACCATATACTGGGAAGGCACAATAGAGTGCCAAGAAAATGTCTGTGAAAATGGCATCCCCCAAGGAGTCAGAAAATGACTTGGGGACCTTTCTTCTTTCTTCTTTTCATACATAACCATACAGAAGTCACCTTCCAACTTCATCACAATTAGTATAAACAGTTTCAGCAACTTATCACCTCCTCTTACAGGGCAACAAATGGTCTCTTCTTCCCATATCTGATCTCTTATCGATAAACTAATCCGTAAAGCATTGTCATTTCAGTCCTGGTGTCAGCAAAGTCAGTTAAGGGTTAGCAGAGTTGACAACATATTTACTTTAACCTTGAAATAAACCAGCTTTGTATTCCTTCCTTTCAATTCTAACAATCTTAGTCTTTAGTCCATTCAAATAATGTCCTAGAAATTGATTTCTTTTCATTTTATCTTTCTCCTTCTCACAAGATTCTTCAAAGATTCTTCAAAGATTCTTCGAACAAGCCTCCTTTGTAAATCCAATATAGGAAAATTATCTAGATCGCTCTCTTGGTTTATTGTTTGTATATGCCATGTAATTACTGAAAACCTCAGCCGGTTTCCTTTGCCTGTCCAGTGTAGCATCTTTTTCCATGTCATTCCTGTCGCCTGTCACCTGTAAATTTGTTTTCAGCTCAGCTCGATCTTGTCAGGGAGAACTTGTTCCTCTTCCATAACATCTTTTGGAGACAGTCTCTCCCTAAAGGCAGATGTCACTGTTGACGCTGTTAGAACCAGCTGCTGAGTCCATGGTTCAAAAATACCCTCCAATATCCTCAATGTTAGAACAGTTTGCTTCGTTCTGTAATTGCCAGTTGAGTTTCTGTGTTCTTCTCCTTTAATTGTAATCTTTAGTTCCCTCTCATTCCCTCTAGTGTCCAATTTTTAAAGCTTTATCTTATAATGTTTTTTTTAATTCGAAACAAAAGCATTTTACCATGGAAGTAAGGTAAAGGTAAAGGTTTCCCTTGACGTAAAGTCCAGTCGTGTCCGACTCTAGGGGGCGGTGCTCATCTCCGTTTCTAAGCCTTAGAGCCGGCGTTGTCTGTAGACACTTCCGGGTCATGTGGCCAGCATGACGACACGGAACGCCGTTACCATCCCGCCGAAGCGGTACCTATTGATCTACTCACATTTGCATGTTTTCGAACTGCTAGGTGAGCAGGAGCTGGGACTAGCAACGGGAGCTCACCCCGCCACGCGGTTTCGAACCGCCGACCTTCCGATCGGCAGCTCAGCGGTTTAACCCGCAGCGCCACCGCGTCCCATTTACCATGGAAAGGATTCATTATAATTAATTCCAAAATCTTATTTCAAATTTATCTGGACCCTTAGTCCATTTGTAACTTTCTAAAAAAAAAGTTTTGATCACCTTTTTACTGTTTATTCCTTTTTCTTTTTTTTTTAAGTACTTAAATCTGTAGTTAGAACTTTTGCTAAGGATTGAAGGAAACTTACCTGGTTCTGTCAAACTTGTTGATCCAAAATTTTCTAATAGCTGAAAAGCAGTTAGCAAGCAATTTCTGAAAATGATTAGAAAAGGAAGTATGAGAACCCAGTGTCCTTAAAGGGACTGACTATTTGGTTCTCCAGACTTTTCTTTTGAGTTTTATATGTCCGTATGTCCTATCATTTTGTCTTTTGGTTTGCTTTGGCTTGGCTTTTTGTAAGCCACCCAGAGCTGTGATAGTTTGGGGTGGCCTGTAAAATTTGTGAATAAATAAACTCATTCGGATCACTGTAATTGGTAACCTCTCTCAGCTCTTGAGTATAACACACAACCTCAGATTGACCCAATTTCTTAAATTTCTTGCATGTAAGACATTCCGTCTGGATAAGTTGGATACATCATTTCCCAGACCAAGTACATCTGGAACCCTTCACTGTATTGACCCAAATCTCCTTGCTCATGGTTTTCTTTTACTTTGATTTTGATTTTTCCCTTAGAAGTCCTTTAGCAACCCCATTACAGGTAGTCCTCAACTTACAAATATTCATTCATTCATCTCTTGCATACCGACACACACCACCATGCACCCTCCCTGACCATGGATGGGAATGAATGGAACATCAGTCTTGCCCAAGACAGAGGGAGAGACATTCTTCTCTGCTTCAACAGGTAAGGTGAAAGCTTGAAAAGTTTGCTATGCCTATGTCTTCAAAGAGGGTGCATAACTGGGGTGGGCACTGATTTCAGCAGTTCCATAAATATGAAGCTCCCTGGGAATGCGTGGCTAACATATGAGCCCAGGAATGGTTGCAGCTTTAAGAAGGTGACCGTAAGTGTGTTCTATATGCCTTTGCCCACTCCAGAGCTCCTTTTCAGCTTCCAGTCCCAAGTGTATCAAATCCATACAGCATTATCTTCCTGGAAAGAACTACACATTGCATTTACAAAAGCTTCCAATCAGCTTGGAGGTTTTCACCCAATGGGCAGTCCAAAACCCCCTGCCTATCAGCCAGGTGGACATTAATGTCATTCTTTCCATTTTTGCAGAATGGAATAGTTATGAGACTGAGTACTTTCAGAGGCAGGCTCCCTTTAGTTCCCTCAGGACCTCCTGGAAAATCAGTCCATTCTCATCCTTGTATCTGTAGTTTACTCAGGAAAACCCAGTTATTTCGCTCTCTGGTTGTTAAGGGTTTCCCTCTTGTTCCCAATCCTTCATTCTGCGCCCTGGCTTTGACTGGCACAATGCCAGCTCTACTGAAAACGAGAGAGGTTCTGTAACCCCAAGATCAGGGAACTCTGCCCCAGATCAGTGGTGAGCAACAATATTCACCTGAGGGGCACTTTGCCTCTTGGCAGACCTCTGAGGTCCACATACCAGCAGTGCCTGAGCAAAAGCTAGATCGTGTTACTTCCTTTCTTTGACTGATTCCCACACATTCACCAATACGTTTCGAAATGCCTCATACCTAGGAGTTCTCATTAATAGTTATTGCACCCTTGCAATTCTACACGTGAGGAGGTAGAATGGGATGGACCTTTGCCCCATGCTTGCTGTGTTTATGGTCCCTCTGGCTGTACAGAAGGAGTCTGTGGGCACGTGAAGCCCTGTTGCAGTCACCCTCTGGCAAAGTAGGTTGCGAGATTATGAAACCTACTTATGCTCCCCTCCCTCCTCGTGTTTAGACATGACTCAGAGTAATGAGAAATGAAGAGTACTATATATCCATTAAACCTTTTATACAAATATACAGCTTTTTGTCTCTATGTACGCATGTATTCTTACCCAGAACCCAGGAATATGATTATTTCATAAATTGAAATTTTCTCTTAATTAGCTTTTTCCTCTATTACGCCTTCTGCAAGTACAAAGAAAAACTAGAGAAGAATACAATGAACCAAAACAAAGATTTACACAGTAAAATTAGCTAAAAATTCAAAAGGATGTTAATATAAGTCTGCAATTTGAAAATGTGTGTCAGTATGAATATGTCATTATTTAAAAGGGGTTATTATGCAGTAATTAACATCTAGTATAGCTCAAATCTTGAATTATACATTGCCATCATTCCTGCCTGGTCTAAGATGTTTGCCCTGTGCAAAGCCAGTATACTGAGTATACTTCTGGGGAATACAGACGTTAGTCATCATTGATAAAAAGAGAGAGCCACCTGAAAGGAAAAACTTGCTTTTAAGGTAGGTTTCATGCTCTTATTAATCATGGTCCAATATTATTGGGCTTTGTAACATTGCTACCAAACATGGGGAAAAATTAATCATCATCCTTTATTATTGTATTTCCAGCAATGCAATAGAGAATGAATTGTCTCTTTTGGCAACCAACACTGGAGTAATATACCATCAGTGGAAGATCTTATACCAGTCTTCTCTGAATATAGCCTGACTGTAAATTTGATGATTTCCTTCCATTTCTATTCTTATATATTACTTGTTCTCTTAACATTCTGCACCAATTAATCATACCGTCTTTGACTTGTTCACTTTCTGAATGATGTGATCTGATTTTTGTGTAATACTTTGTTCAAGTCCTGTCAGGTCTCTACATATTGCACCTGGGTTTTGTAATTCCTTTTGGACTCTGCTACTGAATTGTAGGTATTGCCACCAACGAGGGGATTCTGGCCACTCAGAAGAGAGAGCTTTGAAGGATTTCTTCCTTGTCTTATTAACAATGAAGTCTTGTAGCCCATATAAATTATAATTATAATCCCTCGCCTGATCCTTTGTGTTTGTATATGAAAGTAAATATTTCACATTGAGGTAAGAGGTGATAGAGCTGGCCTGATATTTTTTCTATGTTTGTGTAATCTATTTAAGACACCCTTTATTATTGAACGATCCTTTATCGGTTGTATTTTTCTACATGTAGCAAATCAAAGGTATTTGTGCAAGTTCCCTGGAAGTCCTGCTCCGTTCAGAGAGACAATCCAGCCGTAAGGTGTTCTAATCCGTCTCTTATCCCAGTTAACACAACTGGCCACCCGTCCACCTCATTCTTTCACCTGTTATAAATCTTTAGACCTTTTACCTCTGGGTCTTTTACTAGACAGTATAAAATCAGTTGTGTATCTCTGCCAGTGATTTAGTGTGGATTCTTCTGTCTTACTGGGATCCTCTGGAGCAAAAACTCAAGCCTTGGCAAGATGTTCATCCCAACTGGGACAGTTACAGCTTTGTCCATCTTGAAATATCTGCCATTCTGTTTCTCCAGATGAGGAAATAATTGTTCTTAAATAAATCTTTTTTTTTTACTTTTTGTGAAATAAATTCCCAGTAATGTTTGCTATTGGTACTGCTTTTTTATTTCAGATAAGTTCTGTGCCATCGTGCATTTTTATTGGTACAAGAAATCAATTTGGTTAATTATTCTTTCTGCACAAGGGCAGAAATCTAGTATTTATTTTAGTCTATCTCTCATTTCAACACGTGGATCCCGTATGTTTTAGGAGAAAGCATACGTGGCCAATTCGACTTAAAGACTATGCCAATTTATGCTTGATGAAGAGACAATACAGGTAGAAATCTGGAGGCTAAGCAGTCTAGAATCTGGACTTTTTCTGTTGTTGTTCTTGTTAAAACAACAACACTGGTAACTTGTAATGAACAAATACATTATTTATTTATTTATTTATTTATTTTCTACCCCCCTTTATTATTTTTATAAATAACTCAAGGTGGTGAACATACCTAATACGCCTTCCTCCTCCTATTTTCCCCACAACAGCAACCCTGTGAGATGAGCTGGGCTGAGAGAGAGTGACTGGCCCAAGGTCACCCAGCTGGCTTTCATGCCTGAGGTGGGACTAGAACTCTCAGTCTCCTGGCTTCTGGCCCAGCACCTTGACCACTAGACCAAACTGGCTCTCCTTTATATGTATGTCGAACTATTGTAGAAAAATCTATATTGCTTAAAAATGAATGGAAATAATTAAAAGAAAAAAAGAAAAAGAAAAGAAAATTGAGGGGGCGAAAAAATAGTAAAAGATAAAAGGAAACAAATGGCTCAAAAAGAAAATAAATCAGTAGTAAGAGTACAAAGTACTTCACACGTCATGACTTCCCTCCTTTTTTCATTCTCAGAATCAAGATTTATGTGCATGCAAATCACTACAGTTCAGTTTCAATCAACCTATTAAGCCAAGACCATACAGAATCTCTTGTCCAAGGCTGAGAAATGGTCTGTTATGAATGTCTTGTGTCTTATGAACGTGACATGGCACAGGTCCTGTAGGGCATAGGAGGGGTTGTAAACCCAACCGCAGGGGTCAGGTCCAGGTCATCTTTAGATGTTCCAGGGGGTGGCTGGAAGGTAAATCTCTGCAGGAGGCTGGCAAAGAAGAGGAAGAGCTCCATTTTGGCAAGGGTCTCACCAGCGCATACTCTCCGACCTGGAAGGAAGCATACGTGTCAAAAAAGATGTTTTTATTGGTTTCTTAAACTATTTTCTATAACTTCCCAAAGTCCTATGGCCATGGAGAGATTAGCAAAAAGAAAAGTTATGACAGAACACTCTTATGCACACAAGCTAAAATGCAACAATAAAATAGAAATGGACCTTTTCAGAATCATGCAAATCTTAAAAGAAGGATGAACCTTCATCAGGACCCGTCTACACTGATGCCCTTAAAATCAGGTTGGTTCAGAATCCCACTCTAGGTAGAGATACTCACTACCACTACAGGTACACCTCTATTTAACAGATCATTTGCAGGGGAACAGGGGACTTCTTTTAAATCTTGGTTTAAAATCTTTTGCTTGTCAGAATGATCTCCTGATCCATGGGCTGGATGATTAATCTTGAAGTTTTTGGGGAAAAAAATGCATCTAGCAAGATCATCTGTCACCATGCGATGAGGTATCATCAGTATGCTGATGATACCCAATTGTATATCTCCATCCCGGGTGAAGTACGTGATGCTGTGACTACCCCCTCCGAGTGTCTGGGGGCTGTGGGGGCCTGGATGGGGAACAACAGGCTTCAACTGAACCCTGGCAAGACCAAGTGGCTGTGGGTTAATGGTTCTTCTGTATCCGGAACATTAACATCTCTGGTTCTGGATGGGGTTGCACTGCCCCAGACAGACCCGGTGCGTAACTTAGGGGTCCTCCTGGACTCATGGCTCCTGCTCAAAGAGCAGGTGGCAGCTGTGTCCAGGATAGCCTTTGTGCAGCTGTGTGCTGTGCACCAGTTACTTCCCTTCCTGGATCAGGAGGCCCTTCGAACAATCACCCATACCCCTGTTATCTCTCACGTAGACTATTGCAATGCATGGGGCTACCCTTAAAAAGTATCCAGAAGCTTCAGCTGGTCCAGAATGCAGCCATGCGAGCTGTTTTTGGTGCCCCTAGAAGGGCTCATGTAACACCGTTGCTGCGCAAGCTGCATTGGGTACCAGTTTGCTTCTGGGTCCAGTTCAAGGTGTTGGTTATTACCTTTAAAGCCCTACATGGCATGGGGCCAGGTTACCTGAGGGACCGCCTCTTCCCCATTACATCAACCCGTCCCACCCAATCGTGCAGAGAGGGCATGCTGCGGACCCCGTCTCTGAGACAACTTCATTTGGTGGGGTCCAGGAAGTGGGCCTTCTCTGCAGTAGCTCCTGCTCTGCTGCCCCCGGAGGTGAGATTGGCCCCATCGGTCCTGGCCTTTCAGAGGAGTCTGAAGACCTGCTTCTGCCGCCTCGCTTGGGGCGGAGAGGGGAATAGATCTACATGTGGATGGCTGCTATAGACCACTCCTCCCACACTCGGACTGTTTTAGATTCTTTTGCCACTTGGACTTTTTATCTTTACTCTTATTTATGTTATTTATTATTGTAATTTTATACTTTATAATTTATGATCGTTGTTTTAATTGATTGTTGTAAACCACCCAGAGTCCCCCAATGGGAGGGGATGGGCGGGGACAAATTAGATAAATATAAATAAATAAATAAATAATCTATGTTTTCTACTATTCATGCACATTTTTTTTCTCCAATGAATAAACTAGAGCATTTTCAAGAGTGCCTTCATGTTCTCAGCTAATATTTTGAACCCCTCATTTTGATAAAGATTGACTTCAGATATCTACTGGCTGAAGAACCTTGAAAAAGTAATGAGATAAAGAATGCTAGGAACTGTAGTATATGACTGCCATAATGTCCTCCAAACTCTTGGACATCTGCAGTATGACTGGTATTCATCGCTGAAGTTCATAAGTGTTTCCATAACCTATCAAAGAGACCTTTCTAGAGCATTTTTCTGCTGCTGCTGCTGCTGTTTTATGCTCAGATGTCTGACTGTTTTTGGAAGCTGGATGCCAGAACAGTGAGGTCTCGTTGGCATTGCTACCTTTGTGGCAGCATCAGATATTCTTATGTCTAAAATGGAAGTTTATTAAATCATGTCTTTATTGCCACTTTTTCACATGTTCCATTCTCTCTTGTGAAAGTTGCTTTCCAAAATGGAAAGGGTTGCCTATTACTGGACACATGCACACACATACAGAGCATATTACCTGCGGAGAAAGGCAGGAATGCCTCTTTTTTCACAAATTTCCCTTCAGCATCAAGGAAATGCTCAGGATAGAATTCCTGAGGTTTCTCCCACTGAGATTCGTCATGGAGCACCGATGATAGCAGGGGAACAATCTGCATGCCCTAAACATTGAAAGGGGAAGAAACTATATTAAAAAGGGTGTGTCTGCTGAACACATCGCTATAGACATTATTACAAAGAACTTCTAAAGGTGGTATTGCAAATGTGTGAGTTTTCAGACAATGAGAGGTAAATACTAGGCACGGGGAAACAGACAAGTTCAAAAAAACCTGGGAAATAGATAACCAGTTAGACCCAGCACTTGATAACTCGTAAAACCGCATTTTACTTACTGAAAAGTGTTTATACCGCACTAAGAAAGATTGGCACCTGAACCATGCAGTTACTTCAGACTGATCACCTTGGGAATGAAGAAGCCTTTGAAAGTTACGTCCATGGTGGTTGCATGTGGCAAATTGGTTGGAACAATGTCAGCAAACCTTTGAACTTCATGAATCACCGCATCGGTGTAAGGCATTCTGGCTCGGTCTTCCGTCCTTGGCTGACGAACCCCAATCTCTTTTGCAATTTCTTCTTGGACTTTACCTGGGAGAACAAAACAACATTTGTGTTTCAAGATGATTGTTTGAATTTTGTTTTAAATGGAAGTTTATGCAAACATTTCAAATGTTGAAAGATACAGTAATCATCAACTGAGATCCCTGGACATTTTGGAGAACTGGCTCTAAAACATGAAGGACTTTGGTTGGACGTTAGAGAAGCACAATATATATCTCTGAAGAAAATATTATAAAGATACAGAAAATATTATTGACAATTTTTAAAAATGATAAGGATCCTATTTGGAGGTTTAAACTTGCTTAAGTACATTGAGAAATATTTCATCTGCAAGGTTAGAAGATAAGTCTGGAAAGCCAAATACATTTCTGGTGCACACCTAGTAATACAAAGCTATGATCTTTTATGTGAGCATTTTCCCCTTCTTTTTCCTTCTTTTTCCTTCTTTTATGAACATTTGTATCCAGGGAAGAGATGGACTAAGGATTGACTATCAGTTTATATGTTCAAGCCCTAGAAAGAATGAAATGTTGGGTGGAGCACCTAGAGATGAGTCAAGGTCTGATCGTGGTTGGAATTCATTCTTTTTAACAGGAAAGTCTCTTCAGTCTTGGCTCATATTAGGGTATGATCTGCTATTCCTCTAAGAAATAGCAATGGGGGTGATGACAGCATAAATTGAAATGGCTGAAATGTGTATGTTTGTGAACCCTTAATCCAGAAATATCTTATACCTCTCTTTGCATACTCTCACATCCATGAGTTCCTTAAAATACAAACAGGAAGGACTATGTGTTCCTGCTTCCCATTTTCCCCTGGTTCAACGAACACTCGCATCTACCACAAATCTTCTTTTAATTACTTTTATTTTTTTGATTGGAAGCCAATAAAACGAAACATGCGTACTTTGGATTTCCGGGTACTTCATCATCAGGAGGATGGCCCAGCGCAGAGTGTTTGAACTCGTTTCTGTACCGGCAGCAAATAAGTTTGCCACCACAGCTTTAAGATTTTCATTATGGAAATATCCATTAGTTACCTTCTTATTCTCCTGAAATGCATTTAAAAAAAAGAAAAGAACGATCAAGGAAACTCAGTATACTCATATAACCTAAATTCTAGAAGGCTAGGAGGACGCTTTATCCATGGACCATACAGTGGCCTCCAGATTTGGGGACATCATTTACCTTTTACAAAATGGTAAAGGACTATTGAAGGTGTAGTCCAAAAAGTAGTGAGAGAGACTGTGCTTCAGACATTTACAGGAAAGTAAAGGAAAGGTTGAATATCTAGAAATGTCATCTATATTAAGACAGGAATATTGGTGGCTATATAGAGAATAATATTGGCACAGTGCACTATATACTGCCATATATTAACTTCCTTTCTTGTTTGTTTGTTGCATTTTAATTTCACCCTTTTCTCTAAAAGAAAAGCCAATAGAGCCTGATAAGACAGTCTCTGTCATCAGTCTAAAATACATGATAGACAAAATAAAGGAAGAAAGAAAAGAAGGGGACCATTTCCGAAGGATTTAGACTTTAGAATTATAGCTGGGGTGGAAAAAGACTGCCAGGAAACTATGGGTTCCTGTATTGATTTGTTTAATTTGTTGTTGTTAGGATTATTATGATCATTAAATTGACAACCAAACTTTATATTAATCAAAGCAAATATTTGTAGCTCAGGGTTGAACTGTGGAGTCCTTGGTGCTCTCTGAGCCTTGTTGTTTTCTTGCAGACATTTCATTGCCAGACTAGGCAACATCTTCAGTGCAAAGAGGGAGTGGGCCTTGGTCTCAGTGTATGTACCGTGGCTTGCCCTGCTTGTTTTGGTGGGGGTGTTGTTCTCTCCTTGGGAGCTCTTTGATTGGGCTGTTTGCTGCTTGGTTGATTGCCTGAGTTAATAGTTCCTTGATTAGGGTGTATGGTGCTGTTTGATGGTTCATCTGGTCTTAAGCCTAGTGTTGATTTTTGCATATCTGGGTGTTGATTGCTGGCAAGGGAGTGTACCGGTCTTTTGGCTTTTCTATTGTCTCTTTTGCCTAGTCTGGCAATGAAATGTCTGCAAGAAAACAACAAGGCTCAGAGAGCACCAAGGACTCCACAAACTTTACATTTATTTATACACTGATAGTGGTTTGCAACAAGACGAGAAATGAAACAAAAGATAAAGATTCTGAATGTGTCATTATACTGCATAGTCCTCCAAGATAGTGAATTGGGAGGCAGCTGTATATTGGCTTGCCAGGTAGACATTAGATTAGACATTCTAGTTTGCACAATATGCTTGGAGAATACATGCAGTAAAACTGGCTGTGGCTGTGTTTATGGGATAGTGGTCAGAACTGAGGAAATTAGTGACAGATACCAGAGAGATGAAGCAGTAAATGCAGGGGTTTTGAACTTGTGAGATGCAGGGCAACATTTACCTCCACTGTGGCATGGCTGGTAAACTAATTTTTCTTTATCTTATAAAATCAGTATGTGAAAACTTTGATTGGCCCAAGCCATGATGGACAATATTCAACAGATACTCAATAGTCAATATCTGTTGATGACCACGGCTTATGCAATATTGCAACTTGGAATATAGGAGGCATAAATGGTAGGGATCATGAATTAATCCACAAAAAGAAACTAAGTGAAACTTCGTGAAACTAATAGAAACGGAAAGATGTAAGACATCTCAATGGAAGTTTGATCTCGTGAAGTGATGAATACATGCAGGAAAGCAGAGGTGTAAAATTAACTATGAATGAATAGGTTAAACTGTATATCAGAATGTTTGAATTATTCTTATCTAGATTCTTGCATACTGTGCTGCCCGTGAATGGTGATAATAGAAAAACCATCATGAGTTTTGGGGCAAATTGTGAATGTGATCCTGGGGAAAACGTTATTCTTTCATCTAACATGAATGAAGGGGTGTGAACAAGAAAGTGGTTTCTGAAAAGAAATGAGAACTGCAGTTGTTTGCTGAGTCCTGTATCTGCATAGACAAAGTTGTGTTTGTTTTGAACATACGCCATTTATGAAGATTGAGAAAATTAGTGACAGATGAAACAGAAAAGACAGAGATTTTCTCTTCCACAGTTCCGCCAGGGTGACACCTCTGAGATACTGAATTCCAAACCAGCCTAATACTAGTATTCAGCTGTAGACTTCATGGATTTTTCTCAAATGGGCAAGGACCATCATCCTA
Organism: Candoia aspera; assembly: GCF_035149785.1. Lineage (NCBI taxonomy): Eukaryota > Metazoa > Chordata > Lepidosauria > Squamata > Candoiidae > Candoia > Candoia aspera. The sequence goes on along the minus strand of NC_086153.1, from coordinate 163,143,591 downwards.
TTTCTCCTCCACACTAACTCTCAAATTTTGTCAGGCCTACACCCACGTCAGCAGTGCGTATGTCCATGTGGGGATGGCTCTGGGGAGTTCCTAAGCCCCGTGTTCCTTTCTTGTTCTCTTTACAGGGAATCTCAGAAGACATTCATCTATCCCATCTTAAAGAAATACCCTGGGAGACAGCGTGATGCTTATGTGTCACTTATTCTATCTGACCAAGACTCTGATGGATCGTTTCAGGCTGCCCAATCCTCTGTTTGTTCTATTCGTTCCACCTATGACTGAAGATTAGCACTACTCTTGGTGATCACCATTGTTCTTTGTATGATTGTTATTAAACTATTTTTTTTCTTATGTAATTTTATTGCATTTTATGCCTACTTTTTAGTCCTATCAATAATTTTAGATATACAGTATGTGCTTCTATGCAGTGTTTTCTGGCCTAAGATTTATTGTTGTTGTCAGCCCAGGCTTCAACAATATTTCCACAGACACTGCTATTTTTCAGGGGGTTCCTATAATAAACCATTTTTCTATTCAAGCCACAACATGAGGTTCATTAGTCTGCTCGGGTTAGATTCCAGTTCCTCAAGAATATACACACATTGCTTCATCTAACACATTGGAAGGCACACCAAGTGTTCCTTCTGAGCTGTCTCAGCTACCCTTGTGCAGAGCAAACATTCAAACTCAGCAGATTGTCATCACAGAATCACAGTATTGTAGAATCAGAAGGGATCACAAGGACCATCTTTTCCAACCCTTTGCAGTATGCGGGAATATCAATTAAACTATCCAGGAGAGGTTGCTATTCAGCCTCTTCTTAAAAACCTCAAGAGATGGAGAACTCACAAGCTGCATAGGTAGATTATTCCACTCTTGTACAGATCTTACCATCTTTTCCCCATATTTAAACCACACTTAGATAGCTGCACCTTATATCTGAAATTTCTAGTCCTAGTTTCTGCAGCTGTGAAAAATTGTTCTCATCCACCTTCTGTGTAGCTTCTTCTGATGTACCTGAGTGTAGCTATCCTGCCTCCCCTAAGTCTTCCTCTCTCCAGATTGAACATCCCAACTTCCTTCAGCCTATCCTCATAGGACAAATACTCAAGTCCCCGAATCATCTTTGTTGCCCTCTGCTGAACCCTCTTCTAGCTTATCATTAGCCTTTTGAAAATGGGGTGCCAGAACTGAACACACTATTCTTTCAGATGAAATGTCTAGTCAGTGAGATAGAACTCCTGTGGACTTCAGCCTATAGATTTCATTCATGATCTACCTCTCTCTCCCAGACCTCCACAATAAATGCCAGGCCAGTGATTTCACTCAGAATTAAGTCCCAGACAACTGATGTTTTACCTACAGCTAATTTGTCATGAAAAAGAAGGACCTTTAGGTTGGAGGGCACATCTTGATTTTCTTAGGCTATAGCCAGAAAAAGAAGGGAGACCCACCAATAGTTACCCTGCTTCCCCTGCAACAGCCAGCTTGCAGTTTCTTACCATCTCTCCCCCAGCCTGAAGATTTTAATATTTAGTTCAGACCATGCTCCATTCTACATTCTCCCCCATTTTCCTGACACACCTGATTAGAGTCAACCAAATGGTTTTACAGAAAAATAAATGGATTGGCCCATTGAAGACATGACCAGAATGGGCTGTATATTGATGGCATTTTTCATGCAAAAAAACAGTCTGTCTGTAATTTTAGTAGCTGCAGGCTCTGAAACAAATAATCAAGAAGGAAAAATTAGAAAGTGCTGAAATTTGGTTACCACTCCCAAGCGCACACTTTTCTAAAGCAAGGATTTCCACCGACTGCATGTAATTTACAAGCAGGAACATTTTTTTTAAAAAGCATGTAAAAAAAACACCTGTACTTCCTGAGATATGTAAAATAATCCATCACCTCTCTTTGCCGAACAAGAAATGAATCGATAAAGCTCCTCTGGTCATTTTCATCAAGATCTTTGAGATATTCTATGAAGGTGGCCTGGATGAAAGCATGGAACTCCTTTCTGTTATTCATTACTTTTTTATGAGAACCCAGTAGGAACCCCAGCAATGGAAACATGTTATATAGCTGAAAGAATGGTGAAAGAAAACATATATTAAGGAAGTTCAATACTCTGAACCCATTTCTCAGGTGGACATCTCAAAGCATTTTTATCAAAATAATGTTCCATTCATCTATAAACAATAAGCCACGATCGTAAGCAAAAACACATGATTGAGGGAGCTATGGAGAGTCAAGATTTCTATTTCACAAGGCCCAAATCCCATGGATTAAATCCTCACACAATTCTTGGGAGAGGGAGTGCTCATCTTCCATCATACCATTGAATGAGCTCCTCCTGCTCACATCCCGTTGATTCCCAAACAAGCAATGGAAGTGATCAGTCTAAGAAACCAAGCGCAAGTCTGAGTCAAGAGAGCTACTTAGTACATTCAGAGTTGTGGAGTAGAGGGAGAGGGAGGGAAGGACACTGGAAATGGCATTTTCAGTAGAAGGCTGCCAACCCTACAATTTGAGTGCATTGGCAAGTAACACGGACCTTTGCCTTTAGAAGGAAGGGAGAGACAGTGATGAAGCATGCATCCTGGTGTCACAACATGAAAAAGTGACTTGTATACTTAAATCAGATTTCTGGATGCAAGTACATACTGTAAGAGTGGAATTTGAATCCTGATATCATCATGTTCATATTGTCATTTGAACAAAATCTTGCTATGGATAACTATGACAAGCAATATGCTCTTTTTTTGCAATAAAGCATAAATGACACACACCATGCCTATATTTCATGCTTTTTCCCTTCAAATGAAATATTAGATTACCAATATATTTCGGCTTCCTGAAAGCTGAATATTTTCCCTTATTAGCTTCAGTAGTCGTAGAAATGTGGCATCTTCATAGTCATAGCGCTTCCCAAGAAGAATAGAAACTATGATGTTGGAAACAGCAGCTGTCATAACTGTTGTGACCTCAAATGGTTTTCCTGGGCAACAAACAATAAATCAAAACAGAAGTGTGAATGAATGCCACTGCATTTAGACTCAAAAACAGTTTACATAGAGGGAGCATTTATCATAAAAAACTTATAGCCAGTGCTGGCTAAGTTGAAAGTATTTAGGTTAAGAAATGTGAAACAGTATTTGAATGGGAACTGTTCGTCACAGAGTCACAATTGCAATTTTATTGATCATACATCAGTAATGAATTCTTTGCAAATGAGGAAGTCCTTGAGGGCAAGTGCTGGATATTGTTGTTGTTCAGTCATTAAGTCATGTCCGACTCTTCATGACCCCATGGACCATAGCATGCCAGGCCTTCCTGTCCTCCGCTGTCTCCCAGAGTTTACTCAAATTCATGCTCATTGCATCGGTGATGCTATCTAACCATCTCATCCTCTGCAGGCCCCTTCTCCTTTTGCCTTCACTCTTTCCCAGCATCAGGGTCTTTTCCAGTGGGTCCTCTCTTCACAGTTGGTGGCCAGAGTCTTTGAGCGTCAGCTTCAGTATCTGTCCTTCCAGTGAACAGTCAGGGTTGATTTCCTGTAGGATTGCCTGATTTGACCTCCTTGCAGTCCAAGGGACTCTTAAGGTTCTTCTCCAGCACCACAGTTTGAAAGCATCAATTCTTTGGTGCTCAGCCTTCCTTATGGTCCAGCTCCCACAGCCATACATACAGAAGGAAATGACAACCCACTTCAGTATCCTTGCCAAGAAAACCCCATGGACAGTATTAAAAGGCTAAGATCTCGATACTTCTTCATTAAATGATTGCCATTTTAAACAGCAAATGGCTGCTGAGTTTCTGAAATATTTTAATTCAGATTATTGTAGGGTACTGGATGGGAAGTGTGGGCTCATACTGTATTGGATGGTTTTTTATATAGGCTGGAGTTTGGCATGAGAGGCATGTCATTTTGGAAGAGACTCTGGAGCCTACCTGGTTTTGTTTGGCACACGCTGGTGGAGGGCTTGATTGCCCCAAGTCATGCTCTGGGCACAATCAGCTGGACTACTAGACTCGTGCTTCCTTTTGAGCCATTGGCTATGAGGGGAGAGGGCCAAGGTGGCTAAGGCCTTGGATTGGATTGCACCCATGTGACCTTTCTCCTCCTGTGCATCCTGTCCCTCTCCATGTTTCACAGAAGAGCTGAGGGACATGAAATGGGATAAGGGATGTCTAGTGCAGTGCTGGAGGTCAACAAGGAGCAAACCTGACCAAAAACAAGTCAGAGCTGCTATTAAGGCCTACTTCATGGTGATAAGTGCAGTGAAGCATCAATATTTCTCCACCTTTTTTCTGTGCAACAGCAACCCTGGGTAGAAGGGATTCTGGGGTCCACCTTCAGGGCTGAAGGGAGGAATTTGCAGAGCACCTGTCAGATAAAGTAGCTCAGATTTGCTCTAAGTTTTATACTAGCCTTGGTAGAGTTCCTGTGGAGATGCCTGGGGCATAGTCTTGCCTTGTTATCTGGGAACAGTTTGAGCCTCTTGGACCTGAGGAAGTGGAGAGGGTCCTTGTGATTGTGAGCTCAACCACCTGCTCATTAGGTCCGTGTCCCTCCTGGCTGCCTAAGGCTGCCCAGGAGTTGATGTGTGGTTGGGTTCCAATGGTGGTGAATTCTTCCTTGAGAGAGGAGATTGTTCCTCTGCCCCTTAAAGAGGAATGATGGGTTTAAGAATTGTTGGAGAGAAGGTTCTGCAAAATCAGTCCTTGTTCATCTGATGAAGTTATTTCAAATTCTGCATCTGTCCTGAAAGGTACTCTGGTAGAGCATTAGGAGGAAATGCTAACCCACCTGCATAGGTCTTAACTGTTTTTGTTAAGACACTACACTCTTCAATGATTTTGTCTTCAATGGTCCTCCTGCCCATTCCGTAGTCCCGTAATGTGGATAATGTAAACCGTCGCATCACTTTCCAGTTCTCACCCTGACCAAAAACAATGCCTTAAATGAAGAGGTAAAGACAAGAGGTCAAATTTAATATCCTTTTGTATCAGCAAAATTCCACTGTTATAATCCATATAATCTATTTTGAAGTTATTTCCAGAATTGTTAAATTATCAGAAATTAAGGATGTAGAAAGCAGTTTGTTCCTATGTGATCTTTACACCAAACATTTATTGATCTCTTTCCAAGAGAACTGGCAATGCAGTGGATATGCTCTGAGCAATTGATTAATAAGATCTGAAGGTGAGTTAAAAGTGGTAGGTAAGGAAAAAAAAATATGATGGTTATAATGAGTAAGCATTGCAGCTGAATGTGTAAAATACCCAGGTGTCTCTTGCCAGGAGAGGTGGCAAGAGATTATCTAAATGGGGCTTGGGAGAAAACAGCCCATCCTTCCTTACACAGACCAGCCACTTCCCACACTCACTAGAGGCTCTACAAATTTTCAATTTCCATAGAGGTTGGACCAATTGTTTATCAGGGAAGAGAAACTAGCAAAAACATTGCACAAAGGAAAGGTAAGTATAACTACATATATGACAGGAAAAATACAGAAAAATGCATACACAATACTGGGACTCCCCACACCCAAAGTTTCAAAGAAGCAGAATCAAACCTGTTGGGCATGTGCATGGAAGTGGGTGGGTGGGATGTATGATCACTTTTACTACCATATTGCCATCTCTTTTTATTTCCCAGCTTCCTCCATTAGCACTTGGGGATCAATAAATATTCTCCTCTATCCTGTTTGGACTTGCAGAAGCTGTGATGGTCCTTTGAGGGGAAAATTTCTACATAATAGATTTGCCTCTATTTGGCAACCACTTTTAGACTATTTGCTTGTGTCAGAAAAAAATGAAGTTCCGATTTTGGGTTTGATCATTAAATGGTTTCATTTGGTACAATAGAAATAATGTTATTTATTTATTCTATGGCACATTCACATCACAGTTCAATGGAATAAAAACACAGGAGATAAAATAGAAAATACAAAATGTCGAATATAAAATTATAGACATATGTCTATATGTCTATAGAAATAATGTTACTAAGTTTTAACTAATGGTAAGAGATTATATTTGTAAATGCATTTATATCTTTATTGGATGAGGTTGGAAGTCAATTTCTATTTCTGTTTTCTCCCTGACTTTACACTTTTATAGCTTTTCTTTTTTCTTTAGTTCTGTACTCTATCTTTTATATATTCTACATTTTGTATTTTAACTATACTCTGAAAATTAATAAAGTTCTTTAAAAAAAATAATACTGATCACGCATCAGAAATGATTGTAAACTACAATCCAGAATTAAATAACTCACCAAAGCCTTTTGATAGATCATCAAATATTGGGACGAAGGGCCTCCCTGCAAAAGCATCTGCCTGGTCCACTAGAGCCTCTTTGACCGTCTCATAGCCAGTCAGCACCACCATTTCCTGGAATCCCAGTTTGAGACGGAAGACAGGACCGTATTCTTTTGACAACTGGAATTCAGCAGAAGGAAAACGAGAGGCCATTTTGATCAATAATTAATAACTGATCATATGCAGGATTTTGTTTAACATATCACGTCTCACATTTCCAAGGCTGAGATCATGTTATTTTCTTATTCTGTTTTATGGCATATTGCAATGCTGTTATTTTTTATTATGTTTTTAACTTTTCTTTTCATTTCATTTACACAGTATATTTATAAATATAAATGAAAAGAACCCTTGGGTCAGAGCTTTCCAAACTGTGTGCCGCAACATGTTAGTGTGTCAGCTGCAGTGCGCAGGTGTGTCATGTGGCCGAGGGATCATACAGGTACTGCACATGCGCAGTAATCATAATTGGGTCAAAACAGCAGATTCCACGTGACTTCCGGTGACGCGGCCACACCTGCAGTGAGTTAGTGTGTCACCAACACGAAGAGTTTGAAAAGCTCTGCCTTAGGTAATAAAAGGCTCCTTGCACACCAGATCACCACGTGAGACTGATAAATGTTTCTCATAAATTCTCCAGAAGTCAACTGCAGAGAACTTTGTGTGAGATGAAGCCTGCACCAGAGATACACTTGTATTCCAGGATCTTGCGAAGCTGCCTTGCAGCCTTCAGTGCCGGACATACAGTGGAAGTTTAGCTAAAAGAGAAGCTGAGCCTCTGCCACGTCGTTGAAGGGATCACACAGAGACTTTCCAATTGTGCCCGTAGTAGTTTTGTTTTGTAAGAATTTTAACAGATTTAGAACAAAGATAAAAACTACACAGAAGGAAAAAAAAACTCCTATGGCCTCTGGTGGAGACTTTACTGGCGGAAGGACGATCTTAGCTGGGCTCCTTGGCTAGGATTGACAGGGTGACATTTATCTGGTGGCTCAGGCAAATTTCTGAGCCCTGAAATATTCTCTGGGAAGGAGAATTCAGGGAATTGCTCCTCAAGTCTTCTGGACAGCTGCAGCTCACTGGAGGATCGTAAAACTGTGATCTAACGATGAGTGGAAGGCTGAGAGGCAGGAGAAACATCTTGTCCAAGCCGCATCTGAAGCCCTTTTAAAGGGACATTAATTCCGGCCACCCCATGTCTCAAATCACTTTAGTGCTTTATGATTCTTGGATCTCAAGAGGCTATCCCTGATACAGAAATACTACCTCCACTTGGTAGAGTTCCATTACTTTGGGGATCTATTTTCTTCATGTGTTTTACCTACTTTAATGGATTGTAATTCAAGCAATAAATCTGAAAGTTATACTGTTTTACTGAAACTTTTTTTTAAAAGGGAATAAAATTGTTCTCTATTTCTTATTTTTTTATGCAAGAGATTTTCTGGTTAAATAAGAGACTTTGTTAGATTTGAGACTGAAGCTGTTTTTAGACTGTGTGGCAAGTTTTGTTGTGGCTAGCTTTCAAAGCTGTGACTGGATACTGTTTCAAAAGACTGATATTGAAAGACTTTAGTTGCAACCCAAGGCTTGTGATTGGATAATCCCCTCTCTCTATCTCTTACCTTGCAGTTTTGTCTTTTATAATTACTACGGTGAGACACTAGAGGGAGATAAAGTATTAAAGTTTAAAGTACTGGAACTTTTTAAAAGATTCAGCCACTGGAATTACACAATTTTTATATATCTTTTATATATATATAAAAGAAAGGGAGGGAAGAAGAGGAAATTATGACTACGAGGAAGCAAACAAAACATGATCCTGGTGAATTGGACTTTTTAAAAGTGATGTTTCAGGATTTTACATTAAAAACTACACAATCTATTGCCCAATCTTTTGAAGAATTAGAGAAGAAGTGGGGGGGGGGAAGGAGGATAAAAGATCTGATGAATTTGAAAAAAGACTTGAGTCGAAGTTGGAAAAGTTGGAAATGAAATGGGAAGGAGGAGTTAAAAAGTTTGATAATAGAATAAATGCATTGGAAAGGGAACGGGAGAAGGGACTTGGTAACATTTCAGTATGGGAAATTAAGAGATAAGGAGTTTTGTTTAAGATTCAGATGAATCCCTGAAGCAAGAGAGGACAATCTTTAAGATAAGATTATACAGGCTTTGGCAGTTTTAACTGATTGAGAGGGAGATAAAATGACAGAGGAAATGGGAGAAGTTTCTTGGATTAACTCAAGATATGCAGACCGTAGCAATAAGCCGAGAGATGTTCTGGTTCAATTTGCTAGGAGAAAAACAAGGGATTTGGTTCTTCAAGCTCACTTCGATTCTCAACTCAGTACTGAGAACGTGGATAGAACTGTGTGGAAGCAAATTCCTGTGAGAATACTAAGGAAGAGGAAAGGATACACTTTTTTGACAGATGGCCTGAAAAAGAACAAGATGCCTTCTTGCTGGGAGGAACGGGAAGGGGTGAGTTTTGCTTTTCAACAACAAACATGTAGATTAACTTCGACCCTGAAGGCCAAGGCATTTCGGACCAAATACGGAACTGCCTGGATCAGGGGCTATCTGGATTGCGACATACGGATTTTACAACAGAAGTTGAAGAGATGGCTGCAACATCTCAAGACTGTGGTGAGTTATATTCATGAAAAATGGCTTTAAACTGTCTTACATGGAATAGAAATGGGGTAAATGCTCCTCAAAAGGGAAAAAAGTTGTTCACTATTTTAACAAATTGAAATGTGATGTGATGTGCTTACAAGAAACACACGTAAGGAAAAAGGATATAAAAGATTTGATAAACAAGAATTTGGGACAAGAATTTATTTCAGCAAACGTAAAGAAAATTAATGGACTTGTATTATAAATCAAACCATATTTGCAACCACACTTATTATTAACTGATTAACATGATAGATATGTAGTTGCTGAAACTGAACTTTAGAGACTAAAATCTATTATTGTGGGAATATATGCACCACATGAAGATAGGAGTAAATTTTTTATCCAACTTTTGAATGATTTGTCAGCTTTTTCATATCAAAGTTGGTGTTTAATGGGGGGTTGGAATGGAGTTACTTCCCCATCAATGGATAGAACATCTGAAAAACAAATTAAATTTAAACAAGGGAGACTACCAAAACCTTTTTTTGATTTGATGGATAATTTGTCCTTAGTGGACTCATGGAGATATAAAAATGGTTTGGCAAAAGATTATACTTTCTACTAAGAGAGACATAAATCTTTTTTCTAGAATTGACATGATTTGGGTTTCAAAAGACTTAGTGAATAGAATTTCTAAAGTGGATATATTGCCAAAGACTTTTTCTGATCAAAACCCTGTTAGTATGATAATAACAAGAATTTCTAGGTCATACAGATGGAGGTTGAATGAATCTATCTTACAAAAAGAAAACGTTGTAGAAGATTGTAAGAAGAAATTAAAGGATTTTTTTGAAATCAATCTCGGTAATGAAACAGACTTGAAGACTGTGTGGGATTCCAGTAAAGCGGTTATGAGGGGACACTTTATCTATCATAATTGTAACCTTAAGAAAAAAATCTCAACAAAAGTTACAGATGGTTCTGGAGCAGATTAAATTGAAAGAAATTGAGTTACAGAAAAAACCATCAGATAATAATATTGTCTATTAACTTAAATTATTACATCAGCAAGTGTCCATGTTGACTGTGAAAGAAATTGAAATAAAGTTGAAACAGAGACATTTGAATTTGCTAATCAACCAGGAAGATGGTTAGCATGCAAATTAAAGAAAGAAAAAGAAAATGATATTAAAGATTCAAGAAGGAGACATGGAATTTTTGGATGATGAAAAGATTAAAAAAGCATTTCATTGTTTTTGTTTTTGTTTCCAATTTATATAAAAACCAAGAAGCATTCTGGAAAAGATAAATGAATATTTTAATAGACAAGATTTACCTAAACTTACACAGTCACAGAAATTAATTTTGAATAGTCCCATAACTACCTTTAAAATAGTTGAAGCTATAAAAAGAACAAAATTTCTTTTTGGGAAATTTTGTTCTTTTTATAAATTGAGAAAAGCAGCAGGACATAATAGTTTATCTGCATTGTATTATAGATGTTTTAAAGATCAGATTCCTTTACCTTTTAAAAGACTGGTGAATTCTATTTTGTTGGGTTCTTCAGTGCCAGATTCATGGAAAGAAGCTAACGTTGCTTTAATACCCAAGGAAGGACAAGATCCTTGCTCAGTCAAAAATTATAGACCAATATCATTGTTGAATGAATAATGATTATAAAATATTTGCATCAATACTAGTGGAAAGAACGAAAAAGGTTTTACAAGAACTTATTCATCACTATCAATGTGGATTCTTACCAAAAAGACAGTTAAGAGAAAATGTAAGAGTGTTCTCGGATATTATAGAATATCTACAATATCATAACGAACGTCAAGCAGCTCTTATCTTCCTAGATGCAGAAAAAGCCTTTAATAGTTTGAACTGGAGCTTTATGTTTAAAGTTTTGGAAATCATGGACTTTGCGGAATATTTTATGCAAGGAATTAAGGCAATTTACACACCACAAAAGGCAAATATTATTGTGAATGATGAATTAACTGAACCATGTCAGATACAGAAAAGAACAAGACAAGGATGTCCTCTATCACCTCTGCTATTTATCTTAGTACTGGAAGTTTTAAACAGAGACATTAGAAGTGACAAACGAATAAAGGGACTAAAAATTAAACAAGAGGAATTTAAATTAAGAGCTTTTGCTGATAATTTCGTCTTGGTATTACAGGATCCCTTGGATACTGCAGAACATCTGATGAAGAAACTGAAAGAATTCAGGTCATTGGCGGGTCTTAAAGTAAATAAAAAAAACCAAACCCAAAATGTTAATTAAAAATATGACCTTGTCCAATCAAGAATTACTGATGGGTAAGATGAGTTTTAAGACTGAAAAAAAGGTTAGATATCTGGAGGTGATCCTGTCAACTAGGAATAGTATGTTATTTCAGAATATTCATTTGTTTATTTATTTATCAAATTCGTCACTGCCCATCTCCTCCCATCAGAGGGACTCTGGGTGATTTAATTAGGTTTATAATTATGTGAAAATTTGGAAGTATGTGAAAAAATATTTGATAAGATGGGGGAAATTACAATTGTCTCTCATGGGAAAAATATCTGTGACTAAATGAATGTTTGCCTAGGATGTTGCTTCTTTTTCAGACCTTACCTATTTTGTCGACAGCTTTACCATTTCAAGAATGGCAGAGAGATGTTTCAAGATTTATTTGGCAAGGCAAGAAACCAAGAATTAAATAAAAATCGTTGCAATATACCAAAGAACAAGGAGATTTGGGTCTGCCTAATTTGAAATTGTATTTTGATGCTTGTTGTTTGTTTTGGATGAAGGAATGGATTACTTTGAAGAACAAGAAATCACTACAGCTTGAAGGACATGAATTAAGATTTGGGTGGCATGCCTACTTATGGTATGATAAAGTTAAAGTTAACTAGGATTTTAAAAATGGTTTTGTTAGGAGTAAATAGGAATAAATGCAAAGTAAGACTGTCTCCTAATATACGGTTATGGTTGTCACCTCAAGAAGAATATGTTAGAAGAGAAAATGCAGGAAGACTAAGTTAGTTAAAATATAAAGACTTGTTAAATTTTAAAGATGGGGAACCAAATCTTATAACAAGGGAAAGGTTAGAGTTGGAAGGTTGTACATGTCATTGGTTCACCTATGCACAATTGTTAGAACATTTTAAAGTGGATAAAAATAATTATAAATTTGTTAATGAAATAACTCAGTTTGAATTGGAACTTTCTATAAATGATGAATGTCATGAGTACTGATGGTGAGCAGGAGGGGGCCCCTATCCAGGGGGGAAAACGCATGCGTAGTACTGAGGAATTAAGCAGCCATTCAAAGAGACACAGATCAGACCCGCCTTGACTTTTGGGGTTTATCTGTCTGGGTTTTTCCCATGCTTCTTCAGTTTGTTAGGATTTTCTGTCGAATGTAGCAGTAATAAAGCACTAGAGACCTATTCCCTGTCTCAGCGTGGTTCCTGACTGTTAGGACAATGAACATGTTATTACTAAAATGTACAAAATCTTGTTATAGATTAATCTGGAAGATGAACAGGTTAAAGAAAGTATGATTAAATGGGTTAAGAACTTCAGATATAATATTAAGTTGGAGCAGTGGGAAAATATGTGGAATAAAGGTTTGAAATTCACTTTGAATTACAATTTAAAAGAGAATTTTATAAGATGATGTATCGTTGGTATTTAACTCCCCATAAGTTGTCAAAAATGTATAATGGTGTAACTAATGTTTGTTGGAAATGTTTACAGGGTGAAGGAGCCTTTTATCATCTCTGGTGGACTTGTGAGAAGGCTAAAAAGTTCTGGGATCAAATATGTATTACTATTCAAAAGATTCTTAAAGTTAATAGACAAAAAACTTCAGAACTGTTTCTTCTGGGCTTGATGGAGAAGGAGTTAGAGAAACAACATGGAGTTTTGCTTTTATACATGATTACAGCTGCAAGACTTTTATATGCACAATGATGGAAAGATTCGCAAATACCTACGGCTGAAGATTGGATTGTTAAATTAATGGATTTGGCTCAAATGGCTAAATTAACAGCAATAATTAAACAGCACTCTGTTTCTGGATTTATATCTATTTGGCAACCACTTTTAGAATACTTGCTTGTGGGAGAAAAAAATGAAATTTTGTTCTTGGGTTTTAGTGATTAACTGGTTTGTCTTATTAGAAATAATGTTTCTTTGGTTTAAGCAATGGGGAGAGATTAGATTTGTAAACATATTTATATCTGTATTGGAGAAAGTTGGAAGTCATTTTCCGTTTCTGTTTTCTGTCTGTTGACAGTTTTATAGTTTTTTTCTTTTTTCTTTAGTTCTATTCTCTATCTTTTCTATTTATTTATTTATTTATTTATTTATCTATCTAATTTGTCCTCGCCCATCGCCTCCCGTCAGGGTACTCTGGGCCGTTTACAACAATCGATTAAAAACAACAACCATAAAATACACAGTATAAAAATACAATAATAAATAATATAAATAAAGGTAAAAATAAAGAATCCAGGTGGCGAAGAATCTAAAACAGTCCAAGTGTGGGAGGAGTGGTCTATAGCAACCATCCCCATGTAGATCTATTCCCCTCTCCACCCCAAGCGAGGTGGCAGAAGCAGGTCTTCAGACTCCTCCAAAAGTCCAGGAGCAATGGGGCCAATCTCACCTTCCGGGGGCAGCATGTTCCACAAGGCGGGAGCTACTACAGAGAATGCCCACTTCCTGGACCCTGCCAGATGAAATTCTCTTACAGACGGGGTCCACAGCATGCCCTCTCTGCACGATTGGGTGGGACGGGTTGATGTAATGGGGAAGAGGCGGTCCCTCAGGTAACCTGGCCCCATGCCATGTAGGGCTTTAAAGGTAATAACCAACACCTTGAATTGGACCCAGAAGCAAACTGGTACCCAATGCAGCTTGCGCAGCAGCAGTGTTACATGTGCCCTTCTGGGGGCACCAAAAACAGCTTGCGCAGCTGCATTCTGGACCAGCTGAAGCTTCCGGATACTTTTCAAGGGTAGCCCCATGTAGAGCACATTGCAATAGTCTATATGAGAGATAACAAGTGTATGAGTAACTGTTCGAAGGGCCTCCCGATGCAGGAAGGGGCATAACTGGTGCACAGCATGTAGCTGCACAAAGGCTATCCTGGCCACGGTTGCCACCTGCTCTTTGAGCAGGAGCCATGAGTCCAGGAGGACCCCTAAGTTATGCACCGGGTCTGTCTGGGGCAGTGCAACCTCATCCAGAACAAGAGATGTTAATGTCCCGGATATGGAAGAACCATTAACCCACAGCCACTCGGTCTTGCCAGGGTTCAGTTGAAGCCTGTTGTTCCCCATCCAAGCCCCCACAGCCCCCAGACACTCGGAGAGGATAGTCACAGCATCACTTACTTCATCCGGGATGGAGATATACAATTGAGTATCATCAGCATACTGATGATACCTCATCCTATGGTGATGGATGATCTCGCCTAGTGGTTTTATGTAGATGTTAAAAAGGGGAGGGGAGAGTACTGATCCCTGTGGCATCCCACAAAGAAGGGGCCGTGGGGCTGATCTCTCCTCCCCTATCAACACTGACTGGGATCAGCCCTGGAGGAAGGAAGTGAACCAGTGTAAAATTACACCACCCACCCACAACTCCCTGAGTCACCCCAAAAGGACACCATGGTCGATGGTATTGAAAGCCACTGAGAGATCAAGGAGAGTGAGGATGGATGCATTGCCTCCATCCCGCTCCCGCCAGAGATCATCCATAAGTGTGACCAATGCCATTTCTGTCCCATAACTGGGCCTGAAACCTGACTGAAAGGGGTCTAGATAATCTGTATCCTCCAGGACTCTCTGGAGCTGTAAAGCCACCACTTTCGGAACCACCTTCCCCAAAAAGGAGAGGTGGGAGACTGGGCGAATATTGTCCAGAACAGTAGGGTCCAGCGATGGCTTCTTGAGGAGGGGGTGCACCAACACCTCTTTAAAGGTTGCCAGAAACACCCTCTCTCATAAGGATGTATTGACCATCGTATGGACTCAACCACATGTCACCTCCCGGGCTGCTTTTACTAGCCAGGAGGGGCACGGGTCTAGATGACATGTGGTGGTGTTTACTGTCTGTAGGATCCTGTCCACTTCCTCAGGTCCAACAGGATCAAACTGCTCCCAGATAACTGGGTAAGCCCGTTCCCCTGGTATCTCTCCAGACCAAGCCTCATGCCTGGAGTCCAACTTGGAGCGGATCTCAGCGATTTTGTCCTGCAGATGCTCAGTAAATTCCTCTGCACAGCCCTGTAGATGGGTCACTGAGCCTACCTTCCCCAAAAGGGATCGAGTGATCTTAAACAGGGCCATCAGGCGGCATTCTGTGGATGCAATAAGAGCAGAGAAGTATTGACATTTTGCCGCTTTTATCACTACAAGGTAGGCCTTAATAGTGGCTCTTACCTGTATTCAGTCGAATTCAGTCTTTGTCTTCCTCCAGTGGCGCTCTAGGCATCTCTTAACCATCTTCAGAACCCTCAACTCCCCCGTAAACCACAGGGAGTGCCAGGTTCAATGGGACAAGAGGGGGTTCACAGGCGCAATCCTGTCCAAGGCCCCGGCTGCCTCCCTATTCCAGGCTGCAGCTAGGCCCTCCACTGGACCATGCAGCAGATCACCGGGTGTAACCCCCAACTCCCTCTGAAACCCTACTGGGTCCATCAGTCGCCAGGGGCGGACCAATCGAATGGGTCCTGCCTCCCTGTGGAGCGGGGTGGCAGGACAAGAAAACCAAGTCCGGGGTGAGGCCACTGTCTTGAGTCAGGTCCCAAATTATCTGGGAGAGGCCCATGGCTGCCATGGTAGCCATGAACTCCCAAGCTGCCTTGGAGGCACGCCCCAGGGATGGCAGGTTGAAGTCCCCCAGAACTATGAGCCTGGGGAACTCCACCGCCAGCCCGCAGATGGCCTCGAGCAGCTCAGGCAGGGTGGTTTTCACACAGCAGGGAGACTGGTACAGCAGCAACACTCCCAGCTGTTCTCGGGAGCTCAACTTGAAGAACAGGGTCTCACAGCCAGCCACTTGTGCAGCAGGGCCCCTGAAGGCCACAAGAGACTCTCGGATGACAACAGCCACCCCTCCTCCCCTGCCCTGGAATCTTGGCTGGTGCCATACCATAAACCCAGCTGGGCACATTTCCAAAAGGGGCACCCCCCCTTAAGTGCCCACCCAGGTCTCGGTAATACATGCCAGATCTGCCCCCTCCTCAGTGATCAAGTCACATATGATGTGGGCCTTGTTATTAACTGACCTGGCATTAAAAAGCAGCAGCCAGAAACCAGGGCCCCTATGGATCTGCTGACCAGGGCCTGGGTCTGAGCGCAGAGGCCCGGAACATGCCACCGGTAGCAAACACCGGGAGGGTCTTCCCCAAAGATGGCTCGCCCTCCAGCTCCCGCCATAACATCCCCTACCTGTCACCACCTCAATAATGTGCCCCGCCCTACAGCCCCCAGTGACTCCTGATCCTTTAGCCCCCACTCCTGGACCTCGGCAGTCTCTGGCTCTAAGTAGGGCTCCCTCCTTCCATTCATACATCCTTACTCACAGTCAATCTCCCACAGGGCGATGGTAGGCCCTCCGGCGCACCAGCTTCTGCTCTCGGTGCCATCAGAGCCCAACCGTCACCCCCCCATTCGCTATGCCCCCCCTCGAACTCTCTCACTGCTCAACAGGGGGCACTCATTCATTCCTCACCCACCCCCTGTCTCCCACTCAGGGGCTGAGTGCCCTTTTACACCAACACACTCCCAGACTCCCCCTCTCGTCTCTCACCCCACTGCCCTTTTTCAAAAGGGATGCAATTGCAAGAATAAGTAGTAATAATATTAAAATTGGTCCAGTCCAGTCCATCTCCTTTTAGTAAGCAGTTTTCAGTAATAATTACAAGGCATCCTGCAGACTGAAGTGATACAATTCTATACTTTCTACTTTGTATTTTAAATATACTTTAAAAAATAATAAAGCTCTTTTTTAAAAAAAGGATAAAACTACAAAAGAAAAAGAAAAAGAAAGGACTAAAAAGATGTGAAAACACACAAGAAGAAGAAAAAATTAAAGGTTACGGAGAAAGATGACTTCTGACTTTTAACAGCAAGAATATACAACATGCCCATAGGAGTTTTTGAAGAAGATCATGTGAATTCCTTAAGGAAGAACTTAAAATATATTTTCATGCAGGAAGCTGAAAATCCAGCAAGTTACTCCCCTCTGCTTCATATAAAACTGTAAGAGAATCTTGGGCAGGGTGTTCCTTCCTGAAGATATGGTTTTAATGGCTTATTTTTCTGCTTAAAATGTGTAAACATAAGAATCCCTCTAAGTACATATATCAAGTCATTCACTTCAATTGCATTTATATTTCCCCATAGGCTCATTGGGATTTCAAACCATCTCTACAAATCAGAAAAACAATTAGAACAAAATTTACAAACTAAAAGGTTTTCTTGGAATAATCCTTCCCGGACATTTAACTGTATTCAAAATTTACCAGGTAAATCCCCCCCTTTTAAACATTTCCATAGACACTGAAAAGCAGCAGGGAACACAGGAGACTTACCTGCACAAGTTACCAAGATTTTGTGCTATGTCAATAAAGTTTGGCAAAGAACCTCCATGCTTGTTAGTCTCCAGGCTTTACCTGTATCATTGTTCTGTAAGGCCTCTTCAGATCCATCACATGCAGATTTCCCAGAATGGGTATGGTCCTGGGTCCCGGGGGAAGATTTGGGGAGCTGTTATTCCAGGAACTGCCCTTTTTCAAAAGGGATGCAATGGCAAGAAGACATAGTAATAGTGTTAAAACAGGTCCAATCCAATCCATCTCCTTTTAGTAAGCAGTTTTCAGTAATAGTTACAATGAATCTTATAAACTGAAATGATTCAAGCATGTCCTTTAAAGAAATGCATTAGGCATTGCCTGACCACTCTTTCTGCTGAATCACCAGAGTGCTGTGGACAATAAAGTACTTCCAACCTTTTCCCTAGTTTTCTCTCTCCCCACCAGGAATCTGATCTGAACTTGCCTAGGTATGGGCGGGATCTACGAACCTTGTCAAACAAGTTTAAACTTCTTTGAGCTGTGTAACAATCCAACCTTTAGGACAGGTGTTAATAATATTTTACAGAGCCTTTGGGGTAAACGTTTCACTATTCAGTGAAGGAATCCAGCAAATGGAATCAAATTAATCAATACTGGCCCCAAAGAACCACAGAGATGTGCCTTCATGAGTAATTATTTAGCCAATGATTTAGCCAATGTTTTCACACAATGAAAAAGAATTTTCCACGTCTCTGCTGGTAGGAAGAGGGGAGTATTTTCTTTTTTCTGCATGATCTCTTCTTTGGGCCAAACAGGTTTCTGTGACCAACTTCCTCTCTGCTTGTGGCACTGGGGTCTTGGAGGGTGATGTATGCAAATGTATGCAGCCGTGTATGGCCATTTCATTTCCTCCTCCTTCCACGCTGAGGAAACCTGTCAACTGGTCCAAGAATGCAGCAGTGTGGGCAGTATTGTGCATGCCTTCCAATGCCCCTATAACATGCCTGCTCTGCCAGGGGAACTGGTTACAGTTTAGTTTCTGCATGAGGGTCAAGGGGCTTTTGTGACCAATAAGCCCTTACATGGCATAGGTCCCGGTTATTTGAGGGACCGCCTATCGCCTGTGGTATCTGCCTGTCCGATATGAGCCGACGGGGTTGGCCTGTCCCAGCTCCCTAATATCAACCCACGTCATCTTTCAGGCCCCAGGAAGTGCGCCTTCTCTGTCACAGGGCCTGAGATTTGGGTGGCTTCCATGCTAATGGTGCCATACAGGGCCTTAACGACCTGGCAGTTCTCCTTGGCCTTGGGGCAGGGTAGCTGGATCCCCCTGTGAAGTACAGTATATCCATTAATGCTTTCAGTGTTGTTGGCTGGATTATTATTATTATTATTATTATTATTAGTTCTCTATTTATCTTGGGGGTTTTTTAATCTCCTTATTAATATTGTATTTTATTCTGTTTGTTTGTTTATTTATTTATTTATTAAATTTTTCTGCCGCCCATCTTGCTTACAATGGCTCTGGGTGACTTACAAATAATAAAAATGGCAAATCAGTAAAACAATTAAATATAAATACATGAAAATACAAATACAAGATATAAAATATAAACATAGAATATAAAATATAAAATTCAAGATGGGAAGCTTTTAATCCTGGCACCTTCACGGGGGCCAACCACCCCCATGAATAGCTGTCCCCCCTCCTATCCCAGGCCAGGTGGCATAACCATGTTTTCATTCCCTTCTGAAAGGCTGGGAGAATGGGGGCCTGTCTTACCCCCAGGGGATAGCTTGTTCCAAAGGGTGGGTGCCATGGCAGAGAAGGCCCTCCCCCTGGATCCTGCCAATCAGCAATCCGTCATGGTCAGGGTCCGTAACACGCCCTCCCTGCCTGACTGGGTGGGATGGTTCAATGTAACGGGGGTGAAGCAGTCCCTCAGGTAACCTGGCCCCATTCCATGTAGGGCTTTAAAGGTGATGACCAACACCTTGAATTGGGCCCAGAAGCAAACCGGCACTCAAAGCAACTTGTGCAGCAAAGGTGTTATATGTGCCCTTCCAGGGGCTCCTAAAACTGCTCGTGCAGCTGCATTTTGCACCAGCTGTAGCTTCTGGAAACTCTTCAAGTGTAGCCCCATGTAGAGTGCATTGCAGTAGTCTATGCAGGAGATGACCAGGCCATGAGTTACTGTGCGGAGGGACTCCTGATCCAGGAAGGGACATAGCTGGCACACAACATGAAGTTGTGCAAAGGCTTCCCTGGCCACAGCTGCCACCTGCTCTTTGAGCAGGAGCCGTGAGTCCAGGAGAACCCCCAGGTTCCACACTGGATCTGTCTGGGGCAGTGCAACCCCATCCAGAACCGGATACCTGGGAGCTCCCAAACCACAGCCATTCCGTCTTGCCAGGGTTCAGCTGAAGCCTGTTGTTCCCCATCCAAACCTTCACAGCCTTCAGGCACTGCGAAAGGGTGGCAACAGCATCATCTATGTCACCCGGGATGGAGATGTATAATTGAGTATCATCAGCATATTGATGATACCTCACCCCATGGCAACGGATGATCTCATCCAGCGGTTTCAGGTAGATGTTAAGAAGGAGCAGAGAGAGTACTGAACCCTGCGGCACCCCACAAAGGAGGGCCCGGGGCCAGGATTTCTCTCTCTCTATCAACACTGATTGGGACCAGCCCTGGAAGAAGGAGGTGAACCAACGCAACACTACACTACCCACCCCCAACTCCCTGAGCTGACCCAAAAGGATACCATGGTCAATGGTATCGAAAGCCACTGAGAGGTCATGAAGAGCCAGGATGAATGCACTGCCCCCATCCAGCCCTCACCAGAGATCATCCATAAGCTTGACCAAAGCTGTTTCCATCCCATATCCAGGCCTGAAACCTGACTCAAAGGGGTCCAGATAATCCGTTTCATCCAGGATCCTCTGGACCTGCAATGCTACCACTTTCTCAATCCAGTCTCCCACTTTCTAAAAAGGGATGGTGAGAGACTGGATGAAAATTGTCCAGAATGGTAGGGTCCAGTGATGGTTTCTTGAGGAGGGGGTGCACCAGCACCTCTTTAAAGGCTGCCAGAAACACTCCCTCCCCCAAGGATGAATTGACCATCACCTGGACCCACCCACACATCACCTCCTGAGCTGCCTTCACCAGCCAGGAGGGACAGGGATCTAGTTGGCAAGTGATAGCATTTATAGACCCAAGAACCCTTTCCACTTCCTCAGGCCCAACAGGATCAAACTGTTCCCAGATAACTGAGTGAGTACTCTCCCCAGGCATCTTCCCAGGCCCTGCCCTGCACCTGGCATCCAATTTGGAACAAATCCGAGCAATTTTATCCTCCAGATGCCAAGAAAACTCCTCAGCACAGGCCTATAGATGGGTTTCTAGATCCACCTTCCCTAAAAGAGATCGGGTGATCCTAAACAGGGCCATCAGGCGGCATTCTGTGGATGCAATAAGAGCAGAGAAATACTGACATTTCGCCTCTCTTACCTCCACAAGGTAGGCCTTAACAGCCACTCCAGCTTGTGTTTGGTTGAGTTCAGTCCTTGTCTTTCTCCAGCAGCACTCTAGATGTCTCTTGATCCTCTTCAGAACCCTCAGCTCCTCTGTAAACCATGGAGAATGTCGGACTTGATTGACCAAGAGGGCGTGATCCAGTCCACGGCCCTGGCTGCCTCCCTATTCCAGGCAGCAGCCAGGGCCTCTGCTGGACTATGCAGCAGATCCTCAGGTATAACCCCCAGCTTCCTCTGAAACCCTGCTGGGTCCATCAGTCACCAGGAGTAGACCGATCGAATTGGTCCTGCCTCCCTGTGGAGGGAGCAGCATAGGAGAATCTCAAGGTCACCAGGGTGTGATATGACCATGACAAAGGGGACAGATGTAACTCGCCCCTCAGATAACATTGCCATTGCTCCAACAAGAAAACTAAATCCAGTGTGAGGCCACTGCCTCGAGTCGGGTCCCGAATAATCTGAGATAGGCCCATGGCCACCATGGTGGCTGTGAACTCCTGAGCTACCTCTGAGGCATGCCCCAGGTATGGCAGGTTGAAGTCCCCCAGAACCATGAGTCTGGGGAACTCCAGTTCCAGCCCTGAGACAGCCTCCAGCAGCTCAGGCAGGGAGGTAGCTATGCAGCAGGGAGGCTGGTACAATAGCAACAATCCCAACTGTTCTTGGGAACCCAACTTCAAAAACAGGGTCTCACAACCAGCCACTTGCAGAGCAGTGCACCTGAGGGCCAACAGAGACTCCTGGATGACAACAGCCACCCCTCCTCCCCTGCCCTGGGGTCTCAGCTGGTGCCATACCATGAACCCAGCCAGGCACATTTCTGAAAGGGGTACCCCCCACCCTTCAGGGCCCAGGCAGGTCTCGGTAATACATGCCAGATCTTTATTCTGTTTATGTTTATTCTGCAGATTCAGTTTATGTAGAGAGCCACTCAAGAATTATTCTGGCATCGGGCAGCACCTATATCAAGTGAATCAAATTAAATTAAAACAATTAAATATGTTTCACCCTTACTACCCTAAGGTAATCCTTAATACAGGTTCTTAACTGTTCTTAGCCAGATTCACTCCTCATATCTTTTCAGAGGTATTCTAGGAACCTCCGCAATGATGGTTTCATCTCTGAAAACAGGGAGCTCTCTAGGACACACATGCATAGACAGTTCACATGGGAAGAATCCAATTCAAGGCTGACATCATTTGTTCATTCTCACTAGCGACTAAGGCCCCTGAACTTAGAACCAGAGCTTCAGAAATTTCCCCAAGTTCCTCCAGGTCTTTCAAGTGTCTGGGGAGGACCAGCCAAATAGGTCCCATCTCCCTCTGGTGGGAGGAAGCCACAGAAAACTCCAAGGCTAAGAGAATCTGTCCTTGACAAGGGACTAATGCTACATTTCTGAATTCTAGATGGTATTCAAGCAGCAATCCCATCCGACCTGCATGGCCCACCTTTACAGATAGGATCTTATGTCTAGTTATTTGTGGAACAGCTCCCTGGAAGCCACCAGAGTCTCTGGCTGCACACACATCCTGCCCTGGAATATCAACTGACGACTCAGCCTTAAACCCAGGTGGGCACATTTCCAATTTTTTTCTTTAAGAAAGAATAGAATTGATAACTAGGTACAACAAAGGAATACATAAATTTGCACTTGGGACTATTGCATAAAACATGATATTGCTTTTCTAAAAACTACTTAAAATTACTCTTTTTAGGTAAAGCAAAACAGACCAAAAATACTAAACAGAAACAGAAAGTCAAAGAGGAGGAAAAATAGTAAAAGGCAAAGGAAACAAGGGCCCCAAAAGAAAAAGTCAGTAAAAACAATACAAAGCTTTTTGCTTTTAATCATTTCCAGACTATTCTTCCCTATCAGCATCTACATTTTATGTATCTATAGATCATTACAATTCAGCTCCTCAACAAGATCTTAAACTTAGACAATCTGGCATCATGTTGTCAGATTTTGCCAATGTGTCAAAATAAAGCCATTTCAAAGGCTGAGAAAACAGCTTTTCATATTTTTTTTCTGTTGGATCAATGTAAAACAGCACAGGTTTTGTACAGCATGGGAGGGGCTGTAAACCCAACTGCAGGGGTCAGGTTCAGATCATCTTTAGATGTTCCTGGGGGTGGCTGGAAGGTAAATCTCTGCAGCAGGCTGGTAAAGAAGAGGACGAGCTCCATTTTGGCAAGGTTCTCACCTGCACATGCTCTCCAACCTGGAAGGAGGCATAAGTAACAAAAAAAAAAAAAGTGTGATTGGTTTCTTGAACATGTTCACATGGCTTCCCAATGTCCTATGGCCATGGAGAGGTCAGCACACTGAAAAGCAATGGCAGAGCATAGATACAGAATGAAATTAAAAGGCAGTAAAGGAATGCAGATGGATTATTTTTCTATTAGATGGCAGCAGATGTTCTAAATGTGAAAATAATGTCAAAAAGACATAAAATTAATGCCCAACAAATAGAGTAATGCCCCCCTTTTAAATATGTAGGCATCACCTTTCATTAGTTCTTTATATAGGGAACACATGCGGGCAATATCCTCAAGTTGTTTGATTCCAGAGGACGGCAGTTAAAATATTGTAGGGTAAGGTGATAGCCCAGATGTTGATGGAACTGAGATCTGGATGGGGTGAGGAGGTTGATTCTCAGTTAGACATAGCCCAGAATAACTTCATTGGGATGATTTTAGGCCTCCCTAGAGCACCCCTTCTGTACATCTAATTCTCTGCTCTTTGCGGGGAACTTAGTTCTCAGACACAGAATACATTAGAGATAGGCTTCTTGAAAAGGATGCTAATAAACATGCTGCTGGGGTACAATGGCATCAAGATGAAAATATATCCTGGTACCATTATTACGAAACCTCTGAAGCCTCTCCCAGAATCTGATTAGTATTATCAGTGCCCCACTGAGAAAGGCCTTTACGTCCCATTGGCTGCAGACTATGGCTTTGGCTTAGCTTGAAGAGAGATTTCATAAGTGCCCTGTTGAACAGCGTCTCTGTCCCTGTGCTGTCAGTCAAGGGGAGGACATTACTGGCTCTGTCCTCCACTGCCCAGTTTACATTGAAATCAGGGCCAAACTACTGATTGTAGGTGAACTCAAGGGCTTGGACCACAAAATGACTGAATTAGATTCTTGCAGATGTGTTTCAAAAAATTAGTAATCAGGTTGCTACTTTTGCTTTGTTCTCATTTACACTTAAAAGAAATTTTTAACTTTTTAAATTGTAACCCTGGTTTTATCTTGATTTATTTTATTTTATTTTATTTTGCTTTCTTGTATTTTATGCTCTGCTCCATTGTTGTGACCTAAACATAATTCTTTTTACTTATAGAGTCAAGCTAAGAATACCGAAAGCCTGCATCCTCCTGAAGGCCAGAGTCAGCCAGGAAGGCTGCAAGACAAGATTCATCCTGGATTGCCAAAATGCAGATGTGGTGAGGCCAACACAGCAGGAATAACAGAAACTCAGGCACAGAGTTGATGGGTCTCCAGAGTTTGGAAACAACAGACTAATCAGTCAATGAGTGGTGGGTTTTTTTGTTTTTTGTTTAATTGTATGGCATAGCATTTTGGTGATCAAGCTGCTTTTCTTGCTGGGAAATCCTTGTGAGGTCCAGCAGCCAGATGTGTAGATTGTTTAGCTGTGAAAAGTCACATTCCCCTGGGTGCACCTTGAGGAGGCTAGTCTACATTGCACTGAGTTGGGCTGAGAGAAAGTGACTGGCCCAAGGTCACCCAGCCGGCTTTCATGGCTAAGGTGGGACTAGAACTCACAGACTCCTGGTTTCTAGCCCAGCGCCTTAACCACTAGAACAAACTGGCTGACTTCAATGAGTGGTGAAGTCTGGCCACAAATGTTGCCCATTAGGTTTAAACTCTGTAAAATTAAGGCCTATGAAATTGAGCTTTTATCATTTGTTTTCTTTTCAAGTAAGGTGTGAAGGCTTGCCTATTAATGGATGCATGCTCACACAGCAGAGAATCTTACCTGCAGAGAAAGGCAGGAATGCAGCGTTTTTTGCAAATTTTCCCTCAGAGTCAAGAAAATGCTCAGGGTAGAATTCATGAGGTTTCTCCCACTGAGATTCATCATGGAGCACAGATGTCAGCAATGGAGCAATGTGCATGCCCTAAACAACGAAAGGGAAAAAACTGTATGAAAAGGAGTATGTCCATTTAAGAGATTACTATATAAATTATATAATTTATTACAGTGAGTTTTTAAGAGTGTTATTGAGAAGTCAATAGTGGGCCTGGAGAAACACTCAAATTCAAAAATAAAAAAATAAAAAATATTACAACTACATTTTTAAAGGGGTATTGCAAATCCAGATATACTGCTATAAATACAGGGCCTAGAGAAATGGACAGGTTCAAAAAGTTGAAACATGAGGCATATTAATAGAATATCAGCTGGACCCCTGCTCAATAGCTATTAAACTGCATTTTGTTACCAAGAAAATTCTACTTTACATTGTCCAAGAAAGACTAGATCTTGCATAATGCAGTGATTTCAGACTGATCACCTTGGGAATGAAGAAGCCTTTGAAAGTTATGTCCCTGGTGGTTGCATGTGGCACATTGGTTGGAACAATGTCAGCAAACCTGTGAACTTCACGAATCACTGCATCAGTGTAAGGCATTCGGGCCCGGTGGTCTGTCCTTGGCTGTAGATCTCCGATTACCTTTGCAATTTCTTCTTGGACCTTCCCTGGGAGAACAAAACAGTATTATGTATCACCCCTTCAAATAGTCCCTCATGCATTGGTCACTTTATGAACTACAGTAATGGCTGTACATGTGGCTGCCTTGAAGACCACTTGGTGGTTTCAACTGGTCCAGAATGTGGCAGCAGGGGCAGTGGTTTCCATGCCTCATTGTGCCCACATGAGCCCACCAGAGTAGCTGTAGTAGGCTTCTTAGTGCCATTCATATGCTGGTGAGATTGGGCAAGTAGGCTCACTTGGGGTCCATTTATGTCATCTAGTGGGACTCCAGGAAGAGTGCCGTCCCTCTGGAAAGATCCCACCCCCCCAGAGATACAGTTTTCTGCCACTCTGACGAAGTTCAGAAAACTACTGGAAACCAGGTTATTCTCCCGGCCTTGCGGTAGGTTGAGTTTGGAGACCTTGGTTGGGTGGCTTTTGGTTTTTGTTTGTCTTCAGGCCATTGATGAGTCTTTTTTTGCTTTTGCTTTTGCTTTTTTTCTTTTCTTTTTTGTCCTGTTTTTTTTTATCTGTAAGCTACCCAGAACCACCAGGTCTCAAGTAGCCCCAAAATTGCTGACTAAAAACAAAATAATAAATATTTGGAGAACTGGTGCTAAAGTCTGAAGGAACTTGGTCACACATTAGAGAAACAAAACAAATTAATATTTGAGGGAAATATTACAAAGATACAGAAAATATAATTAGTATAATTTTCAAATATAAAATTCAATGGAGTATTTAACTTGCTTAAGTACATACAGAATATTTCATCGGCAGTATTAGAAGATAAGCCCATGAAGCCAAGTATGCTTGTAGTGCATATCTGGTGGTACAAATCTGTGATCTCCTGTGGGGTACTTGTAAGATTTTTTGGGGGGGGGGTTAAATATTTTTTCCCCCACCTTTATTATTTTTATAAATAACTCAAGGCAGGGAACATGCCTAATACTCCTTCCTCCTCCTATTTCCCCCACAACAACAGTCCTGTGAGGTGAGTTGGGCTGAGAAAAGGTCACTGGCCCAAGGTCACCCAGCCGGCTTTCATGCCTAAGGCGGGACTAGAACTCACCGTCTCCTGATTGCTAGCCGGGAGCCGTACCCACTAGGCCAAACTGGCTCTCACATGCTAGAACGTTTTTCTCTTCTTTCTCCTTCTTTTATGAATATTTCCATCCAGCGAAGAGATGAACGAATGATTGACTATCAGCTTACAGCTTCAACCCACAGAGAGAATGAAATGTAAAGTGGAGCACAGGGAGATGTGTCAAAGTCTGATCACAACAGAAATACAGTACTCTTCACAGACAGTCACTTCCCTCTTGCCTCATATTAGTGGGTATAGGGCAACTCCTGCTGCCCCCGGTTTTATTTGTTATTAATTTAATTTCTTCAAAGTTTTGCAAGTTTTTCTGTTATTTCCAATTTTGGATATAGCAGTTTTTTTCTCTTTCTTTTTTGCTGTTATCATCCTCCTTTTCTTCCCTTTTCTGACGTGATATGTCAGAGGTTTCCCTGGTTTGTTTGCATTTCCAAAATATTTTATCTCCTTTTTGAAATGATCTGCCCATGTCACTGAGCAAATCTGCACTTCTGTGAGAGATGGCGCGAGAGCCATAGAGATCCAGCACATGGGAATTCCTGAGTACACTTGGTGTCTTGCCGAAAGAAACATACCTTCTCTTGGTGTTGGATTTCTTGATCTCCAAACATTGGTCAAGGCCACGATATCCATATTCTGAAGAACCTTTCCTGGAAGTTGTCCTCCTTCCTTTCCCTCTAGGATGATGTGCCTAGATCAGATCTCGCACTTTATCCATGTCTCCTAGGATAATCATTTTCTTCTCTCAAATTAACATCCGGAAGAAGCCTCCATAGAATTGTTCCTTATCTGTCTTTGGAGTCTAAATGGATGCCAGTGTTAACATCTTACCTTCTTTTCTTAAGTTTGAGATCAAAGTTCTTCCTTCTTTAACTTTTAATTTTTTAGTACTTCCCAGGAAGGTGATTTAAGATAAATTACTATTCTGTTTTTCTTTCTATTTCCTGATGTTGTATATTGCTGGCCTAGTTTTTTTTTTTCAACAAATTGACATTGACAAAGTTTTGTTTTCTGTGTGTTTCTTGCAGTCAAACAGGATTGGCTTTCAATGTTTTGAGTTTATTAAAATTCACTTTCATTTATGAAGTAAGTTACTCTGTATACATTTACTGAGATCAATGATGTCTTGTCTATTTTGAGGGGAAATTATTCTTGCTTCATCTCTTTTCCCTTCATTCAAGTATCATTGACACCAAAAATCTTTGTTCTCTCATTTTTATATTTTTGGTTGCAAGCCAATCACAAGAAAGTCCTTACTTACTCTGAATTTCTGGGTGCTTCATCATTAGGAGGATGGCCCAGAGCAGACTGTTTGCAGATGTTTCTGTACCAGCACCAAATAGGTCACTTATAAGAGCTTTAAGGTTTTCATTATGGAAATATTTGCCATTTGTCATCTTCATATTCTCCTGAAGTGTATAAAGAAATTTCTAGTAAGGAAACTCAACCTACTCATGTAACCAATATTCTCAAAGGCTAAGAGGACGCTTCATGGGTGAGTACTATCCCCCCCACCCCCAAGAGGTTAGACTTGCCCACCCCTACTGGATTTCTATAAGGGAAACTCTAAGAAACAGTCCAGGCGTAGCTTTAGTAGCTGCAGATTCTGAAATAAAGTAATGAGGAGGAAATGTCTAGAAACTGCTAGAAACTCGTTTCCTTCTACATTTCTGAAGGAAGGTTCTTAACCAACCTGCAGGAAGTTTATATGGAGCCACGTTTTAAAAATATGTAAAATAATCATCAATAATTCCAGGCATGTATAAAATAATCCATTACCTCTCTTTGCCGAACAAGAAATGAATCAATAAAACTCCTCCTGTCATTTTCATCAAGATCTTTGAGACGTTCTATGAAGGTGGTCTGTATGAAATCATGCAACTCCTTTCTGTTATTCATTACTGTTTTATGAGAACCCAAAAGCAACCCCAGCATGGAAAATACATTATATATCTGAAAAAATGATGGAAAAAAAAACCATAAAAGCAATCAGTCTAAGCAACCGAATGCAAGCCCTAGTCAAGGAAACTATTGAGCACAGTTAGAGTTGCAGAGTATTCTCCAAAGATTAAAAAGATGGAAAAGGTATTTTCCGTGAAGGCTCCCACCCCTCCAACCTGAGTGCATTCACGAGAAATGTACAAGGAAGGGAGAGGAAGTGATGAAGCATGCATCATGGAGTCATGATGCTCAGAAGGGATCTGCATGCTCCCACGTGATGTTTCCATGCAACTCCTGTATGTAAGGGTGGACTTTGGATCCTGATAGCATCATGTTCATGTTGCCTTTTGGATGGGATCTTGCTGAGGATGCCCATGAGAAGCAACATGCTTTGCTTTGCTTTGCAATAAAGCTTGAATGCCACACATTCTGCTGTGTTTTTTTCATGACATTCTTTTCAAATGAAAACTTAGCTTACCAACACAACAGGAGTTGCTGAAAGCTGGACGTTTTCCCTCATTAGCTTTAGTAGTCTTAGAAATGTGGCATCTTCATAGTCATAGCATGTGATGGTTGCCTTATTCTACAAAAACACAGACTCACCAGCCAGGGCTAAGGATATCTGGTTTATTGAGAATAGAATGCAGACACTGAGAAAGATGGGAATGAGCACATGGCGTGCGAGGTAGCCGGTAAATACCTGCGGTGCGGACCTGATCCTTCCCCACCCCCCATTGTCCCAAAGTCCTGCCTGACGGCGATTCCGGAGTCTCGATGGGCGATCAGGGGGATTAGTGCTGATTACCTCTGTCCTCTTCCTGTGTCCGGAGCAGGTGTGTCCCCCATGGTAATGCAGAGATGTCAGGGAGATAGGATGATGGCTTCCCGGGTCAGGGCAAAGGTATGGCTCCTTTGTCCCTTATCTGCATTGTCCCTTAGTGCTTATAGGATTAGCACTGATTCCTTCCTCCCCTCTTCCCTTCACCGGGAAGGCATGTTCCCTGTTGTGATGTATGTATACATCGCAACGGGGGACATGACATACTGCCTCCCCCAAAAAAACTTCAAGGCGCTGATTTGGACGGATACGCTGCATGGAAGTGTGCGACTAGCCTTTGCGCTGAGACATCCCGGGCATGCACCCACTCAGGGTGGGGGAAATGTCTCCAGCGGACCAGGTACTGAAGGGTGCCCCATAGCCTTCGGGAATCTAGAACCTCCTTTATTTCAAAGTGCTGCTGCCCATTGATCATGATGGGAAGAGGCGGGGGGGTTGTTATGCCACTTTGAGGAGGTAGCCAGTTTCAGTAAGGCAGAATGGAACACCGGGTGTATGCGTTTCAAGTTGTGTGGCAATTCTAACTTAAAAGTTACCGGGTTGATTATTTCCACGATTGGAAAAGGGCCAATGAACTTGGGGGCTAACTTCTTTGAGGGCTGCGGAGACTTAATGAATTTAGTGGAGAGGTAGACCTTATCTCCCACTTTGAAGTCTGGCTGCGCAGCCCTGTGGTTGTCCGCATAATGCTTGTAGGTTGCTTGGGCTTCGGAGAGAGCCAGCTGAATGATTGGCCAAACGTTGGCTAGCTGAGCAGCCCAGTCATCTGGGGAACAAGGCGAGGTAGCTGGCTGTGGCAACTCCAGGATCAGGACGAAGTCTCGTCCATAGACTACCTGGAAGGGGGTGTGGCCCGTGCTCTGGTGCACTGCATTGTTGTATGCCACCTCAGTGAAGGGGAGTAAGTCTACCCAATCGTCTTGCTGGTAGCTTATGAAGGAGCGCAAAAATTGCTCCAGGGTGGAGTTAAGGATTTCCGTAGAGCCGTCCGTGTGGGGGTGCCAAGCAGTGGACAGTGCCTGCTTGGTGCCAATCAACTTCAAAAATGCTTTCCAGAATTGTGAAGTAAATTGTGTACCCCTATCTGTGACCAAGCGGGAGGGGGTACTGTGTAATTTGTAAATGTGATTTAAAAAGAGGCGTGCCAGCTGTTGAGCGGAGGGAATGGAGGCGCATGGAATAAAATGGGCCTGTTTTGAAAAGTAGTCCTTAACCACCCAGATGACCGTTTTCTGCTGGCTGGGTGGCAAGTCTATGATGAAATCCATCGAGATTTCCTCCCAAGGGCGGGAGGGGCTTGCCATCAGCTGCAATAGTCCCTGGGGCTTACCCGCTTTTCGCTTGGCCATAGCACATGTAGGGCAAGCAGCGACATAATCTTTTACATCCCTCCTAAGTGTGGGCCACCAGAATTGTCGCCTCACCAGATGTAGCGTTTTTACAAAGCCAAAGTGCCCTGCCATTTTGTCATCGTGAGAACGTCTCAGAACCTATGCTCGCAATTGCTCTGGCACATACAGGCTATTTTGTTTCCAGGCCAAATCACTTTCAAAAGAAATATTGTTTTTGTTGGTCTGCAACCATGTATCCGTTTTTAAGGCTTGTACGAACTGCTGTTGCAATTGCGATGAAATTGACATGCGTCTCCCTCCCCTTGCAGGCAGTTGTGCTGGAGTACGCTGCGTTCCAGTTTGGCTGCACGTGACAGCTTGGCAACCCAGCTGTGTGTCGGTCCACACCGTACCTATAATATCTGATGCCTGACTGGCATCCTGGGGCCGCCTAGAGAGAGCGTCAGCTAAGATGTTCTTTTTTCCTGGTATGAACTTCAGCTGAAAATTAAAGCGGCTGAAAAATTGAGCCCAGCAAACCTGCTTGGGGCTGAGGCGTTTCAGGGTGCTGAGCACTTCCAGGTTTTTGTGGTCCGTCCAGACCTCAAAGGGGCAAGTGGCCCCTTCCAGGAGGTGTCGCCATGCCTCTAAGGCAGCTTTGACGGCAAAAGCCTCTTTCTCCCATACATGCCATCTCCGTTCTGTTTCAGAGGACTTGCGGGAGAGGTAAGCGCAGGGCTTCAGCTGATCATTTGGATCCCGCTGAAGTAAGAGCGCCCCAATTGAGAAATCGGAGGCATCTACTTGGACTACAAAGGGCTTGGTGGGGTCGGGGTGTTGTAGAACCAGTTCGGCTGTGAACAGGCTTTTGAGATGATCAAAAGCCCTTTGGCATTCAGGTGTCCAGTTAAGTAGCGCTCCCGGGTTTCTTGCCTTGCGCGTGTCTCCCAAAGCCTTGATGCGGAGTAAATTAGTTAGGGGCAAAACGATTTCCACTAGTCCCTTGATGAACCCCCTGTAAAAATTAGAAAA
Organism: Candoia aspera; assembly: GCF_035149785.1. Lineage (NCBI taxonomy): Eukaryota > Metazoa > Chordata > Lepidosauria > Squamata > Candoiidae > Candoia > Candoia aspera. The sequence continues at coordinate 163,111,548 of NC_086153.1, read as the reverse complement.
TCCCAGAAAACTTTGTAGTTGCCTCCTAGTGCGCGGGTGCTCCCACGCCAGGATGGCCTGGACTTTCCCAGGGTCCATTTCAATGCCCCTCTCAGAGATTCTGTAACCCAGGTAATCTAGCTGAGATTTATGAAACTCACATTTAGAAAGCTTGGCAAATAGCTCGGCTTTGCGGAGTTTCCTGAGCACCTGCTTAACCAAGTGCTCGTGCTCCTCTTCAATCTCAGAATATATCAATACATCGTCTAAGTACACAAGGACCCCCTTGAACAAGTGTTCGTGCAAGTCCTCGTTAATCAATTGCATAAATACCCCTGGTGCCCCTGCCAAACCAAACGGTAACACTTTATATTGGAATGATCCCAGTGGGCAATTGAAAGCCGTCTTCCACTCATCCCCCTCCCGTATGCGTATGTGGAAATAGGCTTCTCGCAAGTCCAGTTTAGAGAATATTTTCCCCTTTGCCAGATGTGCTAATATGTCTTTGATTAGGGGCAAGGGATATTTGTTCGATATGGAAACCGAATTCAATCCGCGGTAGTCCGTACAGAGTCTTAATGTCCCATCCTTTTTTTCTCTGAACAACACTGGGACTCCAACTGACGAGTTTGCGGGCTCGATGAAGCCTCGTGCTAAGTTCTTGTCCACAAACTCCCGCAATGCTGCCAGTTCTTTCTGGGTCATTGCGTAGATTTTTGGCTTTGGCAATGGTGTGTTGGGGACCAGTTCTATCGCACAGTCGGTCTTTCTGTGGGGTGGGAGTTTGTCTGCTTCGTTCTCCCCGAACACATCTGCAAACTCAGCGTACCTGTCGGGCAAGCCTTCCAGGGCTGCTGCAGCCAGATGGGTGGTTGTAGACGCCACCCTCCCCACCACAGCACGGGGAATTCGGTCCCCTGTAGATGCTTGGTAGAAGCCTTCTGCAAATGTGATCGTCCTGGTTTCCCAATTTATGTATGGGTTCCTTCGTACCAGCCACGGAATGCCTAAGATGATTAAAGGGTGGCCCACTGGTGCCACAACAAATTTCAGTCTCTCCCGGTGGCTGCCTAACTGCAGCGCCAATTCTTCGGTAAATTGGGTGACGGGGTCCCCTCCTGCTGCCAAACCGTCCAATTGCATGAAAACTATGTGGTGCTGAAGTGGAAAGCAGCAGAGATTTAAATTGGCAACCATGTCCGGGTGCATTAGGCACCTAGAACAGCCCGAGTCTATTAGGGCCCAGACTTCAACCGACTTCTCGGTGGACCTTAACTTAACTTTTATGTACAGGGTGGGACAGTTGGCACTCACCCAGATGTTGCTGCGCCCATTCTCCTCCTCCACCTGTCCTCTGGCGCTTCTCAGGGCAGGTGGCTGGCGTTTCCCGCCAGTTCTTCCTGGTTGTTTTCCTCCTCTTCACTGGAGTAGGGTAGTTCTTTAGCTCCGATCTCTCCCCTGGCCGCTGGCATCTTTTTTGGGCCCCACAGGTGGTTTGCCCAGCGTTTTTCCTGGCCTGTCAACTACCTTTGTTTTCGGGCATGCCGCCGCTTTGTGGTCCTCTTTCCTGCATCGAAGGCACTGCCCCTTGGCGAACCGTCGCTCCCTCTCCTCTCTTTGAAGCGTTCAATTAGAATAGACTGCGACCAGTCCCACACCTTTCCAGCCAGTGCTTTAAATTCCATGGCATAATCTGCTACCGATCTTTGCCCTTGGCTGATTCCCCTTAGGAATCTCTTCGCTCTTTCTTTTTCTAAGGTTTCTCTGAAGTGTAGATCTAGTGCCCAGAGGAACTCATCGAATTCATAGAGCTCAGGGGCTTCTGCCTGGCATAGCTGCACATACCAGTCAGCCACCCTTCCTTTAAGTTTGTTAGCAATGGCATTAATTTTGCCCTTTTCAGAGCGGAAATATGGCCCAAAATCTTCCATGTAGTTCTTGGCATTTGTTAGGAAGAAGGATAATGTTGCTGGATCCCCGTCAAATTTGACCCCGAAGTCTTTCACCCCTGCTCCTGGTGGGCTCCAAGCCACATCTGGTTGTCTGGACATACCTCGGGCTGCTGGGGTTCTCCAGTCTTGGTGTGGGGATTCCCCAAGCTGGGCTCCGTACGACGTTGCCTCAGTTTCATGCCGGCTCCAGCCACTTCCCAGCAGTCGCGTCTCCAGGGGGGTGGGGGAAGATGACCTCCTGGCGGATTCCGCGAGGTGAACTCTGCCCGGCGCTGCATCAGCCTCCTGCCATCTCCTTCCTCTCCCTGGCTGTCGCATCTCAAGGGTGAGAGGGGGGGTGATGAACTTCTGGTACCTGGTGTAATGGTTGCCTACTCCAATACACTCAGTCTCACAAGCCCGAGCTTTAAGATAACTGATTTATTAAAGGAATAGTGTGCAGATACAGACAAAGCTGAGAATAAACCAAAAGCGTGCGAAATACAATTCAAATACTGTTGCTTCAGTCCAACTCCGCCCCGTGCCTCAACGTAGCAACCACCCCATCCCAGATGTCAACCATCGTCATACACCGGCCTGGGAAAGTAACCTTGAATAGAGTCACCAACCCAAACATGCATTCCAGAGATTACAGCCTCGCAGGGCTGGAAATTTCCAACAGGGAAACACGGATTAGAAGAGTGACATGTGAAACGTTACGATGTATACAGGACATTGAAATGGAGAACATGACACCTGGTTCCACTTCGCCCCTTCCTTGGGATTCCCATGCCACCGACCATCACAGGAACAGCTGTTCAATTGACTCCAGCCTCGCCTCCATTATACTCAGCCGCTCAGCTGTCTGGGAGCCTTCCCTGGTTCATCCGATCTGGCACCTTCCCTCGGCTCCTTCGACCGTCGAGGACAGCAGGTCCCACGGCTTCCTAGATGCCCCGAGTGTCCCTGGCAGGGATTCCGGCATTTCATCCAGGGTGACCCACTCACCCTGTGACTCTCTGGTGGCTTCAGGTGTCCTGCTCCTTCCGGGCTCCTCCTCCTCTGAGCTTGATCCGGAACCCTCCTGGATCTCATACCGTCTGGGAATAGGGTTCTTACCGATCGCCCGTGCCGTGGAGTCGGGTGCCCCATCGCCGCTCCTCTGGTAGCCACCTCTTCATGGGTTGGGTCTTTCCATTGCCAGCTGTGATCCCTCACAGATGAAATCTGGAATGGTGCTAGCGGAATTTTTTTTTCCGATTCCCGTCTTTATGTGATGGTTGCCTTATTCTACAAAAACACAGACTCACCAGCCAGGGCTAAGGATATCTGGTTTATTGAGAATAGAATGCAGACATGGAGAAAGATGGGAATGAGCATATGGTGTGCGAGGTAGCCAGTAAATACCCGCGGTGCAGACCCGATCCTTCCCCACCCCCCATGGTCCCAAAGTCCTGTCCGACGGCGAATCCGGGGTCCCAATGGGCGATCAGGGGGCGATTCCGGAGTCTCGATGGGCGATCAGGGGGATTAGTGCTGATTACCTCTGTCGTCTTCCTGTGTCCGGAGCAGGTGTGTCCCCGTGGTAATGCAGAGATGTCAGGGAGATAGGATGATGGCTTCCCAGGTCAGGGCAAAGGTATGGCTCCTTGTCCCTTATCTGCATTGTCCCTTAGTGCTTATAGGATTAGCACTGATTCCTTCCTCCCCTCTTCCCTTCACCGGGAAGGCATGTTCCCCGTTGTGATATATGTATACATCACAACGGGGAACATGACATAGCGCTTCCCAAATAGAATAGAAACTATGATGTTGGAAACAGCAGCCGTCATAATTGTTGTGACTCCAAATGATTTTCCTGGGCAACAAATAAATCAAAACAGAAGTGTGAACGAAACCAGGATTAAGTCTTCTCTTCAACACATTTTGACTGAAAGTCAGCTTATACAGTATAAAGGGCGTCTTTATCACAGAAACCTAGAGCTCAACTTTAGCATGTGTAATGAAGCAGAGGGATTTGATGCATGCCACGGAATATCAGAAGAGATTGCATTTTGAGTCTTCTATACTAAAATAAATAGATTGCTTTAAAGTCCCTTTCTGGCATCTTGGCGAAAACTAATGCATGCTCTCCTCAGTGTTAATAGGGACTACTGCATGTGGCATGAGGGCAAGTAAAGCTTGGAATCTCTTTAACCCCTTCTCTGTATCCCTATAAAGCAATATGCACAAGCCTTGATTGACCAAAGCCATAATGGACATGGAGGTAACTGTTTATGGAACATTGGTGATGGCCAAGCAATATGGAATCCGTGACTTGGAATGAAAGAGAAGTAAATTTTAAACCGCTTGAACTAATGAATAAAGGGAAGGAAGGAAAGAAAATTAGATCTATTATATGGGAGGTAGTTATAATAGATCTGAATGCAGATACTTATGGCGGTATCAAACCAGTAGTTACCAACAGGCAGGACAGAGTGATTATGACAAGACTGTGCAGGTGCTTCCCACTCTCAAATCTGTGAACAGAACAGCCAAAACAGCATTCATCTCAGAAGGCTGGAAAGTGCTAGAATTCAAGCCCTGGAATGCAGACACCCACAGTATATATACTGTGACTCCTGTGTAGTGGGAGTAAACTAGATATTGCTTTTTTTCCCAATGATCTCATGCCTCTCTTTACTGCAACTGGCTTACCAGAAAGCAAATAGGTTGATCAGTTGGTAGGTATGTAGGAATGCTCCACAAATGGCAACTCATTTGTCAGTAAGACAAAGAAGCTTTAATTTTCTAGATCACTGTTATATCAGAGGGCATCTCTTTTTTCTTCCTCCTCATGTCAATGAATGGTCAGTTTTATCCATATCATTTCTGGGTTCCAAAAATGCAGAGAACCGTAAATGCCAACGATTATCGCTCTGTGTATCGCTCTGCTGCTATCCCATGGTTATCCAGATTTTTCCAAGCACTGTGTGCTAGGCAGATATGACACTGGAGGGCCTTAGGGACCACGATTGTGGAAAATATGGGACTCCTTCTCCTGCTCTATTGGCTACCTGTGAGGTGTGCTGCTGAATAAGTGCACCAACTGCAGTTTGAGCGATATGATTGTGCTAACGATAACGGGGGATTCCAGATGGACAATGGAAAGGTAATAGTTTCGTAGGAGAACTTCGGTAAAATATGTATCCCTTAATAAATGTGGATTATGTCTTTTTGTTCTCTGGGAAACTGCAATATGATTATCATTGGCCAAGAGCAGGGAGGAGCAGTAACTCCAACACCTTTTCACGCTCAGATGGAGGGCTTGCAGCCCTAACTCCTCCCTGTATTGGGGATCTAGAGGATTCTGAACAGAAAATCAAGCCTAGAACTGTTATTCACAAGGGATCGTTGGACTACTGTACTGTAAATGAACTTTTCAAGTCACATGGAATCCATTTGACACCCAGACATCACATTTCTGTAAATATAGTTAGCATAAATTGGACAAGGAAGCATATTTATAGGAAGAAAAGGATGGGTTGGAGAATTGTTGGAGAGAAGGTACTCCAGAAGCACTCCTTCTTCCCTTGATACAAACTGAGGAATTTGTTTCCCGGTCTGTGTTTGTCCTGGCAGATGCTCCGGTAGAGCATTGGGAGGAAATGCCAACCCACCTGCATAAGTCTCAATCGTCTTTGCTAAGACGCCACACTCTTCAATGATTTTGTCCTCAATGGTCCTCCTGCCCATCCCGTAGTCCCGTAACGTGGCTAATGTGAACCGTCGCATCACTTTCCAGTTCTCACCATGAGCAAAAACAATCCCTGAAGAGAAAAGATAGAGAAAAGGGGTCAGATGGAGATGTGTAATTTTACCAAGAAATGTCCATGATTTTGCATATAATTTTGGTAGACGTTCATCTGAGTATTTTTAGAAAACCAGGAATGAATGATGTACAAAGCAGTTTGTTTCTATATGATCTTTATGCCAAACATTTTTGTACTTCTTTCCAGGAGCCCAGAATTTTGTGGATATTTACTGAGCAAGTGGCTGTAAAGACCTGAGTTTTTTGGTTTTGTTTTTATTGATGCCTCGATGGATTCTGAGTAAGTCCTGCAGTCCCCCATTTAAAATTCCCAGGTCCCTCTTGCAAGGAGAGGGGGGAGGAGATGACCCTGATTGGGATCATCTGTGCCCTGTGACTAACCTGCCTTTTTCCATTAAAACCTGGAAGAGAGGCTGCTTAGACAAGCTAGCTCTTCTTCTTTCTTCTTGTAGCTGTAAGATAAGAAACACCTATTCTGACCCCAGTTGGATAATTATTCCCACCTTTGTGGTAAGGAGTGACCCAATACCTGCTGCACTTAACAGTGTAGCTCATCCTCACTAATAGGTAAGCTTCCCTTGCTGAGGCCTAAACTGAGCTACTCCAGGGGCAGTTTGAAGGGGTCTAAAACTTGCCCAATGAAAACAACCACTTTGTCAGTCGATTCCAAGGAATTGCCTTCTCGCCACTACTTTGGAACTCCTCAGTGGGAGGAATCTCTCTGATGCTGTAAGTATTGGGAATTCATTAATCAATGTGTATTGATGCTGATTATTCTGGTATCTTTCCCGGGGCATACTCTCTTCAGTATCCAATGTGAGGAGAGCAAGCTTCCAGCTGGATGGGAATGATTAACTCAAATGGAAATATAAGGCATTTGCAATAGCCTTGTAGCTGGTTCACACCAGCCTGTTGTAACCCGCATCAGAACATTCCCATGACAACCCATGAATCTGTCGCCAGGATGCCAGAGAAGGACGTCTTCTTCCTGGCATTTGGCACCCTAAGTTGCCACTCCTTCTCACTAAGACAGTTGTTTTCTTTGAAGATAGTAGATATCAGAAGGGTAGGAAGGAACCCAAGACCTATAACATATGAATAGGTATGCCTGCATCATTTCCCCCCTTTTCTGAAATGTATAAATATCAGTGCAATTCGTTTGTTTGCAGGGGTGTCTCTCTAAAACTAATGCATACTCTCCTCAGTGTCAAGAGGGACTGCTGCATGTGGCATGAGGGCAAGTAAGGCTTGGAATCTGTTTAACCCCTTCTCTGTATTCCTATAAAGCAATATGTGTAAGCCTTGATTGACCAAAGCCATAGTGGACATGGAGGTAAATATTTATGGACCACTTGTGATGACCAAGCGATATGGAAGTCTGTGGCTCGGAATGGAAGAGAAGTAAATTTTAAGGAGCTTGAACTAATAATGAAAAGGAAGGAAACTAGATCTATTAAATGGGAGGAGGTTATAATAGATCTGAATGGAGATACTTATGGTGGTATCAAACCAGTAGTTACCAACAGGCAGGACAGAGTGATTATGACAAGACTGTGCAGGTTCTTCCCATTCTCAGATATGTGAACAGAACAGCCAAAATAGCATTCAGAGTTTGGCAAAGAACATCCATGCTTGTTAGTTGCCAGGCTTTACCTGTATCATTGTTCTGTAAAGCCTCTTCAGATCCATCCTGTGCAGATTTCCCAAAATGGGTATGGTCCTGGGTCCCGGGGGAAGATTTGCGGAGCTGTTATTCCAGTGACTGCCCTTTTTCAAAAGGGATGTAATTGCAAGAAGACATAGTAATAGTGTTAAAACAAGTCCAATCCAATCCATTTCTTTTTAGCAGTTTTTAGTAATAATTACGATTAATCCTGCAAACTGAAGCGTTACAAGCATCTATTTCAAAGCATTGCATTAGGCATTGCCTGACCACTCTTTCTCCTGAATCATCAGACCACTCTATATGAGAGAGGACTCTGTTTTCTCTCTCCTCCCCAGGATTTTGATCTGTTTTTGCATACCCGTGGGGTCTATGGAAACGTTGCAAACTGTCTTGTACTTGAGAACTGATCTGTTTATCTAAAGCTACAGCTTATCAACAAATATTTTCTTTTTTTAATAGTAATTTTATTAACCATTATAATTACAACAGTAAAAAGTTAAACAAACTAAAAAAGACAGAAGAATAGAAAGAAAGAATAGAAAGTGCAGAAAAGAAAGGAAAAAGGAAAAATAGAAATAGAAGTAGGAAAAAGAAGAAAAGTAAGAATATAGTGAAGAAAAAGAAAAGATTACATATATATATAAAGATTACATATAGATATATAGATATATATATACACACACACAGAGAGACACATAACCATATACTGGGAAGGCACAATAGAGTGCCAAGAAAATGTCTGTGAAAATGGCATCCCCCAAGGAGTCAGAAAATGACTCGGGGACCTTTCTTCTTTCTTCTTTTCATACATAACCATACAGAAGTCACCTTCCACCTTCATCACAACTAGTATAAACAGCTTCAGCAACTTATCACCTCCTCTTACAGGGCAACAAATGGTCTCTTCTTCCCATATCTGATCTCTTATCGATAAACTAATCCGTAAAGCATTGTCATTTCAGTCCTGGTGTCAGCAAAGTCAGTTAAGGGTTAGCAGAGTTGACAACATATTTACTTTAACCTTGAAATAAACCAGCTTTGTATTCCTTCCTTTCAATTCTAACAATCTTAGTCTTTAGTCCATTCAAATAATGTCCTAGAAATTGATTTCTTTTCACTTTTCCTTTGTCCCTTCTCACAAGATTCTTCAAAGATTCTTCAAAGATTCTTCAAACAAGCCTCCTTTGTAAATCCAATATAGGAAAATTGTCTAGATCACTCTCTTGGTTTATTGTTTGTATATGCCATGTAATTACTGAAAACCTCAGCCGGTTTCCTTTGCCTGTCCAGTGTAGCATCTTTTTCCATGTCATTCCTGTCACCTGTCACCTGTACATTCGTTTTCAGCTCAGCTCGATCTTGTCAGGGAGAGCTTGTTCCTCTTCCATAAAAACTTTTGGAGACAGTCTCTCCCTAAAGGCAGATGTCACTGTTGACGCTGTTAGAACCAGCTGCTGAGTCCATGGTTCAAAAATACCCGTCAATATGCTCAACGTTAGAACAGTTTGCTTCGTTCTGTAATTGTCAGTTGAGTTTCTGTGTTCTTCTCCTTTAATTGTAATCTTTAGTTCCCTCTCATTCCCTCTAGTGTCCAATTTTTAAAGCTTTATCTTATAATGTTTTTTTTAATTCAAAACAAAAGCATTTTACCATGGAAAGGATTCATTATAATTAATTCCAAAACCTTATTTCAAATTTATCTGGACCCTTAGTCCATTTGTAACTTTCTAAAAAAAAAGTTTTGATCACCTTTTTACTGTTTATTCCTTAATTTTTTTTAAAGTACTTAAATCTGTAGTTAGAACTTTTGCTAAGGATTGAAGGAAACTTACCTGGTTCTGTCAAACTTGTTGATCCAAAATTTTCTAATAGCTGAAAAGCAGTTAGCAAGCAATTTCTGAAAATGATTAGAAAAGGAAGTATGAGAACCCAGTGTCCTTAAAGGGACTGACTGTTTGGTTCTCCAGACTTTTCTTTTGAGTTTTATATGTCCGTATGTCCTATCATTTTGTCTTTTGGTTTGCTTTGGCTTGGCTTTTTGTAAGCCACCCAGAGCTGTGATAGTTTGGGGTGGCCTGTAAAATTTGTGAATAAATAAACTCATTCGGATCACTGTGATTGGTAACCTCTCTCAGCTCTTGAGTATAACACACAACCTCAAATTGACCCATTTTCTTAAATTTCTTGCATGTAAGACATTCCGTCTGGATAAGTTGAATACATCATTTCCCAGACCAAGTACATCTGGAACCCTTCACTGTATTGACCCAAATCTCCTTGCTCATGGTTTTCTTTTACTTTGATTTTGATTTTTCCCTTAGAAGTCCTTTAGCAACCCCATTACAGGTAGTCCTCAACTTACAAATATTCATTCATTCATCTCTTGCATACCGACACACACCACCATGCACCCTCCCTGACCATGGATGGGATTGAATGGAACATCAGTCTTGCCCAAGACAGAGGGAGAGACATTCTTCTCTGCTTCAACAGCTAAGGTGAAAGCTTGAAAAGTTTGCTATGCCTATGTCTTCAAAGAGGGTGCATAACTGGGGTGGGCACTGATTTCAGCAGTTCCATAAATATGAAGCTCCCTGGGAATGCGTGGCTAACATATGAGCCCAGGAATGGTTGCAGCTTTAAGAAGGTGACCGTAAGTGTGTTCCATATGCCTTTGCCCACTTCAGAGCTCTTTTTCAGCTTCCAGTCCCAAGTGTATCACATCCATACAGCATTATCTTCCTGGAAAGAACTACACATTGCATTTACAAAAGCTTCCAATCAACTTGGAGGTTTTCACCCAATGGGCAGTCCAAAACCCCCTGCCTATCAGCCAGGTGGACATTAATGTCATTCTTTCCATTTTTGCAGAATGGAATAGTTATGAGACTGAGTACTTTCAGAGGCAGGCTCCCTTTAGTTCCCTCAGGACCTCCTGGAAAATCAGTCCATTCTCATCCTTGTATCTGTAGTTTACTCAGGAAAACCCAGTTATTTCGCTCTCTGGTTGTTAAGGGTTTCCCTCTTGTTCCCAATCCTTCATTCTGCGCCCTGGCTTTGACTGGCACAATGCCAGCTCTACTGAAAACGAGAGAGGTTCTGTAACCCCAAGATCAGGGAACTCTGCCCCAGATCAGTGGTGAGCAACAATATTCACCTGAGGGGCACTTTGCCTCTTGGCAGACCTCTGAGGTCCACATACCAGCAGTGCCTGAGCAAAAGCTAGATCGTGTTACTTCCTTTCTTTGACTGATTCCCACACATTCACCAATACGTTTCGAAATGCCTCATACCTAGGAGTTCTCATTAATAGTTATTGCACCCTTGCAATTCTACACGTGAGGAGGTAGAATGGGATGGACCTTTGCCCCATGCTTGCTGTGTTTATGGTCCCTCTGGCTGTACAGAAGGAGTCTGTGGGCACGTGAAGCCCTGTTGCAGTCACCCTCTGGCAAAGTAGGTTGCGAGATTATGAAACCTACTTATGCTCCCCTCCCTCCTCGTGTTTAGACATGACTCAGAGTAATGAGAAATGAAGAGTACTATATATCCATTAAACCTTTTATACAAATATACAGCTTTTTGTCTCTATGTACGCATGTATTCTTACCCAGAACCCAGGAATATGATTATTTCATAAATTGAAATTTTCTCTTAATTAGCTTTTTCCTCTATTACGCCTTCTGCAAGTACAAAGAAAAACTAGAGAAGAATACAATGAACCAAAACAAAGATTTACACAGTAAAATTAGCTAAAAATTCAAAAGGATGTTAATATAAGTCTGCAATTTGAAAATGTGTGTCAGTATGAATATGTCATTATTTAAAAGGGGTTATTATGCAGTAATTAACATCTAGTATAGCTCAAATCTTGAATTATAAATTGCCATAATTCCTGCCTGATCTAAGATGTTTGCCCTGTGCAAAGCCAGTATACTGAGTATACTTTTGGGGAATACAGACGTTAGTCATCATTGATAAAAAGAGAGAGCCACCTGAAAGGAAAAACTTGCTTTTAAGGTAGGTTTCATGCTCTTATTAATCATGGTCCAATATTATTGGGCTTTGTAACATTGCTACCAAACATGGGGAAAAAATTAATCATCATCCTTTATTATTGTATTTCCAGCAATGCGATAGAGAATGAATTGTCTCTTTTGGCAACCAACACTGGAGTAATATACCATCAGTGGAAGATCTTATACCAGTTTTCTCTGAATATAGCCTGACTGTAAATTTGATGATTTCCTTCCATTTCTATTCTTATATATTACTTGTTCTCTTAACATTCTGCACCAATTAATCATACCGTCTTTGACTTGTTCACTTTCTGAATGATGTGATCTGATTTTTGTGTAATACTTTGTTCAAGTCCTGTCAGGTGTCTAAGTATTCCACCTGGGTTTTGTAATTCCTTTTGGACTCTGCTACTGAATTGTAGGTATTGCAACCAATGAGGGGATTCTGGCCACTCAGAAGAGACAGCTTTAAAGGATTTCTTCCTTGTCTTATTAACAATGAAGTCTTGCAGTCCATACAAATTATAATCCCTCTCCTGATCCTTTGTGTTTGTATATGAAAGTAAATATTTCACATTGAGGTAAGAGGTGATAGAGCTGGCCTGATATTTTTTCTATGTTTGTGTAATCTGTTTAAGACACCCTTTATTATTGAACGATCCTTTATCGGTTGTATTTTTCTACATGTAGCAAATCAAAGGTATTTGTGCAAGTTCCCTGGAAGTCCTGCTCCGTTCAGAGAGACAATCCAGCCGTAAGGTGTTCTAATCCGTCTCTTTTCCCAGTTAACACAACTGGCCACCCGTCCACCTCATTCTTTCACCTGTTATAAATTTTTGGACTTTCTACCTCTGGGTCTTTTACTAGACAGTATAAAATCAGTTGTGTATCTCTGCCAGTGATTTAGTGTGGATTCTTCTGTCTTACTGGGATCCTCTGGAACAAAAACTCAAGCCTTGGCAAGATGTTCATCCCAACTGAGACAGTTACAGCTTTGTCTGTTTTGAAATATCTGCCATTCTATTTCTCCAAAGGTGGGAATAATTGTTCTTAAATAAACCTTTTTTTTTACTTTTTGTGAAATAAATTCCCAGTAATGTTTGCTATTGGTACTGCTTTTTTATTTCAGATAAGTTCTGTGCCATCGTGCATTTTTATTGGTACAAGAAATCAATTTGGTTAATTATTCTTTCTGCACAAGGGCAGAAATCTAGTATTTATTTTAGTCTATCTCTCATTTCAACACGTGGATCCCGTATGTTTTAGGAGAAAGCATACGTGGCCAATTCGACTTAAAGACTATGCCAATTTATGCTTGATGAAGAGACAATACAGGTAGAAATCTGGAGGCTAAGCAGTCTAGAATCTGGACTTTTTCTGTTGTTGTTCTTGTTAAAACAACAACACTGGTAACTTGTAATGAACAAATACATTATTTATTTATTTATTTATTTATTTTCTACCCCCCTTTATTATTTTTATAAATAACCCAAGGTGGTGAACATACCTAATATGCCTTCCTTCTCCTATTTTCCCCACAACAGCAACCCTGTGAGATGAGCTGGGCTGAGAGAGCATGACTGGCCCAAGGTCACCCAGCTGGCTTTCATGCCTGAGGTGGGACTAGAACTCTCGGTCTTCTGGTTTCTAGCCCAGCACCTTGACCACTAGACTAAACTGGCTCTCCTTTATATGTATGTCGAACTATTGTAGAAAAATCTATATTGCTTAAAAATGAATGGAAATAATTAAAAGAAAAAAAGAAAAAGAAAAGAAAATTGAGGGGGCGAAAAAATAGTAAAAGATAAAAGGAAACAAATGGCTCAAAAAGAAAATAAATCAGTAGTAAGAGTACAAAGTACTTCACACGTCATGACTTCCCTCCTTTTTTCATTCTCAGAATCTAGATTTATGTGCATGCAAATCACTACAGTTCAGTTTCAATCAACCTATTAAGCCAAGACCATACAGAATCTCCTTGTCCAAGGCTGAGAAATGGTCTGTTATGAATGTCTTGTGTCTTATGAACGTGGCATGGCACAGGTCCTGTAGGTCATAGGAGGGCTTGTAAGCCCAACCGCAGGGGTCAGGTCCAGGTCATCTTTAGATGTTCCAGGGGGTGGCTGGAAGGTAAATCTCTGCAGGAGCCTGGCAAAGAAGAGGAAGAGCTCCATTTTGGCAAGGGTCTCACCAGCGCATACTCTCCGACCTGGAAGGAAGCATACGTGTCAAAAAAGATGTTTTTATTGGTTTCTTAAACTATTTTCTATAGCTTCCCAAAGTCCTATGGCCATGGAGAGATTAGCAAAAAGAAAAGTTATGACAGAACACTCTTATGCACAGAAGCTAAAATGCAACAATAAAATGGACCTTTTCAGAATCATGCTAATCTTAAAAGAAGGATGAACCTTCATCAGGACCCGTCTACACTGATCCCCTTAAAATCAGGTTGGTTCAGAATCCCACTCTAGGTAGAGATACTCACTACCACTACAGGTACACCTCTATTTAACAGATCATTTGCAGGGGAACAGGGGACTTCTTTTAAATCTTGGTTTAAAATCTTTTGCTTGTCAGAATGATCTCCTGATCCATGGGCTGGATGATTAATCTTGAAGTTTTGGGGGAAAAAAAAGCATCTAGCAAGATCATCTGTCACCATGGGATGAGGTATCATCAGTATGCTAATGATACTCAATTGTATATCTCCATCCCGGGTGAAGTAAGTGATGCTATGACTACCCCCTCTGAGTGTCTGGGGGCTGTGGGGGCCTGGATGGGGAACAACAGGCTTCAACTGAACCCTGGCAAGACCAAGTGGCTGTGGGTTAATGGTTCTTCCGTATCCGGAACATTAACATCTCTCGTTCTGGATGAGGTTGCACTGCCCCAGACAGACCCGGTGCGTAACTTAGGGGTCCTCCTGGACTCATGGCTCCTGCTCAAAGAGCAGGTGGCAGCTGTGTCCAGGATAGCCTTTGTGCAGCTATGTGCTGTGCACCAGTTACTTCCCTTCCTGGATCAGGAGGCCCTTCGAACAATCACTCATACCCCTGTTATCTCTCACGTAGACTATTGCAATGCATGGGGCTACCGTTAAAAAGTATCCAGAAGCTTCAGCTGGTCCAGAATGCAGCCATGCGAGCTGTTTTTGGTGCCCCTAGAAGGGCTCATGTAACACCGTTGCTGTGCAAGCTGCATTGGGTACCAGTTTGCTTCTGGGTCCAATTCAAGGTGTTGGTTATTACCTTTAAAGCCCTACATGGCACGGGGCCAGGTTACCTGAGGGACCACCTCTTCCCCATTACATCAACCCGTCCCACCCAATCGTGCAGGGAGGGCATGCTGTGGACCCCGTCTCTAAGACAACTTCATTTGGTGGGGTCCAGGAAGTGGGCCTTCTCTGCAGTAGCTCCCGCTCTGCTGCCCCCGGAGGTGAGATTGGCCCCATCGGTCCTGGCCTTTCAGAGGAGTCTGAAGACCTGCTTCTGCCACCTCGCTTGGGGCGGAGAGGGGAATAGATCCACATGGGGATGGCTGCTATAGACCACTCCTCCCACACTCGGACTGTTTTAGATTCTTTTGCCACTTGGACTTTTTATCTTTACTCTTATTTATATTATTTATTATTGTAATTTTATACTTTATAATTTATGATCGTTGTTTTAATTGATTGTTATAAACTACCCAGAGTCTCCCAATGGGAGGGGATGGGCAGGGACAAATTAGATAAATATAAATAAATAAATAAATAATCTATGTTTTCTACTATTCATGCACATTTTTTTTCTCCAACGATCAAACTAGAGCATTTTCAAGAGTGCCTTCATGTTCTCAGCTAATATTTTGAACCCCTCATTTTGATAAAGATTGACTTCAGATATTTACTGGCTGAAGAACCTTGAAAAAGTAATGAGATAAAGAATGCTAGGAACTGTAGTAGATGACTGCCATATTGCCCTTCAAACTCTTGGACATCTGCAGTATGACTGGTCTTCATCGCTGAAGTCCATAAGTGCTTCCATAACCTATCAAAGAGACCTTTCTAGAGCATTTTTCTGCTGCTGCTGCTGCTGCTGCTGTTTTAGGCTCAGATGTCTGACTGTCTTTCGAAGCTGGATGCCAGAACAGTGAGGTCTCGTTGGCACTGCTACCTTTGTGGCAGCATCAGATATTCTTACGTCTAAAATGGAAGTTTATGAAATCATGTCTTTATTGCCACTTTTTCACATGTTCCATTCTCTCTTGTGAAAGTTGCTTTCCAAAATGGAAAGGGTGGATGCATGTACACACATACAGAGCATATTACCTGCGGAGAAAGGCAGGAATGCTTCTTTTTTCACAAATTTCCCTTCAGCATCAAGGAAATGCTCAGGATAGAATTCCTGAGGTTTCTCCCACTGAGATTCATCATGGAGCACCGATGATAGCAGGGGAACAATCTGCATGCCCTAAACAACGAAAGGGGAAGAGACTATATTAAAAAGGGTGTGTCTGTTGAACACATCGCTATAGACATTATTACAAAGAACTTTTAAAGGTGGTATTGCAAATGTGTGAGTTTTCAGACAATGAGAGGTAAATACTAGGCATGGGGAAACAGACAAGTTCAACAAAACCTGGGAAATAGATAACCAGTTAGACCCATCGCTTGATAACTCGTAAAACTGCATTTTACTTACTGAAACGTGTTTATACCGCACTAAGAAAGATTGGCACCTGAACCATGCAGTTACTTCAGACTGATCACCTTGGGAATGAAGAAGCCTTTGAAAGTTACGTCCATGGTGGTTGCATGTGGCAAATTGGTTGGAACAATATCAGCAAACCTTTGAACTTCATGAATCACCGCATCGGTGTAAGGCATTTTGGCTCGGTCTTCCATCCGTGGCTGACAAACCCCAATCTCTTTTGCAATTTCTTCTTGGACTTTACCTGGGAGAACAAAACAACATTTGTGTTTCAAGATGATTGTTTGAATTTTGTTTTAAATGGAAGTTTATGAAAACATTTCAAATGTTGAAAGATACAGTAATCATCAACTGAGATCCCTGGACATTTTGGAGAACTGGCTCTAAAACATGAAGGACTTTGGTTGGACGTTAGAGAAGCACAATATGTATCTCTGAAGAAAATATTATAACGATACAGAAAATATTATTGACAATTTTTAAAAGTGATAAGGATCCTATTTGGAGGTTTAAACTTGCTTAAGTACATTGAGAAATATTTCATCTGCAAGGTTAGAAGATATGTCTGGAAAGCCAAATACATTTCTGGTGCACACCTAGTAATACAAAGCTATGATCTTTTATGTGAGCATTTTCCCCTTCTTTTTCCTTCTTTTCCCTTCTTTTATGAACATTTGTATCCAGGGAAGAGATGGACTAAGGATTGACTATCAGTTTATATGTTCAAGCCCTAGAAAGAATGAAATGTTGGGTGGAGCACCTAGAGATGAGTCAAGGTCTGATCGTGGTTGGAATTCATTCTTCTTAACAGGAAAGTCTCTTCAGTCTTGGCTCATATTAGGGTATGATCTGCTATTCCTCTAAGAAATAGCAATGGGGGTGATGACAGCATAAATTGAAATGGCTGAAATGTGTATGTTTGTGAACCCTTAATGCAGAAATATCTTATACCTCTCTTTGCATACTCTCACATCCATGAGTTCCTTAAAATACAAACAGGAAGGACTATGTGTTCCTGCTTCCCATTTTCCCCTGGTTCAAAGAACACTTGCATCTACCACAATCTTCTTTTAATTACTTTTATTTTTTTGATTGGAAGCCAATAAAACGAAACATGCGTACTTTGGATTTCCGGGTACTTCATCATCAGGAGGATGGCCCAGCGCAGAGTGTTTGAACTCGTTTCTGTACCGGCAGCAAATAAGTTTGCCACCACAGCTTTAAGATTTTCATTATGGAAATATCCATTAGTTACCTTCTTATTCTCCTGAAATGCATTTTAAAAAAGAAAAGAACGATCAAGGAAACTCAGTATACTCATATAACCTAAATTCTAGAAGGCTAGGAGGACACTTTATCCATGGACCATACAGTGGCCTCCAGGTTTGGGGACATCATTTACCTTTTACAAAATGGTAAAGGACTATTGAAGGTGTAGTCCAAAAAGTAGTGAGAGAGACTGTGCTTCAGACATTTACAGGAAAGTAAAGTAAAGGTTGAATATCTAGAAATGTCGTCTATATTAAGACAGGAATATTGGTGGCTATATAGAGAATAACATTGACACAGTGCACTATATACTGCCATATTTTAACTTCCTTTCTTGTTTGTTTGTTGCATTTTAATTTCACCCTTTTCTCTAAAAGAAAAGCCAATAGAGCCTGATAAGACAGTCTCTGTCATCAGTCTAAAATACATGATAGACAAAATAAAGGAAGAAAGAAAAGAAGGGGACCATTTCCGAAGGATTTAGACTTTAGAATTATAGCTGGGGTGGAAAAAGACTGCCAGGAAACTATGGGTTCCTGTATTGATTTGTTTAATTTGTTGTTGTTAGGATTATTATGATCATTAAATTGACAACCAAACTTTATATTAATCAAAGCAAATATTTGTAGCTCAGGGTTGAACTGTGGAGTCCTTGGTGCTCTCTGAGCCTTGTTGTTTTCTTGCAGACGTTTCATTGCCAGACTAGGCAACGTCTTCAGTGCGAGGAGGGAGTGGGCCTTGCTCTCAGTGTATGTACCATGGCTTGCCCTGCTTGTGTTGGTGGGGGTGTTGTTCTCTCCTTGGGAGCTCTTTGATTGGGCTGTTTGCTGCTTGGTTGATTGCCTGAGTTAATGGTTCCTTGATTAGGGTGTATGGTGCTGTTTGATGGTTCATCTGGTCTTAAGCCTAGTGTTGATTTTTGCATATCTGGGTGTTGATTGCTGGCAAGGGAGTGTACCGGTCTTCTGGGTTTTCTATTGTCTCTTTTGCCTAGTCTGGCAATGAAATGTCTGCAAGAAAACAACAAGGCTCAGAGAGCACCAAGGACTCCACAAACTTTACATTTATTTATACACTGATAGTGGTTTGCAACAAGACGAGAAATGAAACAAAAGATAAAGATTCTGAATGTGTCATTATACTGCATAGTCCTCCAAGATAGTGAATTGGGAGAAAGCTGTATATTGGCTTGCCAGGTAGACATTAGATTAGACATTCTAGTTTGCACAATATGCTTGGAGAATACATGCAGTAAAACTGGCTGTGGCTGTGTTTATGGGATAGTGGTCAGAACTGAGGAAATTAGTGACAGATACCAGAGAGATGAAGCAGTAAATGCAGGGGTTTTGAACTTGTGAGATGCAGGGCAACATTTACCTCAACTGTGGCATGGCTGGTAAACTAATTTTTCTTTATCTTATAAAATCAGTATGTGAAAACTTTGATTGGCCCAAGCCATGATGGACAATATTCAACAGATACTCAATAGTCAATATCTGTTGATGACCACGGCTTATGCAATATTGCAACTTGGAATATAGGAGGCATAAATGGTAGGGATCATGAATTAATCCACGAAAAGAAACTAAGTGAAACTTTGTGAAACTAATAGAAATGGAAAGATGTAAGACATCTCAATGGAAGTTTGATCTCGTGAAGTGATGAATACATGCAGGAAAGCAGAGGTGTAAAATTAACTATGAATGAATAGGTTAAACTGTATATCAGAATGTTTGAATTATTCTTATCTAGATTCTTGCATACTGTGCTGCCCGTGAATGGTGATAATAGAAAAACCATCATGAGTTTTGGGGCAAATTGTGAATGTGATCCTGGGGAAAACGTTATTCTTTCATCTAACATGAATGAAGGGGTGTGAACAAGAAAGTGGTTTCTGAAAAGAAATGAGAACTGCAGTTGTTTGCTGAGTCCTGTATCTGCATAGACAAAGTTGTGTTTGTTTTGAACATACACCATTTATGAAGATTGAGAAAATTAGTGACAGATGAAACAGAAAAGACAGAGATTTTCTCTTCCACAGTTCTGCCAGGGTGACACCTCTGAGATACTGAATTCCAAACCAGCCTAATACTAGTATTCAGCTGTAGACTTCATGGATTTTTCTCAAATGGGCAAGGACCATCATCCTATTTCTCCTCCACACTAACTCTCAAATTTTGTCAGGCCTACACCCACGTCAGCAGTGCGTATGTCCATGTGGGGATGGCTCTGGGGAGTTCCTAAGCCCTGCGTTCCTTTCTTGTTCTCTTTACAGGGAATCTCAGAAGACATTCATCTATCCCATCTTAAAGAAATACCCTGGGAGACAGCGTGATGCTTATGTGTCACTTATTCTATCTGACCAAGACTCTGATGTTGCCCAATCCTCTGTTTGTTCTATTCGTTCCACCTATGACTGAAGATTAGCACTACTCTTGGTGATCACCATTGTTCTTTGTATGATTGTTATTAAACTATTTTTTTTCTTATGTAATTTTATTGCATTTTATGCCTACTTTTTAGTCCTACCAATAATTTTAGATATACAGTATGTGCTTCTATGCAGTGTTTTCTGGCCTAAGATTTATTGTTGTTGTCAGCCCAGGCTTCAACAATATTTCCACAGACACTGCTATTTTTCAGGGGGTTCCTATAATAAACCATTTTTCTATTCAAGCCACAACATGAGGTTCATTAGTCTGCTCGGGTTAGATTCCAGTTCCTCAAGAATATACACACATTGCTTCATCTAACACATTGGAAGGCACACCAAGTGTTCCTTCTGAGCTGTCTCAGCTACCCTTGTGCAGAGCAAACATTCAAACTCAGCAGATTGTCATCACAGAATCACAGTATTGTAGAATCAGAAGGGATCACAAGGACCATCTTTTCCAACCCTTTGCGGTATGCAGGAATATCAATTAAACTATCCAGGAGAGGTTGCTATTCAGCCTCTTCTTAAAAACCTCCAGAGATGGAGAACTCACAAGCTGCGTAGGTAGATTATTCCACTCTTGTACAGATCTTACCATCTTTTCCCCATATTTAAACTACACTTAGACAGCTGCACCTTATAACTGAAATTTCTAGTCCTAGTTTCTGCAGCTGTGAAAAATTGTTCTCATCCACCTCTGTGTAGCTTCTTCTGATGTACCTGAGTGTAGCTATCCTGCCTCCCCTAAGTCTTCCTCTCTCCAGATTGAACATCCCAACTTCCTTCAGCCTATCCTCATAGGACAAATACTCAAGTCCCCGAATCATCTTTGTTGCCCTCTGCCGAACCCTCTTCTAGCTTATCATTAGCCTTTTGAAAATGGGGTGCCAGAACTGAACACACTATTCGTTCAGATGAAATGTCTAGTCAGTGAGATAGAACTCCTGTGGACTTCAGCCTATAGATTTCATTCATGATCTACCTCTCTCTCCCAGACCTCCACAATAAATGCCAGGCCAGTGATTTCACTCAGAATTAAGTCCCAGACAACTGATGTTTTACCTACAGCTAATTTGTCATGAAAAAGAAGGACCTTTAGGTTGGAGGGCACATCTTGATTTTCTCAGGCTATAGCCAGAAAAAGAAGGGACCCACCAATAGTTACCCTGCTTCCCCTGCAACGGCCAGCTTGCAGTTTCTTACCATCTCTCCCCCAGCCTGAAGATTTTAATATTTAGTTCAGACCATGCTCCATTCTACATTCTCCCCCATTTTCCTGACACACCTGATTAGAGTCAACCAAATGGTTTTACAGAAAAATAAATGGATTGGCCCATTGAAGGCATGACCAGAATGGGCTGTATATTGATGGTATTTTTCATGCAAAAAAACAGTCCGGCTGTAATTTTAGTAGCTGCAGGCTCTGAAACAAATAATCAAGAAGGAAAAATTAGAAAGTGCCAAAATTTGGTTACCACTCCCAAGCGCACACTTTTCTAAAGCAAGGATTTCCACTGACTGCATGTAATTTACAAGCAGGAACATTTTTTTTAAAAAGCATGTAAAAAAAACACCTGTACTTCCTGAGATATGTAAAATAATCCATCACCTCTCTTTGCCGAACTAGAAATGAATCGATAAAGCTCCTCTGGTCATTTTCATCAAGATCTTTGAGATATTCTATGAAGGTGGCCTGGATGAAAGCACGGAACTCCTTTCTGTTATTCATTACTTTTTTATGAGAACCCAGTAGGAACCCCAGCAATGGAAACATGTTATATAGCTGAAAGAATGGTGAAAGAAAACATATATTAAGGAAGTTCAAT
The DNA here is from genome assembly GCF_035149785.1 of Candoia aspera. Lineage (NCBI taxonomy): Eukaryota > Metazoa > Chordata > Lepidosauria > Squamata > Candoiidae > Candoia > Candoia aspera. The sequence goes on along the minus strand of NC_086153.1, from coordinate 163,089,922 downwards.
ACTCTGAACCCATTTCTCAGGTGGACATCCCAAAGCATTTTTATCAAAATAATGTTCCATTCATCTATAAACAATAAGCCACGATCGTAAGCAAAAACACATGATTGAGGGAGCTATGGAGAGTCAAGATTTCTATTTCACAAGGTCCAAATCCCATGGATTAAATCCTTACACAATTCTTGGGAGAGGGAGTGCTCATCTTCCATCATACCATTGAATGAGCTCCTCCTGCTCACATCCCGTTGATTCCCAAACAAGCAATGGAAGTGATCAGTCTAAGAAACCAAGCGCAAGTCTGAGTCAAGAGAGCTACTTAGTACATTCAGAGTTGTGGAGTAGAGGGAGAGGGAGGGAAGGACACTGGAAATGGCATTTTCAGTAGAAGGCTGCCAACCCTACAATTTGAGTGCATTGGCAAGTAACACAGACCTTTGCCTTTAGAAGGAAGGGAGAGACAGTGATGAAGCATGCATCCTGGTGTCACAACATGAAAAAGTGACTTGTATACTTAAATCAGATTTCTGGATGCAAGTACATACTGTAAGAGTGGAATTTGAATCCTGATATCATCATGTTCATATTGTCATTTGAACAAAATCTTGCTATGGATAACTATGACAAGCAATATACTCTTTCTTTGCAATAAAGCATAAATGACACACACCATGCCTATATTTCGTGCTTTTTCCCTTCAACTGAAATATTAGATTACCGATATATTTGGGCTTCCTGAAAGCTGAATATTTTCCCTCATTAGCTTCAGTAGTCGTAGAAATGTGGCATCTTCATAGTCATAGCGCTTCCCAAGAAGAATAGAAACTATGATGTTGGAAACAGCAGCTGTCATAACTGTTGTGACCTCAAATGGTTTTCCTGGGCAACAAACAACAAATCAAAACAGAAGTGTGAATGAATGCCACTGCATTTAGACTCAAAAACAGTTTACATAGAGGGAGCATTTATCATAAAAAACTTATAGCCAGTTCTGGCGAAGTTGAAAGTATTTAGGTTAAGAAATGTGAAACAGTATTTGAATGGAAACTGTTCGTCACAGAGTCACAATTTCAATTTTATTGATCATACATCAGTAATGAATTCTTTGCAAATGAGGAAGTCCTTGAGGGCAAGTGCTGGATATTGTTGTTGTTCAGTCATTAAGTCATGTCCGACTCTTCATGACCCCATGGACCATAGCATGCCAGGCCTTCCTGTCCTCCGCTGTCTCCCAGAGTTTACTCAAATTCATGCTCATTGCATCGGTGATGCTATCTAACCATCTCATCCTCTGCAGGCCCCTTCTCCTTTTGCCTTCACTCTTTCCCAGCATCAGGGTCTTTTCCAGTGGGTCCTCTCTTCACAATTGGTGGCCAGAGTCTTTGAGCGTCAGCTTCAGTATCTGTCCTTCCAGTGAACAGTCAGGGTTGATTTCCTGTAGGATTGCCTGATTTGACCTCCTTGCAGTCCAAGGGACTCTTAAGGTTCTTCTCCAGCACCACAGTTTGAAAGCGTCAATTCTTTGGTGCTCAGCCTTCCTTATGGTCCAGCTCCCACAGCCATACATACAGAAGGAAATGACAACCCACTTCAGTACCCTTGCCAAGAAAACCCCATGGACAGTATTAAAAGGCTAAGATCTCGATACCTCTTCATTAAATGATTGCCGTTTTAAACAGCAAATGGCTGCTGAGTTTCAGAAATATTTTAATTCAGATTATTGTAGGGTACTGGATGGGAAGTGTGGGCTCATACTGTATTGGATGGTTTTTTATATAGGCTGGAGTTTGGCATGAGAGGCATGTCATTTTGGAAGAGACTCCGGAGCCTACCTGGTTTTGTTTGGCACACGCTGGTGGAGGGCTTGATTGCCCCAAGTCATGCTCTGGGCACAATCAGCTGGACTACTAGACTCGTGCTTCCTTTTGAGCCATTGGCTATGAGGGGAGAGGGCCAAGGTGGCTAAGGCCTTGGATTGGATTGCACCCATGTGACCTTTCTCCTCCTGTGCATCCTGTCCCTCTCCATGTTTCACAGAAGAGCTGAGGGACATGAAATGGGATAAGGGATGTCTAGTGCAGTGCTGGAGGTCAACAAGGAGCAAACCTGACCAAAAACAAGTCAGAGCTGCTATTAAGGCCTACTTCATGGTGATAAGTGCAGTGAAGCATCAATATTTCTCCACCTTTTTTCTGTGCACCAGCAACCCTGTTTAGGGTGACCCGAGCCCTCCTGGGTAGAAGGGATTCTGGGGTCCACCTTCAGGGCTGAGGGGAGGAATTTGCAGAGCACCTGTCAGATAAAGTAGCTCAGATTTGCTCTAAGTTTTATACCAGCCTTGGTAGAGTTCCTGTGGAGATGCCTGGGGCATAGTCTTGCCTTGTTATCTGGGAACAGTTTGAGCCTCTTGGACCTGAGGAAGTGGAGAGGGTCCTTGTGACTGTGAGCTCAACCACCTGCTCATTAGGTCCGTGTCTCTCCTGGCTGCCTAAGGCTGCCCAGGAGTTGATGTGTGGTTGGGTTCCAATGGTGGTGAATTCTTCCTTGAGAGAGGAGATTGTTCCTCTGCCCCTTAAAGAGGAATGATGGGTTTAAGAATTGTTGGAGAGAAGGTTCTGCAAAATCAGTCCTTGTTCATTTGATGGAATCTGATGAAGTTATTTCAAATTCTGTATCTGTCCTGAAAGGTACTCTGGTAGAGCATTAGGAGGAAATGCTAACCCACCTGCATAGGTCTTAACTGTTTTTGTTAAGACACTACACTCTTCAATGATTTTGTCCTCAATGGTCCTCCTGCCCATTCCGTAGTCCCGTAATGTGGATAATGTAAACCGTCGCATCACTTTCCAGTTCTCACCATGAGCAAAAATAATGCCTTAAATGAAGAGGTAAAGACAAGAGGTCAAATTTAATATCCTTTTGTATCAGCAAAATTCCACTGTTATAATCCATATAATCTATTTTGAAGTTATTTCCAGAATTGTTAAATTATCAAAAATAAAGGATGTAGAAAGCAGTTTGTTCCTATGTGATCTTTACACCAAACATTTATTGATCGCTTTCCAAGAGAACTGGCAATGCAGTGGATATGCTCTGAGCAATTGATTAATAAGTTCTGAAGGTGAGTTAAAAGTGGTAGATAAGAAAAAAAAATACGATGGTTCTAATGAGTAAGCATTGCAGCTGAATGTGTAAAATACCCAGGTGTCTCTTGCCAGGAGAGGTGGCAAGAGATTATCTAAATGGGGCTTGGGAGAAAACAGCCCATCCTTCCTTACACAGACCAGCCACTTCCCACACTCACTAGAGGCTCTACAAACTTTCAATTTCCATAGAGGTTGGACCAATTGTTTATCAGGAAAGAGAAACTAGCAAAAACATTGCACAAAGGAAAGGTAAGTATAACTACATATAAGACAAGAAAAATACAGAAAAATGCATACACAATACTGGGACTCCCCACACCCAAAGTTTCAAAGAAGCAGAATCAAACCTGTTGGACATGTGCATGGAAGTGGGTGGGTGGGATGTATGATCACTTTTACTACCATATTGCCATCTCTTTTTATTTTCCAGCTTCCTCCATTAGCACTTGGGGATCAATAAATATTCTCCTCTATCCTGTTTGGACTTGCAGAAGCTGTGATGGTCCTTTGAGGGGAAAATTTCTACATAATAGATTTGCCTCTATTTGGCAACCACTTTTAGACTATTTGCTTGTGTCAGAAAAAAATGAAGTTTCGATTTTGGGTTTGATCATTAAATGGTTTCATTTGGTACAATAGAAATAATGTTATTTATTTATTCTATGGCACATTCACATCACAGTTCAATGGAATAAAAACACAGGAGATAAAATAGAAAATACAAAATGTCGAATATAAAATTATAGACATATGTCTATATGTCTATAGAAATAATGTTACTAAGTTTTAACTAATGGTAAGAGATTATATTTGTAAATGCATTTATATCTTTATTGGATGAGGTTGGAAGTCAATTTCTATTTCTGTTTTCTCCCTGACTTTACACTTTTATAGCTTTTCTTTTTTCTTTAGTTCTGTACTCTATCTTTTATATATTCTACATTTTGTATTTTAACTATACTCTGAAAATTAATAAAGTTCTTTAAAAAAAATAATACTGATCACGCATCAGAAATGATTGTAAACTACAATCCAGAATTAAATAACTCACCAAAGCCTTTTGATAGATCATCAAATATTGGGACGAAGGGCCTCCCTGCAAAAGCATCTGCCTGGTCCACTAGAGCCTCTTTGACCGTCTCATAGCCAGTCAGCACCACCATTTCCTGGAATCCCAGTTTGAGACGGAAGACAGGACCGTATTCTTTTGACAGCTAGAATTCAGCAGAAGGAAAACGAGAGGCCGTTTTGATCAATAATTAATAACTGATCATATGCAGGATTTTGTTTAACATATCACGTCTCACATTTCCAAGACTGAGATCATGTTATTTTCTTATTCTGTTTTATGGCATATTGCAATGCTGTTATTTTTTATTATGTTTTTAACTTTTCTTTTCATTTCATTTACACAGTATATTTATAAATATAAATGAAAAGAACCCTTGGGTCAGAGCTTTCCAAACTGTGTGCCGCAACATGTTAGTGTGTCAGCTGCAGTGTGCAGGTGTGTCATGTGGCCGAGGGATCATACAGGTACTGCACATGCGCAGTAATCATAATTGGGTCAAAACAGCTGATTCCGCGTGACTTCCGGTGACGCGGCCACACCTGCAGTGAGTTAGTGTGTCACCAACATGAACAGTTTGAAAAGCTCTGCCTTAGGTAATAAAAGGCTCCTTGCACACCAGATCACCACGTCAGACTGATAAATGTTTCTCATAAATTCTCCAGAAGTCAACTGCAGAGAACTTTGTGTGAGATGAAGCCTGCACCAGAGTTACACTTGTATTCCAGGATCTTGCAAAGCTGCCTTGCAGCCTTCAGTGCCGGACATACAGTGGAAGTTTAGCTAAAAGAGAAGCTGAGCCTCTGCCACGTCGTTGAAGGGATCACACAGAGACTTTCCAATTGTGCCCGTAGTAGTTTTGTTTTGTAAGAATTTTAACAGATTTAGAACAAAGATAAAAACTACACAGAAGGAAAAAAAAACTCCTATGGCCTCTGGTGGAGACTTTACTGGCGGAAGGACGATCTTAGCTGGGCTCCTTGGCTAGGATTGACAGGGTGACATTTATCTGGTGGCTCAGGCAAATTTCTGAGCCCTGAAATATTCTCTGGGAAGGAGAATTCAGGGAATTGCTCCTCAAGTCTTCTGGACAGCTGCAGCTCACTGGAGGATCGTAAAACTGTGATCTAACGATGAGTGGAAGGCTGAGAGGCAGGAGAAACATCTTGTCCAAGCCGCATCTGAAGCCCTTTTAAAGGGACATTAATTCCGGCCACCCCATGTCTCAAATCACTTTAGTGCTTTATGATTCTTGGATCTCAAGAGGCTATCCCTGATACAGAAATGCTACCTCCACTTGGTAGAATTCCATTACTTTGGGGGTCTATTTTCTTCATGTGTTTTACCTACTTTAATGGATTATAATTCAAGCAATAAATCTGAAAGTTATACTGTTTTACTGAAACTTTTTTTTAAAAGGGAATAAAATTGTTCCCTATTTCTTATTTTTGTATGCAAGAGATTTTCTGGTTAAATAAGAGACTTTGTTAGATTTGAGACTGAAGCTGTTTTTAGACTGTGTGGCAAGTTTTGTTGTGGCTAGCTTTCAAAGCTGTGACTGGATACTGTTTCAAAAGACTGATATTGAAAGACTTTAGTTGCAACCCAAGGCTTGTGATTGGATAATCCCCTCTCTCTATCTCTTACCTTGCAGTTTTGTCTTTTATAATTACTACGGTGAGACACTAGAGGGAGATAAAGTATTAAAGTTTAAAGTACTGGAACTTTTTAAAAGATTCAGCCACTGGAATTACACAATTTTTATATAACGTTTATATATATATAAAAGAAAGGGAGGGAGGAAGAGGAAATTATGACTACGAGGAAGCAAACAAAACATGATCCTGGTGAATTGGACTTTTTAAAAGTGATGTTTCAGGATTTTACATTAAAAACTACACAATCTATTGCCCAATCTTTTGAAGAATTAGAGAAGAAGTGGGGGGGGGGGGAAGGAGGATAAAAGATCTGATGAATTTGAAAAAAGACTTGAGTCGAAGTTGGAAAAGTTGGAAATGAAATGGGAAGGAGGAGTTAAAAAGTTTGATAATAGAATAAATGCATTGGAAAGGGAACGGGAGAAGGGACTTGGTAACATTTCAGTATGGGAAATTAAGAGATAAGGAGTTTTGTTTAAGATTCAGGTGAATCCCTGAAGCAAGAGAAGACAATCTTCAAGATAAGATTATACAGGCTTTGGCAGTTTTAACTGATTGAGAGGGAGATAAAATGACAGAGGAAATGGGAGAAGTTTTTTGGATTAACTCAAGATATGCAGACCGTAGCAATAAGCCGAGAGATGTTCTGGTTCAATTTGCTAGGAGAAAAACAAGGGATTTGGTTCTTCAAGCTCACTTCGATTCTCAACTCAGTACTGAGAACGTGGATAGAACTGTGTGGAAGCAAATTCCTGTGAGAATACTAAGGAAGAGGAAAGAATACACTTTTTTGACAGATGGCCTGAAAAAGAACAAGATGCCTTCTTGCTGGGAGGAACGGGAAGGGGTGAGTTTTGCTTTTCAACAACAAACATGTAGATTAACTTCGACCCTGAAGGCCAAGGCATTTCGGACCAAATACGGAACTGCCTGGATCAGGGGGTATCTGGATTGCGACATACGGATTTTACAACAGAAGTTGAAGAGATGGCTGCAACATCTCAAGACTGTGGTGAGTTATATTCATGAAAAATGGCTTTAAACTGTCTTACATGGAATAGAAATGGGGTAAATGCTCCTCAAAAGGGAAAAAAGTTGTTCACTATTTTAACAAATTGAAATGTGATGTGATGTGCTTACAAGAAACACACGTAAGGAAAAAGGATATAAAAGATTTGATAAACAAGAATTTGGGACAAGAATTTATTTCAGCAAACTTAAAGAAAATTAATGGACTTGTATTATAAATCAAACCATATTTGCAACCACACTTATTATTAACTGATTAACATGGTAGATATGAAGTTGTTGAAACTGAACTTTAGAGACTAAAATCTATTATTGTGGGAATATATGCACCAAATGAAGATAAGAGTAAATTTTTTATCCAACTTTTGAATGATTTGTCAGCTTTTTCATATCAAAGTTGGTGTTTAATGGGGGGTTGGAATGGAGTTACTTCCCCATCAATTGATAGAACATCTGAAAAACAAATTAAAATTAAACAAGGGAGACTACCAAAACCTTTTTTTGATTTGATGGATAATTTGTCCTTAGTGGACTCATGGAGATATAAAAATGGTTTGGCAAAAGATTATACTTTCTACTAAGAGAGACATAAATCTTTTTTCTAGAATTGACATGATTTGGGTTTCAAAAGACTTAGTGAATAGAATTTCTAAAGTGGATATATTGCCAAAGACTTTTTCTGATCAAAACCCTGTTAGTATGATAATAACAAGAATTTCTAGGTCATACAGATGGAGGTTGAATGAATCTATCTTACAAAAAGAAAACATTGTAGAAGATTGTAAGAAGAAATTAAAGGATTTTTTTGAAATCAATCTCGATAATGAAACAGACTTGAAGACTGTGTGGGATTCCAGTAAAGCGGTTATGAGGGGACACTTTATCTATCATAATTGTAACCTTAAGAAAAAAATCTCAACAAAAGTTACAGATGGTTCTGGAGCAGATTAAATTGAAAGAAATTGAGTTACAGAAAAAACCATCAGATAATAATATTGTCTATTAACTTAAATTATTACATCAGCAAGTGTCCATGTTGACTGTGAAAGAAATTGAAATAAAGTTGAAACAGAGACATTTGAATTTGCTAATCAACCAGGAAGATGGTTAGCATGCAAATTAAAGAAAGAAAAAGAAAATGATATTAAAGATTCAAGAAGGAGACATGGAATTTTTGGATGATGAAAAGATTAAAAAAGCATTTCATTGTTTTTGTTTTTGTTTCCAATTTATATAAAAACCAAGAAGCATTCTGGAAAAGATAAATGAATATTTTAATAGACAAGATTTACCTAAACTTACACAGTCACAGAAATTAATTTTGAATAGTCCCATAACTACCTTTAAAATAGTTGAAGCTATAAAAAGAACAAAATTTCTTTTTGGGAAATTTTGTTCTTTTTATAAATTGAGAAAAGCAGCAGGACATAATAGTTTATCTGCATTGTATTATAGATGTTTTAAAGATCAGATTCCTTTACCTTTTAAAAGACTGGTGAATTCTATTTTGTTGGGTTCTTCAGTGCCGGATTCATGGAAAGAAGCTAACGTTGCTTTAATACCCAAGGAAGGACAAGATCCTTGCTCAGTCAAAAATTATAGACCAATATCATTGTTGAATGAATAATGATTATAAAATATTTGCATCAATACTAGTGGAAAGAACGAAAAAGGTTTTACAAGAACTTATTCATCACTATCAATGTGGATTCTTACCAAAAAGACAGTTAAGAGAAAATGTAAGAGTGTTCTCGGATATTATAGAATATCTACAATATCATAACGAACGTCAAGCAGCTCTTATCTTCCTAGATGCAGAAAAAGCCTTTAATAGTTTGAACTGGAGCTTTATGTTTAAAGTTTTGGAAATCATGGACTTTGCGGAATATTTTATGCAAGGAATTAAGGCAATTTACACACCACAAAAGGCAAATATTATTGTGAATGATGAATTAACTGAACCATGTCAGATACAGAAAGGAACAAGACAAGGATGTCCTCTATCACCTCTGCTATTTATCTTAGTACTGGAAGTTTTAAACAGAGACATTAGAAGTGACAAACGAATAAAGGGACTAAAAATTAAACAAGAGGAATTTAAATTAAGAGCTTTTGCTGATAATTTCGTCTTGGTATTACAGGATCCCTTGGATACTGCAGAACATCTGATGAAGAAACTGAAAGAATTCAGATCATTGGCGGGTCTTAAAGTAAATAAAAAAAACCAAACCCAAAATGTTAATTAAAAATATGACCTTGTCCAATCAAGAATTACTGATGGGTAAGATGAGTTTTGAGACTGAAAAAAAGGTTAGATACCTGGAGGTGATCCTGTCAACTAGGAATAGTATGTTATTTCAGAATATTCATTTGTTTATTTATTTATCAAATTCGTCACTGCCCATCTCCTCCCATCAGAGGGACTCTGGGTGATTTAATTAGGTTTATAATTATGTGAAAATTTGGAAGTATGTGAGATGGGGGAAATTACAATTGTCTCTCATGGGAAAAATATCTGTGACTAAATGAATGTTTGCCTAGGATGTTGCTTCTTTTTCAGACCTTACCTATTTTGTCGACAGCTTTACCATTTCAAGAATGGCAGAGAGATGTTTCAAGATTTATTTGGCAAGGCAAGAAACCAAGAATTAAATAAAAATCGTTGCAATATACCAAAGAACAAGGAGATTTGGGTCTGCCTAATTTGAAATTGTATTTTGATGCTTGTTGTTTGTTTTGGATGAAGGAATGGATTACTTTGAAGAACAAGAAATCACTACAGCTTGAAGGACATGAATTAAGATTTGGGTGGCATGCCTACTTATGGTATGATAAAGTTAAAGTTAACTAGGATTTTAAAAATGGTTTTGTTAGGAGTAAATAGGAATAAATGCAAAGTAAGACTGTCTCCTAATATACGGTTATGGTTGTCACCTCAAGAAGAATATGTTAGAAGAGAAAATGCAGGAAGACTAAGTTAGTTAAAATATAAAGACTTGTTAAATTTTAAAGATGGGGAACCAAATCTTATAACAAGGGAAATGTTAGAGTTGGAAGGTTGTACATGTCATTGGTTCACCTATGCACAATTGTTAGAACATTTTAAAGTGGATAAAAATAATTATAAATTTGTTAATGAAATAACTCAGTTTGAATTGGAACTTTCTATAAATGATGAATGTCATGAGTACTGATGGTGAGCAGGAGGGGGCCCCTATCCAGGGGGGAAAACGCATGCATAGTACTGAGGAATTAAGCAGCCATTCAAAGAGACACAGATCAGACCCGCCTTGACTTTTGGGGTTTATCTGTCTGGGTTTTTCCCATGCTTCTTCAGTTTGTTAGGATTTTCTGTCGAATGTAGCAGTAATAAAGCACTAGAGACCTATTCCCTGTCTCAGCGTGGTTCCTGACTGTTAGGACAATGAACATGTTATTACTAAAATGTACAAAAACTTGTTATAGATTAATCTGGAAGATGAACAGGTTAAAGAAAGTATGATTAAATGGGTTAAGAACTTCAGATATAATATTAAGTTGGAGCAGTGGGAAAATATGTGGAATAAAGGTTTGAAATTCACTTTGAATTGCAATTTAAAAGAGAATTTTATAAGATGATGTATCGTTGGTATTTAACTCCCCATAAGTTGTCAAAAATGTATAATGGTGTAACTAATGTTTGTTGGAAATGTTTACAGGGTGAAGGAGCCTTTTATCATCTCTGGTGGACTTGTGAGAAGGCTAAAAAGTTCTGGGATCAAATATGTATTTATTCAAAAGATTCTTAAAGTTAATAGACAAAAAACTTCAGAACTGTTTCTTCTGGGCTTGATGGAGAAGGAGTTAGAGAAACAACATGGAGTTTTGCTTTTATACATGATTACAGCTGCAAGACTTTTATATGCACAATGATGGAAAGATTCACAAATACCTACGGCTGAAGATTGGATTGTTAAATTAATGGATTTGGCTCAAATGGCTAAATTAACAGCAATAATTAAACAGCACTCTGTTTCTGGATTTATATCTATTTGGCAACCACTTTTAGAATACTTGCTTGTGGGAGAAAAAAATGAAATTTTGTTCTTGGGTTTTAGTGATTAACTGGTTTGTCTTATTAGAAATAATGTTTCTTTGGTTTAAGCAATGGGGAGAGATTAGATTTGTAAACATATTTATATCTGTATTGGAGAAAGTTGGAAGTCATTTTCCGTTTCTGTTTTCTGTCTGTTGACAGTTTTATAGTTCTTTTCTTTTTTCTTTAGTTCTATTCTCTATCTTTTCTATTTATTTATTTATTTATTTATTTATTTATTTATCTAATTTGTCCTTGCCCATCGCCTCCCGTCAGGGTACTCTGGGCCGTTTACAACAATCGATTAAAAACAACAACCATAAAATACACAGTATAAAAATACAATAATAAATAATATAAATAAAGGTAAAAATAAAGAATCCAGGTGGCGAAGAATCTAAAACAGTCCAAGTGTGGGAGGAGTGGTCTATAGCAACCATCCCCATGTAGATCTATTCCCCTCTCCACCCCAAGCGAGGTGGCAGAAGCAGGTCTTCAGACTCCTCCAAAAGGCCAGGAGCAATGGGGCCAATCTCACCTTCCAGGGGCAGCATGTTCCACAAGGCGGGAGCTACTACAGAGAATGCCCACTTCCTGGACCCTGCCAGATGAAATTCTCTTACAGACGGGGTCCACAGCATGCCCTCTCTGCACGATTGGGTGGGACAGGTTGATATAATGGGGAAAAGGCGGTTCCTCAGGTAACCTGGCCCCATGCCATGTAGGGCTTTAAAGGTAATAACCAACACCTTGAATTGGACCCAGAAGCAAACTGGTACCCAATGCAGCTTGCGCAGCAGCAGTGTTACATGTGCCCTTCTGGGGGCACCAAAAACAGCTTGCGCAGCTGCATTCTGGGCCAGCTGAAGCTTCTGGATACTTTTCAAGGGTAGCCCCATGTAGAGCACATTGCAATAGTCTATATGAGAGATAACAAGTGTATGAGTAACTGTTCGAAGGGCCTCCCGATGCAGGAAGGGGCATAACTGGTGCACAGCATGTAGCTGCACAAAGGCTATCCTGGCCACGGTTGCCACCTGCTCTTTGAGCAGGAGCCATGAGTCCAGGAGGACCCCTAAGTTATGCACCGGGTCTGTCTGGGGCAGTGCAACCTCATCCAGAACCAGAGATGTTAATGTCCCGGATATGGAAGAACCATTAACCCACAGCCACTCGGTCTTGCCAGGGTTCAGTTGAAGCCTGTTGTTCCCCATCCAGGCCCCCACAGCCCCCAGACACTCGGAGAGGATAGTCACAGCATCACTTACTTCATCCGGGATGGAGATATACAATTGAGTATCATCAGCATACTGATGATACCTCATCCTATGGTGATGGATGATCTTGCCTAGTGGTTTTATGTAGATGTTAAAAAGGGGAGGGGAGAGTACTGATCCCTGTGGCATCCCACAAAGAAGGGGCCGTGGGGCTGATCTCTCCTCCCCTATCAACACTGACTGGGATCAGCCCTGGAGGAAGGAAGTGAACCAGTGTAAAATTACACCACCCACCCACAACTCCCTGAGTCACCCCAAAAGGACACCATGGTTGATGGTATTGAAAGCCACTGAGAGATCAAGGAGAGTGAGGATGGATGCATTGCCTCCATTCCGCTCCCACCAGAGATCATCCATAAGTGTGACCAATGCCATTTCTGTCCCATAACCGGGCCTGAAACCTGACTGAAAGGGATCTAGATAATCTGTATCCTCCAGGACTCTCTGGAGCTGTAAAGCCACCACTTTCGGAACCACCTTCCCCAAAAAGGGGAGGTGGGAGACTGGGCGAATATTGTCCAGAACAGTAGGGTCCAGCGATGGCTTCTTGAGGAGGGGGTGCACCAACACCTCTTTAAAGGTTGCCAGAAACACCCCCTCTCCTAAGGATGTATTGACCATCGTATGGACTCAACCACATGTCACCTCCCAGGCTGCTTTTACTAGCCAGGAGGGGCACGGGTCTAGATGACATGTGGTGGCGTTTACTGTCTGTAGGATCCTGTCCACTTCCTCAGGTCCAACAGGATCAAACTGCTCCCAGATAACTGGGTAAGCCCATTCCCCTGGTATCTCTCCAGACCAAGCCTCATGCCTGGAGTCCAACTTGGAGCGGATCTCAGCAATTTTGTCCTGCAGATGCTCAGTAAATTCCTCTCCACAGCCCTGTAGATGGGTCACTGAGCCTACCTTCCCCAAAAGGGATCGAGTGATCTTAAACAGGGCCATCAGGCGGCATTCTGTGGATGCAATAAGAGCAGAGAAGTATTGACATTTTGCCGCTTTTATCACTACAAGGTAGGCCTTAATAGTGGCTCTTACCTGTATTCAGTCGAATTCAGTCTTTGTCTTCCTCCAGTGGTGCTCTAGGCATCTCTTAACCATCTTCAGAACCCTCAACTCCTCTGTAAACCACAGGGAGTGCCAGGTTCAATGGGACAAGAGGGGGTGCACAGGCGCAATCCTGTCCAAGGCCCCGGCTGCCTCCCTATTCCAGGCTGCAGCTAGGCCCTCCACTGGACCATGCAGCAGATCACCGGGTGTAACCCCCAACTCCCTCTGAAACCCTTCTGGGTCCATCAGTCGCCAGGGGCGGACCAATCGAATGGGTCCTGCCTCCCTGTGGAGCAGGGTGGCAGGACAAGAAAACCAAGTCCGGGGTGAGGCCACTGTCTTGAGTCAGGTCCCAAATTATCTGGGAGAGGCCCATGGCTGCCATGGTAGCCATGAACTCCCAAGCTGCCTTGGAGGCACGCCCCAGGGATGGCAGGTTGAAGTCCCCCGGAACTATGAGCCTGGGGAACTCCACCACCAGCCCCCAGATGGCCTCGAGCAGCTCAGGCAGGGTGGTTGCCACACAGCAGGGAGACTGGTACAGCAGCAACACTCCCAGCTGTTCTCGGGAGCTCAACTTGAAGAACAGGGTCTCACAGCCAGCCACTTGTGCAGCAGGGCCCCTGAAGGCCACAAGAGACTCTCGGATGACAACAGCCACCCCTCCTCCCCTGCCCTGGAATCTTGGCTGGTGCCATACCATAAACCCAGCTGGGCACATTTCCAAAAGGGGCACCCCCCCTTCAGTGCCCACCCAGGTCTCGGTAATACATGCCAGGTCTGCCCCCTCCTCAGTGATCAAGTCACATATGAGGGGGGCCTTGTTATTAACTGACTTGGCATTAAAAAGCAGCAGCCAGAAACCAGGGCCCCTATGGATCTGCTGACCAGGGCCTGGGTCTGAGCGCAGAGGGCCGGAACATGCCACCGGTAGCAAACACCGGGAGGGTCTTCCCCAAAGATGGCTCGCCCTCCAGCTCCCGCCATAACATCCCCTACCTGTCACCACATCAATAATGTGCCCCGCCCTACAGCCCCCAGTGACTCCTGATCCTTTAGCCCCCAATCCTGGACCTCGGCAGTCTCTGGCTCTAAGTAGGGCTCCCTCCTTCCATTCATACATCCTTACTCACAGTCAATCTCCCACAGGGCGATGGTAGGCCCTCCGGCGCACCAGCTTCTGCTCTCGGTGCCGTCAGAGCCCAACCGTCACCCCCCCATTCGCTATGCCCCCCCTCGAACTCTCTCACTGCTCAACAGGGGGCACTCATTCATTCCTCACCCACCCCCTGTCTCCCACTCAGGGGCTGAGTGCCCTTTTACACCAACACACTCCCAGACTCCCCCTCTCGTCTCTCACCCCACTGCCCTTTTTCAAAAGGGATGCAATTGCAAGAATAAATAGTAATAATATTAAAATTGGTCCAGTCCAATCCATCTCCTTTTAGTAAGCAGTTTTCAGTAATAATTACAAGGCATCCTGCAAACTGAAGTGATACGATTCTATACTTTCTACTTTGTATTTTAACTATACTTTAAAAAATAATAAAGCTCTTTTTTTAAAAAAAGGATAAAACTACAAAAGAAAAAGAAAAAGAAAGGACTAAAAAGATGTGAAAACACACAAGAAGAAGAAAAAATTAAAGGTTACAGAGAAAGATGACTTCTGACTTTTAACAGCAAGAATATACAACATGCCCATAGGAGTTTTTGAAGAAGATCATGTGAATTCCTTAAGGAAGAACTTAAAATATATTTTCATGCAGGAAGCTGAAAATCCAGCAAGTTACTCCCCTCTGCTTCATATAAAACTGTAAGAGAATCTTGGGCAGGGTGTTCCTTCCTGAAGATATGGTTTTAATGGCTTATTTTTCTGCTTAAAATGTGTAAACATAAGAATCCCTCTAAGTACATATATCAAGTCATTCACTTCAATTGCATTTATATTTCCCCATAGGCTCATTGGGATTTCAAACCATCTCTACAAATCAGAAAAACAATTAGAACAAAATTTACAAACTAAAAGGTTTTCTTGGAATAATCCTTCCCGGACATTTAAATGTATTCAAAATTTACCAGGTAAATCCTGACGTTTTAAACATTTCCATAAACATTGGAAAGCACCTGGGAACACATGAGACTTACCTGTGCAAGTTACCAAGATTTTGTGGTATGTCAATAAAGTTTGGCAAAGAACCTCCATGCTTGTTAGTTGCCAGGCTTTACCTGTATCATTGTTCTGTAAGGCCTCTTCAGATCCATCCTGTGCAGATTTCCCAGAATGGGTATGGTCCTGGGTCCCGGGGGAAGATTTGGGGAGCTGTTATTCCAGGAACTGCCCTTTTTCAAAAGGGATGCAATGGCAAGAAGACATAGTAATAATATTAAAACAGGTCCAATCCAATCCATCTCCTTTTAGTAAGCAGTTTTCAGTAATAATTACAATGAATTCTGCAAACGGAAGTGAGACAAGCATGCACTTCAAAGCATTGCATTAGGCATTGCCTGCCCACTCTTTCTCCTGAATCATCACACAGCCCTATTTAAGAGAGGGCCTTCCAGCTTTGCCCTTGTTTTTTCTCTCCTCCCCAGGAATTTGATCTGTTCTTGCTTATGTATGGGTGGGATCTAGGAACATTTGCAATCAAGTTTAAACTTATTTGAGCTGTGTAACAATCCAACTTTTCAGACAGATGTTAATATTTTATAGATCCTTTGTGGTAAATGTTTCACTACTCAGTTAAGGAATCCACAAAATGGATATTGGACCCATGAACAACAGAGACATGCCTTCTTGAGTAATGATTTAGCCAATGATTTAGCCAATGATTTCACACAATGAAAAGAATTTTCCACGTCTCTGCTGGTAGGAAGAGGGGAGTATTTTCTTTTTTCTGCATGATCTCTTCTTTGGGCCAAACAGGTTTCTGTGACCAACTTCCTCTTTATTTGTAGCCCTGAGGTCTTGGAGGGTTATGGAAGACCAACTGTATGTGAGGACTGGAAAGATCTGTTGTAAATGAGAGCTGCCATGCCATCTCGACTGGCAGTTCCCGTGGCATTTGCACAGGTTTGGCACAAAATTGGGGGTGATATATGAGGATTGCCATACATGGCTGAAACTGTGTTCTTTTCATTTCCTCCACCTTCCATGCTGAAGAAACAGGTCTGCTTGTTGCTCCTTCCTTCCTTCCTTCCTTCCTTCCTTCCTTCCTTCCTTCCAACACTGATCCAAGACCATCAACTTTGAGGCTGATGCACAATCTGGGGGTCTTCTTGGATTCACACCTTCATGACTGCTGTGGAGAAGAAGGCCTTTGCCCAAGTTTACTTGATATAATAGTTAACAGAATCTTCAGGAATCAATAGCCTTTGCCTTGCCCAAGTTCACCTGATGTTCCAGTTACATCCATATGTGGACTGAGAGACCCTTGAGACAGTCACTCACACTTGGGGCACTGAGCATCTGGACTACTGCAAAGCACTCTACATGAGGCTGCCCTTGAAGGCCACTCAGAAGCTGCAGCTCTTCTTGAGCTGCACTGGTAGGCTTCTGGGCACAACTCAAAGTGCTGGTTATCACTCATAAAGTCTTTCATAGAACAGGGTCTTGTAATTGAGGAACCACCTATCCCCTGTTGTTTATTTTCTTATCTTGTATCTTATTTTCCAGTATGTCATTACCAGCATGTCTCATGCACTCATGGCCAAACTCCATTAACATCCCAGCTCCAGGTCAAAGCCAGGGCTTCATGGCCTTCCAGAAGGCCAACAGGGTTGGGCCCATCCATATCACCATGGGGGAGATTGTTCCATAAGGCAGTTGCCATGGCAGAGAAGGCATGCTTCCTAGGAAGCACAATGCCTTACAGAGGGTGCCTATTTACATATATTATTCATGGGCACTCTGCCAGATCTTGTAGGATGGGCAGAAACTGTACCTAGGGGAGTGTTATTGCATCTACAGTCGATGAATGATGCTCACTAGGCATGGGAGGGTGGGGGGCGACTTAAAACCCATAGCCACTCAGTCTCGTCACAGTTGAGGTGAAGCTGGTTTTTCTCCATCCCAGACTGCACGGTACAAAGGCCCTGGGACAGCACTTGGATGTATAACTGAGTATCATCTGCATATTGGATGGAAGACCTGGCTGTTCTCCCTGGCCTCGGGGCAGGGTAGCTGGATCCCCTGTAGTGTATCTGTGAATGTTTCCTTGTTGTTGCCTGGGTCTGCTATTTTGTTCTTGACTTTTTTTAAATTTGTTCTCTATTTAGCTTGGTTTTTTTCTTTCCTTATTACTATTGTATTTTATTCTGTTTGTTCTGTTGATTCAGCTTATGTTGTGAGCCACTCAAGAGTGATTCTGGCATCGGGCAGCAGCTATATCAAGTGAATCAAATTAAATTAAAACAATTGAATATGTTTCACCACCCTTACCACCCTAAGGGAATCCTTAATACAGGGTCTTAAGTGTTCTTAGCCAGGCTCACTACTCATACCCTTTCAGCGGCACACACGGCACCTCTGCAATGGTGGTTTCATCTCTGAAAAACAGAGAGCTCTCTGGGATATACATGCACAGAGAGTTTGCATGGGGAGAATCCAATTCAAGGCTGACATCATTTGCTCATTCTCACTGGTGACTAATGTTGGCAGAGTGTTGGAAAGCCTTTGGCCCAGGAGAGATCAGAAAAGTCACACACCAGGCATTTCTATAAAAATAAATGTATTTACAGAAAGCACAAAAACATATTTACAGGCTTGTGCATTTTCACAGGCGCTCAGAGAGGAGAGAGCTCTCTCAGAGAGCTGCTTACTGGCTGCAAGGCTAAAAGAAAACTGAAACTAAAACAAATCCAGGCAAGCTTCCTCCCTTCAAGCAATACAACTATTAACACCTAAACTGAGGACAATTACATTCGACCTCTTCACCCGGCCAGAATGATTAGTTACCATAGTAACCTTAATCTGTAGCAGAAAGCAATATACCAAACAACTAAAGCCTGTGTTGAGCTGTGCACCAGAGCTTCAGAAATTTCCCCAAGTTTCCCCAGGTCTTTCAGGTATCTGGGGAGGACCAGTCAAATAGGTCCCACCTCCCTGCAGTGGGAGGCAGCCACAGAAACCTTGAAGGCTAAGAGGGAGTGATCTATCCTAGACAAGGGGCTAATGCCAATCTTTCTGACTATTTAGACAACATAGCTGCTGCCCTGAGTAAAAAAACAACAGAACTAGTATGTGACCCCGCCCCCCATAGTAAGTGAGACCTTCAAAAGGCCCAAGGTTGCCATAGTGGCTGTAAACGTCTAAGCCATTTCTGACTCAGGAAAGACAGGATGAAATTCCTCAGGAGCTAAGCCTTGGGAACTCCACCAAGCACCTGGCCATGGGTAAAACAGGTCAGGTAAGGAAGGTGCTGCATAGCATGGAAGCTGGTATGCAAGTAGCAATCCCATCTGATCTGTTTGGACCACCTTTTTTTTTCCTGTCAGAAGCACCTACCAAGGCGCTTCTCTATTGAAAGAATTTGCTGGTGACATCACTGTTGCCCAGGGGATGCCTGAGGGGGCTCCTTTCATGTCCCTGTTATTTTCCCACCAAAGTGGTACCTATTTATCTACTTGCATTTGCATGCTTTCAAACTGCTAGGTTAGCAGGAGCTGGGACAAGTTGATGGGAACTCACTGTCACGTGGCTTGCACTCTTGGGTTTCGAACTGCGAAACTGCCAACCTTAATGGTCCTCTGACTCAGTATCTTAACCACTGAGCCACCACAGCCCCAATGGCCGACCTTTACAGATAGGAACTTATGCCTAATTATTTGTGGAACAGCACCCCTGGAAGCCACCAGAGCCTCTGGAATGGCAATGGTTAAACACACATCCTGCCCTGGAATATTAACTAACGACTCAGCCTTAAACCCAGATGGACACATTTCCAATTTTTTTTCTTTAACAAAGAATAGAACTGACAACTAGGTACAACAAACAAATACATAAATTTGCACTTAAGTCTATTGCAGAAAACACAATATTGCTTTTTAAAAAGTACTTAAAATTACTATTTTTAGTTAAAGCAAAAGAGACAAAAAATACTAAACAGAAACAGAAAGGCTGGAGGACCTTGGACCAGTTCCTCTCTCTCACCCTAAGTCACCTCACAGGGTTGTGTTGTGGGGAAAATAGGAGGAGGAAGGAGCATTTGGTATGTTCGCTGCCTTGAGTTATTTATAAAAATAATAAAGGGATAGAAATAAAAAATAAAATAAAGTTGAAGAGGAGGAAAAATAGTAAAAGGCAAAGGAAACAAATGACCCCAAAAGAAAAATTCAGTCATAACAAAACAAAGGTCTTTGCTTTTCATGATTTCCCTACTATTTTTCCCCACCAGAATCTACATTTTATATGTCTATAGATCATTACAATTCAGCTCTTCGACAACATCTGAAACCTGGACAATCTGGCATCATGTTGTCAGAGTTTGCAAATCTGTCAAAAAAAAAAAAGCCATTTCAAAGGCTGAGAAAACATCTTATTGTAATTCTTTCTGTTGGATCAACGTAACCCAGCACAGGTCTTGTATGGCATGGGAGGGATTGTAAGTCCAAGATCAGGGGTCAGGTCCAGGTCATCTTTAGGTGTTCCTGGGGGTGGCTGGAAGGTAAATCTCTGCAGGAGGCTGGTAAAGAAGAGGAAGAGCTCCATTTTGGCAAGGTTCTCACCTGCACATGCTCTCCGACCTGGAAGGAAGCATACGTGGGAGAAAAAAAAGGTTTTATTGGTTTCTTGAACATGTTCACATGGCTTCCCAATGTCCTATGGCCATGGAGAGGTCAGCACACTGAAAAACAATGACAGATCATCGATACAGAAAGAAGTTAAAATGCACTAATGGGATGGAGATGGATTTTTTTTCTGACTACTAGATGGCAGCGGATGTTCTGAATGTGAAAATAATGTCAAAAAGGACATAAAATTAATGCCCAACAAATAGAGTAATGCCCCTCTTTTAAATATGTAGACATCACCTTTCATTAGTTCTTTATATAGGGAACACATGCGGGCAATATCCTCAAGTTGTTTGATTCCAGAGGACGGCAGTTAAAATATTGTAGGGTAAGGTGATAGCCCAGATGTTGATGGAACTGAGATCTGGATGGGGTGAGGAGGTTGATTCTCAGTTAGACATAGCCCAAAATAACTTCATTGGTATGCTTTTAGGCCTCCCTAGAGCACCCCTTCTGTACATCTAATTCTCTGCTCTTTGCGGGGAACTTAGTTCTCAGACACAGAATACATTAGAGATAGGCTTCTTGAAAAGGATGCTAATAAACATGCTGCTGGGGTACAATGGCATCAAGATGAAAATATATCCTGGTATCATTACTACGAAACCTCTGAAGCCTCTCCCAGAATCTAATTAGTATTATCAGTGCCCCACTGAGAAAGGCCTTTACGTCCCATTGGCTGCAGACTATGGCTTTGGCTTAGCTTGAAGAGAGATTTCATAAGTGCCCTGTTGAACAGCGTCTCTGCCCCTGTGCTGTCAGTCAAGGGGAGGACATTACTGGCTCTGTCCTCCACTGCCCAGTTTACATTGAAATCAGGGCCAAACTACTGATTGTAGGTGAACTCAAGGGCTTGGACCACAAAATGACTGAATTAGGTTCTTGCAGATGTGTTTCAAAAAAATAGTAATCAGGTTGCTACTTTTGCTTTGTTCTCATTTAAACTTAAAAGAAATTTTTAACTTTTTAAATTGTAACCCTGATTTTATTTTGATCGAATTTATTTATGTCTAACACTCTTTTTATTATTTTATTTTATTTTATTTTGCTTTATTGTATTTTATGCTCTGCTCCCTTGTTGTGACCTAAACATAATTCTGTTTACTTACAGAGTCAAGCTAAGAATACCAAAAGCCTGCATCCTCCTGAAGGCCAGAGTCAGCCAGGAAGGCTGCAAGACAAGATTCATCCTGGATTGCCAAAATGCAGATGTGGTGAGGCCAACACGGCAGGAATAACAGGAACTCAGGCACAGAGTTGATGGGTCTCCAGAGTTTGGAAACAACAGACTAATCAGTCAATGAGTGGTGGTTTTTTCTGGTTTTTGTTTAATTGTATGGCATAGCATTTTGGTGATCAAGCTGCTTTTCTTGCTGGGAAATCCTTGTGAGGTCCAGCAGCCAGATGTGTAGATTGTTTAGCTGTGAAAAGTCACATTCCCCTGGGTGCACCTTGAGGAGGCTAGTCTACATTGCACTGAGTTGGGCTGAGAGAAAGTGACTGGCCCAAGGTCGCCCAGCCGGCTTTCATGGCTAAGGTGGGACTGGAACTCACAGACGCCTGGTTTCTAGCCCATTGCCTTAACCACTAGAACAAACTGGCTGACTTCAATGAGTGGTGAAGTCTGGCCACAAATGTTGCCCATTAGGTCTAAACTCTGTAAAATTAAGGCCTATGAAATTGAGCTTTTATCATTCGTTTTCTTTTCAAGTAAGGTGTGAAGGCTTGCCTATTAATGGATGCATGCTCACGCAGCAGAGAATCTTACCTGCAGAGAAAGGCAGGAATGCAGCGTTTTTTGCAAATTTTCCCTCAGAGTCAAGAAAATGCTCAGGGTAGAATTCATGAGGTTTCTCCCACTGAGATTCATCATGGAGCACAGATGTCAGCAATGGAGCAATGTGCATGCCCTAAACAACGAAAGGGAAAAAACTGTATGAAAAGGAGTATGTCCATTTAAGAGATTACTATATAAATTATATAATTTATTACAGTGAGTTTTTAAGAGTGTTATTGAGAAGTCAATAGTGGGCCTGGAGAAACACTCAATTTCAAAAATAAAAAAATAAAAAATATTACAACTACATTTTTAAAGGGGTATTGCAAATCCAGATATACTGCTATAAATACAGGGCCTAGAGAAATGGACAGGTTCAAAAAGTTGAAACATGAGGCATATTAATAGAATATCAGCTGGACCCCTGCTCAATAGCTATTAAACTGCATTTTGTTACCATGAAAATTCTACTTTACGTTGTCCAAGAAAGACTAGATCTTGCATAATGCAGTGATTTCAGACTGATCACCTTGGGAATGAAGAAGCCTTTGAAAGTTATGTTCCGTCAGTTGAGCCCGCATGGCCGCGGGTTCAGCTCGTGCCTCCTCGTCCACAGCCCGCGCCGCCGCTGGGGCCGGTTCCGTTGGCGCGTCCTCGGGGGTGGGTTGCCGGCGTCCCTCTGCCGCGGGTCCGCTTCCTCCGCCGTCTGCTGGGTGTCTCCGTCGTCCTCCTCCGTGTTGACCGCCGTTGGGCTGTCGCTCCACGCCCATTGCTGGGGTGCGATGTGGGGCGCGGGGTCCTCCGCTGGTTTCGGAAGTCGTGCTGCTCCCTCCCGCGGTCGGGTTGCCTCCGTCGCCATCTCCCCTTGGGGTTGGAGCTGAGGCTCGGGTCGGGTGGGGTGGGCGTCCATGGCTCCGGGAGTCCGCGGTGCCTCTGGCCTTGGTCGGTCCTCCTCTGTCTCTTGCCGCGCGGCTCGCCCTCCTTGCCCGCGCCGCTCCGGCCTCATCTTGCTGGTCTTCTCGCCGTCTACTCCTCCCGCGGCTCGTTGTCGTCCGGTGGGGCTCGGCGAGGCTGAGTTTATGACTCTCAGCTTTATGTCATGCGCTGCCTGCCTCTGAATAACACTCAGACACTGGTTCGTGGATCAGGCTCTGATTTATTTGCAGGGCAGGTACAGCGTTGGTAGAAAAAAGCTGAGAGTGACAGGAGCGCGCCGGTGCGGGGTTTAAATACCCCGCGCCGGTCAGTGCCCCCTCGCTCGCGGTCATGTCACCCCCCTTTGTCCAATACGTTGCCCTGCCGGTGGGTGAGGGTTTCCGGGATCGCCCATCATCAGGTTTTCCATTCCTCTGCTGATTGCTTTCAGCTGGGCGATCCCCGTTGTATTGGCGCTGATGGCTTGGGTGTGCTCCGTGATCCGTTTAGTTATTGTTTGTTGGCCGTTAGTCGTTGTGGGTTGATGGCTACTTATCTTGCACCCCTTCACCTATTTCCTTGCCATTGTCATGTGTGCCATTGCGCTGATGACTTTAGCTCAACGGCACTCATGACACTCGGCAACTCTTGTTATTTTTTATCTGGGATTTGAACTGATGCCATTTGAAATAAGAATTTTATCTTGGGTAATACATTCATTTTTATTCTCCCCCTCAGTCCAAATTTTAAGCTTTTCCACCTTTCAAGATCTTGTTTTATTTCTTTCCATAATTTGTCGTGATTGTCTTGAAATATGTCTTTGCGGCTAGGTCGTGATTAATGTGAGTTTGACTAATACGATATCCAATTTCATGTGAATTGTAAACTGATACCAGGTCATGTTTAAGGTGAACCAAAATTCAGTTCCTGTGAGGCTCGCGTCTGTGCGGTGGAGGTTACGGGGTTCCTGGTGGGGTTTTAGATGCTGCTATTTGGTTGAGCGAAATACACACAAGGAAGATTCCTTCAGGTGAAACCACTCAAGCTCCAAAAAGAAGAGGCTCATTTTTACATTAGAGGAAAAGTTTGATATTGCTAAACTCTGCAAATGTGATTATAGCAACTCTAAAATAGGATGTGATGTCAGAATGCCTGAATCTACAGGATGCAATATTCTAAAGCGTGCAGGAGAAATAAAAGGAAAAAGGTAAAGTTGCCTCAGCTTTTTGTGGTTTGCAAACATCTAGACGGCTATTATGATTTCATTGCTCTTTATTGAATTGGATTAAGAGTTATTCGATGCTTCTTAAGGTTCGTTTGATTTGTAAGACTTATAAGGTATTCATAAGGTATAATAATAATTGCTTGTTTTTTAGGTTTAATAGGATTAAGATTGCTGTAATATTATTAATTATAAAAGTAGACAATTTATATGTTTTTACAGTTTGATTTTGTTACGGTGGACAGAAATATACAGAATAGTGGTGGGAAGGAAATAATTAAATTAATGTTGTTTTAGGGGGGAGGGAAGTTGATTTAGAATATATATATACACACACACAAACACACACACACACACATACTTTATAAAAGGGGAAGGAGCAATTTCATTAGTGATTTGTATATGTGTTAATGGAAGGATTTATAGAAATAATGATATAGAGTAAGGGTTTGAATATGGAAATTGCTGTATATTCTTCCTGTTGAAAGTCAGAAGTCACCTTTCTATGTAATCTTCAAAAATTCGTTTTCCTTGTGTTCCTCAATTTTTTAGTTTTTTTTCTTTTTCCAGTTTTTTTTCTTTTTTGTAGTTTTTATCTTTGCTTTAAACTCAATAAAATTCTTTTAAAAAAGAAAATGGAAGTCCTAAATATTTCACTGGACCTTTTGTTATCTCACAAACAGTCTCTTTTTCCAAAAAAATTTCTTCCTCAGAAGTTAAATGCTTTGTTGTTATCTTTGTTCCCATTTTGCTGACTTTGCATAATTTCAGATATGCACTTCCTCATGTCAGTTTAAAAACAAAGGTGCGTCTGACTCACGCCATGGTCTTCTCAATTGCCACAGATGCCTGTGAAAGTTGGACATTAAAAAAGGAAGGTAGAAGAAGAATTGATGCATTCGAATTGTGGTGTTGGTGAAGATTATTGAAAATACCATGGACTGCCAGAAGAACAAAATCACTTTTAGAAGAAATACAAGCAGAATGTTCCCTAGAGGCGAAGATAACTAGGCTTAGACTCCCATACTTTGGGCACATCGCCAGGAAAGACCGATCGCTTGAAAACGACATCTTGTTTGGTAAACGCGAGGGCCAGCGGAAAAGAGGAAGACCTTCAATGCGGTGGGTTGATAGAATTACTGCAACAATGGATGCAAACATTGGAACAGTGCGGCACATGGTGCAAGACCAAACAGCATTTCGTTCTGTTATGCATAGGGTCGCCATGAGTTATACACGAATCGACGGCAACGGTCAACAACTTCCTCATATATTCAGCTAATAGAGTAGTGAATGCCTATTCACTAAAATTTATTTTAACCCAAATTCAGTACATGTGGTTTGTTCTCAGTTACTCACAGGCATGCACAGAGTGGTGATATATATATACACACATACACACATACATACACATACATACATACACAAAAACACACATACATACATATACACACACATACATACACACACATACATATACATATACATGCATACATACATACATACACACACAAACACATACACATACAAACACATACATACATACATTTTAATAAGACTTTCTTAAAATTTCAAAAAGACAGATGAAGTACAAAATGTAGAAAAGACTGAAAGAAAGACTAAAAGAAAAAAGACAAACTAAAAAAGTGCAGAAATAATTAGGAAGAAACACAAAAGAAATGACTTTTGAGCTTCTTCAACACAGATACAAAAAATAGATGATACATTAATCTCTTACACTAAATCAAACCTTAATCAACATTATTTCTACAAGCTGTAACAACTTAATTCCCAAAACCCAACATCAAAATTTCATTTTTTTCAGATACAGGCAAAAAGCCCAGAAGCGGTTTCCACATAGAAACAAATCCATCCAGATTATTATCTCTTATAAATTTTGTCAGTTTTGCCAACTCTGCCAGTTCCATTAATTTCACCATCCATTCTTCCACTGTGGGAATTTGTGTATCTTTCCACCTTTGCGCATACAAAAGTCTTGCCTACACAAACTTGTCATATACAAAAACAAAGCCCCATTTTTTCCCCAAGTTGTTTATCCGTCAAACCCAAAAGAAAAAGTTCTGGTTTCAACTGTACATCCATTTTAAAAAATCTTTTGGATTATAGTACATATTTGCTCCCAATATTTCTTAGCCTCCTCACAGGTCCACCAAAGATGCTAGACTGTACCTTCACCTTGGTTGCATTTCCAGCAGACATTTGATATCACTTTGTACATCTTTGACAACTTATCAGGTGGTAAAAGAGTAGCAATGATTCTGAATTGCCACTCTGCACACATCTTCTCATATTGGCGATATCGCTGGTTCATATGCCCCCCAAGCCTAGTGTGCCAAAGTGTAAGAAGGCTACGTTGTGCCTTACAGAGAAAATAGGTGTGCTAGGTAGGCTTTCTTCAGGTATGGGCTATAGTGCTGCTGGCCATGAGTTCAGTGTTAATGAATCAACAAGACAGTACATCCAGAAAAAATGGAGGAAATTCACCAATCTGTATGTGAGGCCCTCCAGAAAGCACCAAAGTAATATCTATAGTGCATGATGAAGCTATGGAAAAGATGGGAAAACAGCTAAATTTGTAGATTCATAAGATGATGACTAATAAAAAGAAAGCATAGCAGAGAGCATTGTTGTGGGGCTGAAAGCCAAAGAAATTTACAGCCACGTTATCCAGGGTCAGGGAAATTTTAAATCCTTTTCAGCTAGTGCTGGCTGGCTCACATGTTTCAAAAGGCGAGACAGCATCACAAATGTTATTTTTAAAAAATATCTTGGGGTTGCATTGACTAATATGAATTGTATGCTGTACCAGGAAAAAAATGTTAAGGTATGGAATGTTATCAAAAACGATTGAATTTCAGTAGTTAAGATGAGCAGGATTTTACAGGATGTTGTTTTTGTTACAGACAAAACTGATATTGACAACTGATGTATCATTTCAACCATGGCAGGAAGATATTTCTGAGCTTGTATGGCAAGGCAAAAAAACAAGAATGAAAAGCAATTGTTGCAAGATGCTAAAGAAAGAGGTGGTTTAGGTTTACCTGATTTAAAATTGTATTTTGCTGCCTGCTGTTTGATATGGATGAAAGATTGGGTGACTCTGAGAAATATGAGGTCATTGGAGTTGGAAGGACACGATTTGGGTTTGGGTGGCATGGTTATTTATGGCACGACAAAGTTAAGGTCAATAGACAGTAGATTTAAAAAATCACTTTATTAGGTATGCCATACTGAGGGTCTGGAATTAGTATAAAGAAAGGTTGTCTCCCAAAATTCCTTTATGGTTGTATGAGGAGTAAAGGATTGAAATTTATATTGAATTATCACCTGAAAGCTAATTTTTAGAAGATGATGTATCACTGGCATTTAACACCTGATCAATTGTCAAAGATGTATAAGGGAGTGTCAAATAAATGTTGGAAATGTAATCAGTGAGAAGGTTCTTTATTTCTTCTTTGGAGGACATGTAAGAAAGCTAGGAAATATCGGGATCAGATATGTACCGCAGTTCAGAGAATTCTCAAGATAAATGTACAGTTGAAACCAGTGGTGTTCCTTTTAGGCTTGATGGATAAACCTATGGAAAGAAAACACGGGACTTTGTTTTTATATATGAAAAGAGCAGCAAGACTATTTTATGCACAGAGGTGGAAGGACGTACAAATACCTCTAATGGAAGAACGGATGGTGAAGTTGACAGAACTGGCCGAGATGGCAAAACTGACTACTTTGATTAAAGGAAAGGTTTTGTCTAGCTATGTTTCTACTTGGACTTTTTGCTTGAAACTGAAAGAAAGGAAACTTTAATTTTGGGATTTGATGACTAGAATCGTTTATGATTATAGAAGCATTGTGTACTATTGTAAATTTTAGAGTAAGAGGTTAATGTATCTTATTTTTTTATCTGTATGTGTACTAAAGGAAGTCAGAAGCTATTCTCTCTCTATTCTTTTTCTTTCCTGCACTCTTAATTTTGCTTTCTTTTTGATCTTTTCTTCTCAACTCTTTTTTTCCCAGTTTTTTAATATTTTATCTGACATTTAATAAAGTTTTATGAGGAAAAAAAAAGTTAAACTGTGTGCCTGGAATTTAATTCCTTCAGAAATTTGGCAAGTTCTTCTGTTATTTCCAATCTTGGGTAAATGGGTTTGTGCTCTCTCGCTCTCTCTCTCTCTCGCTCTCTCTCTCTGCTGTTATCCTCCTTTCTTTCTCTTTTCTGATTTGATATGTCAGAATTTTCGCCTTGTTTGCATTTCCACAATGATTGTGTTTGACAGTTTTTACCTTCCTTTGAAGTAATCTGCCCGTGTCACTGAGCTGACCTGCACTTCTGGGAGAGATGGCGCGAGAGCCACAGAGGTCCAGCACATGGGAATTCCTGAGTACACTTGGTGTCTTGCCGAAAGAAACTTACCGTCTCTTGCTTTGGGGTTTCTTGATCTCCAACACTGGCCAAAGTCCCTGTTTCCATATCATGAACACCCTCCCTTGGAAGCTGTCCTTCTGTCACCTTATTAATGTCTCCTCTGAGAATTATTTCCTCTTTTAATTTATCTTTAATTGTCCTAGTACTTCCCAGGAAGGTGATTCAAGATACATTACTATTCTGTTCTTCTTTGTCTTTCCCGATGCTGTATATTCCTGGCCTCGTTTTCTTTCTTTCAACAAATTGACATTTTCTGTGCATTTCTTACAAACACTATTAGCTTTCAGTGTTCTGAGTTTATTAACATTCACTTTTATTTACAAGGTGAGTTTAGTCTATTTACGTTTAGTGAGATCAAAGTTGTCCTGTCTATTTGGAGGGCACTTATTCTTGCATCATCATTTCCCCCTTTATTCAAGTAACATTCCAGATACCAAAAATTTTCTTTCTGTTACTTTTATATTTTTGGTTGCAAGCCAATGACATGCACATGCTTACCGACTCTGAATTTCCGGGTACTTCATCATTAGGAGGATGGCCCAGCGCAGAGTGTTTGCAGTCGTTTCTGTGCCAGCAGCAAACAAGTCACCTACAGGAGCTTTAAGGTTTTCATTATGGAAATATTCACCATTTGTCATCTTCATATTCTCCTGAAGTGCATAAAGAAAACACTAGCAAGGAAGTTCAACCTACTCAGGAAACCTATGTGGGTGGGAACATCTTCTCCCAGAGATTAGACTAGCCCCAACCCTACTCCAGAAGGAAAACTCTAAAACCCTGGTTTTGTTGCCAAGCCTGGGGCCCAGGATGAGCCCGTATGTTGGTCATGGGGATTGTGTTGCTGGTTTTATTTCGGCTTCTATACTTGTTAGCTATTTACTTTTTTAATGATATTTTAATCTTGTTTTTATTCTCTGTTAGCCACCCAGGTTCGTATGTTTGAGATGTGTGGCCATATAAAAGAACGAATGAAAGAAAGAAAGAAAGAAAGAAAGAAAGAAAGGAAGAAAGGAAGAAAGGAAGAAAGGAAGAAAGGAAGAAAGGAAGAAAGAAAGAAAGAAAGGAAGAAAGGAAGAAAGGAAGAAAGAAAGGAAGAAAGGAAGAAAGGAAGAAAGGAAGAAAGGAAGAAAGAAAGGAAGAAAGGAAGAAAGAAAGAAAGAAAGAAAGAAAGAAAGGAAGAAAGGAAGAAAGAAAGGAAGAAAGGAAGAAAGGAAGAAAGGAAGAAAGAAAGGAAGGAAGAAAGGAAGAAAGAAAGGAAGAAAGGAAGAAAGAAAGAAAGAAAGAAAGAAAGGAAGAAAGGAAGAAAGGAAGAAAGAAAGAAAGAAAGAAAGGAAGAAAGGAAGAAAGAAAGGAAGAAAGGAAGAAAGGAAGAAAGGAAGAAAGAAAGGAAGGAAGAAAGGAAGAAAGGAAGAAAGAAAGAAAGAACAGAAGAAAGAAAGGAAGAAAGGAAGAAAGGAAGAAAGAAAGGAAGAAAGGAAGAAAGGAAGAAAGGAAGAAAGGAAGAAAGGAAGAAAGGAAGAAAGAAAGGAAGAACGGAAGAAAGAAAGGAAGAAAGGAAGAAAGAAAGAAAGAAAGGAAGAAAGGAAGAAAGGAAGAAAGGAAGAAAGGAAGAAAGGAAGAAAGGAAGAAAGGAAAGGAAGAAAGGAAGAAAGGAAGAAAGGAAGAAAGAAAGAAAGGAAGGAAGAAAGGAAGAAAGGAAGAAAGGAAGAAAGGAAGAAAGGAAGAAAGGAAGAAAGGAAGAAAGGAAGAAAGGAAGAAAGAAAGAAAGAAAGAAAGAAAGAAAGGAAGAAAGGAAGAAAGAAAGAAAGAAAGAAAGAAAGAATTTAGTGGTCTGTAGATTTGGGGGGTTCATCTAACTTTTACAAAATGACAAAGGACTATTGAAGTTCTAGTCGCAGAAGAAGTGAGAGACACTGTGCTTCAGACATTTACAGGACAGGAAATAAAAGGGTGAATGTCCGGAAAAGTCATCTATATCAGGGCAACAATACTGGCAGCTATAAAAAGAAAAATGTCCACACAGTGCACTAAATTCTCTACACATTAACTCCCTTATTCCTTCACTTGTTTATTTTTACTTCACTCTTTTCCGAGAGAGAGAGAGAGAGAGAGGTAGGTAGGTAGGTAGGTAGGTAGGTAGGTAGGTAGGTTATGGAGACCAATAGGACAGCCTCTGTCATCAGCCAGCAATCTCAAATCCATACTCTGCTAAATAAATTTCCAAATAAAAAATTAGCAGCATTTCCAAAAGGTTTAGACTTTAGGATTACTAGCTAGGGTGGAAAAGCATTGCCAGGAGAATGCACTGATTTTTGATTTCCATTATTCTTACCCTTGTATATTTAATCCCCATTTTTTCTTTATATAAACACAGTGATTCCAGCAATAAGAGAATGAAGGCAAAATGTAAGCTTTCTTATTGCACCATTATACGCTGCATACCTCCTAGATGGTGAATTGTGGGCAACAGCATGTTGGCTTGCTAAACCAATATAGATTAGAAATCCTAGTTTGCCCAGTATACTTTGAGAATACATGTAGTAAAACTAATTGTTGGTCATACTTGTGGAATGCTGGCAGAATTGAGAAAATGAGAGACAGATATCAGAGAGATGAAAGAGAAAATGCAGAGAGATTTTCTCTTCCACAGAACAGGCAGGGCTTCAGCAATATTACCAACAGCTAGTACTATTTTTCAAGTGTTTCCTATGATAATAAGTCATTTCTCCTTTTTATTGTTATTATATTAATTTTTTCTTATGTAACATTAATTGTATTTGATGCCTACTTTTTAGTCTTATCAATAATTTTAGTTATATGTGCTTCTACATAGTGTTTTCTGGCCTAATAGCCATGATAAAGATTTATTGGTATTGGTCAGCCCAGGCTTCAACAGTATTTCCAAGAGACACTGCTATTTTTCAGAGGTTTCCTATAATAAACTATTTTTCTATTCAAGCCACAACATGAGGTTCATTAGTCTGCTCGGGTTAGCTTCCTATTCTTCAGGAATATACACATTGCTTCTTCTAACACATTGGAAGGCACACCAAGGGAACCTTTTGCGCTGTCTTGGCTACCGTTGTGCAGAGCAAACATTCAAAATATGCAGATCGTCATCACAGAATCACAGTATTGGAGAATCAGAAGGGCTCACAAGGACCATCTTTTCCAACCCTTCGCGGTATGCAGGAATATCAGTTAACCCATCCAGGGGAGGTCACTTGTCAGCCTCTTCTTAAAAACCTCCAGAGATGGAGAACTCACAAGCTGCATAGGTAGATTATTCCACTCTTGTACAGATCTTACCATCTTTTTCTCATATTTAAACTACACTTAGATAGTTGCAACTTATATCTGAAATTTCTAGTCTGAGATTCTGCAGCTGTGAAAAATGGTTCTCATCTACCTTCTGTGTAGCTTCTCGTGATGTACCTGAGTGTAGCCATTGTGCCTCCCCTAAGTTTTCCTCTCTCCAAATTGAACATCCCAACTTCCTTCAACCATGCTCCTAGGGCAAGTACTCAAGTACTTTTTTATTTATCCAATTTGTCACCGCCCATCTCCTCCCACCAGAGGGAAACAAGATTAACTATTGATAATGTGGATATAATTGTTTTGAAAGAGATTCCTGTAAGGATTTTAAGAAACAGAAAAGAAAACGTATTTTTAACGGAGATTTTGAAAAAGAACATTGTTTTTGGATGGAAAAAGATTGGAAGGTCTAAGTTTTATGTTCCAACAGCAAAGATTCAGACTGACCTCCATCTCTAAGGCCAAGGATTTTCTTGCTACATATGGATCTAGTTTGGCTTGAGGTGTAGATGAGAAAGCTGTACCTGGAACTAGACTCCAAGAATCCACTCCACAAGATGTAGACATGGGTGCTAAATCTGTTATTTGATGGAATGTCTGCCTAATCATGGTTTGTACTTATACTTGGAATGTGAATGGAGTGAATGCTTCTCAGAGAAGGAAAAAACAAGATTTTTCATTATTTAAAGACATTCAACCATGATGTGATATGCTTACAAGAGACTCAGATAAGGAAAAACGATATTAAAAATCTGATGAACAAAAATTTGGGACATAAATTCATTTCAGCAGGTTTGAAGAAGATAAATGGACTTGCAATATATGTTAAACCACAATTGAAACCACATTTATTGCTTTCTGATGAACATGGCAGATATGTAGCAGTAGAAGTTGAACTTAATAGACTCAAAGCTATTATTGTAGGGATATATGTACCAAATGTGGATAAAAGTAAATTTTTAGACATCTTCCGAATGCATTGTCATCTTTTTCATATCAAAGTTGGTGTCTATTAGGAGATTGGAGTGGTGTAATTTCCCCACAACTTGACAAGATATCTGAAAAGGAAATGAAGCTTAAACAAGGGAGACTCCCTCGGTCCTTTTTTGATATGATGGACAATTTGGCAATAGTAGATTCCTGGCGACACAATAATGGATTGGTGAGGGAGTATACCTTTTACTCAGAGAGACATAAATCTTTTCCAAGAATTGACATGATGTGGATTTCAAATTACTTAGCCAATAAAATTTGTAAGGATGATAGTTTACCAAAGACTTTCTCCGATCATAATCCAGGAAGTTTGACAATAAAAAGAACATCTATGGTTTTTAGATGGAGATTGAATGAAGCTATTTGACAAAGAGAAGATGTTCTGGGTGATTGTAAGAGGAGATTAAAAGATTTTTTTGACATCAGTTTGGACAAAGGGATTGGCCTAAAAACTGTTTGGGATACCAGTAAGGCAGTCCTGAGAGGTCATTTTATTCATCACAATCGTGATATAAAAAAGAGGTCTCAACAAAAAAATGCAAACCATTGTGGACCAAATTAATGCAAAAGGAATTGAGTTACAGAAACATCCAATGTATCTTACACCAACTTAAGTTATTACACCAACAATTATCCATGTTGACTGTGAGAGAAATGGAGGCAAAATTGAATTATGTTAAACTGAGACCTTTTGAGTTTTCCCAATAAACCAGGAAGATGGTTAGCCTATAAATCAAGAAAGGAAAGAGAAAAGGAAATGATATTACAGGCTGAAGGAACTTTCTATCATTAATGGTGAACTTGTAAAAAAGCTAAGAAATTTTGGAATCAAAATGTATTTTTATTCAAAAGATTCTCACAGTGGATATACAAATGAAACCAGAGCTGTTTCTCTTGAGCTTAAAGGATCAACAGTTTGAGAAGCAATATGGAACTCTATTCCTGCACTGTTATACTGTCGTTTTTCTTGTTTCTTTTTAGTCTTGTATTCTGTCTGTTTTGTATTCTATATTTTGTATTTTAATTATACTTTGAAACAATTAATAACACTTTAATTTTAAAAAAAGTATTTAAATGGTAAATGGTTGGCCCAGAGGCAGAATTGCAATATCTGGCCATTCTCCAGAGATGATTTTTTTGGAGATGGCGATGTCCTTGAAGATAATATACTCGGCATTGGCATTTCAATGCTTCCTCATTAAATGATTGCAGTTGTAAAGATAAAATGGCTACTGTGCTTCAAAAATATGTTAATTTGGATTGTCTTGGGGTATTGGATGGTCAGTTTGTTAATTACATTCTTTATGTTACACATCAACATATTGACTAATGCAGGAGCAAACAGGAGATTTATTTTTATAATTTGGGATGTATATTGAAATAAAACTAAATCTTGTTTATGCTAAAACGTTTCTTTCTATCCTTACCAACCATCCTTCCTTCTACCACAACCATCCATCATTTCATATATTGTCATTCATTCTTCAAACTTCTCACCTCTATCTTTTGGAGCTTCTCCTCAAGTCCATGCAAGCTCAACTTTAGCATGTCAGGGTCAGTCTCGCTTCGCAATAAGACACAGACTCACTTAATGGGTATTAAGGATTTCTGGTTTATTGGAATGATGGCTGACAGAACAAAAAATGGGAACGGGAGTGGTGGTGTGGAGGTGCCCCTTTTATACCCTCTTGTAGTGCCCCGGGCCCCTCCACCCTGCATTGTCCCAATCCCTCTTGATGGGGCCCTTGATGGCTGCCTGGGCGTTTTCCCGGTGCTTTCCTTTGTCCCCTGGATTCGGTTGTGTCCTCCAGGGTACCAGGTGTGGCTTATCTTCGTTCCTCTGACGTCCTTCTTTTCAGCCGTCTATGGGTCCATGGGTGTGGGTGCTTTTGGGTGCTTGTGTTAATCTCTGGTTTAATTATCTCCTTCCTCTATTTCTTAATGATCATGATCTACATTGTGAGGCTCTTTGTGCCTTGCAACGAGGTCATGACATGCTGCCCCCCATAGATGACTTTATGGTGCTGGTTTCTCTGGGTATGCCTCGTGGAACTGTCTAGCTAGTTGTCTTGCCATGACATGTTGTGCCTGGACCCACTCTGGGTGTGGGAAATGTTTCCATTTAATGAGGTATTGCAGCTTACCTCTTTGCTTTCTTGAGTCCAGTATCTCTTTTACTTCAAAATGTTGTTGGTTGTCTATCATTATGGGTGGGGGCGGAGGTTCTTCCGTATGCCATTTAGATGTGCTTGTTGGTTTCAGTTGCACAGTGGAATACTGGGTGGACCCGTCTCAAGTTGTGGGGCAGTTCCAGTTTGAAAGTAACTGGGTTGATTACCTGTGTGATTTTGAAGGGTCCAATGAATTTTGGTGCCAGTTTCTTCGAGGGTTGTGAGGTCTTTATGAATTTAGTGGAGAGGTAGACCCTATCTCCCACTTTGTAGTTCGGTGCCTCCGCCCTGTGGTTGTCCGCATATTTTTTGTACGTGGTTTGTGCGTCTGCTAGGGCCGTTTGGATGATTGGCCAGGTTGTTGCCAGCTGTGCCGCCCAGTCGTCTGGTGAGCAGGGTGGGGTTTCCGGTTGCGGCAGTTCTGGTATCGGTACAAAGTCCCTTCCGTAGACCGCCTTAAATGGGGTGTGGCCAGTGCTCTGGTGTACCGCATTATTATAGGCTACCTCTGCAAAAGGTAGTAGGTCTACCCAGTTGTCCTGTTGGTAATTTATGAATGCTCTCAGGAACTGTTCAAGTGTTGAGTTTAGGATCTCTGTAGATCCGTCTGTGTGTGGATGCCACGCAGTGGACAGTGCTTGCTTGGTTCCAATTAGTTTTAAAAATTCCCGCCAAAACTTTGACGTGAACTGTGTGCCTCTGTCGGTCACCAACCTGTAGGGGGCGCCGTGGATCCTGTATATGTGTGTTAGGAACAAGCGTGCCAGTTGTTGTGCGGAGGGGATGGTTGCGCATGGGATGAAGTGTGCCTGCTTTGAGAAATAGTCTTTTACCACCCATATCACTGTTTTTCTTTGGCTGGGCGGGAGGTCCACAATGAAATCCATGGAAATTTCTTCCCATGGGCGGGAGGGGCTGGCTACTGGCTGTAGCAGCCCTTGGGGTTTCCCCCCTTTCCGTTTGGTGGTGGCACATGTGGGGCAGTTGGCCATGTAGTCTTTCATGTATTTTCTGAGGTTTGGCCACCAAAATTGCCTCCTCGTTAGGTGCAGGGTTTTACGAACCCAAAATGTCCCGCAGTTTTGTCATCGTGCGATCTGTGTAAGATTTCCCCCCGCAGTGATTCTGGCACGTACAAGGCTTTCTCTTTCCAGGCGATGCTGTCCTTGAAAGATACATGGTGTTGGTTGTTTTGCAACCATGTATCTGTTTGTAGTGCTTGTGTGAGTCTTTGTTGCCAGTTTGGTGAAATTGATTGGTGGCTCCGCTCGTTCCCTGTTATTCGTGCTGGCATGCGCTGATTCCTTGTCTGGCTGCGCGTGACAGCTGGGCAGCCCAGCTGTTTCTCAGTCCATACTGTCCCCACGATGTCGGAGGCTTGCGTGTCATCCTGTGGCCGTCAGGAGAGGGCATCCGCCAAGAAGTTCTTCTTGCCCGGTATGAATTTCAGCGTGAAATTGAACCGGCTGAAGAACTGAGCCCAACGCACCTGCTTCGGGCTGAGCCGTTTTGGCGTGCTGAGTGCCTCCAGGTTCTTGTGGTCTGTCCAAACCTCGAAGGGGCAAGCGGCCCCTTCCAGCAGGTGCCTCCACGTTTCCAGAGCTATCTTTACTGTGAACGCCTCCTTTTCCCATACATGCCATCTCCTCTCTGTTTCGGAGAATTTGCGGGAAAGGTAGGCGCAGGGTTTTAGGTGGTTGTCGGAGTCCCTTTGGAGCAGAGTGACTCCGATGGAAAAGTCGGAGGCATCTGCCTGCACCACAAAAGGTTGGTGGGGTCAGGGTGTTGTAGCACTGACTCAGCTGTAAAGAGGTTTTTTAGTCTCTCGAATGCCATTTGACAATCAGCTGTCCAGTTTAGTAGCGCCCCCGGGTTTCTTGATTTGCGCGTGTCCCCCAAGCCTTTAGTCTTGAGCAGGTTAGTTAGGGGCAAAATAGTCTCTGCCAGCCTTGGCGTGAACCCCCTGTAGAAGTTAGTGAATCCGAGGAGGCTTTGAAGTTGTCTCCTTGTGCGTGGGCGCTCCCACGCCAGTATGGCTTGGACCTTGCTTGGGTCCATTTCTATTCCTTTAGCTGAAATCCTATACCCTAGATAGTCAATTTGTTTCTTGTGAAACTCGCACTTGGAGAGCTTGACAAACAGCTCTGCCTTGCGGAGTTTCCTGAGCACTTCTTTTACCAAGCGTTCGTGCTCACGTTCCGTTTCCGTGTAGATCAATACATCATCGAGGTAAACCAACCCCCCCTTAAAAAGGTGGTCACGCAGGACCTCATTAATTAACTGCATAAATACCCCTGGTGCTCCTGCCAGTCCGAATGGGAGCACCTTATATTGAAACGCCCCCAATGGGCAGTTGAAAGCAGTTTTCCACTCATCCCCCTCCCGTATCCGTATGCGGTAATAGGCTTCCCTAATGTCCAGTTTAGAGAATATCCTACCCTTTGCCAGGTGGGACAAGATGTCCTTTATTAAGGGTAGGGGGTATTTATTTGAAATGCTTGCTGTGTTTAATCCACGGTAATCTGTACAGAGCCGCAGTGACCCATCCTTTTTCTCACGAAAGAGGACTGGTGCTCCTACTGGAGAGTTTGCAGGCTCGATAAAACCTCTCGCCAAGTTTTTGTCCACAAAGTCCCTTAATGCTGCCAGCTCCCGCTGGGTCATGGCATATATTTTGGGTTTGGGTAGGGGTACCCCCGGGACCAGTTCAATGGTACAGTCCGTTTTCCTGGGGGGGGGGGAGTTTGTCCGCCTCTTTCTCGCCGAAGACGTTGGCGATGTCCGCGTATTTGGTTGGCAGTCCCTCTGGCATTGCCGTCTCTCTGTGCTCCGCAGTCGTCATTGCCCCCCCATGGCCGCTCGGGGGACCCTGTTCCCTGAAGGTGCTTGGTAACGCCCGTCAGCAAACTTAATCTCTCTGGTTCTCCAGTTGATGACTGGGTTTTGCTGCACGAGCCATGGGATCCCCAGTATGAGTAGGGGTTGCCCCACCGGTGCCACGATGAAAGCCAATTTTTCCTCGTGGCTGCCAAGCCTTAGCGCGGTTTCTCCGGTGTATTGGGTGACCGGGCCCCCTCCCACTGCAGATCCATCGAGCTGCGTGAACACCAATTGGTGCTGAAGTGGATAGCAGCGGAGGTTAAGCGCGGCTGCCAGGTCTGGGTGCATTAGGCTTTTAGAGCAGCCCGAGTCAATTAGTGCCCAGACCTTTTCAGTTTTATCCCCATGGGTGAGGGTGACACGGACGTAGAGGGTGGGGCATTCCTCACTCACCCCTTTGTCGTTGCGCCTGTCACTGTCCTCCACCTGTCCTTCGGCGCCCCTTAGGCCAGGTGGTTGTCATTTCCCGTCGGCTCGTCGGGGTCGCTTCCCTCCTCCTCTGAGCGGTAGGGGAAGTGTCTGCATTGGTACTCCCCCTTCGCTGCTGGTCGCTTTCTTGGTGCTGGGGTTGGTGTGGTTTGTGCCCTCCTTGGGCTCTCTCTGGGTGTCGATTTGGGGCATGCTGCTGCTTTGTGGTCTTCCTTGCCGCACGTGAAGCACTGCCCTTTAGCGAAGCGCCGGTCCCGTTCCTCCTTCTATGGTTGGGGTCTCACCTTCCCCTGCCTTGCAGCTGTGCGTGGGGGTCTCACTGCCTCCGTCTGCTGTGTTTCCCTCTTGGCGTGGAGGAACGTGTCGTGGGCGTCCTCTGCTTCCCCCGCCAGCCGGATCCATTCCGTCAGGGAGTTGGGGTTGTCACGGCAGAGTGCCCACTGGAGAACGCTTAAGTTGAGTCCGTGTTTGAATTTCTCAATCAGAGTCGATTGAGACCAGGTGTCCTTTTCTGGCTAGGGCTTGAAACTCCGTGGCATACTCTGCCACGGAGCGCTGGCTTTGTCTGAGTGTTTTCAGCGCCCTTTTTGCTTTTTCTTGCTCCAGGGGGTCCCTGAAGTGCAGCTCCAGTGCCTGCAGGAATTCTGTGCTGTCCTGCAGTGCCTGGGCGCCTGATTGGCACAGCTGGGCATACCAATCAGCGGCCCGACCTTTTAGCTTTATGGCCAGGGCATTCACTTTGCCCCTTTCAGTTCTGAAACAGGGACCCCATTCCTCGAGGTAGTACCTCGCGTTCGTCAGGAAGAAGGAGAGTTTAGAGGGGTCCCCATCAAACTTTATGCCAAAGTCCTTGGCAGCTGTTCTGGTTTGGCTCCCAGTGCCCTCTGGGGCATGCAGCGGGCTCCATGGGGGCTGATGCGGTTCGGGTTGTCTCCAGTCCTCTTGCGGTGTTTGTGTCTCTCTCTGGGTCTCCTCGCAAGTCTGTCGACCCGTCGCCCAGGGGGGGCGGGACGTTCTCCCTCGGGTGGGCTCCTGGAGCCAGGCTCCACTGTCGCCGCCACCGTACACTGGGTCATCCCTCCACCTCTCGTCTGGGTGTGCCTCCAGTCATCAGGTGGGTTCCTGGGACCGGGCTCCACTGCCGCCGCCGTCGCTGCCACCGAGGTCGTCCTGACGCCTCTTGTCCGGGCGTGCCTCCGATCGGTGGGTGGGCTCCTGGGGTCGGGCTCCACCGTAGTCGCCACCGTCCACTGGGTATCCGCTCTGTCTCTCGTCCCGGTGCGCCTCCGGTCATCGGGTGGGCTCCTTGGGCCAGGCTCCGCCATCGCCGCCGCTGCGCTCACCCCGCCGCCTCTCATCCAGGGGTGCCTCCACGCTGCCGCCGCTGCGGGATCCCTGCGCTGCCGTCAGCTGTTGTAGCATCAGCCGTATCGCCTGCACCCCTTCCTCCAGCGCGTCGAGCCTTGCCGCCGTCTGCGGACTCCCGCTGGGGTGCTCGCCCTCGCCGTTGGCCATCGTGGAGGACAGACCTTCCCTTGGTCCCTCCATGGTGCCAGGCGCTCCCTTGCCTTCGTGCGCCCTGGGTGGCGGTTCGTCAACGAAAACCGGGAACGGGGGTGGTGGTGTGGAGGTGCCCCTTTTATACCCTCTTGTAGTGCCCCGGGCCCCTCCACCCTGCATTGTCCCAATCCCTCTTGATGGGGCCCTTGATGGCTGCTTGGGCGTTTTCCCGGTGCTTTCCTTTGTCCCCTGGATTCAGTTGTGTCCTCCAGGGTACCAGGTGCGGCTTATCTCTGATCGTCCGATGTCCTTCTTTTCAGCTGTCTATGGGTCCATGCGTGTGGGTGCTTTTGGGTGCTTGTGTTAATCCCTGGTTTAATTATCTCCTTCCTCTATTTCTTAATGATCATGATCTACGTTGTGAGGCTCTTTGTGCCTTGCAATGAGGTCATGACATAGCAGGTGTAATGAGGCAGAGGGATTTGATGCATGCCACAGAATATAAGAAGAGATTGCATTTTGAGTCTTCTATACTAAAATACATGAATTGATTGCTTTAGAGTCCTTTGGTGGCATATTGGCTGAAACCGACCCATACTCTCCTCAGTGTTAATAGGGACTGCCGCATGTGGCATTAGGGCAAGTAAGGCTTGAAATCTGTTTAACCCCTTCTCTGTATTCCTATAAAGCAATCTGTGCAAGCCTAGATTGACCAAAGCCATAATGGAGGTAAATATTTATGGACCATTGGTGATGACCAAGCGATATGGAAGTCTGTGACTTAAAATGAAAGAGAAGTAAATTTGAAGGAGCTTGAACTAATGAATAACAGGAAGGAAGGAAAATTAGATCTATTAAATGGGAGGGAGTTATAATGGATCTGAATGCAGATACTTATGGCTGTATCTAACCAATAATTCCCATGAGGCAGGACAGATGGATTATGACAAGACTGTGCAGGTGCTTCCCACTCTCAAATCTGTGAACCAAACAGCCAAAATACCTTTCACTCAGAAGTTTGGAGGGAAAGGACTAGAATTCAAGCCCTGGAATGCAGCCACCTATATAAACTGTGACTGCTTGGCATGACATTAGGTAGATCATCTCTGCTGCTTCAACCATATGACTCTAAGCGGTTCCCAGAAATAAATTGAGACAACAGTGGATGTGAGCAGGTAGGTTTATTGCACATTGTTGATATGAAGAGAATGCATTATAAAGTAAATAAGCCAATTTTGGGTGTGTTTTCCGTGAGTTGAGCATTGATGCTGAATGTGGTAAGAGTGGCTCTTGATAGATTGAAAACATGCCTGAGAATGAATGGAATGTGCAGCAAAGTGTTCAACACTGAGCACAGAGCATCAGATTTGCTGGGGGTGAGAGAATGCTCCTGCCCGCTTGGTTACACGGAATTTCATATGTCAGGAGAAACAGAAAAATAAGACATTTTTCTTGGAATAATCCTTCCAGGATATTTAAACATATTCAAATACCAGGTAAATCCTCACTTTTTAAACATTTCCATAGACACTGAAAAGCAACAG
Organism: Candoia aspera; assembly: GCF_035149785.1. NCBI lineage: Eukaryota > Metazoa > Chordata > Lepidosauria > Squamata > Candoiidae > Candoia > Candoia aspera. The sequence continues at coordinate 163,048,639 of NC_086153.1, read as the reverse complement.
GGAACACATGAGACTTACCCAAACAAGTTAGCAGATTTTGTGCTATGTCAATACATTTTGGCAAAGAAATTTTACTTATTTATTTATTTGTTTGATTGATTGATTTCTATAGCTGCCCATCTCTATAAGTGACTCTGGGTGGTGTACAATGATAAAATCATAAAACAATTACAACAATACAAAATAAATATATATGGTTGCTGAGTAAAACTATTGCCACAGATATTCATATATGCAAGTGTCATGGTCCCTGTTCCAGTGTTCCTGGAAAACATCATAACGGGTTCCCATGCCATGGGGCTGACATGAGTTGCTGTACGGGAGGGGGCTGCTCCTGTTCCTTGTACCAGGCTGCGATGCGAGGAGTGAAGAATGAGGAATGCATGTTTGGCTTATCTCGCCTTGTCAAGGACATTTTCCGCAGACCGGCAGGAACCGTTAGGGGCACCTGCAGGGCATGGAATTGTACTGGCTTTGGAGGGAGGGACTGGAAGCTGTTTGGGGTTTTACTGGGAGGCATCCCACGGTTTTACTATTCTCAGCTTTGCTTGTGATCCTGCCTACTATTTATTATTAAATCAGATATCCATAAAACCCTTGTGTGAGTCTGATAGTGATTTTGAATAGGCAATCATTACAGCAAGAAAGGGGGCTCTTAATACACTCAGGGCCCCAGGCCCAGGCACATAACCAGGGCTTCATTTGAAGACAATCTTACCTTTTATTTGTTCCAGATTCTCAGTATGGCATTCCTAACAAAATGATTTTTTAAATCCTTGTTAACTTTAACTTTATCATACCATAAATAGGCATGCCACCCAAATCTTAATTCATGTCCATCAAGCTGTAGTAATTTCTTGTTCTCCAAAGTAATCCATTCCTTTAGCCAAAGCAAACAACAGGCATCAAAATACAATCTGAAATTAGGCAGGCCCAAACCTCCTCATTCTTTGGCATCTTCTAACAATTGATGTTTAATTCTTGGTTTCTTGCCTTGCCAAATAAATTTTGAAATATCTCTCTGCCATTCTTTAAATGGTAAACCTGTTGACAGAATTGTCAGAGTCTGAAAGAGAAACAACATCCTAGGCCAAACATTCATCTTAATCACAGATATTCTTCCCATGAGAGACAGTTGTAATTTCCCCCGTCTTGTCAAATCTTTTTTCACATCATTCCAAATTTTAACATAATCATTCTGAAATTCTTAGTTGACAAAATTACCCCCAGATACCTGGCCACTTTTTCAATCTGAATACCTGTCTTACCCATCAGTGAGTCTTGATTGGACAGGGTCATGTTTTTAGTTAACATTTTAGTTTTGTGTTTATTTACTTTAAGGCGACCCAAATTCTTTCAGTTTCTTCATCAGATGTTCTGCAGTATCCAAGGGATCCTGTATTACCAAGACTAAATAATCAGCAAAAGCCCTTAATTTCAACTCCTCTTGCTTGATCTTTAAGCCCTTTATTTGTTCATCTCTTCTAATGTCTCTATTAAAAATTTCCAGTACCAACATGAATAACAAAGGTGATGGAGGACATCTTTGTCTTGTTCCTTTCTGTATCTGACATGGTTCAGTTAGTTCATCATTCACAATAATGTTTGCCTTTTGTGGTGTGTGAGTTGCCTTAATTCCTTGCATAAAATTATCAAAGGCTTTTTCTGCATCTAAAAAGATAAGAGCCGTTTGACATTCGTTATGATATTGTAAATATTCTATAACATCCAAAACCACTCTTACATTGTCATTTAAGGGGCTTTGGGGTAAAAATCCACATTGATCATGATGAACAAGCTCTTGTAAAACTTTTTTCATTCTTTCTGCCAACACTGATGCAAATATTTTATAGTCATTATTCAACAGTGATATTGGTCCATAATTTTTAACTAACAAGGATCTTGTCCTTCCTTTGGTATTAAAGCAATGTTAGCTTCTCTCCATGAATCCAGCATTGAAGACCCTTCCAAGATAGAGTTCATCAATGCTTTAAAAGATAACAAAATCTGGTCCTCAAAACATCTGTAATATAACACAGATAAACCATTGGGTCCTGGTGCTTTTCACAACTTCATTTTTTTTTATAGCTTCAAAAGTAGTTATGGGATCATTCAATATTGATTTCCGTGACTGTGTAAGTTTAGGTAAATTTTGTCTGTTCAAATACTCATTTATCTTTTCCAAAGAAACGTCTTCTTTTTTATACAAAGTAGAGAAAAAACTGTGAAATACTTTTTCAATCTTTTTGTTGTCCAGAAGTTCCACATCTCCTTCCTGAATCTTTGATATCATTTTCTTTTTTCTTTCTTTATTTAATTTATATGCTAACCATCTTCCTGGTTTATTAGCAAATTCGAAGTATCTCTTCGAGATACTTAATATATTTCAACATAGTTTCAATTTCTTTCACAGTCAACATTGACACTTGTTGATATAATAGTCTAAGTGGGTATAAAATATTATTGTCTGATGGTTTTTTCTGTAACTCTGTTTCTTTCAGTTTAATCCAATCTAGGACCTTCTGTAACTTTTGTTGAGTTTTTTTCTTAAGAATAGAATTATGATAAATAAAATGTCCCCTCATAACAGCTTTACTAGTATCCCACACAGTCTTCAAGTCTATTTCTTTATCTAGGTTGATTTCAAAAAAGCATTTTAATTTCTTCTTTAACAACTTCATCTTTTTGCATAATAGATTCATTCAGTCTCCATCTATATGATCTACAAGTTCATTTTATTAACATCCTAACAAGGTTATGATCAGAAAAAGTCTTAGGCAATATAACAACTTTGAAAATTTTATTCACCAAATCCTTCAACACCCAAATCATGTCAATTGTGGAAAATTGTTTATGTCTCTCAGAGTAAAAAGTATATTCTTTTGCCAACTCATTTTTGTATCTCCATGAGTCCACTAATGACAAATTATCCATCAAATCAAAAATAAAAAAATAATAAAAAAAGATTTTGGTAATCTCCCATGTTTAATTTTAATGTGTTTTTCAGATGTTCTATCAATTAATGGGGAAGTAACTCCATTCCAATCCCCATTAAACACTAACTTTGATATGAAAAAGCTGACAAATCACTCAAAAGATGTGTAAAGAATTTACTCTTATCTTCATTTGGTGCATATATTCCCACAATAATAGATTTTAGTCTGTAAAGTTCAATTTCAAACGCTACATATCTACCGTGCTCATCAGTTAGTAATAACCGTGGCTTCAAATATGGTTTAATATATAATATAAGTCCATTAATCTTCCTTAAGTTTGCTGAAATAAAATCTTGTCCCAAATTCTTGTTTATTAAATATTTTATATCTTTTTTCTTTACATGTGTTTCTTGTAAGCATATCACCTCGCATTTCAATTTGTTCAAATAATGAAAAACTTTTTTTTCTTTTTTGAGCAGCATTTACCCCGTTTATATTCCACATAAGAAAATTTAAAGCCATCTTTATAAATTTAACTCATCACAGTCTTTAGATGTAGCAGCAATCTCTTCATCTTGAAATGTAAAGTCCCTATGTGGTGATTCAGGTGTTTCCTGATCTAACTTGGCTCTGTGTTTGGTCAAAAATTCCTTACCCTTGAGGATTGAAGTTAATCTAAACCTTATTGTTGGATGGTAAAACTCACCCCTTCCAGTTTCTCCCAACAAAAAGGAATCTTATCTTTCTTCAGAACATCTGCCAAAAAAGTATATTCTTTTCTCTTTCTTAATATTCTTACAGGGATTCGTTTCAATACTGTTATATCCACATTCTCAGTATTGGCTTTAGAGTCAAAATGAGCTTGAAGAACTAAATCTTTGGTTTTCTCCTAGTGAACTGAAACAGTACATCTCTTGGTTTGTTATTAATATGTGCATATCTTGAATTAATCCAAAAAACTTTATCCATTTCCTCTATCATTTTATCTTCTGCCCAATCAATCAAAGCTGCCAAAGCCTGTGTGATTTTATCTTTGAGATGAAATCGTCATGTTCACTGATTTGATGTAGTTTATACATCGTAACGTTTCACATGCCATGGTGCTGACCCGCGTTTCTGTTTGGGAGGGAGCTGCTGTGAAACCTTGTACCAAGCTCTGTATCTGAAATCAATACAATGGAATGTGTTTGGGTTATGTTATCTGTTCAAGGCCTTTTCCCGCAGACCATCAGAAACCGTTAGGAGCACCTGGGATTGTGAACTTGAGAAGATTCTACAGGGGGAGGGATTTCATTTGCACCGAGGGTTTTTAGTTTGAATTTGGTGTGCTTTCATCATTCTCAGCTTTCTCTGTGATTCTGCATACTATTCTTTAATAAATCAGATATCTTTGAATTCCTGCTCATGAGTCTGATGGTGTTTTAGAATAGGCAACCATTACATAAAGCTGAGAATCCCCAAGTTGTACCGTTAGCTCCTACCAAGATCAGTCACTTGTGAGGGAAAATAGTTAATGATGGCTGTGTCAAAATCCATGACCAGGGGACTCGAGGAGATGGCTAGCTTGATGCCCGAGTTGACGGTCAAGAGCGGAGAACTGGATCTCACCCCAGAACCTTCAGAATCCTGAGACCTATCAAGGGAGGAATCGAGCTCCAATTCTGATGCAGAGGAATCTGACAATGGGGAAGAGCCAAAGCAACCAGCACCCAGCGAATTGCTCACAGAGTTGATCAGCTTGGATGAAGCGGGGGAACCCCAACCAGGGGCATCAGGGATGTCCTGGAAGTATCGGTGCCTGTTAACCCCAGACAAAGAATCTACTATGGTGTCAACTGAGAGGAAAGTGGGCACGCAAAGGAGAGAGGACTCTCGAACCCCTGAGAGACTAAGAGTGATGGAAGCCAAAATAGAATCAATGGAGTACATGTTGAGAAACCTGTCTTTGTCACTGGAGGGGCAGGGGAGGCACAGAGGAGATCCCAGCTTCCCACAACCATCCCCCATCCTCCCATCCAGACCGCCAGCGGAGCGGGGCCGGAGAGGGCTCCAGGATGAATCTCCACCCCACAGAGCCCGGCCATCAGTATCTCCACCCCGAAAAGGGAAAGCTACTGTAACCTGGGGCCCAACCACTCAAGTGACTGCTGGTCCCACTCCAACTGGAGGTGGAGTGAGGGACTTTTCTGTCAAGTTTGATGGGGATCCAACAAAGTTATCTTTCTTTTTAACTAATGCTAAAAGTTACATGAGGCAGTTTGGAGCATACTTCCCTTCCGAAGAGGCTAAAATAACTGCCATTGCCACCAAATTGAAGGGTCGAGCGGCTGACCGGTATGTTCAGTTAAGTGATGCTGACTCCCCTACACTTGATTATTTCAACGATTTCATGTGGGCATTAAAGCTACATTTTGAAGATCCTCTGTCCAAGGCAAGAGCTAAGAAGGCACTGAAGGATCTCACCCAGGGCCAAATGTCATAGCTGATTATGCCCTAGAGTTTAAAGCTCTGGCTGGGAAAATCACTGACTAGTCTGAGTCCACTCTAATAGAGCAGTTTAAAGAGGAACTCAACTGGAACGTCCTGCATTGGGTGTTGTGTAGAGACAACCCCGAGTCATTGTACAACTGTATCTGTCTGGCAGGCAAGGCTGAGCACACTCAGCATACCTTCATGCAAACTAGAAAATCTGAAAAACCACCCGCCACCATGAGGGGACCCCGAAGTGCTGCGACCGCTGCCCAGTCAAGCTATAGAGCCTGGGATGAGGAGAGAGATCAGCGCTATGCGAGGGGTCAGTGTCTCTGATGAGGAAAGGAGGGCCATTGAGCAGCTGATTGCCCAAAAGCCAAAGCTGGAGATCGAGCAGGGAAGCCGCCGGCCAAATCACCTCCCTCCTCACGGCGGATGACAGCAGTCAAAGGGACAGCCAATGCTGAGGAAGTAATCTACTTCTTGGGAGAGGCTGAAGACGACTCTAAGGAGCCGGCTGGAAACGCCAGCCACCTGCCATGAAGAGCGCCTGCAGGCAGGTGGAAGAGGATGGGCGCAAAGATGCTATGGTGAGTTCTGACTGTCCCACTTTAGCAGTAAAAGTGAAATTGGGTTCCCACACAAAAACTACAGAGGTATGGGCTTTAATTGACTCTGGGTGTTCCAGGTGTTTAATCCACCCTGATCTGGTTGCTGCTTTGGACCTGCCTAGTTTCCCCCTCCAGCAGCCTTTGATCTTCACACAGTTGGATGGTTCAATGGTGGGGGGGCGGGGGGGGACAACCCATTTCACTGGAACTGTGGCAATGCAAATGGGCAGCCACTGTGAGACTTTGAAATTTGTTGTAGCACCTGCTGGCAATCCCTTGGTAATCCTGGGGATCCCCTGGTTGACCTATCAAAGCCCCTATATAAACTGGGAGCGCAGAACTCTGACTTTTAAAGATGGATTTTACCAAACTCCTACAGCAGAGTTAGTTGCATGTGCAGGGGTTGGAAGGGCAGCGATCACCACGCCACGCCCTAACTTGCCACATTTAGAAGGCTTGCCTGATCAATATCAAGACTTTGCAGACATATTTGGGGAGATGGAAGCAGATCAGTTACCCCCCCCCCCACTGGAAAACTGACTGTGCAATAGAGTTGGTCCCCCGTGCTCAATTGCCCAAGCCAAAAAATTATCCGATGACTCAGAAGGAGCTCGAGGCATTACAGGATTTCATTGACAAAAATCTGTCAAAGGGGTTTATTGAACCTGCTAATTCCCCAGTTGGGGCTCCTGTGTTATTCGGGGAAAAGAAAGATGGCACGCTTCAACTCTGTACAGACTATCACAGGTTAAATTGCATCTCTATTGTCAACAAGTACCCTCTGCCCCTCATGAAGGACATGTTAGCTCATTTGGCAAAGGGCAAGATTTTCTCCAAGCTCGATCTTCGCGAAGCATACTTCCGCATTCTCATAAAAGCTGGGGATGAGTGGAAAACTGCTTTTAATTGCCCACTAGGATTGTTTCAGTACAAAGTCCTCCCTTTTGGGTTGGCAGGGGCACCTGGAGTCTTCATGCAATTGATTAATGAAGTATTACATGATCATTTGTTTAAAGGGGTCCTGGTTTATTTAGATGATGTTCTCATTTACACTGAAACTGAGGAGGAACATAAATGCCTCCTCAGACAGGTGTTATGCAAACTTAGAGATGCCAAACTCTATGCCAAACTCTCCAAATGTGAGTTTCACAAAACCCAACTTGACTATCTGGGCTATCGAGTGTCTGACCGGGGTATACAAATGGACCCTACAAAAATTCAGGCGATTCTAAGTTGGGAACATCCCCGTACCTGGAGGCAATTACAAAGTTTCCTAGGGTTCAGTAATTTCTATCGGCAATTTATCCAGGGGTTCACTGAGATTGCTCTGCCCCTCACTGATTTACTCCATACCAAGGGCTTGGGGGAGACACACAAAGTAAAAAACTCTGGGGCAGTGCTGAATTGTACACCTGAATGCCAGGCAGCATTTGAGAAATTAAAACCCCTTTTCACTGCTGAGCCTATTCTACAGCACCCTGATCTTGAACACCCCTTTGTGGTCCAAGTTGATGCTTCTGACTCCTCTACTGGGGCTATTTTGTTACAAAGGGATTTAGAAAATCACTTAAAACCTTGTGCCTATCTATCCAGGAAATTTTCTGAAACCAAATGTTGTTGGCATGTTTGGGAAAAGGAGGTGTTTGCTGTAAAAGCAGCTTTAGAAACCTGGCGCCATGTCCTTGAACGCGCTAAATGCCCTTTCGAGGTTTGGACCAATCACAGGAATTTGGAAGCCCTCTGCACCCCACGACATCTCAGCCCTAAACAGATTTGCTGGGCTCAGTTTTTCAGCCGCTTTAACTTCCAGTTAAAATTTATTCCGGGGAAGAAAAACTTTCTGGCCAATGCTTTGTCATGTTTACCTCAGGACCTTGACCAGGTGGCAGATGTGGTTGGGACTGTTCTCACTGAACCACAACTGGGCTTGGTTGTGGTCACTTGGAGCCAGACCTGTGCACAGGCAACCCCACCCCCAGCCCAGTCTGGGAAGCGGAAAGTGCAAGTTCCTTGTCAGTTACAGAAGGACTTTCTCCAGGCACTGAAATCTGACACTTGGTTGCTAGCTAAAAGAGACAATGTTTCTTTTGATAACGGTCTGGCGTGGGTGGAACACCACCTTTATGTGCCTGAAACTTTAAGAGCTGATGTTTTGCAGCATTCCCATGATGATAAACTTGCTGGACACTTTGGTTTTGTCAAAACCTTGCATTTCGTTTGCCGTCAATTTTGGTGGCTGACCTTAACATGTGATGTAAAAGACTATGTTGCTTCTTGTCCTGTTTGTGCCATGTCAAAACGAAAAGGGGGGAAACCACAGGGGCTTCTACAGCCTGTGGCCTGCCCATCCCACCCCTGGGATGAGATTTCTATGGATTTCATTGTGGACCTGCCTCCCAGTCAGAAGAAAACTGTCATTTGGGTTGTAAAAGATTTTTTCTCTAAACAAGCTCATTTCATTCCATGTGCATCCATCCCGTCAGCCCCACAATTAGCATGCCTATTTCTCCACCACATCTACCGCCTCCACAGTAGCCCCTCCCGTTTGATCTCTGACCGCGGCACACAGTTTACTTCCCAATTTGGGAAATCATTTCTAAAATTGATTGGCTCCAAACAACACTATCCACATCGCCCCATCCTCAGACTGATGGTTCTACTGAGATTTTAAACTCCACTCTTGAACAGTTTCTAAGAGCATACATTAACTACCATCAGGACGATTGGGTGGACTTATTACCTTTTGCTGAAGTTGCTTACAACAATACTGTGCATCAAAGTACTGGAGAAACCCCTTTTCATGTGGTTTCTGGTCATGACTTTGTTCCCATCCCTGAACTGCCACAGCCCCCTTCCCAAACATGTTCTGCGTCTGACTGGGCTGTTAAACTGTCTGATTCCTGGCCAGTAATTCAACAGGCTTTAGCTGATGCCCAGGCTGCTTACAAATCTCAAGCTGATAAGCATTGCTCTTTACAGCACGACTTCAAAGTTGGGGATCAAGTGTATTTATCTACTAAATTTATCAAATCCCCACAACCCTCTAAAAATCTTGCTCCCAAATTCATTGGTCCTTTCCCTATTGTTGGTCTTGTCAATCCAGTTACTGTTAAATTGGAACTGCCTCACAATTTGAAATGCTTGCACCCTGTTTTTCATTGCAGCTTGCTTAAGCCTGTGCACCACTCTCCGCGTTGGCACCCTCAACCTCCTCCTCCTGCTCCAATTATGATTGACGGCCAACAACACTTTGAAGTCAAGGACATCGCTGATTCTTGCAAGCTTCGAGGCATCCTGCTGTATCTGGTCTGATGGAAAGACTTTCCTCATCCTGAATGGGTGTCTGCCCACCATGTTAATGCTCCTGATTTAGTTAACCGTTTCCACCTTGCTTACCCTTTGAAGCCTGCTGCTTAATGTATTCTTTATTTTGGGGGGGCAGGATGTCATGTTCACTGATTCGATGTAGTTTATACATTGTAACGTTTCACATGCCATGGCGCTGACACGCGTTTCTGTTTGGGAGGGAGCTGCTGTGAAACCTTGTACCAAGCTCTGTCTGTGAAATCAGTACAATGGAATGTGTTTGGGTTATGTTATCTGTTCAAGGCCTTTTCCGGCAGACCATCAGAAACCGTTAGGAGCACCTGGGATTGTGAACTTGAGAAGATTCTATGGGGGGAGGGATCTCATTTGCACCAAGGGTTTTTAGTTTGAATTTGGCACGCTTTCATCATTCTCAGCTTTCTCTGTGATCCTGCATACTATTCTTTAATAAATCAGATATCTTTGAATTCCTGCTCATGAGTCTGATGGTGTTTTAGAATAGGCAACCATTACAAAAATGATGAAATCATTTTCTCTTCCCCTCTCTTATGCATCAACTCTATTATCAACTTTTTAAATTCCTCCCTCCAATTTCATTTCCATTTTTTCCAACTTCTGATCAAATCTTTTTTCAAATTCAGCAAATCTTTTATCTTCCTGCTCTTTCAAGTCTTCAAAAGATTGAGCAATAGATTGCATAGTTTTTAATGTGAACTACTCAAACATAACTTTTGTAAAATCCAATTCACCAGATCCACCAGATCCACACCTTGTTTGCTTCCTTGTAGTCATAATTCCTCTTTTTCTCTTCTTTTCTTACATACATACATACATACAAGTTATATAGAAATTGTGTAGTCTCAAGTCTCCCAATATTTTAAAAATCCTAATACTTTAAATTTTAATACTGTGGCTCTATCTAGTGTCCAAATATTGTAATTACAAGAGGAAAGAAGCCCAATATACTCAATGGATAGGGGAAGTTATCCAATCAAAAGCCTTGGGTTTGAAACGTGAACTTTTCAGTGTCAGTATTTGAAACATGAGCATTTCAGTATGAGTATTTTAAAACAGTATCCAATCACAGTTTAAAAAGCTAGCCACAACAAAACTTTCTCATGCTGTCTAAAAATAGTTTCAATCTCAAATCCAACAGAATCCCTTGCTTAACTAAAAAATATTGTCCATAAAAATAAAATCGAATAAGAAACAGAGAACAATTTTATTCCCTTAAAAAAATAAAATAAAGTTCAATAAAACAGTATGCCTTTTAGATTTCTTGCTTGACTTTTAATCCATGAAAGTAAACAAAACACATTTAAACATAAGTCCCTGAAAATAATGAAAAATCCACCAAGAGAAGATAGTACTTCGGTATCAGAGATCACCTCTTAGAATTCAGTAAGAAAAGCAGAAGTGAATTAAGAAACCGGGTGGCTGGAATTAATGTCCCTAAGGGCTTCAGACGCAGTTCGGACAAGATGGTTCTCCCACTTCTCAGCTGTTCCACACGCAGTTTGATCATCGATTTCATGACCCTCCGGCAAGCTGCAGCTGTCCAGAAACCTGAGGAGCGGTTCTTGAATTTCCTCCTTCCTGGAGAATATTTTGGGGCTCAGAATCTCCCCTGAGCCACCAATTAAACATCACGCTGTCGGTCTAGCCTCGGAGCTGGCTAAGATCGCACTTCCACCATGAAATCCCCGCTGGAAGTCTCGTAGAAACTTTCCAATTGTGCCCATAGTAGTTTTCAAAGGTGATCATGTGAATTCCTTAAGAAAAGAACTTAAAATATACACTCATGAACAAATATGAAAATCAGGAATGTTACCCCTCTCCCCTTCATTAATAGCTGTAAGAAAAGCTTGGGTGGGGTGTTCCTTCCTGAAGAAATGGTTTTAATTACTTATAATTCTGCTTAAGAGGTGCAAACATAGGAGTCCCTCTAAGTAGATGTATCAGATCTTTTACTTTAATACAGTAGCATTGATATTTCCCCATTGGCTCACTGGGATTTTGAACCATCTCTTTTCCCCTAGTCCCCACTAGCCAACATTCCTTGGTGGATGGGACCGGTAACATGCCCAGCATGCCAGACTGAATCAGATGGGTAGAAACAACTGGGAGAAGACAGTCCCTTAGGTAACCCGGGCCCAGTCCATGAAGGGCTTTAAAGGTGACAACCAGCACCTTGAATTGCATCCAGAAGCACACTGGTAACCAATGCAGCCCCCGAAGCAGTGGCATTACATGTGTCCAATATCCAACACCATTTCCTATCTGTGCAGCAACATTCTGTACCCGTTGAAGCTTCTGAAAGGTCTTCAAGGGCAGCCCCAGGTAGAGAAGTAATTGTCCTAACTGCCAGGAAACATGCTGAGACAAGGAACTGGTCTCTAATGTTTTATTGCTTGTACATAACAGGAATCCTAACAAACTGAAGAAGCGTGGGAAAAAACCAGCCATATAAACCTCAAAGGTTAAGGCGGTCCCGATCTGTCTCTTTGAATGGCTACCTAATTCCTCAGTGCTACGCATGCGCTTAACAGTCTGGATGGGAGCCCCCTGCTCGCCATCCTTACTCATGACAGTAATCCAGATTACTGCATGCTTCTTAATCACCAGGTGTTACGTCCATCATTGTTCTGTAAGGCCTCTTCAGATCCATCACGTGCAGATTTCCCAAAATGAGTATGGTCCTGGGTTCCGGGGGAAGATTTGGGGAGCTGTTATTCCAGGAACTGCCTTTTTCAAAAGGGATGCAATTGCAAGAATAAATAGTAATAATATTAAAATTGGTCCAATCCAATCCATTTCTTTGCACAAAGCAGTTTTCAGTAATAGTTGCAATGAATCTTATAAACTGAAATGATTCAAGCATGTCCTTCAAAGAAATGCATTAGGCATTGCCTGACCACTCTTTCTGCTGAATCACCAGAGTGCTGTGGACAATAAAGTACTTCCAACCTTTTCCCTAGTTTTCTCTCTCCCCACCAGGAATCTGATCTGAACTTGCCTAGGTATGGGCGGGATCTACGAACCTTGTCAAACAAGTTTAAACTTCTTTGAGCTGTGTAACAATCCAACCTTTAGGACAGGTGTTAATAATATTTTACAGAGCCTTTGGGGTAAACATTTCACTATTCAGTTAAGGAATCCAGCAAATGGAATCAAATTAACCAATACTGGGCCCAAAGAAGAGATGTGCCTTCATGAGTAATTATTTAGCCAATGATTTAGCCAATGTTTTCACACAATGAAAAAGAATTTTCCACGTCTCTCTGAGTAGGAAGAGGGGAGTATTTTCTTTTTTCTGCATGATCTCTTCTTTGGGCCAAACAGGTTTCTGTGACCAACTTCCTCTCTGCTTGTGGCACTGGGGTCTTGGAGGGTGATGTATGCAAATGTATGCAGCCGTGTATGGCCATTTCATTTCCTCCTCCTTCCACGCTGAGGAAACCTGTCAACTGGTCCAAGAATGCAGCAGTGTGGGCAGTATTGTGCATGCCTTCCAATGCCCCTATAACATGCCTGCTCTGCCAGGGGAACTGGTTACAGTTTAGTTTCTGCATGAGGGTCAAGGGGCTTTTGTGACCAATAAACCCTTACATGGCAAAGGTCCCGGTTATTTGAGGGACCGCCTATCGCCTGTGGTATCTGCCTGTCCAATATGAGCCGACGGGGTTGGCATGTCCCAGCTCCCTAATATCAACCCACGTCATCTTTCAGGCCCCAGGAAGTGCGCCTTCTCTGTCACAGGGCCTGAGATTTGGGTGGCTTCCATGCTAATGGTGCCATACAGGGCCTTAACGACCTGGCAGTTCTCCCTGGCCTTGGGGCAGGGTAGCTGGATCCCCCTGTGAAGTACAGTATATCCATTAATGCTTTCAGTGTTGTTGGCTGGATTATTATTATTATTATTATTAGTTCTCTATTTATCTTGGGCTTTTTTTAATCTCCTTATTAATATTGTATTTTATTCTGTTTGTTTGTTTGTTTATTTATTTATTAAATTTTTCTGCCGCCCATCTTGCTTACAATGGCTCTGGGTGACTTACAAATAATAAAAATGGCAAATCACTAAAACAATTAAATATAAATACATGAAAATACAAATACAAGATATAAAATATAAACATAGAATATAAAATATAAAATATAAAATTCAAGATGGGAAGCTTTTAATCCTGGCACCTTCACGGGGGCCAACCACCCCCATGAATAGCTGTCCCCCCTTCCATCCCGGGCCAGGTGGCATAACCATGTTTTCATTCCCTTCTGAAAGGCCGGGAGAATGGGGGCCTGTCTTACCCCCAGGGGATAGCTTGTTCCAAAGGGTGGGTGCCATGGCAGAGAAGGCCCTCCCCCTGGATCCTGCCAATCAGCAATCCGTCATGGTCAGGGTCCGTAACACGCCCTCCCTGCCTGACTGGGTGGGATGGTTCAATGTAACGGGGGTGAAGCAGTCCCTCAGGTAACCTGGCCCCATTCCATGTAGGGCTTTAAAGGTGATGACCAACACCTTGAATTGGGCCCAGAAGCAAACCGGCACTCAAAGCAACTTGTGCAGCAAAGGTGTTATATGTGCCCTTCCAGGGGCTCCTAAAACTGCTCGTGCAGCTGCATTTTGCACCAGCTGTAGCTTCTGGAAACTCTTCAAGTGTAGCCCCATGTAGACTGCATTGCAGTAGTCTATGCAGGAGATGACCAGGCCATGAGTTACTGTGCGGAGGGACTCCTGATCCAGGAAGGGACATAGCTGGCACACAACATGAAGTTGTGCAAAGGCTTCCCTGGCCACAGCTGCCACCTGCTCTTTGAGCAGGAGCCGTGAGTCCAGGAGAACCCCCAGGTTCCACACTGGATCTGTCTGGGGCAGTGCAACCCCATCCAGAACCGGATACCTGGGAGCTCCCAAACCACAGCCATTCCGTCTTGCCAGGGTTCAGCTGAAGCCTGTTGTTCCCCATCCAAACCTTTACAGCCTTCAGGCACTGCGAAAGGGTGGCAACAGCATCATCTATGTCACCCGGGATGGAGATGTATAATTGAGTATCATCAGCATATTGATGATACCTCAACCCATGGCAACGGATGATCTCATCCAGCGGTTTCAGGTAGATGTTAAGAAGGAGCAGAGAGAGTACTGAACCCTGCGGCACCCCACAAAGGAGGGCCCGGGGCCAGGATTTCTCTCTCTCTATCAACACTGATTGGGACCAGCCCTGGAAGAAGGAGGTGAACCAACGCAACACTACACTACCCACCCCCAACTCCCTGAGCTGACCCAAAAGGATACCATGGTCAATGGTATCGAAAGCCACTGAGAGGTCATGAAGAGCCAGGATGAATGCACTGCCCCCATCCAGCCCTCACCAGAGATCATCCATAAGCTTGACCAAAGCTGTTTCCATCCCATATCCAGGCCTGAAACCTGACTCAAAGGGGTCCAGATAATCCGTTTCATCCAGGATCCTCTGGACCTGCAATGCTACCACTTTCTCAATCCAGTCTCCCACTTTCTAAAAAGGGATGGTGAGAGACTGGATGAAAATTGTCCAGAATGGTAGGGTCCAGTGATGGTTTCTTGAGGAGGGGGCGCACCAGCACCTCTTTAAAGGCTGCCAGAAACACTCCCTCCCCCAAGGATGAATTGACCATCACCTGGACCCACCCACACATCACCTCCTGAGCTGCCTTCACCAGCCAGGAGGGACAGGGATCTAGTTGGCAAGTGATAGCATTTATAGACCCAAGAACCCTTTCCACTTCCTCAGGCCCAACAGGATCAAACTGTTCCCAGATAACTGAGTGAGTACTCTCCCCAGGCATCTTCCCAGGCCCTGCCCTGCACCTGGCATCCAATTTGGAACAAATCCGAGCAATTTTATCCTCCAGATGCCAAGAAAACTCCTCAGCACAGGCCTATAGATGGGTTTCTAGATCCACCTTCCCTAAAAGAGATCGGGTGATCCTAAACAGGGCCATCAGGCGGCATTCTGTGGATGCAATAAGAGCAGAGAAATACTGACATTTCGCCTCTCTTACCTCCACAAGGTAGGCCTTAACAGCCACTCCAGCTTGTGTTTGGTTGAGTTCAGTCCTTGTCTTTCTCCAGCAGCACTCTAGATGTCTCTTGATCCTCTTCAGAACCCTCAGCTCCTCTGTAAACCATGGAGAATGTCGGACTTGATTGACCAAGAGGGCGTGATCCAGTCCACGGCCCTGGCTGCCTCCCTATTCCAGGCAGCAGCCAGGGCCTCTGCTGGACTATGCAGCAGATCCTCAGGTATAACCCCCAGCTTCCTCTGAAACCCTGCTGGGTCCATCAGTCACCAGGAGTAGACCGATCGAATTGGTCCTGCCTCCCTGTGGAGGGAGCAGCATAGGAGAATCTCAAGGTCACCAGGGTGTGATCTGACCATGACAAAGGGGACAGATGTAACTCGCCCCTCAGATAACATTGCCATTGCTCCATCAAGAAAACTAAATCCAGTGTGAGGCCACTGCCTCGAGTCGGGTCCCGAATAATCTGAGATAGGCTCATGGCCACCATGGTGGCTGTGAACTCCTGAGCTACCTCTGAGGCATGCCCCAGGTATGGCAGGTTGAAGTCCCCCAGAACCATGAGTCTGGGGAACTCCAGTTCCAGCCCTGAGACAGCCTCCAGCAGCTCAGGCAGGGAGGTTGCTATGCAGCAGGGAGGCTGGTACAATAGCAACAATCCCAACTGTTCTTGGGAACCCAACTTCAAAAACAGGGTCTCACAACCAGCCACTTGCAGAGCAGTGCACCTGAGGGCCAACAGAGACTCCTGGATGACAACAGCCACCCCTCCTCCCCTGCCCTGGGGTCTCAGCTGGTGCCATACCATGAACCCAGCCAGGCACATTTCTGAAAGGGGTACCCCCCACCCTTCAGGGCCCAGGCAGGTCTCGGTAATACATGCCAGATCTTTATTCTGTTTATGTTTATTCTGCAGATTCAGTTTATGTAGAGAGCCACTCAAGAATTATTCTGGCATCGGGCAGCACCTATATCAAGTGAATCAAATTAAATTAAAACAATTAAATATGTTTCACCCTTACTACCCTAAGGTAATCCTTAATACAGGTTCTTAACTGTTCTTAGCCAGATTCACTCCTCATATCTTTTCAGAGGTATTCTAGGAACCTCCGCAATGATGGTTTCATCTCTGAAAACAGGGAGCTCTCTAGGACACACATGCATAGACAGTTCACATGGGAAGAATCCAATTCAAGGCTGACATCATTTGTTCATTCTCACTAGCGACTAAGGCCCCTGAACTTAGAACCAGAGCTTCAGAAATTTCCCCAAGTTCCCCCAGGTCTTTCAAGTGTCTGGGGAGGACCAGCCAAATAGGTCCCATCTCCCTCTGGTGGGAGGAAGCCACAGAAAACTCCAAGGCTAAGAGAATCTGTCCTTGACAAGGTACTAATGCTACATTTCTGAATTCTAGATGGTATTCAAGCAGCAATCCCATCCGACCTGCGTGGCCCACCTTTACAGATAGGATCTTATGTCTAGTTATTTGTGGAACAGCTCCCTGGAAGCCACCAGAGTCTCTGGCTGCACACACATCCTGCCCTGGAATATCAACTGACGACTCAGCCTTAAACCCAGGTGGGCACATTTCCAATTTTTTTCTTTAAGAAAGAATAGAATTGATAACTAGGTACAACAAAGGAATACATAAATTTGCACTTGGGACTATTGCATAAAACATGATATTGCTTTTCTAAAAACTACTTAAAATTACTCTTTTTAGGTAAAGCAAAACAGACCAAAAATACTAAACAGAAACAGAAAGTCAAAGAGGAGGAAAAATAGTAAAAGGCAAAGGAAACAAGGGCCCCAAAAGAAAAAGTCAGTAAAAACAATACAAAGCTTTTTGCTTTTAATCATTTCCAGACTATTCTTCCCTATCAGCATCTACATTTTATGTATCTATAGATCATTACAATTCAGCTCCTCAACAAGATCTTAAACTTAGACAATCTGGCATCATGTTGTCAGATTTTGCCAATGTGTCAAAATAAAGCCATTTCAAAGGCTGAGAAAACAGCTTTTCATATTTTTTTTCTGTTGGATCAATGTAAAACAGCACAGGTTTTGTACAGCATGGGAGGGGCTGTAAACCCGACTGCAGGGGTCAGGTTCAGATCATCTTTAGATGTTCCTGGGGGTGGCTGGAAGGTAAATCTCTGCAGCAGGCTGGTAAAGAAGAGGACGAGCTCCATTTTGGCAAGGTTCTCACCTGCACATGCTCTCCAACCTGGAAGGAGGCATAAGTAACAAAAAAAAAAAAAGTGTTATTGGTTTCTTGAACATGTTCACATGGCTTCCCAATGTCCTATGGCCATGGAGAGGTCAGCACACTGAAAAGCAATGGCAGAGCATAGATACAGAATGAAATTAAAAGGCAGTAAAGGAATGCAGATGGATTATTTTTCTATTAGATGGCAGCAGATGTTCTAAATGTGAAAATAATGTCAAAAAGACATAAAATTAATGCCCAACAAATAGAGTAATGCCCCCCTTTTAAATATGTAGGCATCACCTTTCATTAGTTCTTTATATAGGGAACACATGCGGGCAATATCCTCAGGTTGTTTGATTCCAGAGGACGGCAGTTAAAATATTGTAGGGTAAGGTGATAGCCCAGATGTTGATGGAACTGAGATCTGGATGGGGTGAGGAGGTTGATTCTCAGTTAGACATAGCCCAGAATAACTTCATTGGGATGATTTTAGGCCTCCCTAGACCACCCCTTCTGTACATCTAATTCTCTGCTCTTTGCGGGGAACTTAGTTCTCAGACACAGAATACATTAGAGATAGGCTTCTTGAAAAGGATGCTAATAAACATGCTGCTGGGGTACAATGGCATCAAGATGAAAATATATCCTGGTACCATTATTACGAAACCTCTGAAGCCTCTCCCAGAATCTGATTAGTATTATCAGTGCCCCACTGAGAAAGGCCTTTACGTCCCATTGGCTGCAGACTATGGCTTTGGCTTAGCTTGAAGAGAGATTTCATAAGTGCCCTGTTGAACAGCGTCTCTGCCCCTGTGCTGTCAGTCAAGGGGAGGACATTACTGGCTCTGTCCTCCACTGCCCAGTTTACATTGAAATCAGGGCCAAACTACTAATTGTAGGTGAACTCAAGGGCTTGGACCACAAAATGACTGAATTAGATTCTTGCAGATGTGTTTCAAAAAATTAGTAATCAGGTTGCTACTTTTGCTTTGTTCTCATTTACACTTAAAAGAAATTTTTAACTTTTTAAATTGTAACCCTGGTTTTATCTTGATTTATTTTATTTTATTTTATTTTGCTTTCTTGTATTTTATGCTCTGCTCCATTGTTGTGACCTAAACATAATTCTTTTTACTTATAGAGTCAAGCTAAGAATACCGAAAGCCTGCATCCTCCTGAAGGCCAGAGTCAGCCAGGAAGGCTGCAAGACAAGATTCATCCTGGATTGCCAAAATGCAGATGTGGTGAGGCCAACACAGCAGGAATAACAGAAACTCAGGCACAGAGTTGATGGGTCTCCAGAGTTTGGAAACAACAGACTAATCAGTCAATGAGTGGTGTGTTTTTTTGGTTTTTGTTTAATTGTATGGCATAGCATTTTGGTGATCAAGCTGCTTTTCTTGCTGGGAAATCCTTGTGAGGTCCAGCAGCCAGATGTGTAGATTGTTTAGCTGTGAAAAGTCACATTCCCCTGGGTGCACCTTGAGGAGGCTAGTCTACATTGCACTGAGTTGGGCTGAGAGAAAGTGACTGGCCCAAGGTCACCCAGCCGGCTTTCATGGCTAAGGTGGGACTAGAACTCACAGACTCCTGGTTTCTAGCCCAGCGCCTTAACCACTAGAACAAACTGGCTGACTTCAATGAGTGGTGAAGTCTGGCCACAAATGTTGCCCATTAGGTTTAAACTCTGTAAAATTAAGGCCTATGAAATTGAGCTTTTATCATTTGTTTTCTTTTCAAGTAAGGTGTGAAGGCTTGCCTATTAATGGATGCATGCTCACACAGCAGAGAATCTTACCTGCAGAGAAAGGCAGGAATGCAGCGTTTTTTGCAAATTTTCCCTCAGAGTCAAGAAAATGCTCAGGGTAGAATTCATGAGGTTTCTCCCACTGAGATTCATCATGGAGCACAGATGTCAGCAATGGAGCAATGTGCATGCCCTAAACAACGAAAGGGAAAAAACTGTATGAAAAGGAGTATGTCCATTTAAGAGATTACTATATAAATTATATAATTTATTACAGTGAGTTTTTAAGAGTGTTACTGAGAAGTAAATAGTGGGCCTGGAGAAACACTCAAATTCAAAAATAAAAAAATAAAAAATATTACAACTACATTTTTAAAGGGGTATTGCAAATCCAGATATACTGCTATAAATACAGGGCCTAGAGAAATGGACAGGTTCAAAAAGTTGAAACATGAGGCATATTAATAGAATATCAGCTGGACCACTGCTCAATAGCTATTAAACTGCATTTTGTTACCATGAAAATTCTACTTTATGTTGTCCAAGAAAGACTAGATCTTGCATAATGCACTGATTTCAGACTGATCACCCTGGGAATGAAGAAGCCTTTGAAAGCAATATCCCTGGTGGTTGCATGTGGCACATTGGTTGGAACAATTGGTTGCATGTGGCACATTGGTTGGAACAATGTCAGCAAACCTGTGAACTTCACGAATCACTGCATCAGTGTAAGGCATTCGGGCCCGGTGGTCTGTCCTTGGCTGTAGATCTCCGATTACCTTTGCAATTTCTTCTTGGACCTTCCCTGGGAGAACAAAACAGTATTATGTATCACCCCTTCAAATAGTCCCTCATGCATTGGTCACTTTATGAACTACAGTAATGGCTGTACATGTGGCTGCCTTGAAGACCACTTGGTGGTTTCAACTGGTCCAGAATGTGGCAGCAGGGGCAGTGGTTTCCATGCCTCATTGTGCCCACATGAGCCCACCAGAGTAGCTGTAGTAGGCTTCTTAGTGCCATTCATATGCTGGTGACATTGGGCAAGTAGGCTCACTTGGGGTCCATTTATGTCATCTAGTGGGACTCCAGGAAGAGTGCCGTCCCTCTGGAAAGATCCCCCCCCCCCAGAGATACAGTTTTCTGCCACTCTGACGAAGTTCAGAAAACTACTGGAAACCAGGTTATTCTCCCGGCCTTGCGGTAGGTTGAGTTTGGAGACCTTGGTTGGGTGGCTTTTGGTTTTTGTTTGTCTTCAGGCCATTGAGGAGTCTTTTTTTGCTTTTGCTTTTGCTTTTTTTCTTTTCTTTTTGTCCTGTTTTTTTTTATCTGTAAGCTACCCAGAACCACCAGGTCTCAAGTAGCCCCAAAATTGCTGACTAAAAACAAAATAATAAATATTTGGAGAACTGGTGCTAAAGTCTGAAGGAACTTGGTCACACATTAGAGAAACAAAACAAATTAATATTTGAGGGAAATATTACAAAGATACAGAAAATATAATTAGTATAATTTTCAAATATAAAATTCAACGGAGTATTTAACTTGCTTAAGTACATACAGAATATTTCATCGGCAGTATTAGAAGATAAGCCCATGAAGCCAAGTATGCTTGTAGTGCATATCTGGTGGTACAAATCTGTGATCTCCTGTGGGGTACTTGTAAGATTTTTTTTGGGGGGGGGGTTAAATATTTCCCCCCCCACCTTTATTATTTTTATAAATAACTCAAGGCAGGGAACATGCCTAATACTCCTTCCTCCTCCTATTTCCCCCACAACAACAGTCCTGTGAGGTGAGTTGGGCTGAGAAAAGGTCACTGGCCCAAGGTCACCCAGCCGGCTTTCATGCCTAAGGCGGGACTAGAACTCACCGTCTCCTGATTGCTAGCCGGGAGCCGTACCCACTAGGCCAAACTGGCTCTCACATGCTAGAACGTTTTTCTCTTCTTTCTCCTTCTTTTATGAATATTTCCATCCAGCGAAGAGATGAACGAATGATTGACTATCAGCTTACAGCTTCAACCCACAGAGAGAATGAAATGTAAAGTGGAGCACAGGGAGATGTGTCAAAGTCTGATCACAACAGAAATACAGTACTCTTCACAGACAGTCACTTCCCTCTTGCCTCATATTAGTGGGTATAGGGCAACTCCTGCTGCCCCCGGTTTTATTTGTTATTAATTTAATTTCTTCAAAGTTTTGCAAGTTTTTCTGTTATTTCCAATCTTGGATATAGCAGTTTTTTTCTCTTTCTTTTTTGCTGTTATCATCCTCCTTTTCTTCCCTTTTCTGACGTGATATGTCAGAGGTTTCCCTGGTTTGTTTGCATTTCCAAAATATTTTATCTTCTTTTTGAAATGATCTGCCCATGTCACTGAGCAAATCTGCACTTCTGTGAGAGATGGCGCGAGAGCCATAGAGATCCAGCACATGGGAATTCCTGAGTACACTTGGTGTCTTGCCGAAAGAAACATACCTTCTCTTGCTGTTGGATTTCTTGATCTCCAAACATTGGTCAAGGCCACGATATCCATATTCTGAAGAACCTTTCCTGGAAGTTGTCCTCCTTCCTTTCCCTCTAGGGATGATGTGCCTAGATCAGATCTCGCACTTTATCCATGTCTCCTAGGATAATCATTTTCTTCTCTCAAATTAACATCCGGAAGAAGCCTCCATAGAATTGTTCCTTACCTGTCTTTGGAGTCTAAATGGATGCCAGTATTAACATCTTACCTTCTTTTCTTAAGTTTGAGATCAAAGTTCTTCCTTCTTTAACTTTTAATTTTTTAGTACTTCCCAGGAAGGTGATTTAAGATAAATTACTGTTCTGTTTTTCTTTCTATTTCCTGATGTTGTATATTGCTGGCCTAGTTTTTTTTGTTTCAACAAATTGACATTGACAAAGTTTTGTTTTCTGTGTGTTTCTTGCAGTCAAACAGGATTGGCTTTCAATGTTTTGAGTTTATTAAAATTCACTTTCATTTATGAAGTAAGTTACTCTGTATACATTTACTGAGATCAATGATGTCTTGTCTATTTTGAGGGGAAATTATTCTTGCTTCATCTCTTTTCCCTTCATTCAAGTATCATTGACACCAAAAATCTTTGTTCTCTCATTTTTATATTTTTGGTTGCAAGCCAATCACAAGAAAGTCCTTACTTACTCTGAATTTCTGGGTGCTTCATCATTAGGAGGATGGCCCAGAGCAGACTGTTTGCAGATGTTTCTGTACCAGCACCAAATAGGTCACTTATAAGAGCTTTAAGGTTTTCATTATGGAAATATTTGCCATTTGTCATCTTCATATTCTCCTGAAGTGTATAAAGAAATTTCTAGTAAGGAAACTCAACCTACTCATGTAACCAATATTCTCAAAGGCTAAGAGGACGCTTCATGGGTGAGTACTATCCCCCCCACCCCCAAGAGGTTAGACTTGCCCACCCCTACTGGATTTCTATAAGGGAAACTCTAAGAAACAGTCCAGGCGTAGCTTTAGTAGCTGCAGATTCTGAAATAAAGTAATGAGGAGGAAATGTCTAGAAACTGCTAGAAACTCGTTTCCTTCTACATTTCTGAAGGAAGGTTCTTAACCAACCTGCAGGAAGTTTATATGGAGCCACGTTTTAAAAATATGTAAAATAATCATCAATAATTCCAGGCATGTATAAAATAATCCATTACCTCTCTTTGCCGAACAAGAAATGAATCAATAAAACTCCTCCTGTCATTTTCATCAAGATCTTTGAGACGTTCTATGAAGGTGGTCTGTATGAAATCATGCAACTCCTTTCTGTTATTCATTACTGTTTTATGAGAACCCAAAAGCAACCCCAGCATGGAAAATACATTATATATCTGAAAAAATGATGGAAAAAAAAACCATAAAAGCAATCAGTCTAAGCAACCGAATGCAAGCCCTAGTCAAGGAAACTATTGAGCACAGTTAGAGTTGCAGAGTATTCTCCAAAGATTAAAAAGATGGAAAAGGTATTTTCCGTGAAGGCTCCCACCCCTCCAACCTGAGTGCATTCACGAGAAATGTACAAGGAAGGGAGAGGAAGTGATGAAGCATGCATCATGGAGTCATGATGCTCAGAAGGGATCTGCATGCTCCCACGTGATGTTTCCATGCAACTCCTGTATGTAAGGGTGGACTTTGGATCCTGATAGCATCATGTTCATGTTGCCTTTTGGATGGGATCTTGCTGAGGATGCCCATGAGAAGCAACATGCTTTGCTTTGCTTTGCAATAAAGCTTGAATGCCACACATTCTGCTGTGTTTTTTTCATGACATTCTTTTCAAATGAAAACTTAGCTTACCAACACAACAGGAGTTGCTGAAAGCTGGACGTTTTCCCTCATTAGCTTTAGTAGTCTTAGAAATGTGGCATCTTCATAGTCATAGCATGTGATGGTTGCCTTATTCTACAAAAACACAGACTCACCAGCCAGGGCTAAGGATATCTGGTTTATTGAGAATAGAATGCAGACACTGAGAAAGATGGGAATGAGCACATGGCGTGCGAGGTAGCCGGTAAATACCTGCGGTGCGGACCCGATCCTTCCCCACCCCCCATTGTCCCAAAGTCCTGCCTGACGGCGATTCCGGAGTCTCGATGGGCGATCAGGGGGATTAGTGCTGATTACCTCTGTCCTCTTCCTGTGTCCGGAGCAGGTGTGTCCCCCATGGTAATGCAGAGATGTCAGGGAGATAGGATGATGGCTTCCCGGGTCAGGGCAAAGGTATGGCTCCTTTGTCCCTTATCTGCATTGTCCCTTAGTGCTTATAGGATTAGCACTGATTCCTTCCTCCCCTCTTCCCTTCACCGGGAAGGCATGTTCCCTGTTGTGATGTATGTATACATCGCAACGGGGGACATTGTTGAGGTTTTCCTACTAATAGATTAAGCTACTATTATACCTAATCATTTGGCCAGGTGAAGGGGTTGCATTTGATTGTCTCCTCTCACGTGCTTCATGCAAAATAGCCTGGGGGGAGGACCTGCCCGGACTTCTTCACTTCTTCTTTTTCTCTCTGCTGGAAATGTAGCTCAGCAAGGCTTGCTCCAAAAAGGGAGCTAGGTCCTTTAAATGTTTTGCTTTTGGTTTTGTTTTCTGTAAATAAATTATTTTTATAGAAATGCTTGGTGTGTGACTTTTTTGACCTCTCCTGGGCTAAAGGCTTTCCCAGCATCTGCAACAGGTTATGTGCCCAGTAAACAACGCAGTAAAACCCAGAGAGAAAAGAGAGGTCAGCTTCACACCTCGTGCACAATTTAAAGGCAGGTAGCAAAGACCTGTGAAGATTTTCTTTGGAGCCACCTGGAGATTTTCCAGCAACTGCCGGTCTGCAGGACAAAGAAGCTAGCTGAGGTGACTTGCAAAAGAAGGAAGAAGCCATGGCTACCTCCCAGCCCTCAGCGATGCCTCTGGAGCGCCTATCAGAGACCAACTATTTGAATTGGGCCCTGAAGATGGAGATGTATCTTCGCAGAGAGAATCTTTGGCTGCAAATTGGTGAGCAAACCCCCCAAAATCCCAATGCTGAATGGCTGAGACAGGATGAGCGGGCTAGAGCCACCATTATCTTGGGAGTTGAGGACAATCAGCTAGTCCACGTGCGAGGCATGCAGTCTGCAAAGCAACTTTGGGACGCTTTGAGAGACTTACATGTAAAGGCAACAGCAGGGAGTAAAGTTACTCTGACGAAAAAGCTGTACAGAGCCTACCTTGCAGAAGGAGATAGCCTTCCTGAGCACCTGCATTATATTCAGCAGCTGTTTGTTGAGTTGCAGGAGAGAGGAATGGAATTTACACCTCTCACAAAATCCTATATCCTCCTGTCCTCACTAAATGAAACGTGGGACACGCTGATTTGTACCCTGGAGGCTATGCCTGAAGCAGACCTCACCCCATCGTATGTTACACAGCGCTTACTCGCTGAATGGGAGAAGAGAGAGGAAAGATCCCCCCCCATCTCTTCTGGAAAGCTGCAAGACCAGAAAATGAGGGAAAAGAAGGGAAAGGAACCTGAGGGCACAGCACTAGCAAGCCAGAGATGCTTCACTTGTGGTTCAGCTGGACATTTGCAAAGAGACTGTGCCATGAGACCCAAGGGTAGAAAGACAGAGCAGAAGAACACAAGGGCAACACAGAAGAAGGCTCTTCAGACAACCCAAATTGCACAGGTTGCTGAGAAGGGTAATTCTGATGTATGGGTGTTAGATTCTGGGGCCAGTTGTCATTTATGTAATTGTAAAAGCTCTTTTGTGTCACTGTCTAAAACTGAAAGACAAAGTGTATCTTTGGCTGATGGGTCTGTCACCAAAATTATGGGACAAGGTGACTTGTATTTATCCTGCTTAGGAGAAATTGTAAAAGGTGTGTTGTATGTGCCAAATTTACAATCAAACCTTTTATCTGTGGCACAATTGGCTGCAACAGGGTATATCATAACATTTAAGAAAAATGGTTGTGAGATACGTAAAAATGGGAAATTGTGTGCTACTGGTATGTTAAAAGACTCCTTGTACATTGTGCAAAATGCAAGGAAGCCAAGCTGCAAGTCTGCAGTTGGCAACACACCATATCATGACCAATGTGTACACCTGATGCACAGGAGATTTGGTCATGCTAATATCAAGTATATAGCACAAATGCCACAGCTGTGTGCTGACCTAAAGATAAAACCCTGTGATAAATACTTAGATTGTGTAGTTTGCAAAGAATGCAAAACACTAAAAGCTCCTGTGAGTAAGCACAGTGACAGAGTTACAACTAGACCTTTGGAAATTGTACACTCTGATATTATTGGTCCTTTTGCTCCAAGTCTTGGACAAGCAAGGTATGCAATGACCATCATTGATGATTTCTCAAGATACACATTTATCTACATCTTAAAACATAAAGATGAGGCATTTGAGAAATTTAAAAGTTTTGTGACATGGGCAAATGGAAAATTCCCTAGGCCTGTATCTGCACTCCAATGTGATAGAGGAGGAGAATACCTTTCTCACAAATTCAGAAGGTTCCTAGTGGAAAAAGGGATAGAACAAATTCTTTCTAACCCGTACACCCCTCAGCAAAATGGTGTTGCTGAAAGAAAGGGCAGAACCTTGCAAAATGCGATGGAATGCATGTTAAAAGATTCACGATTATGTTTTAAGTTCTGGGGAGAAGCTTTATCGACTGCTTGTTATGTTCAGAACAGGTTGTATAACTCTATGATTCAGGACACTCCATTCCATTTGTTTTATGGTGTGAAACCAAAGGTAAGCCATCTTAGAGTGTTTGGTAGCACTGCATGGGTTCACATTCCAAAACAGCAGAGAAGGAAAGGAGGCCCCACAACAAAGAAAGCCATCTTTGTTGGCTATGAACAAAGCCAGAGGAGCTACAGGTTCATAATGGGAGAGAAATTAATAATTAGCAAAAGCGCTTCTTTTGCTGAACAAAACTGGGGGAGATTAAATTCTAGCTCTCCAGTTGAACTGACCACCACAAGAGAACAGCAAGGACTTGCTGATGGTGATCTTTTGCCTGATGAGGACATTAAACCAGAAAAGCAAACTGAAGATCTGTCTGATGAGACAGATGCTTCTCAGGAAAGTGATAGGAGTCAAAATTTAAGCCCTATATTACCTCGCAGATCTCAGAGGAGTAATAAAGGCGTTCCTCCATCACGTTTTCAGGCTGAAACAGTAAAGGCTTTTCACATATTCACAGAACCTGAGTCTTTAGAACAAGTGAATGCTTTACCACCTGAGATTGCACAAAATTGGCATTCTGCCATGCAACAGGAGTTAGCATCCTTGAAAGAAAAAGCCTTGGAGTTGTGACCAATTACCTAGGTTTGGAAAAACACAGGAAGAAGAATGGTAGCTTTCTGTTAAACCAAAGGGGAGATAATGGTAATGTGAATGGAAAGACATATAAAGTCAGAGAAGATTGGTTTGCAACTTAATCTATAGTGTAAAAAGGGGAGTGTTGAGGTTTTCCTACTAATAGATTAAGCTACTATTATACCTAATCATTTGGCCAGGTGAAGGGGTTGCATTTGATTGTCTCCTCTCACGTGCTTCATGCAAAATAGCCTGGGGGGAGGACCTGCCCGGACTTCTTCACTTCTTCTTTTTCTCTCTGCTGGAAATGTAGCTCAGCAAGGCTTGCTCCAAAAAGGGAGCTAGGTCCTTTAAATGTTTTGCTTTTGGTTTTGTTTTCTGTAAATAAATTATTTTTATAGAAATGCTTGGTGTGTGACTTTTTTGACCTCTCCTGGGCTAAAGGCTTTCCCAGCATCTGCAACAGACATGACATACTGCCTCCCCCCAAAAAACTTCAAGGCGCTGATTTGGACGGATACGCTGCATGGAAGCGTGCGACTAGCCTTTGCGCTGAGACATCCCGGGCATGCACCCACTCAGGGTGGGGGAAATGTCTCCAGCGGACCAGGTACTGAAGGGTGCCCCATAGCCTTCGGGAATCTAGAACCTCCTTTATTTCAAAGTGCTGCTGCCCATTGATCATGATGGGAAGAGGCGGGGGGGTTGTTATGCCACTTTGAGGAGGTAGCCAGTTTCAGTAAGGCAGAATGGAACACCGGGTGTATGCGTTTCAAGTTGTGTGGCAATTCTAACTTAAAAGTTACCGGGTTGATTATTTCCACGATTGGAAAAGGGCCAATGAACTTGGGGGCTAACTTCTTTGAGGGCTGCGGAGACTTAATGAATTTAGTGGAGAGGTAGACCTTATCTCCCACTTTGAAGTCTGGCTGCGCAGCCCTGTGGTTGTCCGCATAATGCTTGTAGGTTGCTTGGGCTTCGGAGAGAGCCAGCTGAATGATTGGCCAAACGTTGGCTAGCTGAGCAGCCCAGTCATCTGGGGAACAAGGCGAGGTAGCTGGCTGTGGCAACTCCAGGATCAGGACGAAGTCTCGTCCATAGACTACCTGGAAGGGGGTGTGGCCCGTGCTCTGGTGCACTGCATTGTTGTATGCCACCTCAGTGAAGGGGAGTAAGTCTACCCAATCGTCTTGCTGGTAGCTTATGAAGGAGCGCAAAAATTGCTCCAGGGTGGAGTTAAGGATTTCCGTAGAGCTGTCCGTGTGGGGGTGCCAAGCAGTGGACAGTGCCTGCTTGGTGCCAATCAACTTCAAAAATGCTTTCCAGAATTGTGAAGTAAATTGTGTACCCCTATCTGTGACCAAGCGGGAGGGGGTACTGTGTAATTTGTAAATGTGATTTAAAAAGAGGCATGCCAGCTGTTGAGCGGAGGGAATGGAGGCGCATGGAATAAAATGGGCCTGTTTTGAAAAGTAGTCCTTAACCACCCAGATGACCGTTTTCTGCTGGCTGGGTGGCAAGTCTATGATGAAATCCATCGAGATTTCCTCCCAAGGGCGGGAGGGGCTTGCCATCAGCTGCAATAGTCCCTGGGGCTTACCCGCTTTTCGCTTGGCCATAGCACATGTAGGGCAAGCAGCGACATAATCTTTTACATCCCTCCTAAGTGTGGGCCACCAGAATTGTCGCCTCACCAGATGTAGCGTTTTTACAAAGCCAAAGTGCCCTGCCATTTTGTCATCGTGAGAACGTCTCAGAACCTATGCTCGCAATTGCTCTGGCACATACAGGCTATTTTGTTTCCAGGCCAAATCACTTTCAAAAGAAACATTGTTTTTGTTGGTCTGCAACCATGTATCCGTTTTTAAGGCTTGTACGAACTGCTGTTGCAATTGCGATGAAATTGACATGCGTCTCCCTCCCCTTGCAGGCAGTTGTGCTGGAGTACGCTGCGTTCCAGTTTGGCTGCGCGTGACAGCTTGGCAACCCAGCTGTGTGTCGGTCCACACCGTACCTATAATATCTGATGCCTGACTGGCATCCTGGGGCCGCCTAGAGAGAGCGTCAGCTAAGATGTTCTTTTTTCCTGGTATGAACTTCAGCTGAAAATTAAAGCGGCTGAAAAATTGAGCCCAGCGAACCTGCTTGGGGCTGAGGCGTTTCAGGGTGCTGAGCACTTCCAGGTTTTTGTGGTCCGTCCAGACCTCAAAGGGGCAAGTGGCCCCTTCCAGGAGGTGTCGCCATGCCTCTAAGGCAGCTTTGACGGCAAAAGCCTCTTTCTCCCATACATGCCATCTCCGTTCTGTTTCAGAGGACTTGCGGGAGAGGTAAGCGCAGGGCTTCAGCTGATCATTTGGATCCCGCTGAAGTAAGAGCGCCCCAATTGAGAAATCGGAGGCATCTACTTGGACTACAAAGGGCTTGGTGGGGTCGGGGTGTTGTAGAACCAGTTCGGCTGTGAACAGGCTTTTGAGATGATCAAAAGCCCTTTGGCATTCAGGTGTCCAGTTAAGTAGCGCTCCCGGGTTTCGTGCCTTGCGCGTGTCTCCCAAACCCTTGATGTGGAGTAAATTAGTTAGGGGCAAAACGATTTCCACTAGTCCCTTGATGAACCCCCTGTAAAAATTAGAAAATCCCAGAAAACTTTGTAGTTGCCTCCTAGTGCGCGGGTGCTCCCACGCCAGGATGGCCTGGACTTTCCCAGGGTCCATTTCAATGCCCCTCTCAGAGATTCTGTAACCCAGGTAATCTAGCTGAGATTTATGAAACTCACATTTAGAAAGCTTGGCAAATAGCTCGGCTTTGCGGAGTTTCCTGAGCACCTGCTTAACCAAGTGCTCGTGCTCCTCTTCAATCTCAGAATATATCAATACATCGTCTAAGTACACAAGGACCCCCTTGAACAAGTGTTCGTGCAAGTCCTCGTTAATCAATTGCATAAATACCCCTGGTGCCCCTGCCAAACCAAACGGTAACACTTTATATTGGAATGATCCCAGTGGGCAATTGAAAGCCGTCTTCCACTCATCCCCCTCCCGTATGCGTATGTGGAAATAGGCTTCTCGCAAGTCCAGTTTAGAGAATATTTTCCCCTTTGCCAGATGTGCTAATATGTCTTTGATTAGGGGCAAGGGATATTTGTTCGATATGGAAACCGAATTCAATCCGCGGTAGTCCGTACAGAGTCTTAATGTCCCATCCTTTTTTTCTCTGAACAACACTGGGACTCTAACTGGCAAGTTTGCGGGCTCGATGAAGCCTCGTGCTAAGTTCTTGTCCACAAACTCCCGCAATGCTGCCAGTTCTTTCTGGGTCATTGCGTAGATTTTTGGCTTTGGCAATGGTGTGTTGGGGACCAGTTCTATCGCACAGTCGGTCTTTCTGTGGGGTGGGAGTTTGTCTGCTTCGTTCTCCCCGAACACATCTGCAAACTCAGCGTACCTGTCCGGCAAGCCTTCCAGGGCTGCTGCAGCCAGATGGGTGGTTGTAGACGCCACCCTCCCCACCACAGCACGGGGAATTCGGTCCCCTGTAGATGCTTGGTAGAAGCCTTCTGCAAATGTGATCGTCCTGGTTTCCCAATTTATGTATGGGTTCCTTCGTACCAGCCACGGAATGCCTAAGATGATTAAAGGGTGGCCCACTGGTGCCACAACAAATTTCAGTCTCTCCCGGTGGCTGCCTAACTGCAGCGCCAATTCTTCGGTAAATTGGGTGACGGGGTCCCCTCCTGCTGCCAAACCGTCCAATTGCATGAAAACTATGTGGTGCTGAAGTGGAAAGCAGCAGAGATTTAAATTGGCAACCATGTCCGGGTGCATTAGGCACCTAGAACAGCCCGAGTCTATTAGGGCCCAGACTTCAACCGACTTCTCGGTGGACCTTAACTTAACTTTTATGTACAGGGTGGGACAGTTGGCACTCACCCAGATGTTGCTGCGCCCATTCTCCTCCTCCACCTGTCCTCTGGCGCTTCTCAGGGCAGGTGGCTGGCGTTTCCCGCCAGTTCTTCCTGGTTGTTTTCCTCCTCTTCACTGGAGTAGGGTAGTTCTTTAGCTCCGATCTCTCCCCTGGCCGCTGGCATCTTTTTTGGGCCCCACAGGTGGTTTGCCCAGCGTTTTTCCTGGCCTGTCAACTACCTTTGTTTTCGGGCATGCCGCCGCTTTGTGGTCCTCTTTCCTGCATCGAAGGCACTGCCCCTTGGCGAACCGTCGCTCTCTCTCCTCTCTTTGAAGCGTTCAATTAGAATAGACTGCGACCAGTCCCACACCTTTCCAGCCAGTGCTTTAAATTCCATGGCATAATCTGCTACCGATCTTTGCCCTTGGCTGATTCCCCTTAGGAATCTCTTTGCTCTTTCTTTTTCTAAGGTTTCTCTGAAGTGTAGATCTAGTGCCCAGAGGAACTCATCGAATTCATAGAGCTCAGGGGCTTCTGCCTGGCATAGCTGCACATACCAGTCAGCCACCCTTCCTTTAAGTTTGTTAGCAATGGCATTAATTTTGCCCTTTTCAGAGCGGAAATATGGCCCAAAATCTTCCATGTAGTTCTTGGCATTTGTTAGGAAGAAGGATAATGTCGCTGGGTCCCCGTCAAATTTGACCCCGAAGTCTTTCACCCCTGCTCCTGGTGGGCTCCAAGCCACATCTGGTTGTCTGGACATACCTCGGGCTGCTGGGGTTCTCCAGTCTTGGTGTGGGGATTCCCCAAGCTGGGCTCCGTATGACGTTGCCTCAGTTTCATGCTGGCTCCAGCCACTTCCCAGCAGTCGCGTCTCCAGGGGGGTGGGGGAAGATGACCTCCTGGCGGATTCCGCGAGGTGAACTCTGCCCGGCGCTGCATCAGCCTCCTGCCATCTCCTTCCTCTCCCTGGCTGTCGCATCTCAAGGGTGAGAGGGGGGGTGATGAACTTCTGGTACCTGGTGTAATGGTTGCCTACTCCAATATACTCAGTCTCACAAGCCCGAGCTTTAAGATAACTGATTTATTAAAGGAATAGTGTGCAGATACAGACAAAGCTGAGAATAAACCAAAAGCGTGCGAAATACAATTCAAATACTGTTGCTTCAGTCCAACTCCGCCCCGTGCCTCAACGTAGCAACCACCCCATCCCAGATGTCAACCATCGTCATACACCGGCCTGGGAAAGTAACCTTGAATAGAGTCACCAACCCAAACATGCATTCCAGAGATTACAGCCTCGCAGGGCTGGAAATTTCCAACAGGGAAACACGGATTAGAAGAGTGACATGTGAAACGTTACGATGTATACAGGACATTGAAATGGAGAACATGACACCTGGTTCCACTTCGCCCCTTCCTCGGGATTCCCATGCCACCGACCATCACAGGAACAGCTGTTCAATTGACTCCAGCCTCGCCTCCATTATACTCAGCCGCTCAGCTGTCTGGGAGCCTTCCCTGGTTCATCCGATCTGGCACCTTCCCTCGGCTCCTTCGACCATCGAGGACAGCAGGTCCCACAGCTTCCTAGATGCCCCGAGTGTCCCTGGCAGGGATTCCGGCGTTTCATCCAGGATGACCCACTCACCCTGTGACTCTCTGGTGGCTTCAGGTGTCCTGCTCCTTCCGGGCTCCTCCTCCTCTGAGCTTGATCCGGAACCCTCCTGGATCTCGTACCGTCTGGGAATAGGGTTCTTACCGATCGCCCGTGCCGTGGAGTCGGGTGCCCCATCGCCGCTCCTCTGGTAGCCACCTCTTCATGGGTTGGGTCTTTCCATTGCCAGCTGTGATCCCTCACAGATGAAATCTGGAATGGTGCTAGCGGAATTTTTTTTTCCGATTCCCGTCTTTATGTGATGGTTGCCTTATTCTACAAAAACACAGACTCACCAGCCAGGGCTAAGGATATCTGGTTTATTGAGAATAGAATGCAGACATGGAGAAAGATGGGAATGAGCATATGGTGTGCGAGGTAGCCAGTAAATACCCGCGGTGCAGACCCGATCCTTCCCCACCCCCCATGGTCCCAAAGTCCTGCCCGACGGCGAATCCGGGGTCCCAATGGGCGATCAGGGGGCGATTCCGGAGTCTCGATGGGCGATCAGGGGGATTAGTGCTGATTACCTCTGTCGTCTTCCTGTGTCCGGAGCAGGTGTGTCCCCGTGGTAATGCAGAGATGTCAGGGAGATAGGATGATGGCTTCCCAGGTCAGGGCAAAGGTATGGCTCCTTGTCCCTTATCTGCATTGTCCCTTAGTGCTTATAGGATTAGCACTGATTCCTTCCTCCCCTCTTCCCTTCACCGGGAAGGCATGTTCCCCGTTGTGATATATGTATACATCACAACGGGGAACATGACATAGCGCTTCCCAAATAGAATAGAAACTATGATGTTGGAAACAGCAGCCGTCATAATTGTTGTGACTCCAAATGATTTTCCTGGGCAACAAATAAATCAAAACAGAAGTGTGAACGAAACCAGGATTAAGTCTTCTCTTCAACACATTTTGACTGAAAGTCAGCTTATACAGTATAAAGGGCGTCTTTATCACAGAAACCTAGAGCTCAACTTTAGCATGTGTAATGAAGCAGAGGGATTTGATGCATGCCACGGAATATCAGAAGAGATTGCATTTTGAGTCTTCTATACTAAAATAAATAGATTGCTTTAAAGTCCCTTTCTGGCATCTTGGCGAAAACTAATGCATGCTCTCCTCAGTGTTAATAGGGACTACTGCATGTGGCATGAGGGCAAGTAAAGCTTGGAATCTCTTTAACCCCTTCTCTGTATCCCTATAAAGCAATATGCACAAGCCTTGATTGACCAAAGCCATAATGGACATGGAGGTAACTGTTTATGGAACATTGGTGATGGCCAAGCAATATGGAATCCGTGACTTGGAATGAAAGAGAAGTAAATTTTAAACCGCTTGAACTAATGAATAAAGGGAAGGAAGGAAAGAAAATTAGATCTATTATATGGGAGGTAGTTATAATAGATCTGAATGCAGATACTTATGGCGGTATCAAACCAGTAGTTACCAACAGGCAGGACAGAGTGATTATGACAAGACTGTGCAGGTGCTTCCCACTCTCAAATCTGTGAACAGAACAGCCAAAACAGCATTCATCTCAGAAGGCTGGAAAGTGCTAGAATTCAAGCCCTGGAATGCAGACACCCACAGTATATATACTGTGACTCCTGTGTAGTGGGAGTAAACTAGATATTGCTTTTTTTCCCAATGATCTCATGCCTCTCTTTACTGCAACTGGCTTACCAGAAAGCAAATAGGTTGATCAGTTGGTAGGTATGTAGGAATGCTCCACAAATGGCAACTCATGTGTCAGTAAGACAAAGAAGCTTTAATTTTCTAGATCACTGTTATATCAGAGGGCATCTCTTTTTTCTTCCTCCTCATGTCAATGAATGGTCAGTTTTATCCATATCATTTCTGGGTTCCAAAAATGCAGAGAACCGTAAATGCCAACGATTATCGCTCTGTGTATCGCTCTGCTGCTATCCCATGGTTATCCAGATTTTTCCAAGCACTGTGTGCTAGGCAGATATGACACTGGAGGGCCTTAGGGACCACGATTGTGGAAAATATGGGACTCCTTCTCCTGCTCTATTGGCTACCTGTGAGGTGTGCTGCTGAATAAGTGCACCAATTGCAGTTTGAGCGATATGATTGTGCTAACGATAACGGGGGATTCCAGATGGACAATGGAAAGGTAATAGTTTCGTTGGAGAACTTGGGTAAAATATGTATCCCTTAATAAATGTGGATTATGTCTTTTTGTTCTCTGGGAAACTGCAATATGATTATCATTGGCCAAGAGCAGGGAGGAGCAGTAACTCCAACATCTTTTCACGCTCAGATGGAGGGCTTGCAGCCCTAACTCCTCCCTGTATTGGGAATCTAGAGGATTCTGAACAGAAAATCAAGCCTAGAACTGTTATTCACAAGGGATCGTTGGACTACTGTACTGTAAATGAACTTTTCAAGTCACATGGAATCCATTTGACACCCAGACATCACATTTCTGTAAATATAGTTAGCATAAATTGGACAAGGAAGCATATTTATAGGAAGAAAAGGATGGGTTGGAGAATTGTTGGAGAGAAGGTACTCCAGAAGCACTCCTTCTTCCCTTGATACAAACTGAGGAATTTGTTTCCCGGTCTGTGTTTGTCCTGGCAGATGCTCCGGTAGAGCATTGGGAGGAAATGCCAACCCACCTGCATAAGTCTCAATCGTCTTTGCTAAGACGCCACACTCTTCAATGATTTTGTCCTCAATGGTCCTCCTGCCCATCCCGTAGTCCCGTAACGTGGCTAATGTGAACCGTCGCATCACTTTCCAGTTCTCACCATGAGCAAAAACAATCCCTGAAGAGAAAAGATAGAGAAAAGGGGTCAGATGTGTAATTTTACCAAGAAATGTCCATGATTTTGCATATAATTTTGGTAGACGTTCATCTGAGTATTTTTAGAAAACCAGGAATGAATTATGTACAAAGCAGTTTGTTTCTATATGATCTTTATGCCAAACATTTTTGTACTTCTTTCCAGGAGCCCAGAATTTTGTGGATATTTACTGAGCAAGTGGCTGTAAAGACCTGAGTTTTTTGGTTTTGTTTTTATTGATGCCTCGATGGATTCTGAATAAGTCCTGCAGTCCCCCATTTAAAATTCCCAGGTCCCTCTTGCAAGGAGAGGGGGGAGGAGATGACCCTGATTGGGATCATCTGTGCCCTGTGACTAACCTGCCTTTTTCCATTAAAACCTGGAAGAGAGGCTGCTTAGACAAGCTAGCTCTTCTTCTTTCTTCTTGTAGCTGTAAGATAAGAAACACCTATTCTGACCCCAGTTGGATAATTATTCCCACCTTTGTGGTAAGGAGTGACCCAATACCTGCTGCACTTAACAGTGTAGCTCATCCTCACTAATAGGTAAGCTTCCCTTGCTGAGGCCTAAACTGAGCTACTCCAGGGGCAGTTTGAAGGGGTCTAAAACTTGCCCAATGAAAACAACCACTTTGTCAGTCGATTCCAAGGAATTGCCTTCTCGCCACTACTTTGGAACTCCTCAGTGGGAGGAATCTCTCTGATGCTGTAAGTATTGGGAATTCATTAATCAATGTGTATTGATGCTGATTATTCTGGTATCTTTCCCGGGGCATACTCTCTTCAGTATCCAATGTGAGGAGAGCAAGCTTCCAGTTGGATGGGAATGATTAACTCAAATGGAAATATAAGGCATTTGCAATAGCCTTGTAGCTGGTTCACACCAGCCTGTTGTAACCCGCATCAGAACATTCCCATGACAACCCATGAATCTGTCGCCAGGATGCCAGAGAAGGACGTCTTCTTCCTGGCATTTGGCACCCTAAGTTGCCACTCCTTCTCACTAAGACAGTTGTTTTCTTTGAAGATAGTAGATATCAGAAGGGTAGGAAGGAACCCAAGACCTATAACATATGAATAGGTATGCCTGCATCATTTCCCCCCTTTTCTGAAATGTATAAATATCAGTGCAATTCGTTTGTTTGCAGGGGTGTCTCTCTAAAACTAATGCATACTCTCCTCAGTGTCAAGAGGGACTGCTGCATGTGGCATGAGGGCAAGTAAGGCTTGGAATCTCTTTAACCCCTTCTCTGTATTCCTATAAAGCAATATGTGTAAGCCTTGATTGGCCAAAGCCATAGTGGACATGGAGGTAAATATTTATGGACCACTTGTGATGACCAAGCGATATGGAAGTCTGTGGCTCGGAATGGAAGAGAAGTAAATTTTAAGGAGCTTGAACTAATAATGAAAAGGAAGGAAACTAGATCTATTAAATGGGAGGAGGTTATAATAGATCTGAATGGAGATACTTATGGTGGTATCAAACCAGTAGTTACCAACAGGCAGGACAGAGTGATTATGACAAGACTGTGCAGGTTCTTCCCATTCTCAGATCTGTGAACAGAACAGCCAAAATAGCATTCAGAGTTTGGCAAAGAACATCCATGCTTGTTAGTTGCCAGGCTTTACCTGTATCATTGTTCTGTAAGGCCTCTTCAGATCCATCCTGTGCAGATTTCCCAAAATGGGTATGGTCCTGGGTCCCGGGGGAAGATTTGCGGAGCTGTTATTCCAGTGACTGCCCTTTTTCAAAAGGGATGTAATTGCAAGAAGACATAGTAATAGTGTTAAAACAAGTCCAATCCAATCCATTTCTTTTTAGCAGTTTTTAGTAATAATTACGATTAATCCTGCAAACTGAAGCGTTACAAGCATCTATTTCAAAGCATTGCATTAGGCATTGCCTGACCACTCTTTCTCCTGAATCATCAGACCACTCTATATGAGAGAGGACTCTGTTTTCTCTCTCCTCCCCAGGATTTTGATCTGTTTTTGCATACCCGTGGGGTCTATGGAAACGTTGCAAACTGTCTTGTACTTGAGAACTGATCTGTTTATCTAAAGCTACAGCTTATCAACAAATATTTTCTTTTTTTAATAGTAATTTTATTAACCATTATAATTACAACAGTAAAAAGTTAAACAAACTAAAAAAGATAGAAGAATAGAAAGAAAGAATAGAAAGTGCAGAAAAGAAAGGAAAAAGGAAAAATAGAAATAGAAGTAGGAAAAAGAAGAAAAGTAAGAATATAGTGAAGAAAAAGAAAAGATTACATATATATATAAAGATTACATATAGATATATATATATATATACACACACACACAGAGACACATAACCATATACTGGGAAGGCACAATAGAGTGCCAAGAAAATGTCTGTGAAAATGGCATCCCCCAAGGAGTCAGAAAATGACTTGGGGACCTTTCTTCTTTCTTCTTTTCATACATAACCATACAGAAGTCACCTTCCACCTTCATCACAACTAGTATAAACAGCTTCAGCAACTTATCACCTCCTCTTACAGGGCAACAAATGGTCTCTTCTTCCCATATCTGATCTCTTATCGATAAACTAATCCGTAAAGCATTGTCATTTCAGTCCTGGTGTCAGCAAAGTCAGTTAAGGGTTAGCAGAGTTGACAACATATTTACTTTAACCTTGAAATAAACCAGCTTTGTATTCCTTCCTTTCAATTCTAACAATCTTAGTCTTTAGTCCATTCAAATAATGTCCTAGAAATTGATTTCTTTTCACTTTTCCTTTGTCCCTTCTCACAAGATTCTTCAAAGATTCTTCAAAGATTCTTCAAACAAGCCTCCTTTGTAAATCCAATATAGGGAAATTGTCTAGATCGCTCTCTTGGTTTATTGTTTGTATATGCCATGTAATTACTGAAAACCTCAGCCGGTTTCCTTTGCCTGTCCAGTGTAGCATCTTTTTCCATGTCATTCCTGTCACCTGTCACCTGTACATTCGTTTTCAGCTCAGCTCGATCTTGTCAGGGAGAGCTTGTTCCTCTTCCATAAAAACTTTTGGAGACAGTCTCTCCCTAAAGGCAGATGTCACTGTTGACGCTGTTAGAACCAGCTGCTGAGTCCATGGTTCAAAAATACCCGTCAATATGCTCAACGTTAGAACAGTTTGCTTCGTTCTGTAATTGTCAGTTGAGTTTCTGTGTTCTTCTCCTTTAATTGTAATCTTTAGTTCCCTCTCATTCCCTCTAGTGTCCAATTTTTAAAGCTTTATCTTATAATGTTTTTTTTAATTCAAAACAAAAGCATTTTACCATGGAAAGGATTCATTATAATTAATTCCAAAACCTTATTTCAAATTTATCTGGACCCTTAGTCCATTTGTAACTTTCTAAAAAAAAAGTTTTGATCACCTTTTTACTGTTTATTCCTTAATTTTTTTTAAAGTACTTAAATCTGTAGTTAGAACTTTTGCTAAGGATTGAAGGAAACTTACCTGGTTCTGTCAAACTTGTTGATCCAAAATTTTCTAATAGCTGAAAAGCAGTTAGCAAGCAATTTCTGAAAATGATTAGAAAAGGAAGTATGAGAACCCAGTGTCCTTAAAGGGACTGACTGTTTGGTTCTCCAGACTTTTCTTTTGAGTTTTATATGTCCGTATGTCCTATCATTTTGTCTTTTGGTTTGCTTTGGCTTGGCTTTTTGTAAGCCACCCAGAGCTGTGATAGTTTGGGGTGGCCTGTAAAATTTGTGAATAAATAAACTCATTCGGATCACTGTGATTGGTAACCTCTCTCAGCTCTTGAGTATAACACACAACCTCAAATTGACCCATTTTCTTAAATTTCTTGCATGTAAGACATTCCGTCTGGATAAGTTGAATACATCATTTCCCAGACCAAGTACATCTGGAACCCTTCACTGTATTGACCCAAATCTCCTTGCTCATGGTTTTCTTTTACTTTGATTTTGATTTTTCCCTTAGAAGTCCTTTAGCAACCCCATTACAGGTAGTCCTCAACTTACAAATATTCATTCATTCATCTCTTGCATACCGACACACACCACCATGCACCCTCCCTGACCATGGATGGGATTGAATGGAACATCAGTCTTGCCCAAGACAGAGGGAGAGACATTCTTCTCTGCTTCAACAGCTAAGGTGAAAGCTTGAAAAGTTTGCTATGCCTATGTCTTCAAAGAGGGTGCATAACTGGGGTGGGCACTGATTTCAGCAGTTCCATAAATATGAAGCTCCCTGGGAATGCGTGGCTAACATATGAGCCCAGGAATGGTTGCAGCTTTAAGAAGGTGACCGTAAGTGTGTTCCATATGCCTTTGCCCACTTCAGAGCTCTTTTTCAGCTTCCAGTCCCAAGTGTATCACATCCATACAGCATTATCTTCCTGGAAAGAACTACACATTGCATTTACAAAAGCTTCCAATCAACTTGGAGGTTTTCACCCAATGGGCAGTCCAAAACCCCCTGCCTATCAGCCAGGTGGACATTAATGTCATTCTTTCCATTTTTGCAGAATGGAATAGTTATGAGACTGAGTACTTTCAGAGGCAGGCTCCCTTTAGTTCTCTCAGGACCTCTTGGAAAATCAGTCCATTCTCATCCTTGTATCTGTAGTTTACTCAGGAAAACCCAGTTATTTCGCTCTCTGGTTGTTAAGGGTTTCCCTCTTGTTCCCAATCCTTCATTCTGCGCCCTGGCTTTGACTGGCACAATGCCAGCTCTACTGAAAAGGAGAGAGATTCTGTAACCCCAAGATCAGGGAGCTCTGCCCCAGATCAGTGGTGAGCAACAATATTCACCTGAGGGGCACTTTGCCTCTTGGCAGACCTCTGAGGTCCACATACCAGCAGTGCCTGAGCAAAAGCTAGATCGTGTTACTTCCTTTCTTTGACTGATTCCCACACATTCACCAATACGTTTCGAAATGCCTCATACCTAGGAGTTCTCATTAATAGTTATTGCACCCTTGCAATTCTACACGTGAGGAGGTAGAATGGGATGGACCTTTGCCCCATGCTTGCTGTGTTTATGGTCCCTCTGGCTGTACAGAAGGAGTCTGTGGGCACGTGAAACCCTGTTGCAGTCACCCTCTGGCAAAGTAGGTTGCGAGATTATGAAACCTACTTATGCTCCCCTCCCTCCTCGTGTTTAGACATGACTCAGAGTAATGAGAAATGAAGAGTACTATATATCCATTAAACCTTTTATACAAATATACAGCTTTTTGTCTCTATGTACGCATGTATTCTTACCCAGAACCCAGGAATATGATTATTTCATAAATTGAAATTTTCTCTTAATTAGCTTTTTCCTCTATTACGCCTTCTGCAAGTACAAAGAAAAACTAGAGAAGAATACAATGAACCAAAACAAAGATTTACATAGTAAAATTAGCTAAAAATTCAAAAGGATGTTAATATAAGTCTGCAATTTGAAAATGTGTGTCAGTATGAATATGTCATTATTTAAAAGGGGTTATTATGCAGTAATTAACATCTAGTATAGCTCAAATCTTGAATTATACATTGCCATCATTCCTGCCTGGTCTAAGATGTTTGCCCTGTGCAAAGCCAGTATATCCTCTGAGTATACTTCTGGGGAATACAGACGTTAGTCATCATTGATAAAAAGAGAGAGCCACCTGAAAGGAAAAACTTGCTTTTAAGGTAGGTTTCATGCTCTTATTAATCATGGTCCAATATTATTGGGCTTTGTAACATTGCTACCAAACATGGGGAAAAATTAATCATCATCCTTTATTATTGTATTTCCAGCAATGCGATAGAGAATGAATTGTCTCTTTTGGCAACCAACACTGGAGTAATATACCATCAGTGGAAGATCTTATACCAGTCTTCTCTGAATATAGCCTGACTGTAAATTTGATGATTTCCTTCCATTTCTATTCTTATATATTACTTGTTCTCTTAACATTCTGCACCAATTAATCATACCGTCTTTGACTTGTTCACTTTCTGAATGATGTGATCTGATTTTTGTGTAATACTTTGTTCAAGTCCTGTCAGGTCTCTACATATTGCACCTGGGTTTTGTAATTCCTTTTGGACTCTGCTACTGAATTGTAGG
This sequence comes from Candoia aspera, assembly GCF_035149785.1. NCBI lineage: Eukaryota > Metazoa > Chordata > Lepidosauria > Squamata > Candoiidae > Candoia > Candoia aspera. Next base: position 163,006,963 of record NC_086153.1, on the reverse strand, counting down.
TATTGCCACCAACGAGGGGATTCTGGCCACTCAGAAGAGAGAGCTTTGAAGGATTTCTTCCTTGTCTTATTAACAATGAAGTCTTGTAGCCCATATAAATTATAATTATAATCCCTCGCCTGATCCTTTGTGTTTGTATATGAAAGTAAATATTTCACATTGAGGTAAGAGGTGATAGAGCTGGCCTGATATTTTTTCTATGTTTGTGTAATCTATTTAAGACACCCTTTATTATTGAACGATCCTTTATTGGTTGTATTTTTCTACATCTACCAAATCAAAGGTATTTGTGCAAGTTCCCTGGAAGTCCTGCTCCGTTCAGAGAGACAATCCAGCCGTAAGGTGTTCTAATCCGTCTCTTATCCCAGTTAACACAACTGGCCACCCGTCCACCTCATTCTTTCACCTGTTATAAATCTTTAGACCTTTTACCTCTGGGTCTTTTACTAGACAGTATAAAATCAGTTGTGTATCTCTGCCAGTGATTTAGTGTGGATTCTTCTGTCTTACTGGGATCCTCTGGAACAAAAACTCAAGCCTTGGCAAGATGTTCATCCCAACCGGGACAGTTACAGCTTTGTCCATCTTGAAATATCTGCCATTCTGTTTCTCCAGATGAGGAAATAATTGTTCTTAAATAAACCTTTTTTTTAACTTTTTGTGAAATAAATTCCCAGTAATGTTTCCTATTGGTACTGCTTTTTTATTTCAGATACGTTCTGTGCCATTGTGCATTTTTATTGGTACAAGAAATCAATTTGGTTAATTATTCTTTCTGCACAAGGGCAGAAATCCAGTATTTATTTTAGTCTATCTCTCATTTCAACACATGGATCCCGTATGTTTTAGGAGAAAGCGTGGCCAATTCGACTGAAAGACTATGCCAATTTATGCTTGATGAAGAGACAATACAGGTAGAAATCTGGAGGCTAAGCAGTCTAGAATCTGGACTTTTTCTGTTGTTGTTCTTGTTAAAACAACAACACTGGTAACTTGTAACGAACAAATACATTATTTATTTATTTATTTATTTTCTACCCCCCCCTTTATTATTTTTATAAATAACCCAAGGTGGTGAACATACCTAATACGCCTTCCTCCTCCTATTTTCCCCACAACAGCAACCCTGTGAGATGAGCTGGGCTGAGAGAGCACGACTGGCCCAAGGTCACCCAGCTGGCTTTCATGCCTGAGGTGGGACTAGAACTCTCAGTCTCCTGGCTTCTGGCCCAGCACCTTGACCACTAGACCAAACTGGCTCTCCTTTATATGTATGTTGAACTATTGTAGAAAAATCTATATTGCTTAAAAATGAATGGAAATAATTAAAAGAAAAAAAGAAAAAGAAAAGAAAATTGAGGGGGCGAAAAAATAGTAAAAGATCAAAGGAAACAAATGGCTCAAAAAGAAAATAAATCAGTAGTAAGGGTACAAAGTACTTCACATGTCATGACTTCCCTCCTTTTTTCATTCTCAGAATCTAGATTTATGTGCATGCAAATCACTACAGTTCAGTTTCAATCAACCTATTAAGCCAAGACCATACAGAATCTCCTTGTCCAAGGCTGAGAAATGGTCTGTTATGAATGCCTTGTGTCTTATGAACGTGGCATGGCACAGGTCCTGTAGGGCATAGGAGGGGTTGTAAACCCAACTGCAGGGGTCAGGTCCAGGTCATCTTTAGATGTTCCAGGGGGTGGCTGGAAGGTAAATCTCTGCAGGAGGCTGGCAAAGAAGAGGAAGAGCTCCATTTTGGCAAGGGTCTCACCAGCGCATACTCTCCGACCTGGAAGGAAGCATATGTGTCAACAAAGATGTTTTTATTGGTTTCTTAAACTATTTTCTATAGCTTCCCAAAGTCCTATGGCCATGGAGAGATTAGCAAAAAGAAAAGTTATGACAGAACGCTCTGATGCACACAAGCTAAAATGCACCAATAAAATAGAAATGGACCTTTTCAGAATCATGCTAATCTTAAAAGAAGGATGAACCTTCATCAGGACCCGTCTACACTGATCCCCTTAAAATCAGGTTGGTTCAGCATCCCACTCTAGGTAGAGATACTCACTACCACTACAGGTACACCTCTGTTTAACAGATCATTTGCAGGGGAACAGGGGACTTCTTTTAAATCTTGGTTTAAAATCTTTTGCTTGTCAGAATGATCTCCTGATCCATGGGCTGGATGATTAATCTTGAAGTTTTGGGGGAAAAAAATGCATCTAGCAAGATCATCTGTCACCATGGGATGAGGTATCATCCGTATGCTGATGATACTCAATTGTATATCTCCATCCTGGGTGAAGTAAGTGATGCTATGACTACCCCCTCCGAGTGTCTGGGGGCTGTGGGGGCCTGGATGGGGAACAACAGGCTTCAACTGAACCCTGGGAAGACCAAGTGGCTGTGGGTTAATGGTTCTTCCGTATCCGGAACATTAACATCTCTGGTTCTGGATGGGGTTGCACTGCCCCAGACAGACCCGGTGCGTAACTTAGGGGTCCTCCTGGACTCATGGCTCCTGCTCAAAGAGCAGGTGGCAGCTGTGTCCAAGATAGCCTTTGTGCAGCTATGTGCTGTGCACCAGTTACTTCCCTTCCTGGATCAGGAGGCCCTTCGAACAATCACTCATACCCCTGTTATCTCTCACGTAGACTATTGCAATGCACTCTACATGGGGCTACCCTTAAAAAGTATCCAGAAGCTTCAGATGGTCCAGAATGTAGCCGTGCAAGCTGTTTTTGGTGCCCCTAGAAGGGCTCATGTAACACCGTTGCTGCGCAAGCTGCATTGGGTACCAGTTTGCTTCTGGGTCCAGTTCAAGGTGTTGGTTATTACCTTTAAAGCCCTACATGGCATGGGGCCAGGTTACCTGAGGGACCACCTCTTCCCCATTACATCAACCCGTCCCACCCAATCGTGCAGAGAGGGCATGCTGCGGACCCCGTCTGTAAGACAACTTCATTTGGTGGGGTCCAGGAAGTGAGCCTTCTCTGCAGTAGCTCCCGCTCTGCTGCCCCCGGAGGTGAGATTGGCCCCATCGCTCCTGGCCTTTCGGAGGAGTCTGAAGACCTGGTTCTGCCGCCTCGCTTGGGGCGGAGAGGGGAATAGATCCACATGGGGATGGCTGCTATAGACCACTCCTCCCACACTCGGACCGTTTTAGTTTCTTTTGCCACTTGGACTTTTTATCTTTACTCTTATTTATATTATTTATTACTGTAATTTTATACTTTATAATTTATGATCGTTGTTTTAATTGATTGTTGTAAACCACCCAGAGTCCCCCAATGGGAGGGGATGGGCGGGGACAAATTAGATAAATAGAAATAAATAAATAAATAAACAGAAATAAATAAATAAATAAATAATCTGTTTTCTACTATTCATGCACATTTTTTTTCTCCAACGATCAAACTAGAGCATTTTCAAGAGTGCCTTCATGTTCTCAGCTAATATTTTGAACCCCTCATTTTGATAAAGATTGACTTCAGATATTTACTGGCTGAAGAACCTTGAAAAAGTAATGAGATAAAGAATGCTAGGATCTGTAGTAGATGACTGCCATATTGCCCTCCAAACTCTTGGACATCTGCAGTATGACTGGTCTTCATCGCTGAAGTCCATAAGTGCTTCCATAACCTATCAAAGAGACCTTTCTAGAGCATTTTTCTGCTGCTGCTGCTGCTGCTGCTGCTGTTTTAGGCTCAGATGTCTGACTGTCTTTCGAAGCTGGATGCCAGAACAGTGAGGTCTCGTTGGCACTGCTACCTTTGTGGCAGCATCAGATATTCTTACGTCTAAAATGGAAGTTTATGAAATCATGTCTTTTTTGCCACTTTTTCACATGTTCCATTCGCTCTTGTGAAAGTTGCTTTCCAAAATGGAAAGGGTTGCCTATTGCTGGACGCATGCACACACATACAGAGCATATTACCTGCGGAGAAAGGCAGGAATGCCTCTTTTTTCACAAATTTCCCTTCAGCATCAAGGAAATGCTCAGGATAGAATTCCTGAGGTTTCTCCCACTGAGATTCATCATGGAGCACCGATGATAGCAGTGGAACAATCTGCATGCCCTAAACATTGAAAGGGGAAGAAACTATATTAAAAAGGGTGTGTCTGTTGAACACATCGCTATAGACATTATTACAAAGAACTTTTAAAGGTGGTATTGCAAATGTGTGAGTTTTCAGACAATGAGAGGTAAATACTAGGCACGGGGAAACAGGCAAGTTCAACAAAACCTGGGAAATAGATAACCAGTTAGACCCAGCGCTTGATAACTCGTAAAACCGCATTTTACTTACTGAAAAGTGTTTATACCGCACTAAGAAAGATTGGCACCTGAACCATGCAGTTACTTCAGACTGATCACCTTGGGAATGAAGAAGCCTTTGAAAGTTACGTCCATGGTGGTTGCATGTGGCAAATTGGTTGGAAGAATGTCAGCAAACCTTTGAACTTCATGAATCACCGCATCGGTGTACGGCATTCTGGCTCGGTCTTCCGTCCTTGGCTGACGAACCCCAATCTCTTTTGCAATTTCTTCTTGGACTTTACCTGGGAGAACAAAACAACATTTTTGTTTCAGGATGATTGTTTGAATTTTGTTTTAAATGGAAGTTTATGCAAACATTTCAAATGTTGAAAGATACAGTAATCATCAACTGAGATCCCTGGACATTTTGGAGAACTGGCTCTAAAACATGAAGGACTTTGGTTGGACATTAGAGAAGCACAATATGTATCTCTGAAGAAAATATTATAAAGATACAGAAAATATTATTGACAATTTTTAAAAGTGATAAGGATCCTATTTGGAGGTTTAAACTTGCTTAAGCACCTTGAGAAATATTTCATCTGCAGGGTTAGAAGATAAGTCTGGAAAGCCAAATACATTTCTGGTGCACACCTAGTAATACAAAGCTATGATCTTTTATGTGAGCATTTTCCCCTTCTTTTTCCTTCTTTTTCCTTCTTTTATGAACATTTGTATCCAGGGAAGAGATGGACTAAGGATTGACTATCAGTTTATATGTTCAAGCCCTAGAAAGAATGAAATGTTGGGTGGAGCACCTAGAGATGAGTCAAGGTCTGATCGTGGTTGGAATTCATTCTTTTTAACAGGAAAGTCTCTTCAGTCTTGGCTCATATTAGGGTATGATCTGCTATTCCTCTAAGAAATAGCAATGGGGGTGATGACAGCATACATTGAAATGGCTGAAATGTGTATGTTTGTGAACCCTTAATGCAGAAATATCTTATACCTCTCTTTGCATACTCTCACATCCATGAGTTCCTTAAAATACAAACAGGAAGGACTATGTGTTCCTGCTTCCCATTTTCCCCTGGTTCAAAGAACACTTGCATCTACCACAATCTTCTTTTAATTACTTTTATTTTTTTGATTGGAAGCCAATAAAACGAAACATGCGTACTTTGGATTTCCGGGTACTTCATCATCAGGAGGATGGCCCAGCGCAGAGTGTTTGAACTCGTTTCTGTACCGGCAGCAAATAAGTTTGCCACCACAGCTTTAAGATTTTCATTATGGAAATATCCATTAGTTACCTTCTTATTCTCCTGAAATGCATTTTAAAAAAGAAAAGAACAATCAAGGAAACTCAGTATACTCATATAACCTAAATTCTAGAAGGCTAGGAGGACACTTTATCCATGGACCATACAGTGGCCTCCAGGTTTGGGGACATCATTTACCTTTTACAAAATGGTAAAGGACTATTGAAGGTGTAGTCCGAAAAGTAGTGAGAGAGACTGTGCTTCAGACATTTACAGGAAAGTAAAGGAAAAGTTGAATATCTAGAAATGTCGTCTATATTAAGACAGGAATATTGGTGGCTATAGAGAGAATAACATTGACACAGTGCACTATATACTGCCATATTTTAACTTCCTTTCTTGTTTGTTTGTTGCATTTTAATTTCACCCTTTTCTCTAAAAGAAAAGCCAATAGAGCCTGATAAGACAGTCGCTGTCATCAGTCTAAAATACATGATAGACAAAATAAAGGAAGAAAGAAAAGAAGGGGACCATTTCCGAAGGATTTAGACTTTAGAATTATAGCTGGGGTGGAAAAAGACTGCCAGGAAACTATGGGTTCCTGTATTGATTTGTTTAATTTGTTGTTGTTAGGATTATTATGATCATTAAATTGACAACCAAACTTTATATTAATCAAAGCGAATATTTGTAGCTCAGGGTTGAACTGTGGAGTCCTTGGTGCTCTCTGAGCCTTGTTGTTTTCTTGCAGGCGTTTCATTGCCAGACTAGGCAAAGTCTTCAGTGCGAGGAGGGAGTGGGCCTTGCTCTCAGTTTATACACTGTGGCTTGCCCTGTTTGTGTTGGTGGGGGTGTTGTTCTCTCCTTGGGAGCTCTTTGATTGGGCTGTTGTTTGCTGCTTGGTTGATTGCCTGAGTTAATGGTTCCTTGATTAGGGTGTATTGTGCTGTTTGATGGTTCATCTGGTCTTAATCCTAGTGTTGATTTTTGCATATCTGGGTGTTGATTGCTGGCAAGGGAGTGTACCGGTCTTTTGGCTTTTCTATTGTCTCTTTTGCCTAGTCTGGCAATGAAATGTCTGCAAGAAAACAACAAGGCTCAGAGAGCACCAAGGACTCCACAAACTTTACATTTATTTATACACTGATAGTGGTTTGCAACAAGACGAGAAATGAAACAAAAGATAAAGATTCTGAATGTGTCATTATACTGCATAGTCCTCCAAGATAGTGAATTGGGAGGCAGCTGTATATTGGCTTGCCAGGTAGACATTAGATTAGACATTCTAGTTTGCACAATATGCTTGGAGAATACATGCAGTAAAACTGGCTGTGGTTGTGTTTATGGGATAGTGGTCAGAACTGAGGAAATTAGTGACAGATACCAGAGAGATGAAGCAGTAAATGCAGGGGTTTTGAACTTGTGAGATGCAGGGCAACATTTACCTCAACTGTGGCATGGCTGGTAAACTAATTTTTCTTTATCTTATAAAATCAGTATGTGAAAACTTTGATTGGCCCAAGCCATGATGGACAATATTCAACAGATACTCAATAGTCAATATCTGTTGATGACCATGGCTTATGCAATATTGCAACTTGGAATATAGGAGGCATAAATGCTAGGGATCATGAATTAATCCATGAAAAGAAACTAAGTGAAACTTTGTGAAACTAATAGAAACGGAAAGATGTAAGACATCTCAATGGAAGTTTGATCTCGTGAAGTGATGAATACATGCAGGAAAGCAGAGGTGTAAAATTAACTATGAATGAATAGGTTAAACTGTATATCAGAATGTTTGAATTATTCTTATCTAGATTCTTGCATACTGTGCTGCCCGTGAATGGTGATAATAGAAAAACCATCATGAGTTTTGGAGCAAATTGTGAATGTGATCCTGGGGAAAACGTTATTCTTTCATCTAACATGAATGAAGGGGTGTGAACAAGAAAGTGATTTCTGAAAAGAAATGAGAACTGCAGTTGTTTGCTGAGTCCTGTATCTGCATAGAAAAAGTTGTGTTTGTTTTGAACATACGCCATTTATGAAGATTGAGAAAATTAGTGACAAATGAAACAGAAAAGACAGAGATTTTCTCTTCCACAGTTCTGCCAGGGTGACACCTCTGAGATACTGAATTCCAAACCAGCCTAATACTAGTATTCAGCTGTAGACTTCATGGATTTTTCTCAAATGGGCAAGGACCATCATCCTATTTCTCCTCCACACTAACTCTCAAATTTTGTCAGGCCTACACCCACGTCAGCAGTGCGTATGTCCATGTGGGGATGGCTCTGGGGAGTTCCTAAGCCCCGTGTTCCTTTCTTGTTCTCTTTACAGGGAATCTCAGAAGACATTCATCTATCCCATCTTAAAGAAATACCCTGGGAGACAGCGTGATGCTTATGTGTCACTTCTTCTATCTGACCAAGACTCTGATGGATCGTTTCAGGCTGCCCAATCCTCTGTTTGTTCTATTCGTTCCACCTATGACTGAAGATTAGCACTACTCTTGGTGATCACCATTGTTCTTTGTATGATTGTTATTAAACTATTTTTTTTCTTATGTAATTTTATTGCATTTTATGCCTACTTTTTAGTCCTATCAATAATTTTAGATATACAGTATGTGCTTCTATGCAGTGTTTTCTGGCCTAAGATTTATTGTTGTTGTCAGCCCAGGCTTCAACAATATTTCCAACAGACACTGCTATTTTTCAGGGGTTTCCTATAATAAACCATTTTTCTATTCAAGCCACAACATGAGGTTCATTAGTCTGCTCAGGTTAGATTCCAGTTCCTCAAGAATATACACACATTGCTTCATCTAACACATTGGAAGGCACACCAAGTGTTCCTTCTGAGCTGTCTCAGCTACCCTTGTGCAGAGCAAACATTCAAACTCAGCAGATTGTCATCACAGAATCACAGTATTGTAGAATCAGAAGGGATCACAAGGACCATCTTTACCAACCCTTTGCGGTATGCAGGAATATCCATTAAACTATCCAGGAGAGGTTGCTATTCAGCCTCTTCTTAAAAACTTCCAGAGATGGAGAACTCACAAGCTGCGTAGGTAGATTATTCCACTCTTGTACAGATCTTACCATCTTTTCCCCATATTTAAACTACACTTAGATAGCTGCACCTTATATCTGAAATTTCTAGTCCTAGTTTCTGCAGCTGTGAAAAATTGTTCTCATCCACCTTCTGTGTAGCTTCTTCTGATGTACCTGAGTGTAGCTATCCTGCCTCCCCTAAGTCTTCCTCTCTCCAGATTGAACATCCCAACTTCCTTCAGCCTATCCTCATAGGACAAATACTCAAGTCCCCGAATCATCTTTGTTGCCCTCTGCTGAACCCTCTTCTAGCTTATCATTAGCCTTTTGAAAATGGGGTGCCAGAACTGAACACACTATTCTTTCAGATGAAATGTCTAGTCAGTGAGATAGAACTCCTGTGGACTTCAGCCTATAGATTTCATTCATGATCTACTTCTCTCTCCCAGACCTCCACAATAAATGCCAGGCCAGTGATTTCACTCAGAATTAAGTCCCAGACAACTGATGTTTTACCTACAGCTAATTTGTCATGAACAAGAAGGACCTTTAGGTTGGAGGGCACATCTTGATTTTCTCAGGCTATAGCCAGAAAAAGAAGGGACCCACCAATAGTTACCCTGCTTCCCCTGCAACGGCCAGCTTGCAGTTTCTTACCATCTCTCCCCCAGCCTGAAGTTTTTAATATTTAGTTCAGACCATGCTCCATTCTACATTCTCCCCCATTTTCCTGACACACCTGATTAGAGTCAACCAAATGGTTTTACAGAAAAATAAATGGATTGGCCCATTGAAGGCATGACCAGAATGGGCTGTATATTGATGGTATTTTTCATGCAAAAAAACAGTGTGGCTGTAATTTTAGTAGCTGCAGGCTCTGAAACAAATAATCAAGAAGGAAAAATTAGAAAGTGCCAAAATTTGGTTACCACTGCCAAGCGCACACTTTTCTAAAGCAAGGATTTCCACCGACTGCATGTAATTTACAAGCAGGAACATTTTTTTTAAAAAGCATGTAAAAAAACACCTGTACTTCCTGAGATATGTAAAATAATCCATCACCTCTCTTTGCCGAACTAGAAATGAATCGATAAAGCTCCTCTGGTCATTTTCATCAAGATCTTTGAGATATTCTATGAAGGTGGCCTGGATGAAAGCCTGGAACTCCTTTCTGTTATTCATTACTTTTTTATGAGAACCCAGTAGGAACCCCAGCAATGGAAACATGTTATATAGCTGAAAGAATGGTGAAAGAAAACATATATTAAGGAAATTCAATACTCTGAACCCATTTCTCAGGTGGACATCTCAAAGCATTTTTATCAAAATAATGTTCCATTCATCTATAAACAATAAGCCACGATCGTAAGCAAAAACACATGATTGAGGGAGCTATGGAGAGTCAAGATTTCTATTTCACAAGGTCCAAATCCCATGGATTAAATCCTCACACAATTCTTGGGAGAGGGAGTGCTCATCTTCCATCATACCATTGAATGAGCTCCTCCTGCTCACATCCCGTTGATTCCCAAACAAGCAATGGAAGTGATCAGTCTAAGAAACCAAGCGCAAGTCTGAGTCAAGAGAGCTACTTAGTACATTCAGAGTTGTGGAGTAGAGGGAGAGGGAGGGAAGGACATTGGAAATGGCATTTTCAGTAGAAGGCTGCCAACCCTACAATTTGAGTGCATTGGCAAGTAACACGGACCTTTGCTGTCATGAGTGCCATTGAGCTGAAGACATCAGCGCAATGGCACACATGACAATAACAAGGAAACAGGGGAAGGGGCTCAAGATAAGTAGCCATCAACTTACAAAGACTAAAGGACAAGAGACAATGGCTAAGCAGATCGCGAGGCACACCCAAGCTGTTAGCGCTGGCGCAACGAAGATCGCCCAGCTGACAGCAATCACCGGAGGAATAGGGAAACCGATGATGGGCGATCCCGGAGCGCCAGCAGGGCCTCGCAACCCCTCACCTACCGGCAAGACCGCGTGTTGGACAAAGGGGGGTGACGTAACCACGAGTGAGGGGGCGCTGACCGGCGCGGGGTATTTAAACTCCGCACCGGCGCGCTCCTGTCACTCTCAGCTTTTTTCTATCACTGTATCTACACTGCGAATAAACCAGAGCCTGCTTCATCGGAATCAGCGTCTGTGTATTACTCGGAGGTAGGCAGCGCATGACATAAAGCTGAGAGTCATAAACTCAGCCTCGCCGAGCCCCACCGGACGACAACGATCCGCGGGAGGAGTAGACGGCGAGAAGACCAGGAACGATGAGGCCAGCGCGACGCGGACAAGGGGGGCGAGCCGCATGGCAAGAAGCAGAGGAGGACCGATCAAGGCCAGAGGCACCGCGGACTCCCGGAGCCATGGACGCCCACCCGGCCCAACCCGAGCCTCAGCTCCAACCCCAAGGGGAGATGGCGACGGTGGCAACCCGGCCACGGGAGGGAGCAACATACCTCCCGAAACCAGCGGAGAACCCCGCGCCCCACATCGCACCCCAGCCACGGGCGTGGAGCGGCAGCCCAACGGCGGTAAGCACGGGGGAGGACAAAGAAGCAACCCAGCCGACGGCGGAGGAAGCGGACCAACGGTCGGGAGGGCCTGAACCCCACTGGCGACCCACCCCCGCCGACACACTGACAGAACCGGCCCCAGCGGCGGCGCGGATCACGGACGCGGACGCACAAGCTAGACTCGCGGCCATGGAGACCCAACTGAAGGAACTCCGGACCATGCTTCAGTCGTTGATGCCCCCCGCGCCACCCAACAACGTCCCCGCACAGGTCCACACCCCGAGCGAAGCGCCGAACTCCCACGGGCCAGATGAAGGTCAACAAACGGCCCAGGCGGACGATGCCACAGGCCGGGAAGCGAGAGGAAGGGGCTCACAAAACGCCCGGGCCCCAAAGGACTTCCCCATCTTCTTTGATGGGAACCCCACGAAACTGTCGTTCTTCATCACGAACGCCAGGGAGTTCATGGGGAGGCACGGACACTCCTACGACTCCGAAGCGGACAAGATCGCAGCCGTGGCGATCAAACTACAAGACCGGGCGGCAGACTGGTACGTCCAACTGTACGAGTCCAGCTCCCCCGCCCTCGCCAACTTCCCCGCCTTCATCAACGAGATGAAGAGCTACTTTGAGGACCCACTAGCCAAAGTGAGGGCGAAAAGCGCACTCCAAAGACTTAAACAGGGCGCACGCACTGTCCCGGACTACGCCCTCAAGTTCAAAGCCCTCGCGGGGAAGGTCAATGACTGGTCCGAGACCACCCTGCTGGAAATGTTCAAAAGGGGGCTCAACCGCGACGTACTTCAATGGGCCCTCTACCGCGACGACCCAGAGACTCTACACGGGTGGATCCACCTCGCGGGGAAAGCAGAACACGCGCACCGCACCTTCCTCATGACAACTACGGAAGACACGACCAACACCTGCACAAAGGTACACGCACCACACGTGGGGACGGCCGGCCCCACATACCCAAGGAAGAAATTTAATCGTGGGCCCTGCGGGAGGTGCGGGAAACTGGGGCACAAGACGGCAGATTGCTTCACCAACCGACCGCCGACCAGTGTGCCTAAACCCACCCCGAAAACTAGCCCCAAACCACCTAACCCGCCGCCGCCCCCTCACCGCCGAATGACCGGAGCCACAGCGACACCAGAGGAAGGCTGGGACGCCTACTGGGGGGAAGAGGACGCCGTAGACCCAGACCAGCCGGCGGGAAACGCCCCCCGCCTGCCCTGAAACGCGTTGCGAGGCAGGCGGTGGGACAGCAGCGCGGACCACCTCGACGGAACGGCGACAGCTCCGTTATAATGGCGGCAATCAAACTCTCTGCCGGCAACGGAGCCACCACGGCCGCGGCACTAGTGGACTCAGGGTGCTCAAAAAACCTCATCCACCCCGACCTAGTCGCCAAACTCGACCTCCGCTGCTCCCCCCTCCCCACACCGCTGGCATTCCACCAGCTGGACGGCTCAACAGCGGGAGGGAAACCAGCCACGATGCAAACCGAGCCGGTCACCCTGCAAATGGGCACTCACACCGAACGCACATCGTTCGTCGTCACCCACATCGGACGACCCATTGCAGTCCTGGGAATGCCATGGCTCACGACAAACAACCCGCAGATCGACTGGGAGACCTGCACCTTCACATTTGGCGACGGCGAGTATCGGGCACCAGTTCCGGCGGGCAGAACCAACCCCACTGTGGGACGAGCAGAGGCGACCACACAGGACAACGCAGCTACCACAGCAGACCTACCGGAACAATACGCCGACTTCTCCGAGGTCTTCGGAGAGGCGGAAGCTGACCAACTACCCCCCCACCGCAAGACGGACTGTCGGATCGACCTGCTGCCCGACGTCCCCTTACCTAGACCGAAGATCTACTCGATGACCCCGAAGGAGATGGCAACCCTCCGGGAGTTCATCGATAAAAACCTAGAGAGGGGATTCATAGAGCCAGCATGCTCACCAGTCGGAGCCCCCGTCTTATTCCGGGAGAAGAAAGATGGCACCCTACGGCTCTGCACCGACTACCGGGGCCTAAACGCGGCTTCCCTGTCCAACAAATACCCCTTACCCCTGGTGAAAGACATGCTCGCCCACCTGTCCACGGGCAAGGTCTTCTCCAAACTGGACCTGCGCGAGGCGTACTACCGCATCCGAATCAGGGAGGGGGACGAATGGAAGACTGCGTTCAACTGCCCCGTAGGTGCCTTCCAGTACAAAGTGCTGCCGTTCGGACTCGCGGGGGCCCCGGGGGTGTTTATGCAGCTCATCAATGAGGTCCTGCATGAACACCTGTTCAAAGGGGTCCTCGTCTACATAGACGACGTCCTTATCTACACTAAAATGCACGAGGAACATGTGACCCTAGTCAGGCAAGTCCTCGATAAGCTCAGAAGGGCGCAGCTCTATGCCAAACCCACAAAGTGCGAATTCCATAAAGCGCGCCTAGACTACCTGGGGTACCGAATCTCCGGAGACGGCATAGAAATGGACCCCGCAAAAGTTGAGGCGGTGCTGAACTGGGAACGCCCCCGCAACAGACGCCAACTCCAGAGCTTCCTCGGCTTCGCGAATTTTTACAGGTCATTCGCCCGGGGGTTCGCAGAGATAGCCCTCCCCCTAACGGACCTCCTCAAAACCAAAGGGGTGGGGGACACCCGACGCGCCAAGAACCCGGGCACAGTATTGAATTGGACTCCCGCGTGCCAGACCGCATTCAACAAGTTGAAAGCGCTGTTCACCACGGAGCCAATCCTCGCGCACCCGGACCCAGAACGGCCGTTCGTGGTCCAAGCCGACGCCTCAGACTTCTCCCTGGGGGCCATCCTACTCCAAAAGGACCCCACAGGACTCCTGAAACCATGCGCCTACCTGTCGAGGAAATTCTCCGAGACAGAAAGGCGATGGCACGTCTGGGAGAAAGAAGCCTTCGCGGTAAAATCGGCGCTAGAAACATGGAGACACCTACTCGAGGGAGCCACCCAACCATTCGAGGTCTGGACCGACCACCGGAACCTCGAGGCCCTCCGAACGCCCAGATGCCTCAGCCCAAAACAGGTCCGATGGGCCCAATTCTTCAGCCGCTTCAACTTCCAGCTGAAGTTCATGCCGGGTAAAAAGAACTTCCTGGCCGATGCCCTTTCCCGACTGCCCCAAGACGAAGAGCCCGCCCCAGACACCATTGGGACGGTCCTATCCGCTTCTCAACTGGGGATGGCCGTGACCACCCAGAGCGGCGCCCGGAGGCAGCTCGACTCTACGGCACAACCGACGGCGGGACAACCTGTGACCAGACGACGCCAACCGCAACTACCAGGGGGGATACGCACGGACCTCGCCGCCGCCCTCAAAACCGACCCCTGGTTCCTGGCAAACCCTGACAAGGTAACGATGGCACAGGACCTGGCATGGGGGGAAGGCAGAATCTATGTCCCGGACTCGCAACGCCAAGCGATCTTGCATAGATCCCACGACGCCAAGCAAGCGGGGCACTTTGGGTTCCTTAAGACCCTGCACCTAACAAGGCGTCAATTCTGGTGGCCCGCGCTAAGACGGGATGTGAAAGCTTACATAGCGTCCTGCCCAACGTGCGCCAGAGCCAAACGGGCACCAGGCAAACCCGCGGGGCTTTTACAACAGGTGGCAGAACCCTCCCGCCCATGGGAGGAAATCTCCATGGATTTTATAGTGGACCTCCCACCCAGCCAGAAGAAAACGGCCATTTGGGTGGTGAAGGACTATTTCTCGAAACAGGCCCACTTCATCCCCTGCACGTCGGTCCCATCCGCAGAACAACTAGCCAAACTCTTCCTCATCCACGTGTACAGGTTACACAGATGTCCCGCACGTGTGGTGACCGACAGGGGCACACAATTCACTTCTAAATTCTGGCGGGCCTTCCTAAAGCTGACGGGGACCCAACAGGCCCTATCCACTGCCTGGCACCCCCAGACGGACGGAGCCACAGAGGTCCTCAATGCCACCCTAGAACAATTCATATGCTCATACACCAACTATCATCAAGACGACTGGGCCGAACTGCTCCTGTTCGCCGAAGTCGCATACAACAACGCCGTTCACACGAGCACGGGGAAAACTCCATTCGAGGTAGTCTCGGGGCGCAACTTCATCCCAATACCGAGCTACCACAGCCCCCGGAACCCCACGTGGACGCTAGCGACTGGGGACGGAAGATTGCAGAATCGTGGCCAATAATCACGGCAGCACTGAAGGATGCACAGGCGGCCTACAAAGAGCAGGCCGACAAGCACCGGCGCCAACAGCCGATGTTCCAGGCGGGGGATATGGTCTACCTATCCACCAAATTCCTAAAGTCACCCCAACCCTCGAAAAAACTGGGGCCTAAGTACATCGGGCCGTTCCGAGTCACGCAGATAGTGAACCTGGTGGCAATACGCTTGGACCTGCCACACAACCTACGGAGACTCCACCCGGTGTTCCACACCAGCCTCCTGAAACCGGCAACCACCTCCCGATGGCACCCAAGCACGCCACTGCCCTCACCGGTGATGATCGACGGGCAACATCACTTTGACGTAAGGGACATACTCGACTCTCGCAGGCAACGGGGAACTTTACACTATTTGGTCAGGTGGAAACACTTCCCCCACCCAGAATGGGTGGCGGCGCACAACGTTAACGCGCCTGACCTGACCCGGGCTTTTCACTGGGCGTACCCCGACAAGCCTAAAGCAAGACTAGCAAACCGACACCTGCATAACCCCTCCCCCGCGCCCCCCCCCGCCTACCATGCCCCAAGGGAAAGGGCCCCCCCAAGCCCGCGACTTGGGTGGACCTCCCCCCCCGGGACTCACCCCCCCCGCCCCGGGCCCACGAGGCAGTAACAAGCGGTCACCAGCACCCTCCCCCCGCCCCGGGCCCACAGGGGAGTGGCAAGCAAGTCAACAGTGCATCCTGGGGGCAACGCCCAGGAGCACACATAACAAAGGCGACGCACTTAGAACAAAAAATAAGGGCCCTACCTGGAGCTGATAAGCACCCGACCAGCCACGCCTCTCTCCTCATCGAACTGAGCCGAACAAACAGGGTGTGGCCAGAGCATGCGCACGCCCAGGGTGTGACCGGGGCATGCGCACTAAGAACACACCCTAGAGGGACACGTGGTAGAGGGCGGAACAAAGGGAGGGGCGAAAACACTCCGGCGGGAAATTCAAAAAAAAAACAAAAAAAAACCATTTTGACAGCTCTCCTGGAAGAAAAACCGGAAAGCCGGGGGGGGGCACTATTCGGACAGGGGGCAGTATGTCATGAGTGCTGTTGAGCTGAAGACATCAGCGCAATGGCACACATGACAATAACAAGGAAACAGGGGAAGGGGCTCAAGATAAGTAGCCATCAACTTACAAAGACTAAAGGACAAGAGACAATGGCTAAGCGGATCGCGAGGCACACCCAAGCTGTTAGCGCTGGCGCAATGAAGATCGCCCAGCTGACAGCAATCACCGGAGGAATAGGGAAACCGATGATGGGCGATCCCGGAGTGCCAGCGGGGCCTCGCAACCCCTCACCTACTGGCAAGACCGCGTGTTGGACAAAGGGGGGTGACATAACCGCGAGTAAGGGGGCGCTGACCGGCGCGGGGTATTTAAACTCCGCACCGGCGCGCTCCTGTCACTCTCAGCTTTTTTCTATCACTGTATCTACACTGCGAATAAACCAGAGCCTGCTTCATCGGAATCAGCGTCTGTGTATTACTCGGAGGTAGGCAGCGCATGACATATGCCTTTAGAAGGAAGGGAGAGACAGTGATGAAGCATGCATCCTGGTGTCACAACATGAAAAAGTGACTTGTATACTTAAATCAGATTTCTGGATGCAAGTACATACTGTAAGAGTGGAATATGAATCCTGATATCATCATGTTCATATTGTCATTTGAACAAAATCTTGCTATGGATAACTATGACAAGCAATATACTCTTTCTTTGCAATAAAGCATAAATGACACACACCATGCCTATATTTCGTGCTTTTTCCCTTCAACTGAAATATTAGATTACCAATATATTTGGGCTTCCTGAAAGCTGAATATTTTCCCTCATTAGCTTCAGTAGTCGTAGAAATGTGGCATCTTCATAGTCATAGCGCTTCCCAAGAAGAATAGAAACTATGATGTTGGAAACAGCAGCTGTCATAACTGTTGTGACCTCAAATGGTTTTCCTGGGCAACAAACAACAAATCAAAACAGAAGTGTGAATGAATGCCACTGCATTTAGACTCAAAAACAGTTTACATAGAGGGAGCATTTATCATAAAAAACTTATAGCCAGTTCTGGCAAAGTTGAAAGTATTTAGATTAAGAAATGTGAAACAGTATTTGAATGGGAACTGTTCGTCACAGAGTCACAATTTCAATTTTATTGATCATACATCAGTAATGAATTCTTTGCAAATGAGGAAGTCCTTGAGGGCAAGTGCTGGATATTGTTGTTGTTCAGTCATTAAGTCATGTCCGACTCTTCATGACCCCATGGACCATAGCATGCCAGGCCTTCCTGTCCTCCGCTGTCTCCCAGAGTTTACTCAAATTCATGCTCATTGCATCGGTGATGCTATCTAACCATCTCATCCTCTGCAGGCCCCTTCTCCTTTTGCCTTCACTCTTTCCCAGCATCAGGGTCTTTTCCAGTGGGTCCTCTCTTCACAGTTGGTGGCCAGAGTCTTTGAGCGTCAGCTTCAGTATCTGTCCTTCCAGTGAACAGTCAGGGTTGATTTCCTGTAGGATTGCCTGATTTGACCTCCTTGCAGTCCAAGGGACTCTTAAGGTTCTTCTCCAGCACCACAGTTTGAAAGCGTCAATTCTTTGGTGCTCAGCCTTCCTTATGGTCCAGCTCTCACAGCCATACATACAGAAGGAAATGACAACCCACTTCAGTATCCTTGCCAAGAAAACCCCATGGACAGTATTAAAAGGCTAAGATCTCGATACTTCTTCATTAAATGATTGCAGTTTTAAACAGCAAATGGCTGCTGAGTTTCAGAAATATTTTAATTCAGATTATTGTAGGGTACTGGATGGGAAGTGTGGGCTCATACTGTATTGGATGGTTTTTTATATAGGCTGGAGTTTGGCATGAGAGGCATGTCATTTTGGAAGAGACTCCGGAGCCTACCTGGTTTTGTTTGGCACACGCTGGTGGAGGGCGTGATTGCCCCAAGTCATGCTCTGGGCACGATCAGCTGGACTACTAGACTCGTGCTCCCTTTTGAGCCATTGGCTATGAGGGGAGAGGGCCAAGGTGGCTAAGGCCTTGGATTGGATTGCACCCATGTGACCTTTCTCCTCCTGTGCATCCTGTCCCTCTCCATGTTTCACAGAAGAGCTGAGGGACATGAAATGGGATAAGGGATGTCTAGTGCAGTGCTGGAGGTCAACAAGGAGCAAACCTGACCAAAAACAAGTCAGAGCTGCTATTAAGGCCTACTTCATGGTGATAAGTGCAGTGAAGCATCAATATTTCTCCACCTTTTTTCTGTGCAACAGCAACCCTGGGTAGAAGGGATTCTGGGGTCGACCTTCAGGGCTGAAGGGAGGAATTTGCAGAGCACCTGTCAGATAAAGTAGCTCAGATTTGCTCTAAGTTTTATACCAGCCTTGGTAGAGTTCCTGTGGAGATGCCTGGGGCATAGTCTTGCCTTGTTATCTGGGAACAGTTTGAGCCTCTTTGACCTGAGGAAGTGGAGAGGGTCCTTGTGACTGTGAGCTCAACCACCTGCTCATTAGGTCCGTGTCCCTCCTGGCTGCCTAAGGCTGCCCAGGAGTTGATGTGTGGTTGGGTTCTAATGGTGGTGAATTCTTCCTTCAGAGAGGAGATTGTTCCTCTGCCCCTTAAAGAGGAATGATGGGTTTAAGAATTGTTGGAGAGAAGGTTCTGCAAAATCAGTCCTTGTTCATTTGATGGAATCTGATGAAGTTATTTCAAATTCTGCATCTGTCTTGAAAGGTACTCTGGTAGAGCATTAGGAGGAAATGCTAACCCACCTGCATAGGTCTTAACTGTTTTTGTTAAGACACTACACTCTTCAATGATTTTGTCCTCAATGGTCCTCCTGCCCATTCCGTAGTCCCGTAATGTGGATAATGTAAACCGTCGCATCACTTTCCAGTTCTCACCATGAGCAAAAATAATGCCTTAAATGAAGAGGTAAAGACAAGAGGTCAAATTTAATATCCTTTTGTATCAGCAAAATTCCACTGTTATAATCCATATAATCTATTTTGAAGTTATTTCCAGAATTGTTAAATTATCAAAAATAAAGGATGTAGAAAGCAGTTTGTTCCTATGTGATCTTTACACCAAACATTTATTGATCGCTTTCCAAGAGAACTGGCAATGCAGTGGATATGCTCTGAGCAATTGATTAATAAGTTCTGAAGGTGAGTTAAAAGTGGTAGGTAAGAAAAAAAAATACGATGGTTCTAATGAGTAAGCATTGCAGCTGAATGTGTAAAATACCCAGGTGTCTCTTGCCAGGAGAGGTGGCAAGAGATTATCTAAATGGGGCTTGGGAGAAAACAGCCCATCCTTCCTTACACAGACCAGCCACTTCCCACACTCACTAGAGGCTCTACAAACTTTCAATTTCCATAGAGGTTGGACCAATTGTTTATCAGGAAAGAGAAACTAGCAAAAACATTGCACAAAGGAAAGGTAAGTATAACTACATATAAGACAAGAAAAATACAGAAAAATGCATACACAATAC
This sequence comes from Candoia aspera, assembly GCF_035149785.1. Classification (NCBI taxonomy): domain Eukaryota; kingdom Metazoa; phylum Chordata; class Lepidosauria; order Squamata; family Candoiidae; genus Candoia; species Candoia aspera. The sequence goes on along the minus strand of NC_086153.1, from coordinate 162,987,093 downwards.
TGGGACTCCCCACACCCAAAGTTTCAAAGAAGCAGAATCAAACCTGTTGGACATGTGCATGGAAGTGGGTGGGTGGGATGTATGATCACTTTTACTACCATATTGCCATCTCTTTTTATTTTCCAGCTTCCTCCATTAGCACTTGGGGATCAATAAATATTCTCCTCTATCCTGTTTGGACTTGCAGAAGCTGTGATGGTCCTTTGAGGTTCCTGCCTATGAAAACTTCAGGGGAAAATTTCTACATAATAGATTTGCCTCTATTTGGCAACCACTTTTAGACTATTTGCTTGTGTAATGATTGCCTATTCCAATAAAAGGAGTCTCATCAGTAATTACTAGAGAAAACTAATTTATTGAATGAATAGTATGCAAAGTACGAAGAAAGCTGAGAATGAGCAAAAGCGCGCCAAATACAAACTTAAAAAGCCTTGCTCCCGTTGCGAACCCTCCCCTCAGGCTAGCATAGCAACCACCCACCCCAGATGCTAGCAACCGTTAGAATCAGCCTGAGAAAGTAACCTTGAACAGCAGAGATAACCCAAACATACATTCCAGAAGATCACAAGTCAGCACAAAGGAAATTTACCAGCGTGGCCAGGCAGGCACGCAACTGCAGATATGACATGTGAAACGTTATGAGGAACCATAAACATCGGAACGGGAACATGACATACTGCCCCCCCACAAAGAAAAAAACTTAATTGTTAAGGCGCAGGTTTATCAGGGTAAGCAGCATGAAACTGAGCAACCAAGTGGGGAGAGCGCACATGTTGTGCAGGGACCCACTCTGGATGAGAGAAATGCTTCCAGCGAATCAGATATTGCAGAGTGGAATGGAAACGTCTAGAGTCTAGTATTTCCTTGACTTCGAAATGTTGTTGACCATCAATCATTATGGGGGGAGGTGCAGGCGGCTCAGGATGCCAATGGGTAGACTCCACGAATGGTTTAAGCAAACTGCAATGAAAAACAGGGTGTAAGCGCTTGAGATTGTGAGGTAAGTCCAACTTAAAGGTAACAGGATTAATCTGAGCAACAATAGGAAATGGACCTATGAACTTGGGTGCCAGTTTTTTGGATGGTTGAGGGGATTTGATGTATTTGGTGGAAAGGTATACTCTATCCCCTATTTGAAAAAGAGGTTGTGGTGCCCTTTTTTCGTTGGCATGTCGTTGATAAGTGGCTTGAGCATCGGCTAAAGCTTGCTGTAGTTTTGGCCAGGAATCTGCCAGTTGTGAGGCCCAATCGGTCGGGGAGGTGGGCGAAGTAGACGGTGGAGGCAATTCAGGAATAGGGACAAAGTCATGGCCAAATACAGTACGAAAGGGCACCGCCCCAGTACTTTGATGCACAGCATTATTGTAAGCAACTTCAGCAAATGGCAGGAGGTCTACCCAGTTGTCTTGTTGATAATTAACAAAAGCACGTAAATATTGCTCCAACGTGGCATTAACCACCTCAGTATTCCCATCTGTTTGGGGATGAATAGTTTTTGTAAAGCCAAAATGCCCAGCCGTTTTATCGTCATGAGACCTGAATAGCACGGTTTTGCGCAAGGTTACAGGCACATAGAGGCGATCATCTTTCCATGCCAAACCTTGCTTCAAAGTAACCGCGCTCTGATTGTTTTGCAACCAAGTATCCGATTTCAACTCTGCCAGAAACCTTTGTTGCAAATCTGCAGGAACGGATACATGTATCGCGCTAGGACCGGCAGGGGTGTCAGGTTGCTGCGCTCGCGTCTGACTGCGAGTGACTGCTGCCAGTGCCATTTGGGAATCTGTCCAGAGGGTTCCCACCACATCTGGGGCTGTTCCTGAATCCTGGGGTTGGCGCGACAGTGCATCAGCTAAAAAGTTTTTCTTTCCCGGAATGAATCTGAGTTTAAAATCAAAGCGGCTGAAGTACTGAGCCCATCGCACTTGCTTAGGGCTGAGCTTACGAGAGGCAGTAAGGGACTCCAAGTTTTTATGATCAGTCCACACTTCAAAAGGGTGTGCCGCCCCCTCCAATAGATGCCTCCAATTTTCCAAAGCGGCTTTCACCGCAAAAGCCTCCTTCTCCCAAACATGCCAATGTCTCTCTGTCTCAGAGAATTTACGTGACAGATAAGCACAAGGCTTTAATTGTCCTTGCTCATTGCCTTGCAATAAGAGGGCACCAATAGAAAAGTCTGAGGCATCGACTTGCACCACAAATGGTTTGTCAGGATCAGGGTGTTGCAAGATTGGTTCAGAGGTAAACAGTCGCTTGAGTTGGTCAAACGCCTGTTGACAAGCAGGTGTCCATTTTAGGAGTGCCCCTGGATTCTTTGATTTGCGGGTGTCTCCCACACCCTTTGTTTTGAGTAATTCGGTTAGGGGTAAGGCAATCTCAGCAAATTTTTCCAAAAATGGACGATAAAAATTCGCAAATCCGAGAAACGATTGTAGTTGTTTGCGTGTGCGTGGGGGCTCCCATACTAAAATAGCCTCAATTTTGGCAGGATCCATCTCAATGCCTTTATCTGAAAGCCTATACCCCAAATAATCAATTTGTGTTTGATGAAATGCACATTTGGATAGCTTGGCATACAAGTCAGCCTTTCTCAATTTGGTTAACACTTGCCTAACCAATTGCACATGTTCCCTCATGGTTTTTGAATATATTAACACATCATCTAAATAAACCAAAACCCCATTGAACAAGTGGTCGTGCAAGACCTCATTTATCAACTGCATAAAAACCCCAGGTGCCCCAGCCAATCCAAACGGTAACACTTTATACTGAAAAGCCCCAAATGCACAATTAAAAGCTGTTTTCCATTCATCCCCCTCCCGAATGCGAATGCGATAATACGCCTCCCTTAAGTCCAATTTAGAGAAGATTTCCCCCCCCCGCCAAGTGGGCTAACATTTCCTTGATGACCGGGAGGGGAGATTTGTTTAATAGGGAGACTGCATTTAACCCACGGAAATCTGTGCATAGTCTTAAAGTTCCGTCTTTCTTTGATCTAAAGAGTACTGGAGCACCCACTGATGAATTGGCTGGTTCTATGAAGCCCCGCTGTAAGTTTTTGTCTATGAATTCACGAAGAGTAGCCAATTCCTTTGGGGTCATTGCATATACCCTTGGTTTGGGCAACTTGGCATTGGGAAGAATTTCAATGGCACAGTCAGTTTTCCGATGAGGCGGCAGCCGATCTGCCTCCTTCTCCCCAAACACATCGGCAAAGTCCTGGTATTGGTCCGGTAGCCCTTCCAATGGTACAGCGAGGGTATGCAGCGTTGATAGTGCTGCCCTCCCCACATTGGTATCCTGCTCCTCATCATCCCCAGGAGGGGCTTTATAGAACCCATCTGCAAAAGTAACAGTTCGGTGTACCCAGTTTATACTAGGGTTCTGTTGAACAAACCAAGGCATCCCCAGAATGACCAAGGGACCACCCACCGGTGCAACTACAAAGGGCAACTTTTCCCAGTGGCTACCCAGTTGCAAAGCCACTAACGCTGTAGACTGGGTGACTGGTTTTCCCCCCGATATAGATCCATCCAATTGGGTGAAAATCATGGGACGTTTCAACGGGAAGGTGGGTAACTCCAAAGCAGCTACTACATCAGGATGCATTAAGGAACGTGAGCATCCAGAATCAATCATAGCCCATAGTTCCACAGTTTTTGTAGGGGAACCGAGCTTAAGTCTCACGGTTAACATTGGGAAATTTCCACTCACCGAGACATGATCGCGCCCCTCTTCTTCCACCTGCTCTTTGGCGCTTTTTAGAGCAGGTGGCTGGAGTTTTCCGCCGGTTGGGAGGCTTCTTTTTCGTCTTGCCCACCATAAAACAAGTCTACATCCTCCACCAGCTCTGCTACTGTCGCTTTCAGCTTCCTCGGTGCCACTGGTGATTTCCCCCCCGATCTGTCTCTCCGTTCCTCTGGCTTCCTGCGGGGACATGCAGCTGCCAGGTGCCCCTCCTTACCACACCGCAGGCACAATCCTTTGGCAAAATGGCTTTCTTTTTCTTCTTGCCACGACCGTCTCACTGGTTTGCTAGCAGTAGCTGCTGGCCTTGTAGGTTTCCCCATCGCTTGTTGTTTGGGACCTCTTTTACTTTGAGTATACTTAGCTTGGGCTTGCTCAACCTTCGCAGCCAATTGTATCCACTCATACAGCGTTGCTGGGTCGTCCCGTACAACTGCCCATCGTAGTATATCTGGTCTTAGTCCATCTTTGAACATCTCTACAAGGGTGGTGGCAGACCAATCCTCTACTTTGCCGGAGAGTGCTTGAAACTCCAGCGCATAATCCGAGACTGATCTGGAGCCTTGAACCAACTCCCTTAGGGCTACCTTTGCTTTTTCCTCAGCTAGAGGATCACCAAAATGCATTTTCATTGCCCACATGAAATCATCAAAGCAATCCAACTCCAAAGCGTCCATGTCAACCAGTCTCACGAACCAGTCTGCTGCCCTCTCCTCTAATTGGGTCGCGACAGCATTAATCTTAGCCCGCTCAGAACGAAACACGCTCCCAAACTCTTCCATATAGCTGTGTGCATTCGTCAAAAAAAATGACAGCTTTGTGGGATCCCCATTAAACTTCACATTAAAGTCTCGATATCGGACCCGGGTTGGGCTATCGTGTCTCTTTTTGTGCTTAGCCTTTCGTGGCTGTGGTGGCTCTTCCTCCTGCACCTCTGGCGCTATTTCTTGAGCCTCTGCCAGTCAAAGTTTCACACGTCTCCCCCCCTCCCGGCTCCGTCCTCTCTCCTTCTGCTCCCTACTTGGGGAAGGTAAGGAGGCTTTCTTTGGAGGCCTGCTTAGCGGGGGCCCTCCCCCCCAATATTTCCGTTGCTTTCCCTGTTTGTCTACGGGGGGAGGGGGGGTTGGGGACGCGGAGGTGTCAGGAGAGTCACTACCTTCTTCACCTCCCATCTTTTCCTTTTTCTGAGTGTCCCTGGTAAAAGTTAACTTTGCCAACAAATCCTCTATGGATTTCATCCTCGCCTCCAGCTGCTGGGATTTCTCCGTCTCCATCTCCGTTGGTGTCACTGCTCTTGTCCTTTTGGTGATCTGCACGGTTGGAAACAGCGAGGAATACACCGGCTTGGCTGGGGCTGGTGGCGACCCATACAAGGGTCCCTCCGTCTTCTTGACTACCACTGACTTCACTGCCTTCTCCGTATCGCAACTGGAATCCGTTGCCTCGGAGAGGTCATCCGACCCTGGCGTGAGAGTCCCCTCTCTCCGCGGTCCCATGGGCTCTTGTTCCCCACCTCTGGAGAGCTGACTTTCCCCCAAGCCGGTGGTTGAGGTTGGGGCAGTTTCAGTCATCGCTAATTAAACTCCTCACAGGAAACTGGATGGATGCTAGCAGACTGATATTAAAGATTCTCAGCTTTATGTAATGATTGCCTATTCCAATAAAAGGAGTCTCATCAGTAATTACTAGAGAAAACTAATTTATTGAATGAATAGTATGCAAAGTACGAAGAAAGCTGAGAATGAGCAAAAGCGTGCCAATTACAAACTTAAAAAGCCTTGCTCCCGTTGCGAACCCTCCCCTCAGGCTAGCATAGCAACCACCCACCCCAGACGCTAGCAACCGTTAGAATCGGCCTGAGAAAGTAACCTTGAACAGCAGAGATAACCCAAACATACATTCCAGAAGATCACAAGTCAGCACAAAGGAAATTTACCAGCGTGGCCAGGCAGGCACGCAACTGCAGATATGACATGTGAAACGTTACGAGGAACCATAAACATCGGAACGGGAACATGACAGCTTGTGTCAGAAAAAAATGAAGTTTCGATTTTGGGTTTGATCATTAAATGGTTTCATTTGGTACAATAGAAATAATGTTATTTATTTATTCTATGGCACATTCACATCACAGTTCAATGGAATAAAAACACAGGAGATAAAATAGAAAATACAAAATGTCGAATATAAAATTATAGACATATGTCTTGTAAATGCATTTATATCTTTATTGGATGAGGTTGGAAGTCAATTTCTATTTCTGTTTTCTCCCTAACTTTACACTTTTATAGCTTTTCTTTTTTCTTTAGTTCTGTACTCTATCTTTTATATATTCTACATTTTGTATTTTAACTATACTCTGAAAATTAATAAAGTTCTTTAAAAAAAATAATACTGATCACGCATCAGAAATGATTGTAAACTACAATCCAGAATTAAATAACTCACCAAAGCCTTTTGATAGATCATCAAATATTGGGACGAAGGGCCTCCCTGCAAAAGCATCTGCCTGGTCCACCAGAGCCTCTTTGACCGTCTCATAGCCAGTCAGCACCACCATTTCCTGGAATCCCAGTTTGAGGCGGAAGACAGGACCGTATTCTTTCGACAACTGGAATTCAACAGAAGGAAAACGAGAGGCCGTTTTGATCAATAATTAATAACTGATCATATGCAGGATTTTGTTTAACATATCACGTCTCACATTTCCAAGACTGAGATCATGTTATTTTCTTATTCTGTTTTATGGCATATTGCAATGCTGTTATTTTTTATTATGTTTTTAACTTTTCTTTTCATTTCATTTACACAGTATATTTATAAATATAAATACAAAGAACCCTTGGGTCAGAGCTTTCCAAACTGTGTGCCGCAACATGTTAGTGTGTCAGCTGCAGTGTGCAGGTGTGTCATGTGGCCGAGGGATCATACAGGTACTGCACATGCGCAGTAATCATAATTGGGTCAAAACAGCTGATTCCGCGTGACTTCCAGTGACGCGGCCACACCTGCAGAGAGTTAGTGTGTCACCAACACGAAGAGTTTGAAAAGCTCTGCCTTAGGTAATAAAAGGCTCCTTGCACACCAGATCACCACGTCAGACTGATAAATGTTTCTCATAAATTCTCCAGAAGTCAACTGCAAAGAACTTTGTGTGAGATGAAGCCTGCACCAGAGTTACACTTGTATTCCAGGATCTTGCGAAGCTGCCTTGCAGCCTTCAGTGCCGGACATACAGTGGAAGTTTAGCTAAAAGAGAAGCTGAGCCTCTGCCACGTCGTTGAAGGGATCACACAGAGACTTTCCAATTGTGCCCGTAGTAGTTTTGTTTTGTAAGAATTTTAACAGATTTAGAACAAAGATAAAAACTACACAGAAGGAAAAAAAAACTCCTATGGCCTCTGGTGGAGACTTTACTGGCGGAAGGACGATCTTAGCTGGGCTCCTTGGCTAGGATTGACAGGGTGACATTTATCTGGTGGCTCAGGCAAATTTCTGAGCCCTGAAATATTCTCTGGGAAGGAGAATTCAGGGAATTGCTCCTCAAGTCTTCTGGACAGCTGCAGCTCACTGGAGGATCGTAAAACTGTGATCTAACGATGAGTGGAAGGCTGAGAGGCAGGAGAAACATCTTGTCCAAGCCGCATCTGAAGCCCTTTTAAAGGAACATTAATTCCGGCCACCCCATGTCTCAAATCACTTTAGTGCTTTATGATTCTTGGATCTCAAGAGGCTATCCCTGATACAGAAATACTACCTCCACTTGGTAGAGTTCCATTACTTTGGGGATCTATTTTCTTCATGTGTTTTACCTACTTTAATGGATTATAATTCAAGCAATAAATCTGAAAGTTATACTGTTTTACTGAAACTTTTTTTTAAAAGGGAATAAAATTGTTCTCTATTTCTTATTTTTTTATGCAAGAGATTTTCTTGTTAAATAAGAGACTTTGTTAGATTTGAGACTGAAGCTGTTTTTAGACTGTGTGGCAAGTTTTGTTGTGGCTAGCTTTTAAAGCTGTGACTGGATACTGTTTCAAAAGACTGATATTGAAAGACTTTAGTTCCAACCCAAGGCTTGTGATTGGATAATCCCCTCTCTCTATCTCTTACCTTGCAGTTTTGTCTTTTATAATTACTACGGTGAGACACTAGAGGGAGATAAAGTATTAAAGTTTAAAGTACTGGAACTTTTTAAAAGATTCAGCCACTGGAATTACACAATTTTTATATAACGTTTATATATATATAAAAGAAAGGGAGGGAGGAAGAGGAAATTATGACTACGAGGAAGCAAACAAAACATGATCCTGGTGAATTGGACTTTTTAAAAGTGATGTTTCAGGATTTTACATTAAAAACTACACAATCTATTGCCCAATCTTTTGAAGAATTAGAGAAGAAGGGGGGGGGGGAAGGAGGATAAAAGATCTGATGAATTTGAAAAAAGACTTGAGTCGAAGTTGGAAAAGTTGGAAATGAAATGGGAAGGAGGAGTTAAAAAGTTTGATAATAGAATAAATGCATTGGAAAGGGAACGGGAGAAGGGACTTGGTAACATTTCAGTATGGGAAATTAAGAGATAAGGAGTTTTGTTTAAGATTCAGGTGAATCCCTGAAGCAAGAGAGGACAATCTTCAAGATAAGATTATACAGGCTTTGGCAGTTTTAACTGATTGAGAGGGAGATAAAATGACAGAGGAAATGGGAGAAGTTTTTTGGATTAACTCAAGATATGCAGACCGTAGCAATAAGCCGAGAGATGTTCTGGTTCAATTTGCTAGGAGAAAAACAAGGGATTTGGTTCTTCAAGCTCACTTCGATTCTAAACTCAGTACTGAGAACGTGGATAGAACTGTGTGGAAGCAAATTCCTGTGAGAATACTAAGGAAGAGGAAAGAATACACTTTTTTGACAGATGGCCTGAAAAAGAACAAGATGCCTTCTTGCTGGGAGGAACGGGAAGGGGTGAGTTTTGCTTTTCAACAACAAACATGTAGATTAACTTCGACCCTGAAGGCCAAGGCATTTCGGACCAAATACGGAACTGCCTGGATCAGGGGGTATCTGGATTGCGACATACGAATTTTACAACAGAAGTTGAAGAGATGGCTGCAACATCTCAAGACTGTGGTGAGTTATATTCATGAAAAATGGCTTTAAACTGTCTTACATGGAATAGAAATGGGGTAAATGCTCCTCAAAAGGGAAAAAAGTTGTTCACTATTTTAACAAATTGAAATGTGATGTGATGTGCTTACAAGAAACACACGTAAGGAAAAAGGATATAAAAGATTTGATAAACAAGAATTTGGGACAAGAATTTATTTCAGCAAACTTAAAGAAAATTAATGGACTTGTATTATAAATCAAACCATATTTGCAACCACACTTATTATTAACTGATTAACATGGTAGATATGAAGTTGTTGAAACTGAACTTTAGAGACTAAAATCTATTATTGTGGGAATATATGCACCAAATGAAGATAAGAGTAAATTTTTTATCCAACTTTTGAATGATTTGTCAGCTTTTTCATATCAAAGTTGGTGTTTAATGGGGGGTTGGAATGGAGTTACTTCCCCATCAATTGATAGAACATCTGAAAAACAAATTAAAATTAAACAAGGGAGACTACCAAAACCTTTTTTTGATTTGATGGATAATTTGTCCTTAGTGGACTCATGGAGATATAAAAATGGTTTGGCAAAAGATTATACTTTCTACTAAGAGAGACATAAATCTTTTTTCTAGAATTGACATGATTTGGGTTTCAAAAGACTTAGTGAATAGAATTTCTAAAGTGGATATATTGCCAAAGACTTTTTCTGATCAAAACCCTGTTGGTATGATAATAACAAGAATTTCTAGGTCATACAGATGGAGGTTGAATGAATCTATCTTACAAAAAGAAAACGTTGTAGAAGATTGTAAGAAGAAATTAAAGGATTTTTTTGAAATCAATCTTGATAATGAAACAGACTTGAAGACTGTGTGGGATTCCAGTAAAGCGGTTATGAGGGGACACTTTATCTATCATAATTGTAACCTTAAGAAAAAAATCTCAACAAAAGTTACAGATGGTTCTGGAGCAGATTAAATTGAAAGAAATTGAGTTACAGAAAAAACCATCAGATAATAATATTGTCTATTAACTTAAATTATTACATCAGCAAGTGTCCATGTTGACTGTGAAAGAAATTGAAATAAAGTTGAAACAGAGACATTTGAATTTGCTAATCAACCAGGAAGATGGTTAGCATCCAAATTAAAGAAAGAAAAAGAAAATGATATTAAAGATTCAAGAAGGAGACATGGAATTTTTGGATGACGAAAAGATTAAAAAAGCATTTCATCGTTTTAGGGTTTTTTTTCCAATTTATATAAAAACCAAGAAGTCTTTCTGGAAAAGATAAATGGATATTTTAATAGACAAGATTGACCTAAACTTACACAGTCACAGAAATTAATTTTGAATAGTCCCATAACTACCTTTAAAATAGTTGAAGCTATAAAAAGAACAAAATTTCTTTTTGGGAAATTTTGTTCTTTTTATAAATTGAGAAAAGCAGCAGGACATAATAGTTTATCTGCATTGTATTATAGATGTTTTAAAGATCAGATTCTTTTACCTTTTAAAAGACTGGTGAATCCTATTTTGTTGGGTTCTTCAGTGCCAGATTCATGGAAAGAAGCTAACGTTGCTTTAATACCCAAGGAAGGACAAGATCCTTGTTCAGTCAAAAATTATAGACCAATATCATTGTTGAATGAATAATGATTATAAAATATTTGCATCAATACTAGTGGAAAGAACGAAAAAGGTTTTACAAGAACTTATTCATCACTATCAATGTGGATTCTTACCAAAAAGACAGTTAAGAGAAAATGTAAGAGTGTTCTTGGATATTATAGAATATCTACAATATCATAACGAATGTCAAGCAGCTCTTATCTTCCTAGATGCAGAAAAAGCCTTTAATAGTTTGAACTGGAGTTTTATGTTTAAAGTTTTGGGAATCATGGACTTTGCGGAATGTTTTATGCAAGGAATTAAGGCAATTTACAGACCACAAAAGGCAAATATTATTGTGAATGATGAATTAACTGAACCATGTCAGATACAGAAAGGAACAAGACAAGGATGTCCTCTATCACCTCTGCTATTTATCTTAGTACTGGAAGTTTTAAACAGAGACATTAGAAGTGACAAACGAATAAAGGGACTAAACATTAAACAAGAGGAATTTAAATTAAGAGCTTTTGCTGATAATTTCGTCTTGGTATTACAGGATCCCTTGGATACTGCAGAACATCTGATGAAGAAACTGAAAGAATTCAGATCATTGGCGGGTCTTAAAGTAAATAAAAAAAACCAAACCCAAAATGTTAATTAAAAATATGACCTTGTCCAATCAAGAATTACTGATGGGTAAGATGAGTTTTGAGACTGAAAAAAAGGTTAGATACCTGGAGGTGATCCTGTCAACTAGGAATAGTATGTTATTTCAGAATATTCATTTGTTTATTTATTTATCAAATTCGTCACTGCCCATCTCCTCCCATCAGAGGGACTCTGGGTGATTTAATTAGGTTTATAATTATGTGAAAATTTGGAAGTATGTGAAAAAATATTTGATAAGATGGGGGAAATTACAATTGTCTCTCATGGGAAAAATTTGTTGTTTATTCGTTTAGTCGCTTCCGACTCTTCGTGACTTCATGGACCAGCCCACGCCAGAGCTTCCTGTCGGTCGTCAACACCCCCAGCTCCCCCAGGGACGAGTCCGTCACCTCTAGAATATCATCCATCCATCTTGCCATTGGTCGGCCCCTCTTCCTTTTGCCCTCCACTCTCCCTAGCATCAGCATCTTCTCCAGGGTGTCCTGTCTTCTCATTATGTGGCCAAAGTATTTCAGTTTTGCCTTTAATATCATTCCCTCAAGTGAGCAGTCTGGCTTTATTTCCTGGAGGATGGACTGGTTGGATCTTCTTGCAGTCCAAGGCACTCTCAGAATTTTCCTCCAACACCACAGTTCAAAAGCATCGATCTTCCTTCGCTCAGCCTTCCTTATGGTCCAGCTCTCGCAGCCATATGTTACTACAGGGAACACCATTGCTTTAACTATGCGGGCCTTTGTTGTCAGTGTGATGTCTCTGCTCTTAACTATTTTATCGAGATTTGTCATTGCTCTTCTTCCAAGGATTAAGCGTCTTCTGATTTCCTGACTGCAGTCAGCATCTGCAGTAATCTTTGCACCTAGGAATACAAAGTCTTTCACTGCTTCTACATTTTCTCCCTCTATTTGCCAGTTATCAATCAAGCTGGTTGCCATAATCTTGGTTTTTTTGAGGTTTAGCTGCAAACCAGCTTTTGCACTTTCTTCTTTCACCTTCATCATAAGGCTCCTCAGTTCCTCTTCACTTTCAGCCATCAAAGTGGTATCATCTGCATATCTGAGATTGTTAATGTTTCTTCCAGAGATTTTGACTCCAGCCTTGGATTCCTCAAGGCCAGCTTGTCGCATGATGTGTTCTGCATACAAGTTGAATAGGTAGGGTGAGAGTATACAGCCCTGCCGTACTCCTTTCCCAATCTTAAACCAGTCTGTTGTTCCGTGGTCTGTTCTTACTGTTGCTACTTGGTCGTTATACAGATTCTTCAGGAGGCATACAAGATGACTTGGTATCCCCATACCACTAAGAACTTGCCACAATTTGTTATGGTCCACACAGTCAAAGGCTTTAGAATAGTCAATAAAACAGAAATAGATGTTTTTCTGAAACTCCCTGGCTTTTTCCATTATCCAGCGGATATTGGCAATTTGGTCTCTAGTTCCTCTGCCTTTTCTAAACCCAGCTTGTACATCTGGCAATTCTCGCTCCATGAATTGCTGAAGTCTACCTTGCAGGATCTTGAGCATTACCTTACTGGCATGTGAAATGAGTGCCACTGTTCGATAGTTTGAACATTCTTTAGTGTTTCCCTTTTTTGGTATGGGGATATAAGTTGATTTTTTCCAGTCTGATGGCCATTCTTGTGTTTTCCAAATTTGCTGGCATATAGCATGCATTACCTTGACAGCATCATCTCGCAAGATTTTGAACAGTTCAGCTGGGATGCCGTCGTCTCCTGTTGCCTTGTTATTAGCAATGCTTCTTAAGGCCCACTCAACCTCACTCTTCAGGATGTCTGGCTCTAGCTCACCGACCACACCGTCAAAGCTATCCCCGATATTGTTATCCTTCCTATACAGGTCTTCCGTATATTCTTGCCACCTTTTCTTGATCTCTTCTTCTTCTGTTAGGTCCTTGCCATCTTTGTTTTTGATCATACCCATTTTGGCCTGGAATTTACCTCCAATGTTTCTAATTTTCTGGAAGAGGTCTCTTGTCCTTCCTATTCTATTGTCTTCTTCCACTTCCGCGCATTGCTTGTTTAAAAATAATTCCTTATCTCTTCTGGCTAACCTCTGGAATTTTGCATTTAATTGGGCATATCTCCCCCTATCACTGTTGCCTTTTGCTTTCCTTCTTTCTTGGGCTACTTCTAGTGTCTCAGCAGACAGCCATTTTGCCTTCTTGGTTTTCTCTTTCTTTGGGATGTATTTTGTTGCCGCCTCCTGAACAATGCTGCCAACTTCTGTCCAGAGTTCTTCCGGGACCCTATCTACTAAGTCCAGTCCCTTAAATCGATTCTTCACCTCCACTGCATATTCTTTAGGAATATTAGTGAGCTCATATCTAGCTGATCTGTGGGTCTTCCCTAATCTCTTTAGTCTGATCCTAAATTGTGCAAGAAGAAGTTCGTGATCTGAACTACAGTCAGCTCCAGGTCTTGTTTTTACCGACTGTACAGATGTCCGCCACCTTTGGCTGCAAAGGATGTAATCAATCTGATTTTGGTGTTGTCCATCTGGTGAAGTCCATGTATAAAGCCGTCTCTTAGGTTGTTGGAAGAGAGTGTTTGTTATGCAGAGTGAATTGTCTTGGCAAAATTCTATCAGCCTGTGTCCTGCTTTGTTTTGTTCTCCCAGGCCATACTTACCTGTAATTCGAGGTGTCATTTGACTGCCCACCTTAGCATTCCAGTCTCCTGTGATGAAAATAACATCTCTTTTAGGCGTGTTGTCCAGTAGTTGCTGCAGATCCTCATAGAACTGCTCTACTTCAGCTTCTTCAGCATTTGTGGTTGGGGCGTATATTTGGATCACTGTGATGTTAGATGGCTTGCCCTGAATTCGAATTGAGATCATTCTGTCGTTTTTTGGGTTGTATCCAAGCACTGCTTTAGCCACTTTACTATTAATTATGAAGGCTACTCCATTTCTTCTGTGGTCCTCTTGTCCGCAGTAGTAGATCTGGTGGTCATTTGATGTGAAGTGGCCCATTCCAGTCCATTTCAGTTCACTGACGCCCAGAATGTCTATCTTTAATCTTGACATCTCACCAATAACCACATCCAATTTGCCCTGGCTCATAGATCTTACATTCCAGGTTCCGATGGTGTGTTGATCCTTAGAACATCGGATTCGCCGTTCACCACCAGCACCGTCGGCCGCTAGCCGTCCTTTCGGCTTTGAGCTAGCTGCGTCATCACGTCTGGGGCTAGTTGAGCTCATCCTCTGTTCCTCCCCAGTAGCATTTTGACCATCTTCCGACCTGGGGGTCTCATCTTCCGAAGGTATACCGACATATCTCTGGTTGTACTGATCCATTTAGTTTTCACGGCAAGAATACTGAGGTGGGTTGCCATTACCTTCCCCAGGGATCGCATTTAGTCTGACCTCTCTGTCATGACCTTCCCGTCTTGGGTGGCCCTTCACGGTTTAGCTCATGGCATCATTGAGGTGCTCAAGCTCCAGCACCACGACAAGGTAACGATCCTTTGCTGAAGCATGGGAAAAATATCTGTGGCTAAATGAATGTTTGCCTAGGATGTTGCTTCTTTTTCAGACCTTACCTATTTTGTCGACAGCTTTACCATTTCAAGAATGGCAGAGAGATGTTTCAAGATTTATTTGGCAAGGCAAGAAACCAAGAATTAAATAAAAATTGTTGCAATATACCAAAGAACAAGGAGATTTGGGTCTGCCTAATTTGAAATTGTATTTTGATGCTTGTTTGTTTTGGATGAAGGAATGGATTACTTTGAAGAACAAGAAATCACTACAGCTTGAAGGACATGAATTAAGATTTGGGTGGCATGCCTACTTATGGTATGATAAAGTTAAAGTTAACTAGGATTTTAAAAATGGTTTTGTTAGGAGTAAATAGGAATAAATGCAAAGTAAGACTGTCTCCTAATATACGGTTATGGTTGTCACCTCAAGAAGAATATGTTAGAAGAGAAAATGCAGGAAGACTAAGTTAGTTAAAATATAAAGACTTGTTAAATTTTAAAGATGGGGAACCAAATCTTATAACAAGGGAAATGTTAGAGTTGGAAGGTTGTACATGTCATTGGTTCACCTATGCACAATTGTTGGAACATTTTAAAGTGGATAAAAATAATTATAAATGTGTTAATGAAATAACTCAGTTTGAAATGGAACTTTCTATAAATGATGAATGTCATGAGTACTGATGGTGAGCAGGAGGGGGCCCCTATCCAGGGGGGAAAACGCATGCGTAGTACTGAGGAATTAAGCAGCCATTCAAAGAGACACAGATCAGACCCGCCTTGACTTTTGGGGTTTATCTGTCTGGGTTTTTCCCATGCTTCTTCAGTTTGTTAGGATTTTCTGTCGAATGTAGCAGTAATAAAGCACTAGAGACCTATTCCCTGTCTCAGCGTGGTTCCTGACTGTTAGGACAATGAACATGTTATTACTAAAATGTACAAAATCTTGTTATAGATTAATCTGGAAGATGAACAGGTTAAAGAAAGTATGATTAAATGGGTTAAGAACTTCAGATATAATATTAAGTTGGAGCAGTGGGAAAATATGTGGAATAAAGGTTTGAAATTCACTTTGAATTACAATTTAAAAGAGAATTTTATAAGATGATGTATCATTGGTATTTAACTCCCCATAAGTTGTCAGAAATGTATAATGGTGTAACTAATGTTTGTTGGAAATGTTTACAGGGTGAAGGAACCTTTTATCATCTCTGGTGGGCTTGTGAGAAGGCTAAAAAGTTCTGGGATCAAATATGTATTACTATTCAAAAGATTCTTAAAGTTAATAGACAAAAAACTTCAGAACTGTTTCTTCTGGGCTTGATGGAGAAGGAGTTAGAGAAACAACATGGAGTTTTGCTTTTATACATGATTACAGCTGCAAGACTTTTATATGCACAATGATGGAAAGATTCACAAATACCTACGGCTGAAGATTGGATTGTTAAATTAATGGATTTGGCTCAAATGGCTAAATTAACAGCAATAATTAAACAGCACTCTGTTTCTGGATTTATATCTATTTGGCAACCACTTTTAGAATACTTGCTTGTGGGAGAAAAAAATGAAATTTTGTTCTTGGGTTTTAGTGATTAACTGGTTTGTCTTATTAGAAATAATGTTTCTTTGGTTTAAGCAATGGGGAGAGATTAGATTTGTAAACATATTTATATCTGTATTGGAGAAAGTTGGAAGTCACTTTCCGTTTCAGTTTTCTGTCTGTCGACAGTTTTATAGTTCTTTTCTTTTTTCTTTAGTTCTATTCTCTATCTTTTCTATTTATTTATTTATTTATTTATCTAATTTGTCCTCGCCCATCGCCTCCCGTCAGGGTACTCTGGGCCGTTTACAACAATCGATTAAAAACAACAACCATAAAATACACAGTATAAAAATACAATAATAAATAATATAAATAAAGGTAAAAATAAAGAATCCAGGTGGCGAAGAATCTAAAACAGTCCAAGTGTGGGAGGAGTGGTCTATAGCAACCATCCCCATGTAGATCTATTCCCCTCTCCACCCCAAGCGAGGTGGCAGAAGCAGGTCTTCAGACTCCTCCAAAAGGCCAGGAGCAATGGGGCCAATCTCACCTTCCAGGGGCAGCATGTTCCACAAGGCGGGAGCTACTACAGAGAATGCCCACTTCCTGGACCCTGCCAGATGAAATTCTCTTACAGACGGGGTCCACAGCATGCCCTCTCTGCACGATTGGGTGGGACGGGTTGATGTAATGGGGAAAAGGCGGTTCCTCAGGTAACCTGGCCCCATGCCATGTAGGGCTTTAAAGGTAATAACCAACACCTTGAATTGGACCCAGAAGCAAACTGGTACCCAATGCAGCTTGCGCAGCAGCATTGTTACATGTGCCCTTCTGGGGGCACCAAAAACAGCTCGTGCAGCTGCATTCTGGACCATCTGAAGCTTCCGGATACTTTTCAAGGGTAGCCTCATGTAGAGCACATTGCAATAGTCTATATGAGAGATAACAAGTGTATGAGTAACTGTTCGAAGGGCCTCCTGATGCAGGAAGGGGCATAACTGGTGCACAGCATGTAGCTGCACAAAGGCTATCCTGGCCACGGTTGCCACCTGCTCTTTGAGCAGGAGCCATGAGTCCAGGAGGACCCCTAAGTTATGCACCGGGTCTGTCTGGGGCAGTGCAACCTCATCCAGAACCAGAGATGTTAATGTCCCGGATATGGAAGAACCATTAACCCACAGCCACTCGGTCTTGCCAGGGTTCAGTTAAAGCCTGTTGTTCCCCATCCAGGCCCCCACAGCCCCCAGACACTCGGAGAGGATAGTCACAGCATCACTTACTTCATCCAGGATGGAGATATACAATTGAGTATCATCAGCATACTGATGATACCTCATCCTATGGTGATGGATGATCTCGCCTAGTGGTTTTATGTAGATGTTAAAAAGGGGAGGGGAGAGTACTGATCCCTGTGGCATCCCACAAAGAAGGGGCCGTGGGGCTGATCTCTCCTCCCCTATCAACATCGACTGGGATTGGCCCTGGAGGAAGGAAGTGAACCAGTGTAAAATTACACCACCCACCCACAACTCCCTGAGTCACCCCAAAAGGACACCATGGTCGATGGTATTGAAAGCCACTGAGAGATCAAGGAGAGTGAGGATGGATGCACTGCCTCCATCCCACTCCTGCCAGAGATCATCCATAAGTGTGACCAATGCCATTTCTGTCCCATAACCGGGCCTGAAACCTGACTGAAAGGGGTCTAGATAATCTGTATCCTCCAGGACTCTCTGGAGCTGTAAAGCCACCACTTTTGGAACCACCTTCCCCAAAAAGAGGAGGTGGGAGACTGGGCGAATATTGTCCAGAACAGTAGGGTCCAGCGATGGCTTCTTGAGGAGGGGGTGCACCAACGCCTCTTTAAAGGTTGCCGGAAACACCCCCTCTCCCAAGGATGTATTGACCATCGTATGGACTCAACCACATGTCACCTCCCGGGCTGCTTTTACTAGCCAGGAGGGGCACGGGTCTAGATGACATGTGGTGGCATTTACTGTCTGTAGGATCCTGTCCACTTCCTCAGGTCCAACAGGATCAAACTGCTCCCAGACAACTGGGTAAGCCCATTCCCCTGGTATCTCTCCAGACCAAGCCTCACGCCTGGAGTCCAACTTGGAGCGGATCTCAGCGATTTTGTCCTGCAGATGCTCAGTAAATTCCTCTGCACGGCCCTGTAGGTGGGTCACTGAGCCTACCTTCCCCAAAAGGGATGGAGTGATCTTAAACAGGGCCATCAGGCGGCATTCTGTGGATGCAATAAGAGCAGAGAAGTATTGACATTTTGCCGCTTTTATCACTACAAGGTAGGCCTTAATAGTGGCTCTTACTTGTGTTCAGTCGAATTCAGTCTTTGTCTTCCTCCAGTGGCGCTCTAGGCATCTCTTAACCATCTTCAGAACCCTCAACTCCTCCGTAAACCACAGGGAGTGCCGGGTTCGATGGGACAAGAGGGGGTGCACAGGCGCAATCCTGTCCAAGGCCCCGGCTGCCTCCCTATTCCAGGCTGCAGCTAGGCCCTCCGCTGGACCATGCAGCAGATCACCGGGTATAACCCCCAACTCCCTCTGAAACCCTACTGGGTCCATCAGTCGCCAGGGGCGGACCAATCGAATGGGTCCTGCCTCCCTGTGGAGCGGGGTGGCAGGACAAGAAAACCAAGTCCGGAGTGAGGCCACTGTCTTGAGTCAGGTCCCAAATTATCTGGGAGAGGCCCATGGCTGCCATGGTAGCCATGAACTCCCAAGCTGCCTTGGAGGCACGCCCCAGGGATGGCAGGTTGAAGTCCCCTGGAACTATGAGCCTGGGGAACTCCACCACCAGCCCCAAGATGGCCTCGAGCAGCTCAGGCAGGGAGGTTGCCACATAGCAGGGAGGCTGGTAGAGCAGCAATACTCCCAGCTGTTCTCGGGAGCCCAACTTGAAGAACAGGGTCTCGCAGCCAGCCACTTGTGCAGCAGGGCCCCTGAAGGCCACAAGAGACTCTCGGATGACAACAGCCACCCCTCCTCCCCTGCCCTGGAATCTTGGCTGGTGCCATACCATAAACCCAGCTGGGCACATTTCCAAAAGGGGCACCCCCCCTTCAGTGCCCACCCAGGTCTCGGTAATACATGCCAGGTCTGCCCCCTCCTCAGTGATCAAGTCACATATGATGTGGGCCTTGTTATTAACTGACCTGGCATTAAAAAGCAGCAGCCAGAAACCAGGGCCCCTATGGATCTGCTGACCAGGGCCTGGGTCTGAGCGCAGAGGGCCGGAACATGCCACTGGTAGCAAACACCGGGAGGGTCTTCCCCAAAGATGGCTCGCCCTCCAGCTCCCGCCATAACATCCCCTACCTGTCACCACCTCAATAATGTGCCCCGCCCTACAGCCCCCAGTGACTCCTGATCCTTTAGCCCCCATTCCTGGACCTTGGCAGTCTCTGGCTCTAAGTAGGGCTCCCTCCTTCCATTCATACATCCTTACTCACAGTCAATCTCCCACAGGGCGATGGTAGGCCCTCCGGCGCACCAGCTTCTGCTCTCGGTGCCGTCAGAGCCCAACCGTCACCCCCCCATTCGCTATACCCCCCCTCAAACTCTCTCACTGCTCAACAGGGGGCACTCATTCATTCCTCACCCACCCCCTGTCTCCCACTCAGGGGCTGAGTGCCCTTTTACACAAACACACTGCCAGACTCCCCCTCTCGTCTCTCACCCCACTGCCCTTTTTCAAAAGGGATGCAATTGCAAGAATAAATAGTAATAATATTAAAATTGGTCCAGTCCAGTCCATCTCCTTTTAGTAAGCAGTTTTCAGTAATAATTACAAGGCATCCTGCAGACTGAAGTGATACAATTCTATACTTTCTACTTTGTATTTTAACTATACTTTAAAAAATAATAAAGCTCTTTTTTTAAAAAAAAAAAAGGATAAAACTACAAAAGAAAAAGAAAAAGAAAGGACTAAAAAGATGTGAAAACACACAAGAAGAAAAAAAAAATTAAAGGTTACGGAGAAAGATGACTTCTGACTTTTAACAGCAAGAATATACAACATGCCCATAGGAGTTTTTGAAGAAGATCATGTGAATTCCTTAAGGAAGAACTTAAAATATATTTTCATGCAGGAAGCTGAAAATCCAGCAAGTTACTCCCCTCTGCTTCATATAAAACTGTAAGAGAATCTTGGGCAGGGTGTTCCTTCCTGAAGATATGGTTTTAATGGCTTATTTTTCTGCTTAAAATGTGTAAACATAAGAATCCCTCTAAGTACATATATCAAGTCATTCACTTTAATTGCATTTATATTTCCCCATAGGCTCATTGGATTTCAAACCATCTCTACAAATCAGAAAAACAATTAGAACAAAATTTACAAACTAAAAGGTTTTCTTGGAATAATCCTTCCCGGACATTTAACTGTATTCAAAATTTACCAGGTAAATCCTGACGTTTTAAACATTTCCATAAACATTGGAAAGCACCTGGGAACACATGAGACTTACCTGTGCAAGTTACCAAGATTTTGTGCTATGTCAATAAAGTTTGGCAAAGAACCTCCATGCTTGTTAGTTGCCAGGCTTTACCTGTATCATTGTTCTGTAAGGCCTCTTCAGATCCATCACATGCAGATTTCCCAGAATGGGTATGGTCCTGGGTCCCGGGGGAAGATTTGGGGAGCTGTTATTCCAGGAACTGCCCTTTTTCAAAAGGGATGCAATGGCAAGAAGACATAGTAATAATATTAAAACAGGTCCAATCCAATCCATCTCCTTTTAGTAAGCAGTTTTCAGTAATAATTACAATGAATTCTGCAAACGGAAGTGAGACAAGCATGCACTTCAAAGCATTGCATTAGGCATTGCCTGCCCACTCTTTCTCCTGAATCATCACACAGCCCTATTTAAGAGAGGGCCTTCCAGCTTTGCCCTTGTTTTTTCTCTCCTCCCCAGGAATTTGATCTGTTCTTGCTTATGTATGGGTGGGATCTAGGAACATTTGCAATCAAGTTTAAACTTATTTGAGCTGTGTAACAATCCAACTTTTTGGACAGATGTTAATATTTTATAGATCCTTTGCGGTAAATGTTTCACTACTCAGTTAAGGAATCCACAAAATGGATATTGGACCCATGAACAACAGAGACATGCCTTCTTGAGTAATGATTTAGCCAATGATTTAGCCAATGATTTCACACAATGAAAAAGAATTTCCCATGTCTCTGCTGGTAGGAAGAGGGGAGTATTTTCTTTTTTCTGCATGATCTCTTATTTGGGCCAAACAGGTTTCTGTGACCAACTTCCTCTTTATTTGTAGCCCTGAGGTCTTGGAGGGTTATGGAAGGCCATTTGTATGTGAGGACTGGAAAGATCTTTGTAAATGAGAGCTGCCACACCATTAAAGGCCCTCATCTTGACTGGCAGTTCCCTTGGCATTTGCACAGGTTTGGCACAAAATTGTTGCAATTTTGGGGTTGATATATGAGGATTGCCATGCATGGCTGCAATTGTGTTCTTTTCGTTTCCTCCACCTTCCATGCTGAAGAAACAGGTCTGCTTGTTGCTCCTCCCTCCCTCCCTCCCTCCCTTCCTTCCTTCCTTCCTTCGTTCCAAGACCATCAACTTTGAGGCTGATGCACAATCTGGGGGTCTTCTTGGATTCACACCTTCATGACTGCTGTGGAGAAGAAGGCCTTTGCCCAAGTTCACTTGATATAATAGTTAACAGAATCTTCAGGAATCAATAGCCTTTGCCTTGCCCAAGTTCACCTGATGTTCCAGTTACATCCATATGTGGACTGAGAGACCCTTGAGACAGTCACTCACACTTGGGGCACTGAGCATCTGGACTCCTGCAAAGCACTCTACATGAGGCTGCCCTTGAAGGCCACTCAGAAGCTGCAGCTCTTCTTGAGCTGCACTGGTAGGCTTCTGGGCACAACTCAAAGTGCTGGTTATCACTCATAAAGCCTTTCATAGAACAGGGTCTTGTAATTGAGGAACCACCTATCCCCTGTTGTTTATTTTCTTATCTTGTATCTTATTTTCCAGTATTTTTAATGCCACTAGAAATTGTAATGGTATGTGGGAATGACCTTGGAAGACAGGGCAAAGAGACACAGCCAAGGGAATGATCAGATAACAGGCAATTTAGCCCGCAGCAGGAATGTGGATGGGGCAAGTAGCTCAGAAGGGACCCTCCCTAGTTTCTCAGGCTGTAAGGACAATGTGGAAGGGGAGAAATGTACTTTCAGACTTGCAAGATTCTGTTAATGTGAGCTTACAAAAAATGGAATTAGCTTCTCTGTTCGTGTTTCCTGTATTGCCTACCTCACAAGGCTAACATCAATCTTGCAAGTCTGAAAGTACATTTCTCTCCATCCTCCCAAGGTAATTCTCACATACTGTTACAGAAATAAAGGAGAAGGGGGCAAGCTTCCTTTCTTTATTGTACCTTATTGTCATAAAAGTCCATTTACAATGAGATTAGCTATTTGCTTATTTGTAGATACTCCATATCCATGTAAGAAAATTGATGCCACAGTTCCTTTTTTCAGAGATGTAAATATGAAGGTTATCAAAGGCTTTCTCCAAATGCAAGATGCCATGACTGCTTTCTTGCTTTTCTACTTTATTTTATTTATTTATTTGACAAATTGATAGTGCTACCTATATAGCTACTGAATCTCTAGTTGGCAAATAAAGATTGAAGCATTCTCCAAAACTAATAGAAGAAAAAACCAGGTTGAGGCCATTATATTAAAAAAAATGTCATTACCAGCATGTCTCATGCACTCATGGCCAAACTCCATTAACATCCCAGCTCCAGTGCCTGGGGTCAAAGCCAGGGCTTCATGGCCTTCCAGAAGGCCAACAGGGTTGGGCCCATCCATATCACCATGGGGGAGATTGTTCCATAAGGCAGTTGCCATGGCAGAGAAGGCATGCTTCCTAGGAAGCACCAGGTGACAATGCCTTACAGAGGGTGCCTATTTACATATATTATTCATGGGCACTCTGCCAGATCTTGTGGGATGGGCAGAAACTGTACCTAGGGGAGTGTTATTGCATCTACAGTCGATGAATGATGCTCACTAGGCATGGGAGGGTGGGGGGCGACTTAAAACCCATAGCCACTCAGTCTCGTCACAGTTGAGGTGAAGCTGATTTTTCTCCATCCCAGACTGCACGGTACAAAGGTCCTGGGACAGCACTTGGATGTATAACTGAGTATCATCCGCATATTGGATGGAAGACCTGGCTGTTCTCCCTGGCCTCGGGGCAGGGTAGCTGGATCCCCTTGTGGAGTGTATCTGTGAATGTTTCCTTGTTGTTGCCTGGGTCTGCTATTTTGTTCTTGACTTTTTTAAAATTTGTTCTCTATTTAGCTTGGTTTTTTTCTTTCCTTATTACTATTGTATTTTATTCTGTTTGTTCTGTTGATTCAGCTTATGTTGTGAGCCACTCAAGAGTGATTCTGGCATCGGGCAGCAGCTATATCAAGTGAATCAAATTAAATTAAAACAATTGAATATGTTTCACCACCCTTACCACCCTAAGGGAATCCTTAATACAGGGTCTTAAGTGTTCTTAGCCAGGCTCACTACTCATACCCTTTCAGCGGCACACACGGCATCTCTGCAATGGTGGTTTCATCTCTGAAAAACAGAGAGCTCTCTGGGATATACATGCACAGAGAGTTTGCATGGGGAGAATCCGATTCAAGGCTGACATCATTTGCTCATTCTCACTGGTGACTAATGTTGGCAGAGTGTTGGAAAGCCTTTGGCCCAGGAGAGATCAGAAAAGTCACACACCAGGCATTTCTATAAAAATAAATGTATTTACAGAAAGCACAAAAACGTATTTACAGGCTTGTGCATTTTCACAGGTGCTCAGAGAGGAGAGAGCTCTCTCAGAGAGCTGCTTACTGGCTGCAAGGCTAAAAGAAAACTGAAACTAAAACAAATCCAGGCAAGCTTCCTCCCTTCAAGCAATACAACTATTAACACCTAAACTGAGGACAATTACATTCGACCTCTTCACCCGGCCAGAATGATTAGTTACCATAGTAACCTTAATCTGTAGCAGAAAGCAATATACCAAACAACTAAAGCCTCTGTTGAGCTGTGCACCAGAGCTTCAGAAATTTCCCCAAGTTTCCCCAGGTCTTTCAGGTATCTGGGGAGGACCAATCAAATAGGTCCCACCTCCCTGCAGTGGGAGGCAACCACAGAAACCTTGAAGGCTAAGAGGGAGTGATCTATCCTTGACAAGGGGCTAATGCCAATCTTTCTGACTATTTAGACCACATAGCTGCTGCCCTGAGTAAAAAAAACAACAGAACTAGTATGTGACCCCGCCCCCCCCCATAGTAAGTGAGACCTTCAAAAGGCCCAAGGTTGTCATAGTGGCTGTAAACGTCTAAGCCACTTCTGACTCAGGAAAGACAGGATGAAATTCCTCAGGAGCTAAGCCTTGGGAACTCCACCAAGCACCTGGCCATGGGTAAAACAGGTCAGGTAAGGAAGGTGCTGCATAGCATGGAAGTAGTATGCAAGTAGCAATCCCATCTGATCTGTTTGGACCACCTTTTTTTTTTCCTGTCAGAAGCACCTACCAAGGCGCTTCTCTATTGAAAGAATTTGCTGGTGACATCACTGTTGCCCGGGGGATGCCTGAGGGGGCTCCTTTCATGTCCCTGTTATTTTCCCACCAAAGTGGTACCTATTTATCTACTTGCATTTGCATGCTTTCAAACTGCTAGGTTAGCAGGAGCTGGGACAAGTTGATGGGAACTCACTGTCACGCGGCTTGCACTCTTGGGCTTCGAACTGCGAAACTGCCAACCTTAATGGTCCTCTGACTCAGTATATTAACCACTGAGCCACCACAGCCCCAATGGCCCACCTTTACAGATAGGAACTTATGCCTAATTATTTGTGGAACAGCACCCCTGGAAGCCACCAGAGCCTCTGGAATGGCAATGGTTACACACACATCCTGCCCTGGAATATTAACTAATGACTCAGCCTTAAACCCAGATGGACACATTTCCAATTTTTTTTCTTTAACAAAGAATAGAACTGACAACTAGGTACAACAAACAAATACATAAATTTGCACTTAAGTCTATTGCAGAAAACACAATATTGCTTTTTAAAAAGTACTTAAAATTACTATTTTTAGTTAAAGCAAAGGAGACACAAAATACTAAACAGAAACAGAAAGGCTGGAGGACCTTGGACCAGTTCCTCTCTCTCACCCTAAGTCACCTCACAGGGTTGTGTTGTGGGGAAAATAGGAGGAGGAAGGAGCATTTGGTATGTTTGCTGCCTTGAGTTATTTATAAAAGTAATAAAGGGATAGAAATAAAAAATAAAATAAAGTTGAAGAGGAGGAAAAATAGTAAAAGGCAAAGGAAACAAATGACCCCAAGAGAAAAATTCAGTCATAACAAAACAAAGGTCTTTGCTTTTCGTGATTTCCCTACTATTCTTCCGCATCAGAATCTACATTTTATATGTCTATAGATCATTACAATTCAGCTCTTCGACAACATCTGAAACCTGGACAATCTGGCATCATGTTGTCAGAGTTCGCAAATCTGTAAAAAAAAAATGCCATTTCAAAGGCTGAGAAAACAGCTTTCTGTAATTCTTTCTGTTGGATCAACGTAACCCAGCACAGGTCTTGTATGGCATGGGAGGGATTGTAAGTCCAAGATCAGGGGTCAGGTCCAGGTCATCTTTAGGTGTTCCTGGGGGTGGCTGGAAGGTAAATCTCTGCAGGAGGCTGGTAAAGAAGAGGAAGAGCTCCATTTTGGCAAGATTCTCACCTGCA
This sequence comes from Candoia aspera, assembly GCF_035149785.1. Lineage (NCBI taxonomy): Eukaryota > Metazoa > Chordata > Lepidosauria > Squamata > Candoiidae > Candoia > Candoia aspera. The sequence goes on along the minus strand of NC_086153.1, from coordinate 162,961,069 downwards.
CATGCTCTCCGACCTGGAAGAAAGCATACGTGGGGGGAAAAAAAGGTTTTATTGGTTTCTTGAACATGTTCACATGGCTTCCCAATGTCCTATGGCCATGGAGAGGTCAGCACACTGAGAAACAATGACAGATCATCGATACAGAAAGAAGTTAAAATGCACTAATGGGATGGAGATGGGTTTTTTTTTTCTGACTACTAGATGGCAACAGATGTTCTGAATGTGAAAATAATGTCAAAAAGGACATAAAATTAATGCCCAACAAATAGAGTAATGCCCCTCTTTTAAATATGTAGACATCACCTTTCATTAGTTCTTTATATAGGGAACACATGCGGGCAGTATCCTCAAGTTGTTTGATTCCAGAGGATGGCAGTTAAAATATTGTAGGGTAAGGTGATAGCCCAGATGTTGATGGAACTGAGATCTGGATGGGGTGAGGAGGTTGATTCTCAGTTAGACATTGCCCAAAATAACTTCATTGGGATGCTTTTAGGTCTCCCTAGAGCACCCCTTCTGTACATCTAATTCTCTGCTCTTTGCGGGGAACTTAGTTCTCAGACACAGAATACATTAGAGATAGGCTTCTTGAAAAGGATGCTAATAAACATGCTGCTGGGGTACAATGGCATCAAGATGAAAATATATCCTGGTACCATTACTACGAAACCTCTGAAGCCTCTCCCAGAATCTGATTAGTATTATCAGTGCCCCACTGAGAAAGGCCTTTACATTCCATTGGCTGCAGACTATGGCTTTGGCTTAGCTTGAAGAGAGATTTCATAAGTGCCCTGTTGAACAGCATCTCTGCCCCTGTGCTGTCAGTCAAGGGGAGGACATTACTGGCTCTGTCCTCCACTGCCCAGTTTACATTGAAATCAGGGCCAAACTACTGATTGTAGGTGAACTCAAGGGCTTGGACCACAAAATGACTGAATTAGGTTCTTGCAGATGTGTTTCAAAAAATTAGTAATCAGATTGCTACTTTTGCTTTGTTCTCATTTAAACTTAAAAGAATTTTTTAACTTTTTAAATTGTAACCCTGGTTTTATTTTGATCAAATTTATTTATGTCTAACACTCTTTTTATTATTTTATTTTATTTAAATTTATTGTATTTTATGCTCTGCTCCATTGTTGTGACCTAAACATAATTCTGTTTACTTACAGAGTCAAGCTAAGAATACTGAAAGCCTGCATCCTCCTGAAGGCCAGAGTCAGCCAGGAAGGCTGCAAGACAAGATTCATCCTGGATTGCCAAAAGAGAGAGTTGCTGAGGCCAACACGGCAGGAATAACAGGAACTCAGGCACAGAGTTGATGAGTCTCCAGAGTTTGGAAACAACAGACTAATCAGTCAATGCGTGGGGGTTTTTTTGGTTTTTGTTTAATTGTATGGCATAGCATTTTGGTGATCAAGCTGCTTTTCTTGCTGGGAAATCCTTGTGAGGTCCAGCAGCCAGATGTGTAGATTGTTTAGCTGTGAAAAGTCACATTCCCCTGGGTGCACCTTGAGGAGGCTAGTCTACATTGCACTGAGTTGGGCTGAGAGAAAGTGACTGGCCCAAGGTCACCCAGCCGGCTTTCATGGCTAAGGTGGGACTGGAACTCACAGATGCCTGGTTTCTAGCCCAGCGCCTTAACCACTAGAACAAACTGGCTGACTTCAATGAGTGGTGAAGTCTGGCCACAAATGTTGCCCATTAGGTCTAAACTCTGTAAAATTAAGGCCTATGAAATTGAGCTTTTATCATTTGTTTTCTTTTCAAGTAAGGTGTGAAGGCTTCCCTATTAATGGATGCATGCTCACGCAGCAGAGAATCTTACCTGCAGAGAAAGGCAGGAATGCAGCGTTTTTTGCAAATTTCCCCTCAGAGTCAAGAAAATGCTCAGGGTAGAATTCATGAGGTTTCTCCCACTGAGATTCATCATGGAGCACAGATGTCAGCAATGGAGCAATGAACATGCCCTAAACAACGAAAGGGAAAAAACTGTATGAAAAGGAGTATGTCCATTTAAGAGATTACTATATAAATTATATAATTTATTACAGTGAGTTTTTAAGAGTGTTATTGAGAAGTAAATAGTGGGCCTGGAGGAACACTCAAATTCAAAAATAAAAAAATAAAAAATATTACAACTACATTTTTAAAGGGGTATTGCAAATCCAGATATACTGCTATTAATACAGGGCCTAGAGAAATGGACAGGTTCAAAAAGTTGAAACATGAGGCATATTAATAGAATATCAGCTGGACCCCTGCTCAATAGCTATTAAACTGCATTTTGTTACCATGAAAATTCTACTTTACATTGTCCAAGAAAGACTAGATCTTGTATAATGCAGTGATTTCAGACTGATCACCTTGGGAATGAAGAAGCCTTTGAAAGTTATGTCCCTGGTGGTTGCATGTGGCACATTGGTTGGAACAATGTCAGCAAACCTTTGAACTTCATGAATCACTGCATCGGTGTAAGGCATTCTGGCCCGGTGGTCTGTCCTTGGCTGCAGATCTCCGATTACCTTTGCAATTTCTTCTTGGACCTTCCCTGAGAGAACAAAACAGTATTAAGTATTAAGATGACTCATTGTTTGAATTTGGTTTTCAGTGGGAGCTAATGCATAAATCCCAAATTCTGAAGGATACAGTTGGCATTAGCTGAGATCGCTACGCCTTCAAACAGTCACTCAAGCATTAGTCACTTTATGAACTACAGTAATTTGTTGTAATTGTGGCTGCCTTGAAGACCACTCAGAGGTTTCAGCTCGTCACAATGTGGCAGAGGGGGCAGTGGTTTCCATGCCTCATTGTGCCCACATGAGCCCACTGGAGTAGCTGTAGTAGGCTTCTTAGTGCCATTCATATGCTGGTGAGATTGGGGAAATAGGCACACTTGGGGTCCATTTATGTCATCTAGTGGGACTCCAGGAAGATTGCCTGCCCTCTGGAAAGATCCCACCCCCCCAGAGATCCAGTTTTCTGCCACTCTGATGAAGTTCAGAAAACTACTGCGGACCAGGCTATTTTCCTGGACTTGCGGTAGGTTGAGGTTGGAGCCCTGGTTGAGTGGCTTTTTGTTTTTGTTTGTCTTCAGGCAATTTTTGAGCCTTTTTTTCTGGGTTTTTTTTTTTGTCCTGTTCTTTTTTAACTGTAAGCTACCCAGAACCACCAGGACTCAAGTGGCCCCCAAATTGCTGAATAAAATAAAATAATAAATAATTGGAGAACTGGTGCTAAAGTCTGAAGGAACTTAGTCACACATTAGAGAAGCAAAACAAATTCATATTAGAGGGAAATATTACAAAGTTACAGAAAATATCATCAGTGGTAATTTTAAAAGGGATTTCTTCTATGGAGTTTTTAACTTCCTTAACTAAATCCAGAAATATTTCATTTGCAGTATTAGAAGATAAGGCCATGAAGCCAAGTATGCTTGTAGTGCATATCTGGTGGTACGAACCTGTGATCTCCTGTGGAGATATTTTAGATTTTTTTCCCCACCTTTATTATTTTTATAAATAACTCAAGGCAGGGAACATTCCTAATACTCCTTCCTCCTCCTATTTTCCCCACAACAACCCTGTGAGGTGATCTGGGCCGAGAAAGAGTAACTAACCCAAGGTCACCCAGCCGGCTTTCATGCCTCAGGCGGGACTGGAACTCATGGCCTCCTGGTTTCCTTAACCACTAAACCAAAGTGGCTCTCACATGCTAGCACCTTTTTCTCTTCTTTCTCCTTCTTTTATGAATATTTCCATCCAGCGAAGAGATGTACGAATGATTGACTATCAGCTTACAGCTTCAACCCACAGAGAGAATGAAATGTAAAGTGGAGCACAGAGAGATGTGTCAAAGTCTGATCATGACAGAAATACAGTACTCTTCACAGACAGTCACTTCCCTCTTGCCTCATATTAGTGGGTATAGGGCAACTCCTCCTGCCCCCGGTTTTATTTGTTATTAATTAGCTAAGAAAAGCAACAATAAAAGGGAAAACAAGGGGAAAATGCATGTACGTTGTCCTATCTTAGAGCGAAGAACCACGCTTAGACAGTATCTTGGGTCTCCAGTATTTCTTGCCCTATTCTAATAGACAGAGAATCCTGCCAAACTGAAAGGCCATGGGAAACCTTCACAGATAAAGCCAAAAATTAAGGTGGGTCCACTCTGAGTTCCTTAGAAGGAAAGTTCAAAGCCTCTAAACTACGCATTCATTTTTCCCCCTGGATAAGGGCCCCCTCCTGCTCACTGTCAGTGCTCATGACATCACCCTCCTCTCCAGATTCACATTCCATTTCAGTGCCCTCCCTTCCAGAGTTCCCTCCTCCCTCCAAAATCTCATGAGTGACCATCTTCTCCTCCAAGCTCCATGGGAACTGGGCAATGGTGGAAAATCTTCAAAAGAAAACTCTTCCAAGGACAAGACGCTGCTGCTCTCCAAGTCAGATAATACTTCTGGCCCAGGTGGCTGCTTCTGGAAAATAGCTAGATGATTAAAAGATTCCTCCCCCCTCCCCTTTGGGAAATGCAAGCCTGATGTGGAGGCTGAGGCTCCCCCTCCTCCTCCTGCTCTGGCCTCCGTGCCTCTCGCAGGGGTGGAGGTTGCCAACTTATGAACTCCTCTGCTTGGGATTCTTCTGCTTGCTCAGCTGAGTGAGGAATCTCTGAGAGAGTGCAAGGCTTGGGTTTGTTAGGGAAAAGCTGATGAAAGTACTGGAGCGTGTACATCTCTGCATTTTCCCATGTTTGTTCTTCCTCAGGGTACCCTTTCCAGGGTATTAAATATTGGATGCCCCTTCCCCTCCTCCTAGAGTCCAGAATTTCCTCAACTTCATATTCCTCCTCCCCTTCCACAATCACTGGAGGTGAGGGGGCAGCTGCAATCGCAATGCACTTGGAGAGCATTGCGATCACAATGCAAGGATCTGTGAAACACAGGATGGACTTTCATGGAGGCTGACAGCTGTAAATGATAAGCCACTGGGTTTATCTGCTGCACCACTGTGAAATGGCCCACAAACTTAGAGTCTAACTTTTTGGAAGGCCTGGTAGAAGTCAAAAGCTGGGTAGAGAGCCACACTTTGTCTCCTACTGCAATCGCTGGCCCATCTTGTCTGTGGACATCTGCAACTTTCTTGTAGGCACTTTTTGCCCTGTTCAGCTGCTCCTTTAACAACTCATGGGTGGCTTCTTGCTGCTTAAGAAAATTTGCAGCCACTGGAACTGTTCCCTGCTGGGAGGAGGTGGGCAAGACCCGAGGGTTAACCCCGTAGAGTGCTTGGAAAGGAGACATCTTTGTAGAAGAATGCACAGAGTTGTTATAAGTAAATTCTGCCATGGGCAGCAGGGCTGGCCAATTGTCTTGCAGATAAGTGGTGTGACACCTGAGATATTGCTGCAACCACTGGTTAATTTTCTCAGCTTCTCTGTTCATTGACTGATGATGCAATGAGGATAGGTGGATCTGGACCCCTAATGACTGGAAAAGGGCCCTCCAAAACCTGGAGGTCAACTGAGGGCCTCTGTCACTCACCAAGTCATTAATCATGACTCTATGCCTAAAAACATGGTCCATAAACAACTGCGCTGTGGCTTGTGCAGATTGGAGGCCTTTGCAGGGAATAAAATGTGCCATTTTAGTGAAGAGGTCCACCACCACTAGTATGGAAGTAAAACCCTGGACCGGGGGTAAATCAGTGATCAAGTCCATGGAAACTGTATGCCAAGGGCAGGGGTATGTGGGAAGGGGCTGCAAGAGTCCTGTGGGCTTCCCTGGGATTGGTTAGCTCATCTACAGGTATGACAAGAAACAAAGTAACTCTTTACGTCTGCAGTCATCTTAAGCCACCAGTAGTCTCTCAAAGCTCTATGGAGTGTTTTGGAAACACCTCCATGCCCAGCCATTTGATGGTCATGGCAGAGTTTCAGTACTTCTTCCCTCAATGAGAGGGGAATGTATAACCTCCCACTATGCCAGAGAAGAGCAATGACAAATCTCAATAAAATAGTTAAGAGCAGAGACATCACACTGACAACAAAGGTTCACATAGTTAAAGCAATGGTGTTCCCTGTAGTAACATATGGCTGTGAGAGGTGGACCATGAGGAAGGCTGAGAGAAGGAAGAGAGATGCTTTTGAACTGTGGTGTTGGAGGAAAATTCTGAGAGTGCCTTGGACTGCAAGAAGATCAAGCCAGTCCATCCTCCAGGAAATAAAGCCAGACTGCTCACTTGAGGGAATGATATTAAAGGCCAAACTGAAATACTTTGGCCACATAATGAGAAGATAGGACACCCTGGAGAAGATGCTGATGCTAGGGAGAGTGGAAGGCAAAAGGAAGAGGGACTGACCAAGGGCAAGGTGGATGGATGATATTCTAGAGGTGACAGACTCATCCCTGGGGGAGCTGGGGGTGTTGACGACCGACAGGAAGCTCTGGCGTGGGCTGGTCCATGAAGTCACGAAGAGTCAGAAGCGACTGAATGAATAAACAACAAGATGCCAGAGGATTCCTGCTTCTACAGTGAATGGGGAAGCTGTGTCTTGCAGGCCCCTCTGGAGGTTATCCATCCTGGCCCTGGCATATGGGTCCTGTCGCTGCTGAGCTTTGACCCTTGCAAAAAGGTCCTCTGCTTCTCTGCCTGTTGCTAAAATCTCTGTCTGATTCCCCCCAGGCCATTGATCAAAGTTGTGAGGTTGTAGTGTTGTAGCCTGGGTCTCTTGGTATGCAGCTGCAATTGCCTGAGTGGTGTGGGACAAAGCATCTGCTAAACAGTTCTGAGCTCCAGGCAAATAAGAGATAAAAAAAATGAAAAGGGAGAAAAACTGGCTCCATCTGATCTGGCATGGGGTGAGCAATCTGGTGTTTTGTAAAAGCTGTAAATTCATGTGATCTGTGCAAACTTTCACTGGAAAGGTCACTCCTTCAAGCCAGTGCCTCCACTCTTGGAATGCTGCTTTAATTGCAAGCAACTCCTTGTTAAAAACATCATAGTTTCTCTCTGCCGGCGAGAGTGAGCAAGAGAAAAAGGCACAAGGAAGCATCCTCTCCCCTTCCTGGTCTGCAGCTTGTAATAACACTGCGGCAATTGCGAGTCTGATGTGTCTAAGTATTACGAACTGTTTCGTGGTATCTGGATGTTTTAGAAGGGGTTGGGATGCAAACAGTTGCTTAAATTCTTGGAAAGCTGCTTGCTCCTTCTCCCCCCAAAGGAATTTGCTTCCTTTCTTCAAAAGTTGTGTGAGGGGCTTAGCCTTGTCAGCAAACCTATGTATAAATTTTTGATAAAAGTTAGTAAACCCCAAAAATCTCTCTACCGCTTTCACATTGCAGGGAGAGTTCCAAGAGAGAATTGCCTGGACCTCTGAAGGGTGCATAGACATGCCTTCTGTTGATATTCTATAACCCAGAAAATGTAATTGAGTTGAATCAAAGGCACACTTCTCTAGCTTGGCAAACAGCTTGTTCTCTCTGTCTTTGTAAGACATTACGTATGTGTGTTCCATGAGTTGTAGCATCATCAGAGAATATTAGAAGTCATCTAGATAAATGATCAGATACTTATCTGGTAGATCAGAGAAAATTTGATTCATAAATTGGGAAAATATAGCTCCAGCATTAGCTAAGCCAAAGGGGAGAACAAGGTACTCAAATTTCCCATACCTAGTATTGACGGGCATCAGATATTCATGCCACTCTTTCATCCAGATTAGATTGTATCATTCCTGAGGTTGAACCTAGTAAAAATGTGTGGAAGATGGTCAAAATGCTACTGGGGAGGAACAGAGGATGAATTCAACTGCCCCCAGATGTGATGACACAGCTAGCTCAAAGCCAAAAGGATGGCCAGCGGCCGACGGTGCTGGTGGTGGACGGCGAATCCGATGTTCTAAGGATCAACACACCATGGGAACCTGGAATGTATGAGCCAGGGCAAATTGGATGTGGTTAATGGTGAGATGTCAAGATTAAAGATAGACATTTTGGGTGTCAGTGAATTGAAATGGACTAGAATGGACCACTTCTTGTCTGTGGACATCTGCAACTTTCTTGTAGGCACTTTTTGCCCTGTTCAGCTGCTCCTTTAACAACTCATGGGTGGCTTCTTGCTGCTTAAGAAAATTTGCAGCCACTGGAACTGTTCCCTGCTGGGAGGAGGTGGGCAAGACCCGAGGGTTAACCCCGTAGAGTGCTTGGAAAGGAGACATTGTTGTAGAAGAATGCACAGAGTTGTTATAAGTAAATTCTGTCATATGGAGCAGGGCTATCAGTTGACCACCAGATCTACTACTGTGGACAAGAGGACCACAGAAGAAATGGAGTAGCCTTCATAATTAATCAATAGTAAAGTGGCTAAAGCAGTCCTTGAATACAATCCAAAAAACAATAGAATGATCTCAATTTGAATTCAGGGCAAGCTATCTAACATCACAGTGATCCAAATATACGCCCCAACCACAGATGCTGAAGAAGCTGAAGTAGAGCAGTTCTATGAGGATCTGCAGCACCTACTGGACAACACGCCTAAAAGAGATGTTATTTTCATCACAGGAGACTGGAATGCTAAGGTGGGCAGTCAGATGACACCTGGAATTACAGGTAAGCATGGCCTGGGAGAACAAAACAAAGCAGGACATAGGCTGATAGAATTTTGCCAAGACAACTCACTCTGCATAACAAACACTCTCTTCCAACAACCTAAGAGATGGCTTTATACATGGACTTCACCAGATGGACAACACCAAAATCATATTGACTACATCCTTGGCAGACAAAGGTGGCGGACATCTATACAGTCAGTAAAAACAAGACCTGGAGCTGACTGTAGTTCAGATCATGAACTTCATATTGCACAATTTAGGATCAGACTAAAGAGATTAGGGAAGACCCACAGATCAGCTAGATATAAGCTCACTAATATCCCTAAGGAATATGTAGTGGAGGTGAAGAATAGATTTAAGGGACTGGACTTAGTACATAGGGTCCCGGAAGAACTATGGACAGAAGTTCGCAATATTGTTCAGGAGGCGGCAACAAAATACATCCCAAAGAAAGAAAACCAAGAAGGCAAAATGGCTGTCTGCTGAGACATTAGAAGTAGCCCAAGAAAGAAGGAAAGGAAAAGGCAACAGTGATAGGGGGAGATATGCCCAATTAAATGCAAAATTCCAGATGTTAGGCAGAAGAGATAAGGAATTATTTTTAAACAAGCAATGCATGGAAGTGGAAGAAGACAATAGAATAGGAAGGACAAGAGACATCTTCCAGAAATTAGAAACATTTGAGGTAAATACCAGGCAAAATGGGTATGATCAAAAACAAAGATGGCAAGGACCTAACAGAAGAAGAAGAGATCAAGAAAAGGTAGCAAGAATATACGGAAGACCAGTATAGGAAGGATAACAATATCGGGGATAGCTTTGACGGTGTGGTCAGTGAGCTAGAGCCAGACATCCTGAAGAGTGAGGTTGAATGGGCCTTAAGAAGCATTGCTAACAACAAGGCAGCAGGAGACGACGGCATCCCAGCTGAACTGTTCAAAATCTTGCAAGATGATGCTGTCAAGGTAATGCATGCTATATGCCAGCAAATTTGGAAAACACAAGAATGGCCATCAGATTGGAAAAAATCAACTTATATCCCCATACCAAAAAAGGGAAACACTAAAGAATGTTCAAACTATCGAACAGTGGCACTCATTTCACATGCCAGTAAGGTAATGCTCAAGATCCTGCAAGTAGACTTCAGCAGTTCATGGAGCGAGAATTGCCAGATGTACTAGCTGGGTTTAGAAAAGGCAGAGGAACTAGGGACCAAATTGCCAATATCCACTGGATAATGGGAAAAGCCAGGGAGTTTCAGAAAAACATCTATTTCTGTTTTATTGACTATTCTAAAGCCTTTGACTGTGTGGACCATAACAAATTGTGTCAAGTTCTTAGCAGTATTGGGATACCAAGTCATCTTGTCTGCCTCCTGAAGAATCTGTATAACGACCAAGTAGGAACAGTAAGAACAGACCATGGAACAACGGACTGGTTTAAGATTGGGAAAGGAGTATGGCAGGGCTGTATACTCTCACCCTACCTATTCAACTTGTACGCAGATCATACCATGCGACATGCTGGGCTTAAGGAATCCAAGGCTGGAGTTAAAATCTCTGGAAGAAACATTAACAATCTCAGATATGCAGATGATACCACTTTGATGGCTGAAAGCGAAGAGGAACTGAGGAGCCTTATGATGAAGGTGAAAGAAAAAAGTGCAAGAGCTGGCTTGCAGCTAAACCTCAAAAAAACCAAGATTATGGCAACCAGCTTGATTGATAACTGGCAAATAGAGGGAGAAAATGTAGAAGAAGTGAAAGACTTTGTATTTCTAGGTGCGAAGATTACTGCAGATGCTGACTGCAGTCAGGAAATCAGAAGACGCTTAATCCTTGGGAGAAGAGCAATGACAAATCTCAATAAAATAGTTAAGAGCAGAAACCTCACACTGACAACAAAGGTCCGCATTGTTAAAGCAATGGTGTTCCCCGTAGTAACATATGGCTGCGAGAGCTGGACCATAAGGAAGGCTGAGAGAAGGAAGATAGATGCTTTTGAACTGTGGTGTTGGAGGAAAATTCTGAGAGTGCCTTGGACTGCAAGAAGATCAAGCCAGTCCATCCTCCAGGAAATAAAGCCAGACTGCTCACTTGAGGGAATGGTATTAAAGGCCAAACTGAAATACTTTGGCCACATAATGAGAAGACAGGACACCCTGGAGAAGATGATCATGCTAGGGAGGGTGGAAGGCAAAAAGAAGAGGGGCTGGCCAAGGGCAAGGTGGATGGATGATATTCTAGAGGTGATGGACGCGTCCCTGGGGGAGCTGGGGGTGTTGACGACCGAAAGTCACGAAGAGTCGGAAATGTCTGAACTAATAAACAACAACATGAGTTTGGCAGGACTGATGACCTATCTTAGAGTGAAGAACAACGCTGAGACAGTATCTTCAGTCTCTAGTGTTCATTGTCCTATTCTAATAGACAGAAAATCCTGCCAGACTGAAAGGCCATGAGAAACCTTTGCAGATAAACCCAAAAGTTAAGGCCGGTCTGCTCTGAGTTTCTTAGAAGGAAAATTTAAAGCCTCTAAACTACACATGCAGTTTTCCCCCTGGATAAGGGCCCCCTCCTGCTCACCATCAGTACTCATGACATACATACAGTACTGTATATCAAATAAACTTTACACTAGATTACAATGAAAGTATGCTTACAAAAAGATTTGTAAGTTCTATCTTTTAGAAAGGTAAAACAAACAAAAAATGGAAGGAAAGAAAGTATTCTAGGAAAACATTCTAGTAACCCCCTCCCAGACACACACCTTTTCCCCCCTTTGTCATTATCTTTGTTTCCTTTTCATTTATTTTGTATAATTTTGGGGATGCCCTTCCTCATAAATTCAACTAATACAGTACTGAATATCTTGTAACTAACATTCAGTAAACAAATTGGTCTGTATGACCGGAGTTTCTCTGAGGCATTCCCTTCTTTGTGCATTAATGTTATATGTCTCGAGTGTTGTTTGTCCTTTCTGAGTTTCATTCCTCTTCAATAGTGGTTCTGCTATTTCCATTTCAAGCTTTTTGAAGCACAAGGTTACCATCCTATCTATGCCTGTCGCTTACCAATCTTAATTTTCTTTCATGCTTCTTTGATCTCTCAAGTTGTTATAAATTTGCTTAACATTTCTCTCTGTTCTTTAGTAAATTCTTTAGCTTCTGGATGTTCAATATATGTGTTCAACTTTCTTTCATTTCTTTTATGCCTGGAATTTCATTTCTTCAGAGTTTTGCAAGTTCTTCTGTTATTTCCGATTGTGGATATAGCAGTTTTTTTCTCTTTCTTTTTTGCTGTTATCATCCTCCTTTCCTTCCCTTTTCTGACGTGATATGTCAGAGGTTTCCCTGGTTTGTTTGCATTTCCAAAATATTTTATCTCCTTTTTGAAATGATCTGCCCATGTCACTGAGCAAATCTGCACTTCTGTGAGAGATGGCGCGAGAGCCATAGAGATCCAGCACATGGGAATTCCTGAGTACACTTGGTGTCTTGCTGAAAGAAACATACCTTCTCTTGCTGTTGGATTTCTTGATCTCCAAACATTGGTCAAGGCCACGATATCCATATTCTGAAGAACCTTTCCTGGAAGTTGTCCTCCTTCCTTTCCCTCTAGGGATGATGTGCCTAGATCAGATCTCGCACTTTATCCATGTCTCCTAGGATAATCATTTCCTTCTCTCAAATTAACATCCGGAAGAAGCCTCCATAGAATTGTTCCTTATCTGTCTTTGGAGTCTAAATGGATGCCAGTGTGAACATCTTACCTTCTTTTCTTAAGTTTGAGATCAAAGTTCTTCCTTCTTTAACTTTTAATTGTTTTAGTACTTCCCAGGAAGGTGATTTAAGATAAATTACTATTCTGTTTTTCTTTGTATTTCCTGATGTTGTATATTGCTGGCCTAGTTTTTTTTTGTTTCAACAAATTGACATTGACAAAGTTTTGTTTTCTGTGCATTTCTTGCAGTCAAACAGGATTGGCTTTCAATGTTTTGAGTTTATTAAAATTCACTTTCATTTATGAAGTAAGTTACTTTGTATACATTTAGTGAGATCAATGATGTCTTGTCTATTTTGAGGGGAAATTATTCTTGCTTCATCTCTTTTCCCTTCATTCAAGTATCATTGACACCAAAAATCTTTGTTCTCTCATTTTTATATTTTTGGTTGCAAGCCAATCACAAGAAAGTCCTTACTTACTCTGAATTTCTGGGTGCTTCATCATTAGGAGGATGGCCCAGAGCAGACTGTTTGCAGATGTTTCTGTACCAGCACCAAATAGGTCACTTATAAGAGCTTTAAGGTTTTCATTATGGAAATATTCGCCATTTGTCATCTTCATATTCTCCTGAAGTGTATAAAGAAAACTCTAGTAAGGAAACTCAACCTACTCATGTAACCAATATTCTCAAAGGCTAAGAGGACGCTTCATGGGTGAGTACTATCCCCCCCACCCCCAAGAGGTTAGACTTGCCCACCCCTACTGGATTTCTATAAGGGAAATTCTAAGAAACAGTCCAGGCGTAGCTTTAGTAGCTGCAGATTCTGAAATAAAGTAATGAGGAGGAAATGTCTAGAAACTGCTAGAAACTCGTTTCCTTCTACATTTCTGAAGGAAGGTTCTTAACCAACCTGCAGGAAGTTTATATGGAGCCACGTTTTAAAAATATGTAAAATAATCATCAATAATTCCAGGCATGTATAAAATAATCCATTACCTCTCTTTGCCGAACAAGAAATGAATCAATAAAACTCCTCCTGTCATTTTCATCAAGATCTTTGAGACGTTCTATGAAGGTGGTCTCTATGAAATCATGGAACTCCTTTCTGTTATTCATTACTGTTTTATGAGAACCCAAAAGGAACCCCAGCATGGGAAATACATTATATATCTGAAAAAATGATGGAAAAAAAACCCATAAAAGCAATCAGTCTAAGCAACCGAATGCAAGCCCTAGTCAAGGAAACTATTGAGCACAGTTAGAGTTGCAGAGTATTCTCCAAAGATTAAAAAAGACGGAAAAGGTATTTTCCATGAAGGCTCCCACCCCTCCACCCTGAGTGCATTCACGAGAAATGTACAAGGAAGGGAGAGGAAGTGATGAAGTCATGATGCTCAGAAGGGATCTGCATGCTCCCACGTGATGTTTCCATGCAACTCCGGTATGTAAGGGTGGACTTTGGATCCTGATAGCATCATGTTCAGGTTGCCTTTTGGATGGGATCTTGCTGAGGATGCCCATGAGAAGCAACATGCTTTGCTTTGCAATAAAGCTTGAATGTCACACATTCTGCTGCGTTTTTTTCATGACATTCTTTTCAAATGAAAACTTAGCTTACCAACACAACAGGAGTTGCTGAAAGCCGGACATTTTCCCTCATTAGCTTTAGTAGTCTTAGAAATGTGGCATCTTCATAGTCATAGCGCTTCCCAAATAGAATAGAAACTATGATGTTGGAAACAGCAGCCGTCATAATTCTTGTGACTCCAAATGATTTTCCTGGGCAACGAATAAATCAAAACAGAAGTGTGAACGAAACCAGGATTAAGTCTTCTCTTCAACACATTTTGACTGAAAGTCAGCTTATACAGTATAAAGGGCGTGTTTATCACAGAAACCTAGAGCTCAACTTTAGCATGTGTAATGAAGCAGAGGGATTTGATGCATGCCACAGAATATCAGAAGAGATTGCATTTTGAGTCTTCTATACTAAAATAAATAGATTGCTTTAAAGTCCCTTTCTGGCATCTTGGCGAAAACTAATGTATGCTCTCCTCAGTGTTAATAGGGACTACTGCATGTGGCATGAGGGCAAGTAAAGCTTGGAATCTCTTTAACCCCTTCTCTGTATCCCTATAAAGCAATATGCACAAGCCTTGATTGACCAAAGCCATAATGGACATGGAGGTAACTGTTTATGGACCTATGGACCTGTGACTCCTGTGTAGTGGGAGTAAACTAGATATTGCTTTTTTTCCCAATGATCTCATGCCTCTCTTTACTGCAACTGGCTTACCAGAAAGCAAATAGGTTGATCAGTTGGTAGGTATGTAGGAATGCTCCACAAATGGCAACTCATTTGTCAGTAAGACAAAGAAGCTTTAATTTTCTAGATCACTGTTATATCAGAGGGCATCTCTTTTTTCTTCCTCCTCATGTCAATGAATGGTCAGTTTTATCCATATCATTTCTGGGTTCCAAAAATGCAGAGAACCGTAAATGCCAACGATTAGAGCTCTGTGTATCGCTCTGCTGCTATCCCATGGTTATCCAGATTTTTCCAACCACTGTGTGCTAGGCAGATATGACACTGGAGAGCCTTAGGGACCACAATTGTGGAAAATATGGG